>NC_012875.2:57529594-58176926 GCF_000003195.3 Sorghum bicolor
ACGACAAGACGATGAACAGGGACATGGCGGTGATTTTTACGGAAGGAAGTTACCTCGGCTGCGGCGGTGGCGGCGAGCAGCAGGTTCTCCATGACGACGGCTTCGCCGGCGCAGGCGTGTACGGCGGCGGCGGGCGCGGGCGTCACGGTGTCCATCTGGACGGCTGCAGAGGAGGCCACGTGGGCGGGGCACAGGGAACAAGGTCCGTCAGATGGGACAGCATACCGTTGAGGAAAACTTAAAAACTGACAAGCGGTGTTTTACTTTCCCAAGGCCGGCCGGCCAAAGCCAAAGCTAAAGCAGGCAGTGTGAGAGATTTCTGTGCTGTGCCCCCCCTAATTTTAGCAAAAACCCAATCTTAGATTTGCTCGCAAGTACAACAACTGTCAGCCAAAGAACAACTCTTGGGAACTTGTTGGGGGTGACCAAAAAAAAAAAGAGAACTGCGGATGGAACATAACAGAAAGAAACATGGGATGATGAACAAGATGGTGATACTACTTTTTTTTTTCAGTTTCTCTGTCATGAAGAGAGAAGAAACTGCAATGTTTGGTACACATGTAGTAGTAGTAGATATAAGTATCTGTTCTGCAAGGGAGATATTATTCCATAAACATGCATATATATATATATATATATATATACAAAAAAAGGTACAGACTTTGCAGGAGATGAAACAAAAAAAAAACTAACATGAAACAGTTGATGAAACGACAGACTAGGAGCAGGCAGCCTAGGCGTTAACAGAGGCAAAGTTGATTCAGGTTGGGTGGTCAGGAGGAGGAGCAGGGAGGTTACCTTGTTTGCCGAGGAACGGAACAGGGGTCTGGGAGGCACAGATCTGGGGGTTTCAAGGAGGCTGCTAGTGCTCAACTAGGCCAACTCCAACTCCATGGCTGCAACGGGAGGGAGGGAGAGGAAAGGAGGAGACTTTTCCTGGAGGAGGAGGCCGGAGGGTAGAGAGGCGCCGGGCAGGTCGGGCACGGGCAGGAGGGGCAGGGCAGGTGGTGGGCGCAGGATCGGCCGGGCCGTGGCCGTGCCGTGTGCCTACTGATGGCTGGAGGAGGGCATATGCGTAAATCGCTGCTTTCCCCCGGGTTTGAGGAGAGATTTTGTGGACTTCAACGGTGCAATTGGAGCAAAAAAAAACTGATTTGGTTAATGGAGACGAAACAGACGGCTAGCGTTAAGAGCGGGATGGATGGGATTAATTAATCGGTGTTAATCTTGGACCGCGCCATCGCGTGGTTCTCCGCTGCTTTTCTGGCTTTCCGGTGGCCTCTCGCCTCAAGAGGCCAGACTTACCAGACGCTTTTGAGCAACTACAAGTCAGGTTCAGTTTTTTTTTCACACACACAAAAAGAAAAACAAAGCAAAAGTCTGTCTCGCATAGGTTAATTTTTCATCGCCGCTCAAGAGCCAAGCGCACGTCGCTAAACACGTCATTAGCGTCTCAGGTATGACGACATTAAAATCCTGTGCGTGGAGGACGGGTATGCATTGAAT
This sequence comes from Sorghum bicolor, assembly GCF_000003195.3. Taxonomy (NCBI): domain Eukaryota; kingdom Viridiplantae; phylum Streptophyta; class Magnoliopsida; order Poales; family Poaceae; genus Sorghum; species Sorghum bicolor. Next base: position 57,531,101 of record NC_012875.2, read on the forward strand.
ACCACCACGAGTAGTAGTAGTAGTAGTAGTAGGTGGGAATAGACTACAGAGGACAACAGCTGTTGGAGTTAGGAGGAGCCATCGGCAAAGGAGAGTTTCTTCGGTTCACAAGGTGAAATGTGTAAAAAAGGATCTGTTTTACGTCAGGTGGAAACCCACATGTTTCCTCCTCAGAACCACCCGTTCCGGTACCGCAACAAAATCCCCAATGCCCCCGTGCGGCGACAAAAACCAACGTCAGTCTCATCTCATTCGTGCCTCCCTCCCTCTCTCGAGTCCAGACACCAAACAACGGGAGTTTCACTGAGGAAATGCCTGGAAAAGGACGCCTCACGGCCTCAGTATAGCACCAACCTTTGCGGTGCAACACTCATCGTGTCGGCAGGAAGCTACGTACTTGCTGTTGCTGGTGATAAAACGTAGTAAAAAAAAAAGACTTGCTTGCATCAAAACCAATCAGAGAACGGCAGGGGGAAATGGGGCCGGAAACACGAGCGAGCAAGAGAGAGAAAGGTCAAAAGCGAAGGTTAGCTTCAACAAAGCTTCAGCACGAGCATCAGGCTACTTGCAGGCGGGATGCTTGGTGTAAAGAAAAGCTGGGGCAGATTAGTGGGGGCGACAGCAAATCGAGAATGGGATTCCTTTGTTCTGATGGGCTAAACAGCTTCAAGAGCAATTCATGAATTTTTCGAGTACGAATCATTCGAAACAGGGGTAGTAAAAAAAGCTCATACCTTTTCCGGTTTGTCTGAGACACCGACTGTGCTGGATAAATTATATTACGGCTCTCCTCCTTGTAGTAGCACAATAAGCCAGTGGCCCCCCAAGGAACCAAGCCAAACCGTGCCCAACTGCCCATACCCATAAATAGTTCATGCAACGCAAAGCATGACCTCTAGATTCAGATTCTGAATATTTCTGAAATGCACATAATTGAGAGATTACGAGTCCTACTTATGAATCCATGATCGTAAACAAGGGACATCGTTTATTACATATAATCAATCACGAGAGGGGGGGGGGGGGGGGGGATGGCTGGATGGTCATCATTTCACAAATGACCTGATAGAGATCCACTATACTTAATTTAAATTGTGTCTGGAGAATCTAAAAATCAGACCAAGTCCCCTGAGATTTTAAGACTGCACTGAACAACTGATGAAAATCCTAAAGAACCAAAGGAACCTGGAGTATCAGGTCAAACATAACTCTGAAATAAGCTCAATCAAATAGGCTGCTGTATGAGAACAACGATAATATGCCCAACAGAGGCTTAAGAGAGAACATAATAAGGATGCAAACATATATTTAAGTATATATATAGAAACACAATAAAATCAACATAATATATCAGCAACCGTTAGTGACAGTGTGAGACAGTCAAGCACACAAAAGCATAGATATAAAGGAATGTTGTCATTCGGTGCCAAAAACAGTGTACTAGTAGTAATTATCAAAACAAGTAGCTCTGTGGATAGTGAGGCAAAAACTAGAAAAAGAACAGTTGTTCTGTGAGGGACTTTGTTGAAGTTCAGGGGAAAAAAAGAACTGTGACCAAAAACAAATGAACAATTCTTCAGTGAGGGAAATATGGATTATGAAATCCCAGAAACTATCAATAATCAATAACCATTTAAAACTGTTAGCTATCAACTGTGGTGACAGTTCCCCACAGAAGATAATTAAAAATTAGAATGCTCTACCACCTGCAGAATTTTGGCAGGATATGGTTCTCTGCAAACTAATAGTCAGAAATTTGTCGATTATATTTTTTAACTGAAGTTGGTCAGTTTGGCACTATTGCACTACCAGTATACACTAGTTCGACGATTGTTTGTCTTGTCATTGCTAGTTTAAGGTTAATGTTCAATCCATGCTATTGAAACAGATTAAGTGAATACCAGCTTTATTGAATCTTTTTAGGCACTGTAGCAAATAAGGAATTGCCAACAAATGCAATTTGCAGCATGGCAAGGCATTTATCTAGATTGAGGAAGGGAAGAGGGAGGATGTGATAGCAAAGGGTCCAAAAGAGAAATGAGAAACAGAAGGTGCCTAGGCTGGCCTGGGCCATCCAGCACTTTAGAAGTCCAACCCAGGACTTGGGACTCCCCTGCCACTGCTGAACAGATGCCACCCTCTGCGCACTAGTTACCTCCAAGTGTGCTTTCTACCCTAGTGGAACTAGTATTGATTGTGTTATATGATCATCAGAAACAATACTAATTCTGTTGATGAAATAAACACAATTTCACAACACTAATACTTTCATGTCACCAAAACAAAAGGACGGTTGTATGCACAAGGATTAAAAATTATTAATATGCATCCACCTGATGGTTTCATCTTGGCCTATTCATGATTCACACGATGATTTGACACTCCAAAGGTAAGCAGCCTAGTAATCTACCAGCAGTAAGAATAAATTCTAGTAACCTAACCTTTAGTGACCTATTGAGTCTAATAAGAACATTGCAAGAACAGTCTTTTTTCATATATTCTGATTGTGCATATATGAACAGTATATCCTAACATAGCCAATTCATCATGAAAATAAAAATCAACATAAAGTGGGGTAGTTCAGAAAATGAATGCGCTAAAGTAATAGCAATCCAGTTATGAAATGTAAAGGCATGACCAGTGTCACAGTAAGGTTTACACAAGAAAGCTCCAAATGCTATGCTTCGATTTCACAAAACTTTTCAAGGTATGAACACTAATTCCCAGAGATACCATATGTCAACCATCCCTCAGACCAAACCATCTCTTTTATGGGATTATATAAACCACTTACCATTCAAGCTATTTTGCGCAGCTACTGTTAAACACTGGGAAAATTTAGAAATGAACTTAAAAGTGCAACAAAGCGCAGAGATACCATATGTCAACCATCCCTCAGACCAAACCATCTCTTTTATGGGATTATATAAACCACTTACCATTCAAGCTATTTAGGGCGGCTAATGTTAAACACTTGGCAAATTTAGAAATAAACTTAAAGTGCAACAAAGCTGCAACACATTTAAGATCTTAAATGCCGTGGTCGCCGAACCCAACATCAAAGAAGAAATTTCCAGGTTTAAGGCAAAAGCCATGAATACCCCATACCTCCAAACAGCACAGCAACTGCAGTTAAAATGTCTCCGATTGTGCCCACAAAACCATTTGACATGGTTCATAAGACCAGGTAACAGCCAACTAGTAAAAATACAGATATTTTGGTACATGAAACCCAGTACAGATCCACAAAGTACATAATGAAGTCGCGATAGCAAAACTACATATTTGGCAATAAAACGACATAATCCTTCAAGAAAGTTCCTCCTCCAAATACTGCTACAAAGGCATCTGATTCAAATCCGGTTGTAAAATTCAACAGCAGGAAGCCTTTCGCAACATTTTGGCACCAATATAGACTTAAAAGCCATCCGAATGCAAAACCACACGAACGAACCACGACCCGCAGATGCCAAACTAAGATACAAGGAAAATAATCAGATGACTGTAAGAACAAGATCAGCAAATCACAAAGAATGCATAGAGAATGAAGGAAATCAAAGCAATAGTAGTAAAGGTGGGTCATAAAACAATGTTGAGAGTTGATATACCTAGTTCTGTCAATATCCACCCTGAAAACCAGTGCCTCCAATCTGAGCACCAGGCACCTGGCCCTGCCCAGCTGCCCCAGCCTGATAACCAGCAGCACTGGCAGCGGCAGCAGCTGCAGTGCTTGTCTGGGTAGTTGCTTGTCCAACCTGAAACCCAGGTGGCCCTTGAAAACCAGGAGGAGCTCCAGCTCCTTGATATGCAGCAACTGCTGCTTGAACACCTGCTGCATTAGGGAAAGCTGCACCTCCTGCTCCAAACGCCTGTGACCCAAAACCCTGAGCTCCAAAACCCGTGAGACCAGCTGTGTGTGCCTGCTGCCCCCCTGCACCCAGTGCAGCAGCAGCGAAGGCTGGGTTCATAGCAGCAAGCATGGCTGGCGTCATCCCTAGTGCAGCTGGGTTCTGCATTGCCGCTATCATGGCAAGCATTGCATTGGGTTGAGCGAATGCCTGTTGCTGTGCACCTAATCCCAGCATAGCAGCTTGTTGTGCAAAACTCATGTCAGGAACCGCAGTAGCACCATATGCTGATGCATCATATGGGCTAATGGCGGCACTGGCAGGAGCAGTCATCTGCGCTGCGGCGGCGGCAGCGGCGGCCACAGATGCAGTAGTGGGATTGGAGTTAGCATTTGTATTCGCTCCAGATGAGCCCTTGGTCCTCCCATCTATGGCTTTCTGCACATTTAGTGTCTTGCCATCAAAATTCTTCATTGGCTCCTCCAAAGCACGGCGAGCGCTCTCTGCAGACCTGTAAACAAACAATGCAAATCCCTTTGGTTTGCCAGTGTTCTTGTCAAAGCCCAACGGTCCCTCTTCAATCTCACCAAATTGTGCAAAGTACTCATATAGGCGGTCCACGTCCACATCAGCATGCACATTACCAACAAATATCTTGCGCTGCATATTATCTGGTTGCGACGACGAGGAACCAGAAGCGTTGGTGGTGGTATTGGAGCTAGAGTTGGCATTGGTGTTGGCGTTGGAGCTAGGGTTCTGAGACTGAGAAGCTGGGGGCGCGGGGCCTGAGGCGGCGAGGTGGCAGAAAGCAAGACGGCCTCCGATTTGGAGCTGGGGGCGGCTGAGGGCGCGGAGCGCAGAGCGGCGAGAGCGGAAGAGGACGAACCCGTAGCCCTTGGATCTGCCGGACTGCTTGTCGGAGATGACGCGGCAGTCCTCGAGCTCGCCGAAGCGCGAGAATGCGGAGCGCAAGTCCTCGGCGCCGGCGCCCCAGCCGAGGCCGTGGACGAAGAGCTTCCTGCTGGCGGGGTCGGCCTCCGCGGCGCGGCGCACGGCCGCCATCGTGGCGGGGCTCGCCTCCGCCGCCGTGCGGAGCAGCGCGACGAGCTGCTCCCGCGACAGCGGCTCGAGCAGCTTGGCGATGTCCTCGGCGTCGTCCTCATCGTCGCCGGCGCCGTCGTCCTCGTCCTCGTCGGGGGCAGTGGACTCGGGCGGGTCGTCGGTGATGGGGAAGTAGATGGTGCCGCGGGGCTTGGGCTCCGAGGACGCCGGCTCCTGGCGGTGGTTGCCTGCGGCTGCCTCCGCGGCGGCGGCGGACTCGGCGGGATCGGCCTTGCGCTTCTTCGGCGCCATCGGGAAGCGAGCTAGGGTTTAGGCGCAAGCTCGCGGAGGAGATTGGGATTTCCGGACAAGACTAGTGTGGGAGAAGGAAAGGAGGTGGAATAAATACACCAGGCCTTGATTAACGGCGGCCTGGCGGCGCCGAAAAGCCCGTGAGAGTTGGGCCGAAATGTAGAATCGCTTGCTGGACGCCCTCTAGCAGCCCAAAGTTTTTTCTTCTTGCAGGCTGGCCCAGATCATTTTGGAGAGCCCACATAGCGAAGCATTCTTCGCCGAATTTAAGGCCCATTAGAGCAGCCAAATTGTATCGAATTTCTGTCAAATGGCTACAATTGGACTATGTTAGTAAAGGAATCACAGTAAAATGTCCTAACATCTGCAACCAAAACTAAGGACACTCCCTCGCAGAAAAAAAAAGAAAGACTCACAGTCATCTATACCATTATTAAGCTAATCTTAAGCTTCGTTATTATCCGAATAGAAACCACTGAACCAGTTACCCCAAAGTCTGACCAAACTGAATGAAAATCGTGCAAGCAACTAGTCAAAAAAAGCACAAGGAAATCACTAGTGAGAATTTCTCGAGTACTACGCAAAGTCAAAACCTAAAGGCATATCGTTTCCACTCATCGTTTGCATGCACTGCTCACCAGCCACAGCAACACTCGACTTAAAGAGTTATTAAAGTGCATGCGCACGAATGATTCAAGGCCGGCCATGGTGACGCACACAGCGTTCTTCCTCTCCACAACTTGAGGCTTCCTGTGCCTACTCCTCTGGAGGCAATGCGCCCCCATGGGGCCTGCAGTGCACGCATGGGCATTGGCTGATGGCTCAAGGGGAGCCTACCGATACCGACCCAACCCAGCCTCCCGGTGCCTGTCCAGATAAAGAAAATGTGAGGCAGAGATGGCATTGCCTGCTCCATTCTCTCCTTACACTGCCCAAATTATTGGCTCCAGTGGGGCATGGTATTTCTTGGTTGGAAGTGGTGACCCCACCAATTCGTTATTTGCTGGAGCTGGAGCCTCGCCTCGCCCTCTTGTCCTCCCATTTTTCTTTCTTTTTTCAGAAAGAAAAGGCATGCATGTTGCATGCTGCTATCCCATGATCCCATTCATATATATTTTTTTAAGAAAGATCCCATTCATATATGCATCACAAATATATGTTGGCAGCTTCAGAAAAGAAAAAGAAGAGGGTGCAGTGGGTTACTGGAGCTGTACAGTGTGCTTGCTGACAGCAGATAAGTATGGTAGCGAAAAGAAAAGGTTGTTTGATTATCATGTAGTTGTTGCTCATGGAGATGAGAGGATGATATGATATTAATATAAGACCTGATGAAAAAACCAAGGTTGTAAATAGCGGGCTAAGTGATTTATATAGCCTTTTATGTCCCAAAATATATAGGCTATAGCGGAAACTATGAGCTAACTTGTATATGAAAAAACTTAGTTAAATCCTTCTCAAACAGCTAGAAGTCGGAGATAGCAGAGGCTATAGCCAGAGATTTATACCTTGGAAAAAATAGCCTGTCCAATAATTGATGTTTCGATCTCCTTCCTGATCTGATCACCGATGATTGATGATGAAGCAAGTAGACAATAAGACAAAGTAAGTAGCGTGGAGATACAGACACTTGTGCACCATTTTAAAACAGGAGAGGAAGAGATCGATACGTGTGTGTATCCAACACATATGCATCAAGGAATGGTCATATTGGCCGTTGCATATTGTTAATATAATGCTGTCCATGCATGATAGATATCTTCTAACCGTACCTAACAGGATTTGCATATGCAAGCGGCAAGCCTATCTGAACAGGGTGCGATGCAAAATCATATGTACACTGCACACAAAGTCAGTCAAAAAGCTTTGGGGGTTCCTAGCTAGCTAGGTTCCTTGGACCAACACGAAATGCTTTCCTTCGTCCATTGAGCAGCTCTGCAGCTGCACGCCTTGATATGATACCCATGCCACGATGATCTCTTTTAGGCTTTTAGCTATGCAAATGGACAGTAAAGTAACGGCACGCAGTCTATGCCTATCCAGCTATCCAAGACGAGCTTGCGTCTCCCTCTCCTCCTCCAACTGCCAAGACTTCCTATCGTTCCTGATCCTCTCCGACCGTGCTGCTGAGTAGATTGCGTTCCTGACCGACGTGAGGACTGAGGAGGGAGTGAGGACGAAGACACCGAGTCAGTTTGGCCTTGTCACCCATCGCAACGGCACGGCAGTAAGGCCGGATTCAGAGTTTCAGACATTTTCAGCTTCACGTGAGACTGAATGAACAGAATTTTTGTCTGAAATATTCTGAAGATTTTCATGGCTCAATGATATATCCATCTCAAGAAACCGTGTGCCATCACGTATTGCTGGGCTTGTTTCAGGTCAACTTTTGCAGAGGTATACCCATGCGTATGCGGATATACCCTGAAGAAGACCCATCGGTGCTAGCCCTTTTGAACTTTCAGGCCTAGCTGCAAGCCTGCAAGTATGAACAGCACGCTGATCATGTCGGCCACGCAGTGTTTTTTTTCCTGCCGAAAAAGAAACGCATGACCAGACGCATTTTCTTCTCAGGCCACAGGCAGATCGCATAGAGACGAACGACCAAAAGCGCAGGAAAAGACACTGGGATCGACCCATCGCCTCCTTGTTTATTTCTGAATGGGTTCAGCGTTCACTTCACAAGATGTCACACCTCACAATGGCTGGCCTCGGCAGCCTCGATGTGAAACAGCTCGGAGAGACTAGGGTATCAGAGAATCGTCCCATGGCACAAACCAATAGTCAAGTTCTGTTCTGCTTATATTAATCCTGCACTTTGTCTGCACAAACTGAAGATCATATAGTAGCAACTTGCAATGCACAAAGCAATCACTCGCCATCAGCTTAGGCCACATCTACTCACTGATCAATACTCTAGGCATAAAAGGCCAAGATCCGGCGTTACTTTGCATTGGGGGATCGAAATACTACGTTTGTTTGCTGCTTTTTCACTGCCTTTTGCAATTAAGTAGCTTATCACTGTGCCCTCTCGCTCGTTGATTGCAAGTTTCTTTTGATCCTATGTAAGAAACAATGACGAACACAAACCGGCCATTGTATCCATTGCCTTTTATTTCCCCGTTTTTAAAACTGCATGATGTTAACTTTTGGAGATTTGGACCCCACACACATGCATACAAAATATCCTGTGTGTTTTAATTTAGTGATCTTTGCTGAAAAACATAACTAGACTAAGGTAGAATGGAGGGCGTATGTACTATGTTGCATTTGTAGCTGAAATATGAGTGAAGTCGTGTTCTCGAAAAAACATGTAGCATTGTAGATATCTATCAGGATGAAAACATGTTATTAATTTAGGACAAAATTTAGTCAAACCATAAAAACTATAAACCTCAGCTTTCAAATTAGAGTGAAGTCCGATTTACCTCTAAACTAATATCTGAATCTGTCCTTTCTAAAAACAATATATCTGAATTTGAAAAAAAAAAAACCACTCAACTTTAATATCAAACAACATACATACAACTTTCAAAAGCGGGTAAAATATTGAACGTGTCTACAATTGTACTGAAAAATAATTGCAGAATCTCATAAGTTGTGAAGGATTTTATGAATGTATTCTAGAAAAAAATAGTGATAAGATACGCATGGAGGACCCGTGCAAAATCAAATGTGAGCAGTAGTTTTTTTTTTACTGGAGGAAGTAGGAGGTTCAATCACTGCTCACTTGGGAATCTTAGTCATATTCCATTATGCTTGTTGGCTCGGTGAAACGTACTACTAGAACACCTCATGTAGTCATGTATGTATGGAGATCCAGCCTTACCGTTCCTTTGCTTTTGGTAGTGCTCCTGCAACTTTCTTTAGTTTAACTTTCATCTGTGCATTGTTTCCATGCCAGTTCTCTTCACATCTTGTTGCTTATTTGCTAGGCTACCAAGTTGATGATTTAGTTATGGTTCCCCCAGACACTTGAGATCACAAAGTTAAAACTTGCCAGAGTCAGATATATACAATGCTATGCTCAAACAAGTAACAGATGTATAATGTATATACACATCCATATCTGATCATAAAATCCCAATACCGAGTCTAAAGAACATCCTAATCCAGGAGGTTTGGATGGCAACTTTCCAGAATGTTTTTTTTTTCCTCCTGTCAGAATGGGTACCTGAACCCTTGACTTGATGAGCTGCCGCCCAAGCCCAGACAAGTTCGGGTCCACCAGGTCGTTCAACGCAGCATCAGATGCTGTCAATCCAAATTCTTATTCCGCTTCTCCAATCTACCGCTGCCTGCCGAAAGGTAGCCAACCGGAATCCTCGACGCAGAAGAAACCTGAAAAATTGCGTCTTGAAAGTAAGCAGTTCCCCCTTCAGATCAGCATAGAGGAGAGGGTACGATCTGCGCTTTATGATCTTTGCAACCCTAAGTTCCCTGAAAATCTGAAATCAAACGGCTGCATCTGATGTCTGAGTGGGGGATTTCTTTTCATGATGAATCTGCTGCCCTTCCTGAACTATTTTACTCACTCAGGTCCCGATTAACTCGAGGGTGTATAAAAATTTTTCCCCAACTTTTTACCAGAAAAAATTCCCTGAAATCATACAGAACATCATGAGCATCGGAAAGGAGGACAAAAGAGGCCGGGGAAAAGAAGGGCGCAAACCAATCAAGCCAAAAGGAAAGCAAGGCGACGAAGGAATCAAGCAGCCACAGCCACGACCATTGCTGCAACGCATTCTCACTCCAAGAGGAGGCAGAAAAAAACACCCAGCTGATGTAGACATGCATGAACAGCTTCAATAATGCTGGCATCAGCAAGCAGGGGCCCTTTGCAATAAGGTTCAGTAGTTTCCATATATTAGCACGACTTCATCATTGTGGCCTAATTATACTACTAATTGATCCCTCATAGTGCTTTATCTTATCTCTTCTTCTTTAGGTTGCCCGTCGAAAGGCTCCTCTTCTTTTATGCCTTTTTGGCAAAGGAGAATTCTTCGTCGTCGCGCACCAGCGTTACGCAATTCACAAAAGAGTAGGTGCCCCCACTAGGCATAATATATTCCTCTTCATTTTGTTTTGTTTTGCTTTGCTTTGCTTTGGATCAGATTATTATGCAGTGTAATTTCCTCTTGCTTTTGGAAAGATATGGGCAATGATTGCAAATAGTGGGACGACTTAGACTCGCTAATTAGTAGACGACATAGTATTACAAAATAAAACTCTTAACAGACTTATGCCTTGTTTCTAGTCTTCGACTGAATGTCGTGTTTGAATACAGTTTCTCGTTACCAAGATAAGGTATTTCTACTGTATAATTAATTGACTGATCAACATGATGTGTTCTTCTCAACAAGACTATTGTATCGACACCCTTGGGTTAGCGAAAAATGTTAGACACCACCACCACTGCATAAAGCACTGAGGAATTGGAGACAGGGAGCGTTGGAGCAAAAAAAGAAACATGTAAAGGATGCTTCTTTTTGGGAAGGTTGAGGAGGTCTAGTGATCAGGAGGGATACCCCAGAAATGGGAAGTTCCACCATGCACCAACTTGTGAATCTAGTGATGTCCCTTACTTGCATCATGGAATCTAACAGGACACCATTATAGGGTCATCACAACAACAAACATTACTTAAATCCTTATGTCCTTCTTAAGGTTCCAAGGGCACTATAGCAATCGAGGTAAGTCATGATAAGCTCACTTTATAAATTTGTGTGAACCTACTGGTGTCCTCTACTCCATTGTACTCCTTGTAATAACCATTTAGGTGTACATAGTTCATCTGTATCTGTTAACAACCTCACAAATGCAAGGACCATTAGTCTGTAGGAGTTCTTGTGCCAAAAGAAGCTCCCTTTGCACCAAAGTTTTCTCATCTATATAATAAGTAACTATATAATATAACATGCCCTGCAGTCTTCTTGCACGCAGCTTTCTGCCTAATGAGTGACAGTGAATGTTATCTATTTAACCAGCTTTGTATGGTGGAGTTGCAGTACAATGTACGTGGAAACTACTTGGAATCATGCCTTTCCAGACCACTGTCAATCTGTTTGTGTTAAGTGAAATTATTGGGCACCTAATGTGTCGATCTCTCTGAGTAACCAAGTGTGTGCCTGCAATGCAAAATTCTTTTACACATGAAAGTTACCATCTTTCCTCTGTCAGAATCATGTGAATACTTTTCAGGCTCTCACTGGTTAGGTGATGGTGGATGCGTATATGTATTCCTGTGTGCAAGCAACTTAGCACATATCCAACTAGTTTACGTAAAGAATAATTAGTGCATCGGAAGCATGAGGCCCAGGTGATAATATTAGATACTTAAAGCGCTTTATACTTGGCTCCTCCTTTTGAAGGGAAGGCAGCTGGCTTCTTATATAACCTGCACCACTTCCTCCAGCCAACTGGTAGTGTCCTTTGGAGCTGGGCTAGCTCACAACTGTGAGAAACCTTGTGTTGGCAATTTGACGTCCTCCGCTATCCTTAGTTGAAGGAAGAACTTCACCCAGGTATTAAGTTTCCTACTAAGTTTGTTCGTTGGTTTTGCTTGTTCATTAGTGTGTGTTGACCTTTAGTAAGGAGCAAGTAAATTCTGTTCTGTGGCTTCTCTTTGTGTGGATAAGAGGTGATGATAGCTGGTGTTTTGTTAGAAATTGACAAGGAAGGCTTCACACTTTTTTCTTGGAAGCAGCAAGAAGGCATCACACTAGAACTTGCCAAATATTGCTTGTTTCTCTCTTGGTTCCTGCTAGGTTGAAACCTGAAAGCAATAAGGCATGGCTTCCTGGGTCTAACACATGTTAGCTTCTCAGTTGCTGTGTTCTTCTGAATATGACTCATGACTGTTTGAACTTTAGTTAATCATGGCTCAAAATTTGTTGTTGCCTTCTTACTCTGGATGACTGCAAATTGCTACAAGGATACAAAACGAATAACCAATCATATTGGCTTCTCCAGTAAGTCTGGAATAACACTTCTGAACCCATGTTTATGAGAATCTATATATTGTCACCCGAATAAAGCAATCACAAATAAAAGTAAGTGATCAAACATTTGTATTTTTAAATGAGCATATCTTTGTTAAGAGTATTTTTCTAAGACCATATCTTCTTTCATGTTCATTCAACACTAGACAACCTAAGAGTATATGCTGAACCTTCAAGTTGCACGAATCGTTCAGCTAGTATTCTTGTTTTGGTAAATGAATTACTACTTTATGTCCGACAGACATGCGGTGAGGTGATTAGTAATAAGTATTGATTTAAGGGAGATCATTTTGAGCATGTTATGATGGAGCTCTACTCTGGATATCTTGAAGATCATTTCAACCTCCACAAGCTAAGGTGAGTATTTCCTCTGATCAGATCCCCCTATTTCATCTGAATGTTTTTTTTTGAGTCCATCTGATGCATAGAAAAAAAAAACGCCAATGTTCTGATGTCTGTCCAATCAGTCAACTGAAGTAGAATGAGACGTGAAGCAAAAGAGGAGAGCTAATAGCTTTGGTGCCACTAGCATTAATAGACTACTAGTAGTGCGATTTGCATTAGATTTTCTTACCTGTGGGTGGCACATCATGATGTAAACTGAATACTAGATTTTCTTTTTTAGCGGTGCAAGTGGGACTAGTGCATCCAGAGTGAGATCATGCTGGCTAAAATAAACAAAGCGAAGCGCAAAAGTAGGAAAAAAATAATAAATTTCAGAATCAAGAATCATCAGTCAGGAACAAAATGCATTCTACATCAAGGGATACTTTTGTGCTAATTAAGTCTCTCGAAAAGCAGGCTATGAATGGAGACCCCTTGCTTTGTTCTCTGCCTAGCCTAGACACTAGACAGCCATGAAGCCCTCGCGTTTTCCAAACTTTTCTGACTTTAGCCCACAGGTGACACTGAATTTTTTGCAAGACACATAGCTGACGTTCCTGAATAGCACACGTCAGCCGTCAGTACCGTCTCTTTTAGCATCCCAAACAGTGAGGTTTCCCTTGGCCTTTAGCTGAGGTCCTCTGATAGTTGACCTCCTAACGGAAAACATCCGAGAGCCTTATTTGGCAAATAGTGCACGGGCAGCAGTGACTAGTGAGGCACTAGAGTAGACTCTAGTGAAGGAAAGTTGATTTGTTTTGCATCATCTCCAAACCAGTGTGCGGCAGGCAGAGGCAGGGGAGGGGCTGCCGGCCCCTGCCAAGTGATGCTATTGCTGCCTGGTGCTGATCTGAACGAAGCAAGTGGTGAGTGGTGCTGTGCATCATCAGCGTTCACCACTGGCTTGGCTAGCCAACCAGACATTCCCTTTTGTTCTGTCATCACATTTCCTTTTCATCAGCATCACTACGCACAATAAGCACATACTACAACTTGCAGTGTTTGGTCTTTTTATGTATATTTTTTTCACTGTACATGCATGCATGAGCAATTGAGCATGACATAATATTTTCTTCTCTCATGCGTTTCTCCTCTGCAATCTGCGAAACCTGCTCGATATGGTTATACAGCATTAGAATCACATCCCTTATTACTTAATACTTATAATATATAACCTGGTACTGTTGGCAAAAATCACACCCACACGTGTTCCAGATAAGTTGGATGGTGGGGTTGAGATGATGAAGGCCGGCGACCACTGCTTTATTTGCAGCAGGGAGGGTTCCTGTGTGTGCTGGATGGAGGGAGCATAGAGCAGCCTAACCTGCTTTTGCCGTATAAAAGCCAAGTGGCCTCCCCAATAATTGAGGGGCCATCCAATCCAAATCCTCTTTTGGCCGTGCTGCCTTGGCAATTGGCATGGCAAGGCAAAGGCCAAAGCCCAAGAGCCCCCCCACTATGTGCGATGGCTGATGAAGCTTCTGCTTGCTCCCTGTCCTGCAGGACACAACGCAAGCATCTGCATTGCACACAATAATTGACGCCCATGAGTGCCCCCCGGACTAGGATTGAGAGTAATTGAACAGTTCATTCTAGAATCTGAGATTGCGAGCTGTTTGCCAACACGCAAAAGATTAGCGTGTGGACTAATTAACAAAACACAAAGAGGATCGATCAGTCGATCAGAAGCATAGCATATGCAGCCGTTCATGAGCTTAATCTTGTGGTTCAGGAGCCAAGGCCCCGGCTAGAATCATCTGTGCTTCAGGAGCCGGCCTTCTGTACCGACCGCACACTCTTGTTCCTGCGGTGTGACGTCACGGCTGATGAGCCCATCGATCGCCGTCACTGTCGCCACACTCTTTTAGTCTTTACCTATTTATTAATCCTCAGCAGCTGCTTGTTAAACCAAGTAATGGCTGCAGGAATTGCAAGCACTGGCCGGCCGGTGTGGTGGCTGTCCTTGTCATCCTGCCGATTAAGCTAAGGGCAGAGATATGATGTACTTGGCCTGATGATAGCGTCACCGCCGGTCGGCCGGTGGTGCGCTCCTGGCCGAGAGGCCATCAAGCCAGCAGTCCTGGTGGTGCGGCTAGCTATCGCTGCCGAGTAGATCGGCACACGACCTTATCCTGTGTACCGCGTACGTACTTGTTGCTCGTCAACCTGCCACGCACCAACACGTCGTCGTCGTCGTCGTAGCTCGTCCTCGTGTGGTCGTGTCGCGCTGCCACTGGGTGCGGCGCACGCACGTCTCTGCACACGGCAGGCGCGAGCACTGCTCCCCAGTCCCCATGCCGCTGCCTTTCCGAAAAGGCGAAAACCACCGGTCGCTGGCCGGATTCCGGATTCCAGGCATCAGGCTCCACTCGAGGTCGAGGCGACGGCGGTTGGCGGACGAGACGACGGCATCCAGCCACTGGCAGCTGCCATGTCACTGATTCCATTCTCTCGTATCACGAGCCCGATCCGTGCGGCAGATGCAGCCCCTTGGCGGCTAGGCTAGGCTAGGCAGCACAGCACAGGTTCTCGCATCCCGTTAGGCGACCTCAAAGTCGTAACCGAGCTCACCACCGATCGGTTTCCTCCCTTTTTTGGGCCGGTGGCCACACCCATCTTCCTTTTCCCTTGCGATTGCGACGATGAACGGAAAGAAGCCGTTGCCGGCCGTCCGCATCGGCGCGCGCGGCCGTGGACGACCGTGGACGATCCGGCGAGATGAGCTAGTCTAGTGCGCGGCGTCATCTCTCAGTCTCAGCGCGGCACCCATCATCTTGCCATCATTTGTTGCGTACGTTGTCAGCCTCCGCGCGGGGCTCCTCCGCTTTGCGCAAAGTGCTCGCCGGGGCCGCCTTTCCGGGGGCGCAGCTGCGGCCGCACTAGCTTGCAGAGAGCATAGCATATTTTTTTTTTTTTTGCCTTTGCTTCCGCTGGCTGCGCCCATTCCATTCGGAGTTAGAAAGAAAGCATAGCCTGCTGCCTTTTCTCCTCTCTTTTTTTTCGTCTTCTTTTTAACACTGTTGTATAGCCTGGTTGACACCTGCAACGGTGCTCTGTCGATCCGTCTGTCGCTACGCTACTCACGGCGCCCTCTTGTTTTCTGTTTGGCTTGGCCAGCATCGGCAGCGCCGCCTCGCCGCCGGAGTACATGACGTCGGCGTCGCCGGCGCAGTTCGCGGCGGTGCCCCTCAGAATGGGGTACGGGCGGCCGGCGCCGTCGACTGCGCCGCCGGCGCCAGTAATGGCGGGCATGTGGAGCAGCGAGGCCTTCAAGGTCGTCGACAGCGGCCACGGCACCAGCGCGTCCACCGTCATGGAGGCCGACACCAAGTTCGAGACAAGGGTGAGTGCTCGTGATTGCTGGTTTTTTTCTTGCGTGTCGTCTGCTGTGATTTGTCTACCAAAAGGGTAGAAGAGCGCTCATGATGTATTGATGTCATGTTGACGAGCTTTGTGCAGCTAGAAGATGTTCAGGTAGCACTTGAGCCAACAAGAAGTACGGATCAGGAAACAAGCAAGCCGCCAGAGAGGGTACATAAGTTTAAGCATCTTTCACTTGTTTTTCTTCTATCCTTTTGACTGCCATAGCATGTTTAGTCTTCCTTAAATACAGTATACATGATACTACAGAGAATAATCTCTTCAGGTCTTAACTGTCCATTCTTGCAAAAGAGAAATAAAATGCTCAGAATGTATAAACCTGAAATGATTTGTCTCAGGTCATGAGAAGGCTCGCGCAGAACAGAGAGGCTGCTCGGAAGAGTCGCCTGCGGAAAAAGGTGACCACAAGAACTTCACCAATCCTGCCCTTTGGTGTTATATAAACCATGCTAGATTATCATTACGTTATTATGTGCCCAATAACCGTTGGCGCCAATTCTGTCGTTGTTCAATAGGCCTACATCCACCAGCTAGAGACAAGCCGGATGAAGCTGGCCCAGTTAGAGCTGGAGCTTCAACGGGCTCGACAGCAGGTACATGAACGAATCTGTTGGTTAAAGCCATTTCAACAGTCAGTGTTAGTGTTACACTGACTTATTACTGTTCTGCAGGGTGCATATGCAAATGGGAACATGGGAGACTCAGCTCTCGGTTATGCAGGGTCGATAGATCCAGGTCAGGCTCTGTGCTGATCGTTCTGAATTGAAAGAACGAAACACTAGCCGTTTGTCCAATGGCATTCTGCGCAATGTTCAGTCAGTCCCTGTGCATCTTCTAACTGCTGGCGCGTGCGTGGTTCAGGTGTCAGCGCGTTCGAGATCGAGTACAGCCACTGGGTGGACGAGCAGAAGAGGCACACGGCGGAGCTGATGTCGGCGCTCCAGGGGCAGCAGACGTCGGAGCTGGAGCTCCGCCTGCTGGTGGAGACGGGGCTCAGCAACTACGAGCACCTCTTCAGGATCAAGGCGATGGCCGCCAACGCGGACGTGTTCCACGTCATGTCGGGCATGTGGAAGACCCCCGCCGAGAGGTTCTTCCTCTGGATCGGCGGCTTCCGGCCGTCGGAAGTCCTCAAGGTGCGGCGGCTGTTTCCCCCAACCCACCCACAGGAGTGATGATTCGTCTTTGCATGGTGATTGGTGATGACGGATGGATCTCTCTCGTTGTTGCTGGTGGCATGCAGATCCTGAGCCCGCAGCTGGAGCCGCTGACGGAGCCGCAGCGCATGCTGGTCGGCGGCCTCCAGCACACGTCGACGCAGGCGGAGGACGCCCTGTCGCAGGGCATGGAGAAGCTGCAGCAGAACCTCGCGGAGACCCTGACGGCGGAGGCCGACCCGTTCGGGCCCCCCGACGCCTACATGCTGCAGATGGCCACCGCGGTGGACAGGCTCAAAGAGCTCGTCGGCTTCGTCACCCAGGTAAAACCGACCGACCGACCCAACCGGTCGCCAAGAACCATCCATCTCCATTCTCCATGGATCATGGATTCCAGGCCTGGAGCGCACGCACCGTGCGCGCGCGCGCGGCGTGGTGTGTCCCTGATCGATGCTCACCCGTGCGGCCTCTGCTCGGTTGGCTGTGCTGTGCAGGCGGACCATCTCCGGCTGACGACGCTGCAGCAGATGCACAAGATCCTGACGACGCGGCAGGCGGCCAGGGGCCTCCTGGCGCTGGGCGACTACTTCCAGCGCCTCCGCACGCTGAGCTCGCTGTGGGCGGCGCGCCCGCGGGAGGCGGCGATTAGCTAGATGCCTGCGGTGGCCGCCAGCCAAAAGCTCACTGGTGAGGTGACCGCACCAAAGAACACGACGACGACGACGAAGAGTAGTAGCAGTTCGCTGTATACTTTCCCAAGTGGAGAACGAAGAAATCGACCTCGCTGGGTTTGGATGAAGAATGCAAGGCTTCTCACTCAATCAGCGGCGGTGGCCGCGTTTCTCAGCAACAGCAAGTCAGCAAGTGGTGTGCGTTTGTCAGGCGATTAGAGAATAAACGGAAATCGATTGAGGCCTCTTTTTATTTGGCGGGCGGAAGACGTGTACATATCCTGTTTCGGTACCCGGCCGGGGCCTCCTAGAGGCGTATGATTGATGATGATGCTGGCCTTTTATAACTACTACAGTTGAGGGTATATATATACTTATCATATATGTAATTACCTGTAACTAGTGTTGGTCAAATTCTCATGAGTACAGAGCATCAAGGGTATTGTACGTATGGAACAATTTAGCTCACTAAACCAGAGAGAGATCTAGAAGTTAACATTTGTCAGTTGTCACAGCTTCCTACAATCCTACTGCTTCATTTGATCATCATTTGCAGTTTTAGACAAGCTTGCTTGCCTCAACTGCACATATCCAAGCACACATCCATCTGCTTGGTATGAGTTTTATGTGATTGACTACAACTATTATACATGCCACTTAAAAATCATATCCCTGCAACATCATTATCCATAAGTCTTAATATCTTTAACTCCATTTCCGATTTGATAGTCTTGGCTAATAAACATGACAAAATAACAAGTTTGTCCTTTTTCTATTAGCTGGACACAATTTTTTAAAAAGGTCATAGGGGAATGAACTATCCCCACATAAATTTGGTTACTATAGATGCTGCAGAAGCCAGTGATGGTAGATATAAAATTGGGTCATGACCTAGAGTTACAAAGCAATGCTGGCGGAAGCTGGTGATGGTAGATATAAAGTTGGGTCATGACCTAGAGTTACAAAGCAAGAATGTTGAGAAAAGAACACAATCACCGACACCACCATCAACCAAAGGGAGAAGCAACAAAGCAACAACTTCCACAACGAACGCATGTCCATGCCCACCAAACATTGCACCACCAAGAGGCTGAGCTTCAAGTGACTCTATTCCACATATGACTGTAGGGCACCAATTCGTGAAAAGACAGACGACAACCGTAATATACATTTTCTATGGAGTACATTTTCTATGGAGTACATCTGGGAAATCACCTTCCACCTATGCCCCTAGAGGGGAGGAAGCCTCAAGGGTTGGAGGACCGACTACTGAAGAACAAGGAAATCCAAGAGAGGGAACTATGGTCTCGTTAACTTGGCATATATGATAAGAAGATGCAACCAAGGATCACCGAGGGAGGTTGCGGCAAGTCTGAGACGTCCCTCCACAATGATGCCAATAAGTAGGACGCGACATCGACACCACCACCACCGTCCCAGTAGTACTGGGAAATGTTTTCACTTGGAGGTATGTAGCAATTACAAGGTGGAGGAGCCAAGAACACGACGCCTCCAAGGAGGTATCAATAGCACCGATGAACTGGGCACAACTTTCACCTAAGGCTCCTTCAGATCCCTGAACTAAGGCACCACCATTACATATTGGATAACAACCCTCGGTTCAACGACGTTGAGCGACGAGCGTGGCACATTGCTGTGCACGCTAGAGTCAAACACAATTTTAGCTCACAAATAGAGTAGAGAATGTAGATTACCATCTTTACAATGTTATAAGTCGACAAGCCGCGTGTAGATAGATGAGAGAAACATAAGGTATTTGAGGGGAATCCCTCTATCGTCATCTAAGCAATAAGAGATATGAGAATTAGTAGAATATCCCGTTTTTCGTTTCCATTATAAGAGCACAAAAAGTAGAATGATACCATATATAGGCAAAGTATTTTGGAACCAACTTCTTTTTATCATCGAAAATAGTGAATACATAGGTTTCTTATGTAGATAGAAGATGACCCTTCAACTTCTCCAGTTATAACTCTTGAGCTTCAAGAGTTAATTCGGTATAAGCCTACTAGTAACTAGTTTCATGACACCCTCCATAATCACCGTCACATTTGCAGCTGAGTAGGAGCACGGGCATAGCCGGCCAGCTCATCAAGTAACAATAGCCAACAAAACCATATAGCCCAATCTCACGAGTCGAGCAGGCCTTGTCATGGAAGAGAGGATGCTTACTGAGCCACCGCACTTGTCATGGAAGAGTTTATAGATATAGTTTAACGGTTATAACACCAATAAAAGTATATATAGGAATCGTATTTTTCAAGTGGCATATAAAAGCACGTTAGGTTTATGCGAATGGCAAACTAGGAATTTTGTTAACGTTGTGTGATGACGGCCGGCATCGTACACCCGTTGTTTGTGCAACCACTGCCAGCTGCTAATCCATGAGAATCAAATCAAAATCGGAAACTAAAGAAAAAGATTAAAGTGAAGAAAAGAAAAGGCAAGAAAAATTTAAAAAAAAAGAAATCCGCTTGGATCGGGGTATTGAACCCGACGTGAATCGAACACGCAACCTTCTGATCTGGAGTCAGACGCGCTACCATTGCGCCACGGATCCTATGGTGATGTTCGTTATATTCTTATTTATATAATTAAAAGTACTAGACTCCGAGATGTTGACAATATTTGCCAGCCCATCGTGTGGTTGCGTAGATCTGCCCCCTCGGTTATTATTAAAGGTAGATTTGCGGGGTAAAAGCGCATAAACCATGCAATATTCAGGTTCTCATGATTCTCCACGACCCAATCAAAAAGCAGTGCCATCGCTCGCACGGTGAGCATCAATGCAATTGCAATTGCAATGCGAGGCGCTTTCGATCTGTCCACTTCACTTGCCAGCAAGAGCAACACAGGCCGGGACCATGCGTCGTCCATGCCATGCCTATTGGATTCTATTCCTCCTAGCATTTAACCACCGAGGCAGCGAGAGGGTACGTGAAGCACGGACGAGTTCAGAGAGTTTGCGCACAGTTCAGCTGCCATCGCGCGTGAGCATTCAGCAGCAGAGCAGCGCGACAGGCAGCGCAGGCAGAGCTCAGCCTCCGCTCATGCGGGAACGGCCGAACTCTTTCGTCCCTGCCACTGTGCCTGTGCGTGGAATCACGAAACGCAGAGCGAGAATAAATGGCGGCTTCATTCAAAGCCGCCGCAGGGCTCCCCACCGCCCACCCGCGAAATGCCCTGCGGCCCCTGCCTCTCCGGCAGTCCGACCAGTCCCCGCTCCGGTTCACGAATCCTTCAGAGGTCTCGGGCTCTCGGCATGCAGTCGGCAGGCCCTCGCGAGTCGCGACGCGCCATTCAAAAGACGCGGCAGGCGCTTTTGCCCTATCCCCCGTCGCGATCGGCCGGCTCCGTCACTGCGGCGCGTCTGCTGTCTTGAAGGCCTTGAATGGCCGAGTCGTGTGTGTCTCGCCCCCGGCACCCGGGACTGCGTGCGTGCCTGCCCTGCGCGAAGCTCCAGCGGCGGGCGCGGCAGGTGTCGTCATTGAATCCATGTGAGGGGCCGAGGATCATGTGACCCACAATCAAAGGTCCCCCGCGCAGCCGCTGCGCCGCTCATCAATGGCCGCGCGAGCTCGGTCATGCTGGCTATAGCTGCGGCTATATATATGTGTACGCTCGGCGCGGAGACGACGTACGTGCAGGTGCAGCTAGCCCGGCCTCGCCTCGCGCAACATTGGAGCAACCGCGCGCTTCGTTGCCTCCCGGGCTCTCGCTCTCAGTGCTCCGCCGCCGCCACGCCGCGACGACGTCTCAGCAGCCAGCACTGCGAAGCGTACGCGGTCTCTCTTGGGCTGATGGGGAGGCACGCTGGCGTCGTCCTTCTTGCTCTGACGGTAGTGCTGCTGCTCGCCGCCGTGGGTGATGGCATCAGACCAGCTCCTAGTAAGTGTAGCAGCTACTGCATGCCTGATATGGACCCATGAATAACGTTTCTTCCAGATACGCATTATCGACCGATCGAGTTCTTCATTTGAACAGCTGCTGGGGCGAGCGAGATGGTGCATGGATCGACGACGACGACGACGGAGATGGTCGTCGTAGCTGCGCCGTCAGCTGCACAGGTATGTATATACGACTATATACGTGTCATCTAGACTAGACTCAACGTCGTTGGCTCAAGCTGCTGGTCTGAATCATGCACCATGTCTTTTGGATTCGTTCACGTATGTACGTCGTTTAGGTGCAGGGGAAGAGGAGCAGGGGCGGCAAGGACGACGACCTGGTGCTGCGGGAGGAGGTGGTGCGCGCGACGGGGTCGAGCCTCCCGGACTGCTCGCACGCGTGCGGGGCGTGCTCGCCGTGCAGCCGCGTCATGGTCAGCTTCAAGTGCTCCGCGTCCGAGCCGCTGCCGTGCCCCATGGTGTACCGCTGCATGTGCAGGGGCAAGTGCTACCCGGTGCCATCCAGCTGACGGTGATGCCGCGCGATCGAGTTGCATATGGACAGTTGGAGACTTCTCCGGCCGTCTGAGCTAATCACGTACGCACGGTGTACACGCGGCAGTTTTTGTAAATGGCGATCGGCGATGAGTCGTTACCTAGCGCTAGCTAGCTAGTAGTACTAATAATGCTGTACGTGGAGGAGAGATCCTGATCTTGTTGAGTCATTTTTGGGGAGGTGTCCGAGGGCTGATGCATTGTGTACTGTAGGATCGATGCATGAACAGCAGGACAAGGTCTTTGAGACACGCTAAGAAAAAGCTGCAGTGTGTTCGCTCTCCTTAGTAGATGTACGACGCTCTCTTTGCTAATTTAAGTACGTAAAATCTTTGATGTAGGCAGCATGCCATGTCTATCTAATGGTTTTGCAAGATTTGGGGGACATTATTTGTGTGTGGGGCGATGGGTATGACTTGAGAAAGTAGCTTGAATGCACCCAAATGGTGGTGTACCAACAATTGTAGCAACACTATTTATAGCAGCAAATTTTCTCTCCTGTGGTGAAATGAACCAGAAGCCCATAGAAGTCACGTTTTTTTGGCTCCTACGACTCCAATACGGTAACAAGGAGCCAAAAAGCCACAAAGCTCGACCAAACAAGACCTCAGTCTACGGCTCTATGCTACAAATATTATAACGCCTTGAAATGGAATGAGAAGAAGCTACCAAGTAAATCAATAATCGTGTACCTAATAAAGAATGAGAACTAACCTTTCAACTAACGCATGTGCCCACCATCTTCCGCGATTAGGAGGTCCACCAACCTAATTAAACTTTAAAAATCATCCACCAAACGTCTAAACCCACCAATAAACAACCGTAACGCCCACACCGGCTGATGTGTATTTGTGTACTACACTGTACACACCAAAAGAAACAACGCACACGAAAGGCCAATATTGCCAGGCACGCTGGTGGCGGCCACACGGTGTGCACGTAGCAGAAAAGGCCCGGGTCCTGGGACACCAACGCCTACGCTGCGGCTGCCCCCGTGTTCCACCGTTGGCAGCCGCGACACGAGCGGCGGAGGCACAGACAGATACGATTCCGGATTCCACCGGTGGCGCTGCCGTAAACCCTGCCTGCCTCTCCCTATCCCCCCTCCACAAGTCCGCGTCTCTCAACTGGCCAGCTGCCCCTGCCTCCTCCTCCCGCCGCCGCGCCGCTTCCCACTACGCTCCATTCGCCTTCGGGAGGCCGCCGAATGCCCGCGCCCAGCGCCACCTGCTCTCAACCCTAGACGTGTGCCTCGCCTCGACCGCGCCGCGCGGTGTGGTCCAAGACGGCGCCCTGCGGGCTCGGCTGCGGCGGCGGGGGAGTGGGGGCAGGGGGCGGGAGGCTAAGGCGGCTCGTGGGGTCCATGGCGATGGCAGGGGCGGCGCCCGCACCGGCGCCCCCGTTGCTCCGGCGGTGCCCGTGCTCCGCGCCTCCCTGGGCGCCTTCGCCCTTCCGCTCACGCCGCCGCGGCCGCTCCATGGTGTCGCCGTTCACTGGCGCCAGAAGGTAATGCCCCCTTACTGTTTAGTGGTTCAGTGCTCGTTCCGGTGACCTTAGAGCTTATGGTGCTGCGTGATTAGGCCGTAGCGGCGATTTGGTGATAAAACATTTGATTAGATAGAGGTTTGCACTTTGGTTAGCTCGATGCTGTGTTGATATTCTGGTGATTACTGTCGTGTTGTGGGAACCTTGCGTGTCGTGTTCTGGCTTGATGCTAGTAATAATATCTATCTATGAACCAATCAGGGGGATGAGTGACCCAAATATTGTCTGTTCTGTAATTTGGCTCTGCATTCATAAGCCCGCAGGACGGAGCTATTGCTTCTGGTGGTAGTGTTTTTGCTGAACTTTGTTAGCGAACAATATGTGATGATGTTCCTCCAGAGTATCCTACCTATTGGCCTAATAGCAGCCATTAAAAAATGTCCATCGTTTGGTGTTTCGCCTCTGACTTTTACAGTGGCTAATTGCCAGGCAGGAGTACTCCCAGAGCTCAGTCCTTGGAATCCAAGACAGCCGAGCTCTTAAGCTTCCAGTATGTGTCAACTTTAATGTGCAAAGTAGCGGCGCGCAAGAATGGGCCGACGAGAGCAGGAGGTTATCCTTAAGCAAAGCCAGCAATAGTAATGGTTCCAGTCATCTAGGGACGGGTATTTTCCATCATGAACCCTTGGAAGATTTCAAGAGCTCCAACCAATCTCTATTGCACAATGTACGACAAAGAATGGCACCAAATTCTCTTGCGAATAGGCACGCCAACACGGAATTGGCAAAGCATCATGCGATTAATCGTGCCGCAGTTGCTGTGACAGCACTGACCAGTGTTGTTAACGATGACATTAAACCGGTGAAGAGGCCTAAGGAATCTGAAGTGGAGGCTCATTGGCCTAATGGTCCCAAGTTTCATTCTTCTCTTCCGAAAATCTCTGAAGTTGAAACAAGCTTGCCATTTGATGAAAATGCTACAGATGGCCATGCTAAAGATGTGAATGAAGGCTCACCTGAGGAGACGGTACAACCTTCTCCGGCTAGAGCGCCCTTATCCCAGGAGTCTATAGATGCGCGGAAGGCACTTGCTACCATCTATGACAAAGTTCTGGTGGTTGACAATGTCATGTCAGCTAGGAGTGTTGTTCAACTGCTTACTACGAAGTACAGAAATTATATTCATGCATGTGACACAGAGGTAAGGCATTAAGCCTTTTGCGATCGTTCAAACATCTATGTAAATGTTTTATGTAATTATGTTTGTTTACATCGGTCATGACTTGTTGCCTAAATCTAATATTGACATATTCAATCAGGTAGTATATACTCCTTTAGCATTCATTAATCAAAATTCAACATATGACTAGATACACACCCATTTTTATTCTAGTGTCTGCTTCTTTCTGCAACTTATGTTCATTATGCATCATTTATGCCTACCTATTCCTTCGTTCACTAGTAGAATAGTAGATACCCATCATCATCTTGTTGGTTCAGTGGTATGTACTGGGCAGGGAGCCAGGGATGCACACGGGTACGCAATGGTGTTTTCTGGGTCATCTAATTAATTACGTAGCATGCTGTTCTGGTTCATTTCTTTCCCTAAATTAATGAAATGACATGTCATTTTAGTTCATTTTAGCAAGTTTTGGGTCAGTGCATTGACAAAAAAAGTGGGACTTGCATCCCTATTACTGGACAATTGAGTTATATGTTGGGAAACTTTCTTCCTTTTGAATGCATATCGACTCTTTGGTGTTATAATTCAGGAAAATTCAATGCTATGCAGGTAGATATTGATGTTAAACAAGAGACACCAGTTGGCCATGGAAAGGTCACATGCTTTAGCATCTACTCTGGCACTAAAGGTGCTGAAGCTGATTTTGGAAATGGCAAGACATGCATTTGGGTGGATGTGCTGGATGGTGGACCAGATGTACTCATGGAGTTTGCCCCATTTTTTGAGGATTCATCAATCAGGAAGGTGATATGCAGCTTAAAACTCATGCTTACAACTTTACTATGTGTTGCATGCTGAATTATCTTTTTTTACTGACTTTACCCTTTTTTTTGCCATTTCTAGTCAAACTTTGCTATTTATGGAATGTATAGGAATAGGATAAAACATATACCTCTGTTGTCTTATGTTTGAATCTGAAGCAAGTATCTATTTTCCTTATGTAGGTTTGGCACAACTATAGTTTTGATAGTCATGTCATAGAGAACTATGGAATTAAAGTTGCTGGATTTCATGCTGATACAATGCATCTTGCAAGACTTTGGGATTCTTCAAGAAGGACGGATGGAGGATATTCTCTTGAGGGACTTACAAATGATCATAGGGTCATGGGTGTTGTCTCAAAGGAATTGCGAAAGATTGGGAAGAGATCAATGAAAACCATCTTTGGTAGGAAAAAGATAAAGAAGGATGGATCAGAAGGGAAGATTACTGCAATCGAGCCTGTTGAAATTTTACAAAGAGAAGACAGAGAATTGTGGATCTGCTATTCTTCATTAGATTCCATGAGTACCTTGAAGCTTTATGAAAGCTTGAAAAGCAAGCTTGAAAGGAAGCCTTGGACTTTTGATGGTTGCCCCAGAGGTTCATTGTACGATTTCTACGAGGAGTATTGGCGTCCTTTTGGTGCTATTCTTGTAAAAATGGAAACAGCTGGAATGCTTGTTGACCGTGCTTACCTTTCAGAGATTGAAAAGGTTGCTGTTGCACAGCGCAAATTAGCTGCAGATAAATTTCGGAATTGGGCATCTAAGTATTGCCCTGATGCAAAATACATGAATGTTAATAGTGATACTCAGATTCGACAACTCTTCTTTGGTGGTATAGAGAACATGTAATCATATATTCTCTCTTCAAAGTTCCTTTTGGGTATCCAGATTTTGTGTATTCTTCATCATCCTTCTGTCACTTAGAGAGCAAAGGTTCCTGTATATCTATTAAATACAAAACAAAAGGAAAAAAACTTTAGTCAATGTGTGTTTAAGTTTGTATCCTAGATATTTCTTGCACGTAATCTCTTGAAATCTTGACGTTTTTAATCTTTGTACAGATGCAAACCTGGTGATTTTTTGCCGAAGAGTAAAGCTATTAAAGTGCCTAACGATGAAACTGCGGTTTCAGAGGGCAAGAAAGTTCCAAAGTATCGCACAATTGAACTTTTCAACATTGTGGAAGACCTGAAAACTGATATATTTACTGCAAGTGGCTGGCCTTCAGTTAGTGGGGATGCATTGAGAAATTTGGCTGGGAAGGTTCCATCAGATCTTGTTTACTCAACAGATGATGAATGTGGTAGTCATTCTGAAATTTCCAACTGTGATCTAGAAGACACCTCTTCTTATGGAACTGCATATGATGCATTTGGAGGAGGAAAGGAAGGAAAAGAAGCATGCCATGCCATTGCAGCTTTGTGTGAGATCTGTTCTATTGACTCGTTAATATCCAACTTCATTCTTCCTCTACAGGTGAGCTGGCTCCACCTACTCTAATGTAGATTGCATTGCAGCAGTCATTATTGTACACATGCTATGCTAGCAATCACTTAGTAGTCTTAGTTATTTATCTATCTGTATCTTTATCCTATTTATATTTATTATATCATTTTGTTCCCCTGGCAGGGAAATCATATATCATGTAAGGAAGGGCGGATCCACTGTTCCTTGAATATCAACACAGAAACAGGGCGTTTATCGGCAAGGGCACCAAATTTACAGGTTGACATTAATGATTTTAGGGAGTTTGCACGTGTTTTGCAGTATGAAATGACATTGTAGAGGTCAAGAATGATACATGATTTGAGCTGTCTTTCTACATATTAGAGCATTTCAAAAAAGGACCAACAGGAAGTGTCATACTTACAAAGCAATAGATGATAGTTCAAGCTAATACTCAAATAGACAATAATCTGTTACCCAAATGTATGCAGCAGTTAGATACTTATATGTGTGGACTGGATGAACATAAATGAAGAACTAGTACTGATATTATTAAAATAAGCTCTGTTTTGTTTCTGCCAAAATAGGTAGGCCAGGTTGTTGCAGTATTTAATATGATAGCCAAAAGATGAGAAATGTTTTGTCAAGGTTTGCAAGTTTTGAGCTGGCTGCGTTAAATACTGTAGTACTGTGATACCAACATCAAGTAATTTGTTGTACTTGTGATCTTAATTACTGGACAGAACCAACCTGCGCTTGAAAAGGATAGGTATAAAATCCGTCAAGCTTTTGTTGCAGCTCCAGGGAACACTCTTATTGTTGCTGATTATGGTCAGGTATGCTTGTGTGCAATAGAGTTTTTGAATGTTTGTATGCTGCTGACACTAGTTCCAAGTAAAAAGACAAATTTGTTTTGTGTGTAGCTGGAACTTAGGATCTTGGCGCATCTTGCTGATTGTAAAAGCATGCTAGATGCTTTCAGAGCTGGCGGTGACTTCCATTCCAGGACAGCCATGAACATGTATCCGCATATTCGTGAGGCTGTTGACGAAGAGAAAGTAATTCTTGAGTGGCATCCTCAACCCGGTCAAGAGAAACCTCCCGTGCCGTTGTTGAAGGTATGCCAGCTTTAATGGTGTTTCTGAGAATTATGTTGATTCCTTCTAATTGTTGAAATTATGTTCAGTGCTACTAGGTTATTAGCTTTTGTACTGCACTTCCATGCACATACAGTTTCCTTTCCTTTTCCTTTTACCTTCCATGTCGTCTGGTCCAGAACTTGTATACTGTGGAGTTAATTATGGATATGGATCTAGGAAATGTTATTAGCATGGGAATATACATGGCGTGTATGAAAAAAATGGACTCTAATGCTTTTATTGTGATGTAGGATGCTTTTGGTGCTGAGAGGAGGAAAGCTAAGATGCTAAATTTCTCCATTGCATATGGGAAAACGCCCCATGGGCTTGCTCGTGATTGGAAGGTACAATTTTGTCAAACAAACATAGCTCTAAATTAAGCAGCAAGTCAACTTTAGTGTGCATTACACTTAAGTCTGAGCTTTGGATTACTGGGTACACTTGCTGAGTAGCCATGTTTACAAGAAATGTAGGCTTCATGGCTTCTTGTAACCCTTCCTCTCTTGCCAGGTTTCTGTTAAGGAAGCAAAAGATACACTGAAACTCTGGTATAGCGATAGAAAGGAGGTTCTGGCTTGGCAAATGAAACAGAAACAGCTAGCACATGAGAAGTCTGAAGTTTATACTTTGCTTGGGCGATCACGCCGTTTTCCAAATATGGCTCATGCAACTTCTGGCCAAAGGGGTCACATTGAGCGTGCTGCTATCAATGCTCCTGTACAGGTGATTACTGTCTATTGCAACTCGTTCTTGAAATTAGTTTTGTGCTGAAATTATTTTCTCTGAACACCACAGGGCAGTGCAGCTGATGTTGCTATGTGTGCAATGCTTGAGATAGACAGGAATACTCGTCTTAAGGAGCTTGGTTGGACGCTACTGTTGCAGGTAATTTATGCATAAAGTTAGGTCTGATCACTGTTAAATGTTGGCATACTTTTGTTTTCTCCTTTGAAACTGAAAAGGACAGTTGCTTTTTTTATGACTCCTTTAACTAGAGTACTTAACCTATGGATACATTGATGGTTGCAGATTTTTTCCCCCCCGGAACACTATTCTAGTTTCTAGCCTTTTTTTAAATAAAATAAAATAAATTACAACATAATTTTTGACATAGCAGAACTGACAGCTCCATCTTTCAGGTGCATGATGAAGTGATACTGGAAGGGCCTTCAGAGTCTGCGGAACTGGCCAAGTCCATAGTGGTTGAGTGTATGTCTAAGCCCTTCTATGGCACCAATATCCTGAAGGTCGACCTTGCTGTTGATGCCAAGTGTGCACAGAATTGGTATGCGGCCAAGTAGACCGTAGTACTTTCCTCCCTTCCCTGTCCAGTGTTGACTACCAAACACAGCAAAGCTTGTGGTCCCAGAAGGGCGTCAATTCCTTTGGCGAAATGAGGTGCGTTTTGAACTGGTATCTACTGCTAGTAGCCTAGTGAGCTCGTCTCCAGGTGGATGCCATGCACGGTTATTTTGAAGGTGGGCAGAGGCAACTGGACAGTTAGGGGTCATCACTAAGCAGTGAAAGCATTGTACACTACTCCGTATAGGTCGGATAGCTTGACCTTACACACTCCCTGTTAGGATCTGTCGATTTTTCATGCCTGATGTAGTTGTTCTTCCTGGATAGTAATGAGGACTAATGTAATTGATCGTGTGGTGTTAGCATGCCGTGTTCATAAGATTTGTTTAGCATGCTGATGTGTAGTGTTAGCTGACCTACACTGCCGTACGTACCGCAACAATGTAATTGATCGTGAGCTTTCTTAATTTCTTTCTTTCTGCTGCTGAATTGTGCGTCTTGTTGATTGTCTCTTCTCTGAACATTGTCTGCACAGCAGGGTTAGGCAAACGTTACAGCTCGTCATAAATTTAAGTGAGCTCTCGTTCAGAATGTTGAGAGGAACAAAAACAATCAGTTGTTAGCTAGACAGATTCATAATTATTGTTTAAGTACTGGACAACCACTCACGGGAGACCGGAGTCCTGGTCTCATGGTCCACGTGCAACGCAAAATTTTTACATTTTAGTCCTTTTTTAAAAAACTTATTTTATACATAAATCTTCTGTGAAACTTTTTTTTTAAAAAAAATAGACCGGAAGCTCCGCGTGCAATGGTACTACGTCGAGATATGTGGCTCGACACGCTAGATTGAGCGCTAAACTTGCCATGTTGGTGCTTATGTGTCGCGTTCAATCCTAGTGTGCAAATACTACACCGAGATATGTGGCTCGACGCGCTAGATCGAACGCTAAACTTGCCATGTTGGCGCTTACGTGTCGCGTTCAATTCTAGTGCGCTGAGCCACATATTATGGAGGGTTTATCTATAAAATAAGTTTAAAGAGGACTAAAATGGAAAAATTCCACACGTGCAACACACCTTACCACGCGACCGCCAGCGACGCGACGCGACGGTGTGCTGTCATAGATGGCCTTCTCGTATCAGCTAACGGCTCTTCCACGGCTTCCACACAGTCGAGGCTCGAGGCCAAGCAAACACCACAAAGACGCTAAGCTCTAATCCGGCATAGTTCTTGCTCAGGCGGTCTGACACCGCCCACAACCAACATAGCTCCGGTTGTGACGATCACGGACGTCGCCTACGTCGCTGCACCGGATGGCGCGCTGCCGC
Source organism: Sorghum bicolor (assembly GCF_000003195.3). Taxonomy (NCBI): domain Eukaryota; kingdom Viridiplantae; phylum Streptophyta; class Magnoliopsida; order Poales; family Poaceae; genus Sorghum; species Sorghum bicolor. Next base: position 57,562,070 of record NC_012875.2, read on the forward strand.
CGGAGCCTATCATCAAGCTCAACGCCATGGAGGCGCAGTGGGTGGTGATTCCGCTGCTGCAGCACCTCCTGATCTTCGAGGCCGACCATCTGCCGCCGTTCGACGCCATCCTCCGGACCTCCCTCGCGGCGACCCTGGCCACCCACGCCCCACTTGCCGGCAAGCTCCACTACCTCGTGGACACTGGCGACGTCGCCATCTGCCGCTCCACCGGCGGCAGCGACGACGACCGTGGGGTCAGCTTCGTCGCCGCGGAGTGCGACGCCGACGCCCGCCGCCTCGCGGACGACGAGGACCATGACGTGCTCACGTTCGAGCGCCTCGTTCCAGATCGAGCTCGACATGAGCCGGGTGCCGGCGCCAGTGCTCGCCGTCCAGGCAACGCGTCTCACTGGAGGCGGGGTGGCCCTCGGGGTCAGTGTGCACCACGGCGTCGCCGACGGCCGCTCGCTGTGGAGGTTCGTCGAGGCGTGGGCCGCCGCGTGCCGTGGCGACACGCCGCCCGCGCCGCCGGTGTTCGACCGCTCCCGTGTCAGCCTGCCCGGCGGCGAGGAACTGGCAAGGAGCATCCTGCGCAAGTACGCGCCGGATTTGACTAATTAGTCTATAATTAAGTAATAATTATCGAATAAAAACGAAAATGTTATAGTACCTAAAACTAAAGATTTTATAGGGAGGCCTAAATAAGGCCTTATGTTCTTTTGAATGGGAATGGGGAAGCTCCCCTTGTCGGAAAAAAATGGCTTCTCTAGTTTTTTAGGTGAAGCGGTTTGCGAGAAGACCTGCCAGCCAAAGAGGTTTGATATTCCAATGGTTGTCGCAAAGATTGACGTCATAGCTCTTGAAAAGCTATTGCAAAGTATAATTACAAGACCAACAAATCAACCGAGCAGCTTGAGGAACTCAGATTTGAAAGCGTCCACGTGCTTCTGCTGGAGCATGGACACCGACGCCTGCACCCCGTCGCCGTCCCTGGCGCGCATCAGTGCCAGCTGCCCGTCGTGGTTCATCCTGATGTTCTCCGTCCGCCTGGGTCTCCCCCACCCGAAGTCGGCGACCTCGTACGCCCTGAAGCCCGGCGAACCCGACACGTTCATGAACCGTTCAAGCCGAAGCCCTGGCTCGCCGGCGAACCTAAAGAACTCCCACCCGGGACGGCAACCGAGTGGGTCCTCCACCATCTTCTCGATCGCTCCCTGCACCGCCGACGCCGCGGTCGCCAGCGCCCCCTCGCCGTGGAGCTCCCGCGCGGGCAGCCTCACCAGGCATCCGGTCAGGCAGGCACCGAAGTAGTCCGCCCCGGCCGGAGGGTCAAGCCGGTCGCGGGCGTCGGCGAAGAAGAACAGGAACACGTCCTCGTCGTCCGCGGCCAAACCCCTGCCGCGGACGAAGCACGTCCAGGCCAGCGCGACGACGGCGACGAAGCTGGACGGGGAGCGGCGCAGCGGCGCGCCGTGCGCTTCGCCGAGGCTGACGATGCGCTGCTTCAGCCGCTTCGTGTCGTTAGTGTCCAGGGTGAACGTCCGGCGGGTGAACTGCAGGCGGTCTTCTTGCATGCCTGCCGGCAGTCTAGCCTGGTGGCGATCGAGGAGAGCATGGGAGCTGTTGGAAAACCAAACCGAGAAGAGAGAAAGAGACGAGGGCGAGGGGGCGTCCGGCCACTGACCATTGGCAAATCTGGCACGTACTTCCGTAGGATGCTCCGGGCCAATTCCTCGCCGCCAGGTAGGCTGACACGGGAGCGGTCGAAAACCGGCGGCGCGGGCGGCGCGTCGCCGCGGCACGCCGCGGCCCACGCCTCGATGAACCTCCACAGCGATTGCCCGTCGGCGACGCCGTGGTGCACGCTGACCCCAAGGGCCACCCCGCCTCCTGCGAGACGCGTTGCCTGGACGGCGAGCACCGGCGCCGGCAGCAGGCTCATGTCGAGCTCCGGAACGAGGCGCTCGAACGTGTGCACGTCGTGGTCCTCGTCGCCCGCGAGGCGGCGGGCGTCGGCGTCGCACTCCGCGGCGACGAACCTGACCCCGCGGTCGTCGTCGTCGTCGTCGCCGCCGCCGGTGGAGCGGCAGATGGCGACGTCGCCGGTGTCCGCGAGGTAGTGGAGCTTGCCGGCTAGCGGGGCGTGGGTGGCCAGGGTCGCCGCGAGGGAGGAGCGGAGGGACTGGAGGATGGCGTCGAATGGCGGCAGATGGTCGCCGTCGAAGAGCAGGAGGTGCTGTAGCAGGGGAATCACGACCCACTGCGCCTCCATGGCGTTGAGCTTGATGACAGGCTCCGGCGGCAGCGCGCCATCCGGCGCAGCGACGTAGGCGACGTCGGTGATTGTCACAGCCGGAGCCATGTTGGTTGTGGGCGGTGCCTGACTAGCTGCCTGAGCAAGAAGTGTGCCGGATTAGAGCTTTGTGGTGTTTGCTTTGGCCTCGAGCCTCGAGCGAGGAGTAGCTAATACGAGAAGGCCATCAATGACAGCTAGCGTCACGTTGCGTCCATCCGGTCGCTGGCGGCCGGCTGGGATCAGGAGAGGACTTCAGGAGAGATCCACTTGGACCTGTCTCTAGTACTTAAACATTGATTTTCCTCAATCACGCTGCCGGCGCCGGTGGATGTGAGAGTTAGTCTCCACACGAGCACCAAAATATTCTTTTACCCATGGATGAGAGTGGGGATAAGGTTAATCTATCCCCATCATCAGCAGGCTTAAAGGTAATCCGGCAATCTAGAAGCGGTAGATTGATTGTAAGAATAACTATACACTCATGGTCATATATTTGAGTATATATGTGAAGCTGTGGGAAGCTGTTGGACAAGATGCTGACAGAGAAGATACCATCTACTGGCGTTGGGCGGTGGACGGAGAATATACAACTAAGAGTACTTGTAATACCTAATTTCAAGGAGCATTCAATAAGCTCAAGCTTATGCCGATTTGGAAGGCGAAAGTAGAACCCAAATACCGATTTTTCGTCTAGACTTTGCTACACAAATAAAATCTAACCGCAAACAACTCGATGAAATGATATTGGCCAAATAACCCCATATGCAAGCTTTGTGGTAGCGATCTGGAGAGTCCAACTCACCTATGCAAGGATTGTGTTTTCTCGAAACAAGTTTGGTCATTCTTGAAATAGTGGCTTAGACTATCGATGCTAGATTCAGTGACAACTAATAGATCATTACACGACATCTAACATAGATCCGCACTAAAATTGCACGAAACCAAAGAATAGTTTTCAACGGAGTCATGATCTATTTTTGTTGGAATGTTTGGAAGGAACGAAATCAAAGAATATTTTAGAGCACAACTTTGCAACCAAGACAAGTAGCCTTTCTTTGCAAGGACATTGAGCAATACCAGTTGGCAAACAAATGAGATCAAATGTACAAGCTGAGTAGTTTTAGTCAAGTCCCTCCTAGTGTCTCGGGTTTGGGTGGCAAAGGAATGTTGGGCCTTGTTTACTTCCTACCAAAAACCCAAAATTTTTCAAGATTTCCCGTCATATCGAATCTTTAGACGTATGCATGGAGTATTAAATATAGATGAAAATAAAAACTAATTACACAGTTTGGTCGAAATTGACAAGACGAATCTTTTGAGTCTAGCTAGTCTATGGTTGGACAATAATTACCACAAACAAACGAAAAAGCTACAGTTTAACAAAATGTTTTGGTTGAGGAACTAAACACGGCCTTGCTGTGCCTTGTCTTGGGTTTTTCAGTAGTTGTGTTCAGTAGTTTTTCCGGTTCTTTTTCTTTGTTGGAAGTTGCATTCAGTGGAGTGGACGGTCTACATGGTGTGTTAGTGGTTTTCCCAAGCTCTCCAGTTGTAATTATTCTGTCATTACTTCTTTTTTTTCTTGTCTAATAAAAATCCGGCAAATCTTTTGTCGTCTTTCTAAAAGTCATATGTTTTAGTTTTAGGGACTAAAATGATATATACAAGCCTAAAACGAACGTGTGCGCTAAATATGTGTTTGACATGTTAAAAGAGGTTCTACAAATGCAAGAAAAGAAGCAACGTGAAAATTGATGAAGAAATTTCAAGGGACGTATCGAAAAAAGGGTTGGATTTAATATATGGGCTAAACCCTCAAGCTTATATGAGGAAATTTTAAAGAATCTCTAAGTCTTTTTTGTCTGTATGCTTGAAGAAAAAGAATATCAATTAGTATCATATTACTAGTTAGCATGGAGTAGATAATTCTTCTCCATATATACATATAACCCTGAGGCTTGAAAATCCCTAAGGTTAGTTGTACTTTTTTCCCCTTACCTCTATGTTGCTTCCTTATCTCTCTCTCTCTCTTTCTCTACTTCTATAATACACCACTTCGAATTATTCTACAGCCACCAAACAAATACCACCTCTTCTATATCTCTATCGCTATCTCTACCTCTATAATCTCTATCTCTATCTTTACCTCTATAATCTCTATCTCTATCTTTATCTCTATCTCTACTCCTATAATACACCATTTCAAATTATTTTACGGCCACTAAACAAATACCACCTCTACACTCATAAACTGAACTATGTCCACCCCACAAAATGCACATAGAAATAGACCGCACTAAAAATGGACGCACCAGATTAACTCTCACACATTCTCCGGTCTTCATTGTTTGGATCTGCAGTTTCTGTCGTCGGCCCTCCCTTCCCCGCAATCTGCCCCCACACGCCCGCAGGAGGCGAACACGGTTCGAGCCCCCTGCTTGCCTCTCCCCGGAAAAATCACGGGAAGGAAGAAAAAACCCACGCAACTTCCACTGCTGCTGCCTCTCCAACCCCTTCTTCCCCAAATTCAAAAAAAAAAAAAACACTTATTCCCCGGTGCTCCTCCTCTGGCGCTCCTTGGCTAGGGGCGCGGCTGGCCAGGCCTCGCCGTGGGTGGCCCCGTCGTGGGATTCCGATGCGTGGGCGGCGGCGGCTAGTTCACGGCGTGTAGTCAGCAACAGTAGCATCCCGGCGTGCAGGCTAGGCCTCCTCCACCGTGGTTCTCGGCTGGCCGCGTTGGGCTTGGGCCTTGCCTCGGCCGGCTCCGAGGCGCGGAGGTTCCTAGCCGGTGGGCTGGGCGTTGCGGGACGAGGCGCCCAGGATTGGTTTCACGTAGGATCTCATTGTGCGGTGAGCCGGTGAGTGCGATGTCTGGTTTCATGCCTGGGGATTGGGTTTTCGTTTAATCTGACTTGGGTCAGCTCGTGCTCGCAGGAACTTTGCAAAGCTACCGGTGGGCGTTGTGTGCGTTGCCGACGTGCAGTTCAAAGGGAGAGGTCCGTGTGATTACGAGCTTGCTTGTTGCTGTTAGTGTTTTAGTCCCGATGAATTTGCAACTTTGATTAGAAAGCTCTCGAGTTTTATTTCAGACGATGCATTCTTGTACTGTCTGCTGATTGCTGCGTAATCTTTAAGATCAATTGCTTGAAAAATCCAGTCGTAGTCAACAGTTAACATAAGTAGAATCTGACTGTAGTGTGACACCTCTTTATCAAAATAACTGTTTTAATTGATTCTACTTTTTTTCTTTATCTTTCAAATCACATAATTATATTACGCACTATGTGCTATTGAGAGGTAACAAATTTAATCTTTGGGACTAAAAGGCTTACACTTGTTGTTGGTAAAGTTGTGTACTTAACATCCTCAAATTCCGCTGCAGGATTTCAGGCTGCCCAACTTGGCTTTGTTGTTGTTGGTAAAGTTGTGTACTTTACATCCTCAAATTCCGTTGCAGGATTTCAGGCTCTTGAGGAGCAATTACTATAACTCATGGCTTCATAGGTATGGACTATTGTCTCAATATATACATGTTCATTGGACCTTATTATGAAATTTTGCACTGAACTACATTTAGTACCACTTGGATTTTAAGTGTTCATTGTAAATGTCGGAAGACAGTGCTTGCAAGTTGACATGGTCTATCCTTGGTATGTGCCACTATATGTGAAAGAAATTTGCATTAGTTTTTTTTTTCAGTCTTAGTGAACTGAGTTGGAAATCTGCAAGATTTATAGCTGTTATGAATGAGTTGGAATGCTGTATTTGCGTAGATCTTAACTGAAACGACATGAAAGCATTATTCGTGCTGTTGTTGGTGCTGTCGTGTGCAGGAGGGGCATGTTGATCTGACATTTGGCTGCATGATCATCTTTGCAGTCACGGAGGAGTCACCAAAATTTAGAGAAATCAGCCATCGTCGAGGGCTTCCCGCCGATTGCAGTCGTTGGGGCCTACACAAAGCATGATTTATTTTTGTCAATCTATATGTTGCGCTCTCATCTATATCCTACTGGCCGGCTAGCAGTCAATGAGATAGCAGCTCTAGTAGTATTCGGAGCCAGGAACATGTAACACTCTAGTGTATATATTCTAGCAGTTAGCAGTTCCATTCGTTCATCAGTTGATAATGCCTTCCAGCTCTGGTCCCCGAGCTGGCCGATCCTGCTGCTCCTACTACTCCCAAAGCGTCGTCGCCAGCAGCAGTGTGCGGCCCCTACTGCCATGGTCGCAGCTCTCTCCCCACCACCGTCGTCGATCCAGCAACTCTCTTTGGGCTTCTGGGCTACGACGCAGCTGTGGTCATCGGCCTCAATTGGTTAGAGCTTTCCAGCCTGAGTTTAAATTTTCGTGAGAGCGAGAGCGAATTATGTGTAAATAAAAATTCTCATGCTAGTGTAGCCAGTGGGTTTTTCGCGATTGGGAAGAATAGTTTTTTTTCCTTAATGAAATACGGTGGGGGCCTCTCCTCATGGTCGCGTTTTTTTTTTGGTCATCGGCATCGTCATGGAGCTACAACGTGTCACCACCTGGAACGTTGTGCCTTAGGTCGCCTTAGGATCACACCTCGAACCTGGAATGTTGTGCCTTAGGTCGCCTCCGAATGGCACCTTGAACGCCACGCTTTAGGTCGCCTTTGGATTCCTGGTCCTGTCGGTGGCCGCCGGTCACGCTCATGGCCGCTCGAAGAAGCGCTTCTACCTCTAAGCTCTCTGCACCAAGCTGACGACCATCATCTTTGACGACCATCATCTTTACCAGTTTGCTTGTCACCGCCATCCTCACCGGCCATCCTCACCATCTGCTCGTCATCGCCATCCTCACCGGTCATCCTCAACTGATGACTGCGTTAACTCCTTAACGCATTTGTGGGAGGAGCCCATCAACCTTTGGGACAAAGTCATTCAGGAATGCGTCGTCCCGGAAAAGGACCTTGAAAGCCTCATGCTTGGACTCCGAAAGCGACTCAGCAAAGATAGACTCCAACTTTTGTGTCTCTGCAGTGTCGATGGGCTCGGAAGCATTCAAGGCTTAGTAGCTAAGCAAACACTTCTTCTAGGCGAACTGACACTAGGTTGGGCCCAAACAACCCTAAGGATATGTTTTCCCTGAAGCACGGGAGTTTGGAAGGCCAAACAGACTCTAACCTCAATCATGTATGGAATGTCACAAACCAAAGCTTGTTGAACATCCATAATTCTCTGCCTAGGGCAAGGCCCACCTGAGGCAACTGATGCATGGGGGTGTCTATGGCACATGAGTGGGACTTGGCCCCGAGATGGCCACTATAATGAAGAGAAGACGATGGCGATGAGAAGACAGAGTGACGCCGAGGCATAGCCTCAGGAGACCCATCCATGTCATTAGCATGCGTTGCAGATGTCTTCACCTTTAGTGGTGCCAACGGTTGCGAGCATGGTTGTGCGACACCGTTGTCCGAAGAAGAGCAAGGAGGTGGCCTTTCAGTTAGATAGGCCTCCACTTCACCAGCATAGGATCGAAGGTCCAGTGTGAAACCTCAGAGCAATGGTCCACTGCAAACTCTGGCTCCAAGTGCCCATCAACTCTGTGCATCCATGCAAGTCAATGGCTAGTGACACTGGCATTGACATCCACCCTACTCATAGAACATGGGGTCCCAAGGGATGTCGCCCAACTGTGGCCTGGACACGACGAAGGCCTCAAGATCTTGTCCTAGAGTGATTGTCGATGTGTGGCTGCAGTGTTGCAAGGTTCCGTTCCACCTCTAGCCCAGCGTTGCACCCGCACCAACAACACCGTCGATGCCATTACCACCGAACTTGGACTTCTTAGGCTATGATGTCGGACGACACTCGGACAACCACATAGAAGCCCCCCGGGAGACCGAGATGCGGTGTGTGACCACATGCAATCACAGGCAAGGTGCTGGAATCCACGACACCACGGCAGCCTGTAGGTTGACACACGGTGGGACATGGAGAGGCAATTGAAACATTTGTTGTGCCACTCCTCCAGGATCTGTGGTTTGGGGGGCTGATCGCGCACACCCCATCCACCTCTAGGAGTCGAAGCATGTGGAATGCCAGCGCCCCCACCAGGGATCTGCGCTCTCAGCAGAGTCTCGCACCATCCATCAACGTTGGAATCCGAGATCCGCCAACAGGAGGTGGGCAACACTATGGAACCGAGCCTCTGGTGGACCGGCGTGCGACGGCCAGCGCCACACAAGACCCGCTTACGCTGACGGTCATCATCTATACCTTGAAAAATAGATCTACTACTCATTATCTGTACCTCAAAAGATTCCCTAAAATAGGTCGAACATTTACATGCACCTCAGCAACAAAAAGTAAACCGAAGACCTCATTAGTTACCAAATTTGAACCCCTGGGGCTGGGTGCTGCAGCTTATATAATAATAACGTCTTAAACACCGTACCACAAATCACTACTTCGAATAGTCTTGTTTGAAGTTCACATCAGAGAAGCCTACGTAAATTGCACATCAGACTTCAGAGCCACAAGCACAGGCACATTTGTACCAAGTTTGAAGGCGTGCTATAGACAGCCGTAGATCTCTCATGCATCTCTGACGGGCAAAATACTTTTATGCAGGCGCAACGCAGTCGCCGTGAGCCAAGATAGATGCATGTAGAAAACCCATGCGCGAGTCAGAGTCCTAGTGGTGTGCGCCTCCATGACCACCGCTCCCTTCTCTCGCGTGGTCCGGTGGCCGCGGCGTCCTCACCGCCACCGCCCACACGCGGGTGATCACCTCCTGCATGTAGAAACCCTGCGGCGGCGGCGGCTATGCATATTCACTTGAGCTAGTCAATGAACATCGATCGGTTAGTCGGTTACCGATCGGCAAACCAACTGTGCGATCCACTTACGTTATCCTTCGCCGCCTCCTCGCCGCCGGACTCTTTTTCTTCGGACGATCTCGCCTGCGCCGCCGTCACTGTGGCGGCTTCAGTTGCAGCAGCAACGGCAGCCGACGGCTTCTGGTCACGGCAACAGCCGAGCAGGCCCAGGCAGCCAGCGCAGGCGCGGAGCAGCGACCACGGGTGCGCAAAGGGTGGCGGCGGCGAGGCTGCTTCAGAGCCCACCACGTCGTCCTCGAGCAGGCCCGTCGAATCGTCGGCTTTATACCCGTCCTCCTCGCGCTGATCCATGGATTCCTCGGACGACGTGTCCTCGCCCTCCGCCGCCGCAGTCTCTTCGCGCTGATCCGCCGCCGAAGCCGATTCTTGGCAGTTGTTCTCCTCCTTTTCCCCGTGCGGATCCATTGCCTTTGCTGCTGTTGCTGTGGCCGCTCTAGATGCCGGGATCGGAGCTTCTTGATGTTGGAGTTTTGTTGAGATTTATGTACGATCGGTTCTCTACGAGGTAGACTACAACTACAACTAGAGATATTCCTAGGGATAGAGATAGATATATACTTTAAACCTTTTCTAAAGTTGTAAATAAAAATAAACAAAATCTACTCATAGTTAGACCTGAGCATTTTGCGGATTAGACCAGGTTCAGGCCATGCAAAAAAAACCCCGGTTCTTTCAGGTCGAGGAAATCCCACTCATAACTATTCTACTAGATAAGTCAGGCCTGTTTCGGGCCAAGCTCGAGCTTAGGTGGGTCACCCGTGTTTTATAGCTAAAAAATAGTATTTTGAACTGGGTTCGGGCAAAGAAAGAAATTTTCTGAACAGCAAGATCTATGCCCAGGCCAGGTTCATGAACGGGCCAAAATCCATCGGGCTCAGGCTAGGCCCACGAACTAGCGGTGCACGTAAAATCTTTACAGAAAGACGGTATTTAGTTTTTTTTCTTATATATAATCAATATATCTCTAACCGGCAAAACTAAAAGCAGGAATTTATCCCATCAACACGTGATTTATTTTCCCAGTTTTTATCCATCCATCGCCTCGTAGGTTTTTCCTCCTCCGCGCAAGTTTTTTTCTTCCGGTTTTTATTTTTTTAATGGTCACCGGAGGGAGGCGCCACCTGAATTTTATTATATATGGCCCCAAATGGCCCTTAGAGAATTTACATTATGAAGAGCATCACCCAGATGGTGATTTCACAAGATGAAGGTGTAGATGAAAGAGCAAACCAAAAAATTCATAACTGCTACTAATTTGCCAAATCCAGGAAAAGGCATTCTTCCGGTTTTTATCCATCCATCTCAATTGCTCGAAATTATTAAACGCTAACCGAAACCCGAGTGCTAACACGAGAGATACACCAAGTCACCGATACTCGGGCCAACAGAAATTAGGATTTATATAATTCTTTATTTCTTTTTGGTGTCCCTGATAAGCATCTCTAAGGACTTTGTAAATGAATTTTGCATTTAGTGTTGTTTGCAAAGTCCCAAACTCATTTGCAAAGTCTAAAAATAGTCTAACTCCAAGGGACTTTGCATTTAGACTTGGCAAACCCAAAGTGTGAACTCTACCCCTGATTTTTTTTTCACCAATCGCGCCCGCGCGATTTTTTTTCCTTCGCGCCATTTTGACGTACGTCGTGCGTGCCAGTCGCCGCTCAGGCCAGGTCGCCGCCAGTTGCCGCCCAGCCCAGGCCTTCGCGCCTGTCACCGCCCAGCCCAGGCCACGTTCGTCATTCGTCGCCGTCGTCGTTCGCGTCAGTTCGCGCGGTAGGGAGGGCGGGCGCGCACGGCAGCTGGAGGGACGACGGGCACGCGCGGCAGCTGGAGGGCGGGCGCGCGCAGTAAAGAGGGAGGGCACGCGCGGCAGGAAGGGCGGACGGGCGTAGAGAAATCGCGCGGGGTGGAGGCGCGGGGGGACAGAGTCCGACGTGGAAAGCCGAAATTGTAGATGCAAAGTGGTGGGAAGGTTTGCATATATGCAAAGCCTCAACCTCTATTTGCAAAGTTAACCAAATTGCAAACCTTATTTGCAAAACCATTGGAGGGGTACTTTCTATTCTTTTTTGCAAATAGGGCAATGCAAAGTTTGTTTACAAAGCCCTTGGAGCCTAGCTTCGCAAAAAAGTAAGTTGAGCCTAGCTGACAACTGTTAGGAAGTTCCCAACGTACAGAAGTTTCGGCGTACCCGTTCACAGTCAACACCTCCATACAAAAATTGAGTTCTCAATGCAATTTCTTACTTTGCACTCGACAAGGCTCTGTTTGGAATATGAGATTTTTTTATTCCAGTATTATTCCTATGAAATCAAATTGGTTTGTATGAAATTCATGCATAATTCTTGTAAAACTCCTGCGCTCCAAATATGCCCTAAAATTTTTATCTGAAATCTTTTAGAGTCCTAAATATTTGTTTTATGTTTTTTTCAGATATTGACCTTTTTTTGAAATAATATATATTGAACTTTATAGAAGGGTTAAGGGCGTTCTCTAGCAAATTTGCCCTTACTATCGACAGGACTGACCAGGCAAATGGCAATGTACTGTCTATCGTCAGACCCGGAACTAGGCCCCACACGCCGGCGATGAGATGACGACAAGCCATGGAGGCATGGAGTGGTGTCGAGGAGCACAAGCGGCCGCGCAAGCAGGTGCGCACTGACTACTACTGGCTGGGACCGAATGCCGCTGATCGGCACCTGGGTTCCAGAATCCGGACGCCGCCTCCTGATCTGCAGAGAACGGAGCAGACGGAGAGGAGTAGAAGCCAGCCTTGAGGTGAGCACAAAAGAAACTAAACATGCATATACAACATTGTCCCATTGCAAATAAATAAATTGAAGTACTAAACCTAGACCAGCAAATGTTTCCTGATAAAACTGAACAGCTTCCTTGCTCAGAATCATGAGTTTCAAACAATCCAAGCAATATTAAATGCAGACTTCCAGTGTACTGATGGTATGCACTGTAAATCCCTAATTCTATGATCCTCATCTACATACTATCAAATACAGTGTAAAACTTTAGCTCAGATGTCAAGCTACAGTTGCCATGAGCCCATGATTGTATTAATTTACAGTAGTATTTGCTCCAATCAATGCATATAAATATATAGTCTTTCTTCAGTGGGGAATTGGGATACATTGCTGTTATTCACGACACGCTGACATGGCTCTAAAATCACGACACAGTTGACGATCTCAGTGAGTGGCTCAGTAAGCGAAAGATAAAAAAACTTGGAAATAGGCTGGAGAGGCTATATATAGAGATAAAGGGGTAGGAAAATTGCTTCCTGGCCTCAATTTTGGGTCTTCTCCACCTTGGCCTTGATCTTCTGCTCAATGATCGCCTTCTCCGTGTCAAGGCTGAACATCCGGTTGAGGGCGTGCATGTTCTCGAGTGTCTCATCGAGGGTGCGGCTGTCGCTGCCGTCGCACCTCAGGTGCTGCAGTGGGCCATGGAGGAGCTTGTTAACGATGCCAGTGCTCAGCTCCTCGATGGCTCTCCTCATCTTCTTGGTGAGGGCGTCTTCACCAACCTTCTGCAAGCACTTCTCGAGCTCCGAGGCCCTGATCCTGTCAGCATATGACCTCAGCTTCTTGATGGTCGGGACGGTCTCCAGCGAGTCCCTCCATGCCTCGAACCGTTTCAGTTCTTCCGTGATGATTGTCTGCGCCTCCATTGCTTTCCTGAGCCGGTCCTCCTTGTTGGCTTCCACCACCTCTTTCAAGTCATCGACATTGTATACTCGTGCAGCGCCAACTTCAGACACACATGCGCTGACATTTCTGGGGACAGATATGTCTACAAACAGGCGAGCACCTCCCATAGTATCAGAAACAAGGGGGAGTGCCTCTGCGTGTTCTTTTGTGAACAATGGAGTTTCAGATGCGGTGCTTGTGAACACGACATCAGCTTCAGCAGCAGCTTCATACATCTCTGAGAGAGGTCTGTACACAATTTCGATATCTTTCATCTCCCCACGAATGGCATCCACCCTTTCCACTGAGCGGTTCACCACAACAACCTTCTTGCATCCTTTGGCAATCAGATGTTTAATCACTAATTTTCCCATTTTCCCGGCACCAATCAAAAGCATCCTAGCTGACAGAGATTCAGACTTGGGAAGCTTCATCAGGGCCAATTCAACTGCTGCTGAACTGACAGAAACAGCACCAGATGATATGTTGGTCTCACAGCGGACACGCTTTCCAGCAGTGATTGCATCCTTGAACATCCTATCAATGTTCTTTCCCAAGCCTCCACTGTTTTGTCCGCTCCTCACAACTTGTTTAACTTGAGCAAGGATTTGTCCTTCACCGAGAACCAACGAGTCAAGGCCAGCTGACACCTCAAACAGATGGCGTGTAGCATCACTGCTTCGCAAAATGAACAGGTGCTCCCTAAGCTCGGAAGCAGGAATACCACTTTTCTGCAAAATCACAAAAACACACACATTAGGGAATCTTTCCTAAACTATGTCTTTGAGCAACTAAAAAGCTGGGCAAAAAGACTACTACAGACTGAACAAAGAGGGTTGATCAAACAGCACTCACCTTTGACATCCAGTCCACTACTTCTCTGATACCACGGTTCCATGATAGGGCCACCACATATATTTCCATTCTATTACAGGTACTAAGAACAGCAGCCTCTTCAATATGGTTCAGGCTAGTGAGTTCTTGAATAGCACGGGGCCACAGTTCCTCTGCAACAGCAAGTTTTTCACGCATCTCCACTGGTGCTGTGTGTACACTGAGGCCTATCACAGCTATGGTACTCCTTTCCTTCATGTACCCTGGTAGCAAATATAATAGTTAAAACATTGTCAAACGCTACACAGAGACTATTTGTTTCTGAAAGAAAGAAACTGGATATAATTGCACGGCAATATAAGCTTCCTCAATTTAGTTGTTATTGCTATAAAGTTCAATTGGAGAAGTTTATTAAAGAAAATTCTAAGGGGCAATAATAGCATGTTTACACTAGATGACGATGACAGGAACAAGAAAATCCCAAACAAAACAAATGCAAAATGTTTGGCCAATAGCTGATGCCAAAAGCATATGAACAATCTGCACTACATGAATATAATTATTTGGCATGTTTGTCAAATTAGACTTATCCTTCCTAAAGGACTACACAATTCTGTATCCATACACTATCATTTCGCTTCTTACAGAACGTTATCTTGGTGGATATATATACGCTTAATTTTTATACACCAACGAACATAGGCATACAAATAAAGGCTCCACAAGTCTTTGAAACTTATATCTCCACAACCATAGCCAATTAAACTCTTGAACAAATCCCCAAAATGTAATTGCCACTCCCTATCGTCTGCCTGACTCACTTCAGAAAGAAAACTAATCAATGTTTTAATTGGGAAACCAAGAACCAATAATTCTTCTCTGACATGTCACATGTTGGTGTCTTCCTCCACATACTCAGGAACTAGTTAGTCTGTTCACATTTTTAGTGAACAACGGTAACATGAAAGTTAAAACGCTTGGTCAAGGCAAAATTGCAATAGGGCAATGCGAAGTTCACACCTACTCCCCATTCTTCTCCAAACCACTCGGTCACCCACAAGTTTTGGCCCGTACCAAACCAAAACTAACCCCAACTGCAGCAGTGTCCTCGACGCAACGCAAAAAGATTCCTCAAATCGCGCACCAGAACCCATCACCAGAAAGGCCACAATCCCCGCATCCCAGGGTTACAGCTTACAGGGAGGCAAGGCAACAACGGCGGCGGATTTCCAGAGGCGAGAGCAAGGGACTCACGGTCGGCGGATATCTTGAACTGCTCGAGAGCGGCGACGCTGGCCGCCTTGGCCACGGCCTGCGCCTGGGACTCCACGCCGGTGGCGTCGCACCGCACCACCCCGGAGCGCCGCCTGCCGCCGGCGGCCACCCTCGGACAGAGGGCCGACGACGATCCCCGCGACTTGGTGGTGGCAGCGGCGGCGGCGGTGGTCGCTGACGTCGTGCTCGCCATCATCTAGATAGATCAGGGAAGACAGAAAGCCGCCTCCTTTCGCGAGGGAACGAAACCAATGCGACAAGAATCGCGGAGAGGGAAAGGAGACGGGCGAGGGGAAACACTGTTGTGCGCTTCCCGTTCAGCTCTTGGCGCGAGGGTCCTCGGTGGGAGAGGAAGGAAGGAGGTGCGGGATTTCACCGCAGCATTGCCGAAATCGGAGGCCTTGGAAGCTTCCCAAGCTCCTCTTATTTAGCATGCGTGCCCATTTTTTATGCCGCATGTTGGGCTTGGGCGTGGTGTGAGGTGGAATTGGTGGCATCAGGGGAGGAGATGAGCCGGGGGATGAGAGCGTAGCGGGAGTGTGGTGTCCTCTGGCCTGTGATTGGCTGCGGCCGCAGCGGTCTATCCACAACCCTTATCTCCCTCGTCGCTGACACCAGATGCAGCGGCTTCGATTTTGTATGGCATGGCCTGCGACGGCGAGGTGGGGACATGAGCTCCCGTGGCTACCTCACGCGCGCCTGATGGCGAAGCGTGTCGGCGTGGTGGCCACACTCTCCTGGCTACCTCACGCGCAGGCACAGATTTTATTTTTCTAGACAGACTAGGGCCTTGTTTAGTTCCGAAAAAATTTCGGATTTCGGCACTGTAGCACTTTCGTTTGTTTGTGGTAAATATTATCCAATCATAGACTAACTATGGTCAAAAGATTCGTCTCGCGATTTACAGTCAAACTGTGTGATTAGTTTTTGTTTTCGTCTATATTTAATGATTCATGCATGTGTCGTAAAATTTGATGTGACAGGAAATCTTGAAAACTTTTTAGATTTCGGGGTGAACTAAACAAGCCCTAGGCGTGATGTTGGGAGGGAATAACATGTTAACTTTTAGGTGGAAAAGCAACTCTAACAGCTCGACTATTTTTGCCAATCATCTTCCACCTACACCTCTAGAGATAGAGGGAAGAAAGGGTCAAGAATTGAAGGACTGACGATTGGAGAACGGAGAGATCAAAGAGAGGGGGTTGTGGTCTCACTAACCCGATATATGGTGAGAAAATGCTATAAAGGAACCTAGAGAATGTTAGGGCAAATACATTAGCAGCTAGCACAGGGACGAAGCCAGAAAAAATTATAGGAGGGGCTGAACAAAATTGCTACATCGACTTAACTTTACTATAACCCCTCACAATAGAAAAAATATATTAGGTTGAAGTAATCTTATATTAATTCACAAAATATATCTAAAAATAAAGGTCTCAGTCCACCCTACCTTATAAATTTGTGTCTAAAATTAGAAGAAAAACACTAGGAGCTCCACTGAATCAGCAGCGGTAGGGGGGCTAGAGCCCCCCTAGCCCCACCGCTAGCTTCGTCCATGAGCTAGCACACACCATCCAACAATCATCTTGTGCCCCAAAGGACCTTGTATAAGAGTTGTGACTATGGCTCCGTGGTGACACCAACATGTAGGATATGACATCGAGCGGGCCCTAGAGATCTAGAGCAAGGTTTTCACATAAAGATATCCTGTAGTTACATTGGTAGGTAGTGGCGAAGCTAGAGCAAATTAGAGTGGGTGTACTTAGCTTGTGGGTGCATAGACATCTTCCGTGGGAGGTGCATATATGATGAAATTTTAGACCTAATCACTGTTTTTACAATTTTTGGTAGGTGCATTTGCACCCCCTGATTACTATGTAGCTTCGCCCCTATGGGTAGGAAGCCTATAACTTTTTTTCAAGAAGGTCAATGGCACCCAAAGGTGTCGCTGTCAATAGCACTAGTAAGTCAGGTACAGCTTTCCCTTAAGGCTCCTAAACCCATAAACTATAGATTGCCTTCTAAGATACATGACAATAAGTCTATGACATGACAACACACCACTCTCTTACTGCATATGCCTGGACAGCTCGCACGGCGGTGTGCCACGGTGGGGCGGTTCTTCAGTGATGCTTCCAGGGAGGAGCATGACGCCCGAGGACACCATCGAGCAAGGGGGAGTGCCACGAGGCCGCGTTGTATGGCTACAAGGGGAGGCACCAGTTGTACTCTACCCAGCCCTATACAAGCATAGTAAAAGAAAAAACCGATCGTTGCTAGATGCGATGGCACTAAATAGGTGGATCGGATATATTGATTACAATATGACCCAACAATTAATTGCTGACTTCATAAGCCTATGGGAAAGAGTCCATGATGTGGTGCTATCGTAAACACAGGAGGACTGGATAATCTAGATGCACAACGAGGACGAACAATATCCAGTGAGGTCAGCATATAATTTACAGATGGAAGGATCGACCAGATGCATAGCGGCTAATCTGACATGAAAAACTAAAGCGCCTCCAAAATGTAAATTCTTCGTATGCAGGGTATGGACAGCGCGCAGCTGCACGTGCGAGGTTGGCCAAATGAGTATTTTTGTTAACTGTGCATAAAGAAATTAGAACCTGCAACTCATCTCTTTATGGAATGTTGCGTGGTCAAGAGCGTTTGGGAAAGGGTGGCTCACTGGATCCAAGTACCAAACCTAGCACTAGACAACTGGGCTCATATAGATAGCTTGCAAGAGTGAGCTTGCAAGAGTGGCTCCTAAATATGTCCGACGAACAACCAACAACCAACAACCATCAGGGAAGGTCTGTGCAAATCCTCAGCAGTATACAAGATGAGACAGGGACTTGGGCTTACGCCGGAAACAAAAGCCTTCAACTATTGCTGGCCACAAGGATGCAGGACAATGTTTCTGATTAACAGGTTGTGAGTATGTAGTCTATCTGAAACATTAGCCAGGGTGGCAAAGGGTTCAGTTCTGAACACCGAGCAAAAAGAGTGGCTGGGGCGGGCACAGCTTGTGCCACTGCAAGCCCCTTAATGTAATTATGTTGTACTTTAGTTTTGCTCTTATAATAATGAAAACCGGTAACGAATCTTTGTATAAAAGACAAGCGGTGACGATAGTGTTCGTCCGGTTTACTTTTGTGCCGTGTGGGAAGTATCGGTGGATGGTGGGCTAGGTTTGTGACCGAAGGCCCAAAAGCGGACACACCTCACACATCGCAACTATGCGGGCTAGACGCACAACGGATCAGGAGCCGCTCGTGGCGCTCAACACGGCCCGCCACGCATTGTTGCCATCCGTTCGCCGTCCGTTTTCCAGTCCAGAAACACGCTTCCTGTCGTCCGTGCCGGTGCACCTCTGACCTTGTCCTTTTTTTTTGAGACGCTATTGACCTTGTCCTTGTGCGGCCGGGCACCGGCGCACGGCTAATCCCTCGCCCGCCATCGCGTTGCGCACACAAACACCCGTCACCCCGTGGTGCTCGCCGGCTGCTGGCTCGGCACACGTTCGGGCGCCCGCCGCCCGGCCTCCCGGCGGCCGGGGGCGCCAGGCTGTAGCGGCGGCGCACTTACGCGGTACACGTACGTCGTCGCGTACGCCACGGGGAGTGCCAAGACGTACTACGGCACAAGGCCGTCCGACTCGCGAACGATGCATGGTGTGCTGGTGTGGCCGCGTCGAACCAGAGGGGACCAGACAAAGATTGCACAATGCAAAGGTCACGACTGACAAGCCTGGTCGTTGCCTCGTTGGGAGGAGATTTTGGGCTTTTGGCGCTGTACGTTTCTCCCATTTTTTTCAGTACATATTTCTAACCACGCTATATGCGGCTTCCCTTTGTGTCTTTATTTTGGGCTTTGGTTTGTACAATAAAGTAGGTTGATGCATCATCACCTTATTCCTCGTAAGTTAATAAATAGCACTAGTATAAAGAATGAGGTCATTCCACCAAATTTGAACAATGAACTCATGATGCACCACTCCATCTAAGATAGAGAGATTCTTCAAACCAAACGTCATATTAATGAGTAACAAGATACAATTTTAAAATATGCTTGCTCTTTTCAGATGTTCCACGTGACATAAATAACTATTATTCTTATTCCTCTTTCCAAATGTAGAACAAACATCCTATATATGGATGGCGAAATACAATTTTAGAAGATGCATGTTCTTTTCAGATGTTCCACAGGATATAAATGACCATTATTCTCTTATTCCACTTTCCAAATATTCTACGTGATATAAACGACTATCCCTGTTGAAGATATGGCGTTGAGCCTCCGGATCGTGTCGTTCTGATCCTCCCACCAATTAGCTACGGACTCCTCGTTATTATTTAGGTGTGTCGCGTTGCTCAAAATGAATCGCTTCCAAGAGAGAGAACTTGTCGCCGTAGGCTCAATTATTTTCTCTTCACTCAGACCCTCGACAGCATAATTTTTGCAAAGCAAGGGAAGACACACCTAGAGATAAAAAAAAACTCCATAAATAACTAAATGTTTTATTCAACTTATATATCCTTATGATTTTTTTCACCCTAAAAAAGCCATAGATTTTAAGGGGATTTGAGTTTCCAAAGTGTCTGCATGCAACATGTTAAAATTTTGCGGCACATGTAACTGCGGCCGGCCGGCAAGAAGGGGTCCTCGTGAGCCACCCACACGCGTACTTATTTAATTACTGACGTAAGTATATACTGTACCTCTCTTACTGTACACAGTTACAGGAAGCTATATGTACTTCCTGTTCATCCGTTCGCATATGACTAGTTGTGGCTCCCTCCATGGCCACCGGAACCTTCTTCCGGAGGGCCAGGCTGCGTCGGCGGCCTCCTCGCCGCCAACACCGGAGTGGCCACCTCCTGCACGTACAAGTATTGCAACGGTTGCATATTATTTTACTACGCTCCGGCCGACCGGTCACAGTACCGACCAAATCAAACGGTGATCTCGAACACTTACGCTGCTGCCAGCAGCCGCCTTGTCGTCGTCGTCGCCGCCGCCGCCAGCCTCTCCTTCCTGCGGCGTCGACGACTCCGCGATCGCCGCCGCAGCCGGCTTCGAGTCGTTGTTGTCGCTGCAGTAGCCGTGCAGGCCCACCAGGCAGCCGGCGCAGGCGCGGAGCAGGGGCTGGAGCAGCGAGAACGGGTGCGCGAAGAGCGGCGCCGAGGCTTCTACTTCGGCCATCTCCACCTGCTCCTCCTTGATCACACCCGCGGTCTCAGCTTCGAACCCGCCGTCGTTGCGCTGATCCGTGAGCTCTCCATGGACGTCGTCCGGCACCGCCGCCGCCGTGCTCTTGCGCCGAAGATCTGACGAGTCCAGCTGGGAGTTGTGATCCTCCTCCCCGCGCTGATCCATTGCAGCCGCTCTAGTAGCTAGCTAGACGCTGGGGGTTTCTGGAGAGCAGTGTCTCTAGCTCGTCAGACACTGAACGCAGTTTTTTTTTCTGAGGTAGTATGAGGCAGTGAGGCTACCCGCACTTGCTGATGATGCGTTCAGACAGGGGTACTCTAGCAGAGTCATACGGCGTCGCCGTCGAGCACCAAATTCATTGTTCCCTACTGTGGAACTGCGACATGTAGAGGCCACAGAATATTGTCGGGAATGCCCTAAGGCCTTGTTTAGTTTCCAAAAATTTTCAAAATTCTCCGTCACATCGAATCTTGCGGCATATGCATGGTGCATTAAATATACATAAAAACGAAAACTAATTGCACAGTTCATCTGTAAATCGCGAGATGAATCTTTTAAGCCTAGTCACTCCGTGATTGGACAATGTTTGTCAAATAAAAACGAAAGTGCTACAGTGTCGAAAACCTAAAAATTTTGCAAACTGAACCAGGCCTAAGAGAGTTGGTTTGCTTTTTCGCATGAACTTATTAGCGCCTTGTTTAGTTCCGAAAAGATTTCGGTACCGTAACATTTTCGTTTTTATTTTACAAATATTATTCAATTATGGATTAACTATGTTTAAAAGATTCATCTTATAATTTACAGACAAACTGTATAATTAGTTTTTATTTTTGTTTATATTTAATACTTCATACACGTGCCCCAAGATTCGATATAATGAGAAATTTTGAATTTTTTTTATTTTTGGAGTGAACTAAACAAGGCCTATTATTACTTTTTAGCTACGAAACAATGTTTTTCTATTAAAACAAATCAGCATCCGCCAACCTCGGTAGCCATGGTAGACGGCGTTGGTAAGGCCTTCTCCAAAGCAAAACCGACGCGGACAGAGGCGTTAACCAGCTGCGAGGGCATTGAATTGAAACACACACCACCTACCCCATGTTTAATTTCTACATTCTACATACAACGTTAAAGTCAGTCTCAATACATAGTTTTATGACACAGTTACCAAAACTCTAAACTAGGTAACCGAGCCACATGAGTTTCATGGGGATGAAACTCCTCTCTCATCTGATGAAACTCCATTTAATGACACTGCCAAGTTAGCAATTTTGCTTATGTGGCACCCTATTTAATGTGCATGACACTCTCATGAAACATATATTGAGACTAAACTAAGAGCAACCACAATGTATATAGACTAAGTAGTCCATATGAGCAGTTTTTGTGTCAGTAGACAATAGCTATTGCTGTCTCCACAATGTATCAGCCAACAACTAGTCCATAAGATGGGTCCCATATAAGATAAATAATTATTTCTCTTTACAATCCTGTGCAAAGCTGAGAGAGAGAGAGAGGGAGGAGTGAGAAAAAATAATATTTTTTTATTCCCTATGGGTAGTCCATAAACTTATGGGTACCTTTTGCTATAGACTCCTCTATGGACTAGTCTCACAATGTTCCAGTTACCTGATAGCAAATATTTTAATCCTATGGACTACCTTATGGCAAACATTGTGGTTGCTCTAATAGATGAAGGCACGTATGTCTTCTCCTGTGTTTAAGGTACATACAGATCAAAATGCGACCTATCCCAAGGTGATTTGGAACATTGCCAAGAAATAACGTGTGAATCCAGACTCATATAGTCGAAATACGGGTGAATGGTCGATCGTGAAAAAAAACTCAGTCATAATTCAAACATCATCCTTGCCTAGTTCAGTTCTTTCTTCTTACTCAACAGTTGTGTGCCACATGCTGAGCAGGTATACAACCAAACTGGTCTATCGACTATCGGATCTGCTCATCTGCCTTGACCATTCAGTGAACAACTGAGCAATGCTCAAACACTCCTACAAACGGGGCACCAAACTTTTTTTTTTCTCAAATATACGCTACGCAGTCGATTTGCGCATCTTTGTAATATTAAGAGAGAAAAGATAGAATAAACAACACGCTTCTGGCAGATTTGCACGTCTTTGTAGTATTAAGGCCTTGTTTAGTTTCCAAAAAATTTCAAGATTTCTCGTCACATCGAATCTTGTGACACATGCATGAAATATTAAATGTAGACAAAAACAAATACTAATTACACAGTTTATCTGTAATTCGCGAGATAAATCTTTTGAGTCTAGTTAGTCCATAATTGGATAATATTTGTCACAAACAAACGAAAGTGCTACGGTAGCCAAAACCAAAATTATTTTTCCCTAACTGAACAAGGCCTAAGATAGAAAAGTTTGAAATAAACAACACGCTTCTGGCGAGCGCTCGCCAAGCACCAAACTTGAAAGACGGTAAAAAGAAAGAAAATACAATCCACACCCACCAACAAACAAATAATTGCCAATGTAATAGGGTTCTTATAAAGTACTGGCGTAGTGCTTAATGTCTTGAGCACATTTAATTAGCAAACTATACAACACTTCCACACACAGTCTCGTTTGGAGTTCAGATCATCGAAGCCTACGTAAAACTCAGAGCCACATGCGCCCACACGGGTACTAGTAGTAAATTTGCTAACGTACTTTCTAGAAAGTCGTAATTAATTAAGCTACGTACTTGGTAGAGAGGGGCATATGCAGATATGCATGTTCCGGCACTTGGCCACCACCAAAGCTAGGCTAGGTGCCCATACATCGGCCAAGCAATCGAAGAAGGCAAGAGATCACCGTTGCCTAGTTGTGTTTTCCTCCATCGCCACCGGGGCCTTCTCTCGGACGGTTGGGCGGCGGCGGCCTCCTCCTCACTGCCCGCACCTGAGCGCCCACTTCCTGCATGAAAAAGTACTGCAAAGGTCCGACGACCGGTTACCGTGTACTGTACTACGGTGTACCGACAAATCAAGCCACCGGTCTCCTCTCGAAAACTTACGCTAGCCGCCTTGTCGCTGCCACCCTGCAGATCTCCTTCTTCCTGCGGCAACTCCGCAACCGCCGGCGCCGCAGCAGCGTCGTCGTCGTCGTCGCTGCAGTAGCCGTGCAGGCCCAGGCAGCCGGCGCAGGCGCGGAGCAGGAGCTGCAGCAGCGAGCACGGGTGGTGCGCGAGCTGCGGCGGTGAGGCTTCTTCTTCCTCAGAGAGTACGCCGACCACCTCCACCTCCAACTCCACCTCCTTGAGCAGGGTCTCCTCCTCCGCTTCTTCGTACCCGCCGCCGTCGCGCTGATGATCCATGGACTTTCCGTGGTTTTCCATGCCCCCCTCGGCCGCCGTCGCATCGACGTCGTCGTCGTCCTTGCGCTGGTGATCCCTCGAATCCTCGGAGCTGTGCTCCTCCTCTTCCTTCCCGTGCTGATCCATTGCCGCCTTTGGTGTTTGATCTCTTGCCTTTTGTCTCCCGGCGGGCTCGATCTCCGCGCGCAGCCGCTCTAGCTAGACGCTGGGAGTTTCTGGAGAGCGTAAGCGACACTCTCCTGATTCCCTTTGCTCGTCAACTTTTTTGTGCACTCCCTTTCCTGAGGCAGTGATGAGGCTATCAGGATGCTGATGATGCGTTCAGGCCTTCAGGGGGTATTTACTCCGGGTCCCCGTGGCAGGTGGCACTCTGGCAGAGTCGCACGGTGCCGAGCACAAAATTATTTATTATTGCCTATGGAACCGGGACAGGTGGGGCCACAAAACATTGGCCGAAATGCCCTTGGAGAGTTGGACCAGAAGGTATACATCGTACAGATAATTAAACTCGATCAGAGTTCGCTTGATGCCGGTGTACAGTGTCCTCCGTTGTGTATGATACTGCAGGAGTCTCTCTGCGACTATATGCCTAGATTCCACACACTACATAGCGGAGCTATGATTTTTGTAGAGTCTAAGATGGCGGAGCCATATCAAAATTCAAAAAAAATTTGCATCTAAATAAGATCTAAGATAGCTCTGCTCCTCACATGAGGAGCTTTTTCGATGAAGTTAAGATATTTTAAAAAACATTTGGTAAAAATAATTCTTGTGACAATTTTCTTAATAAGTTGTATTAGAATTATGAGGAGAAGCAGAAAGAAATCATATTTCTACTGCTCTACCTCCTCTAAAAATGGCTCTAGCTTTTTTGGACTGTTTGTAACAAGCCGTTTTGTAGATGTTCAATTAGCAAGACTCCTTGCAAGGAGACTGAGAAGCTGAAGCCGAACCCTTGCTAAATAAAATCTAACACATAATATAGAGCATTGTACGTGCATAAAAGTAAAATTAGAGAACTAAAAATAATTTTGAGCTAATCTATCTCCGCCTAACGTCTATCACTAATTACCGTCTACAGAGATCTACAAAGTTTGTATTGTGCTTGTTCAGTAGCTCTGCAAAGGCCCTCCTACCAATTAGCAAAGCAATATGCTTGTTGTTTGCTGGCCTAATCGGTGCAAGATCTTTCCATGATTTGTCTTTCTAGTTCCTTCTTTATTTTTCTTTTTCTTCACACGTGCACTCTGCATATCATATACGTATGATCTCCATGATACACATATTTCTGACTGTATTTCTTCACCAGCGTCATCATATACACGTCTGATTAGGCATAGGGAGAGAGCATTAGCTCTGTATGCGTTGCAGCTACCGGTATATTAGTATAGATAATGTATATACTTATGTGTTCAC
The DNA here is from genome assembly GCF_000003195.3 of Sorghum bicolor. Lineage (NCBI taxonomy): Eukaryota > Viridiplantae > Streptophyta > Magnoliopsida > Poales > Poaceae > Sorghum > Sorghum bicolor. Next base: position 57,586,995 of record NC_012875.2, read on the forward strand.
CAGGAGCCCGGCCACCGGCCCAGGGTGGCCGGGCCTTGGCTCCGCCGGTGACTACAGACTACAGAGCGTGTATATGCAATGCAGCAGTACCATGCAAAATGCATGCGAGCCAAAAATGTGTCGAGACTCTAGATAGAGAGCGTAAACAATACAAGGGCAATCCTGTAAATGGCCAGCCTTGGTAGCCATGGCAGACGCTGTTAGTGGTAGGGCGCGGCGCCCTTTTTCAGAGCAACAACCCCAGGGCCTTGTTTTGTTCAGCCCAAAATCTAAAAAGTTTTCAAGATTCTATGTCACATCGAATCTTGCGACACATGCATGAAATATTAAATATAGACGAAAACAAAAACTAACTACACAGTTTGTCTGTAAATCACGAGACGAATCTTTTAATTCTAGTTAGTTTATGATTGGACAATATTTGTCAAATAAAAACGAAAATACTACAGTAGCGAAATCCGAAATTTTTTCGAAACTAAAAAAAAGGCCCAGGAAACCGACGCGGGCAGAGGCGTTAACCCAGCTGCCGAGGGCATTGAAAGTTGAAACACACCTCACCTACCCATGTTTAATTTCTCTACAGCGTACTGTACTGTATACGATGACGTGAGGTTTCAGTCGGTTGATACCTACTACTACGTACTAGGTCTGACCGGTCAACATCTCGTCCGAGTTATACATTTTATATATTATTACTCCTGGTAGTAAGTTATTAGCTGGTGTATTCATCACTGGGATTATATTCTTTCTTGATCTAATCGTATCGGCACTCTCATCCACTCATGGAGGAGTTTTGTCCAACAGTATTTGTCATCTCTTCCGGCCTGAGAATCTGGCCCGCAACAGAACAAGACCGAGATGCTGTGACTGTGAGCAAAGCACCTACCTGCTCTCTCCTTTATCTTGGTCCCACGATCAGTCAGCCCGGAGGATTATTATATAAGACTTGTGTTCGACGAAAAGATAACCACCACTAGCAGTACCTTCTTCTGATGGCAATGTCACATTTTATTCTGTTAATGCTGATCACCACCACCACCTCTCAAAATCGATTATTAGCTCGTGGCAATGTCAGACGTATCTCGTCGTGAACTGCTGCCAGCTACTAGCTGCAATGCAACCTTTCATTCCTAAAACCCAAATTTTTCAAGACTCTTTATCACATCGAATTTTTAGATACATACATAGAGCATTAAATATAGAAGAAAACAAAAACTAATTATACAGTTTAACTATAATTTGCAAGACAAATCTTTTAAACCTAATTAGTCTATCATCCTGTTTTTCAAAAAAAAATTGAACTAAACAAGCCCTTATTATTAGTAGTCTTTACTTGCTACCCGATCTTTATTAGCTGGCCCTGGCCTGCAGCCCTGCATGCGCTGCATGCCATCGCAGATCAGTCATTAGTGTACAAGCAGTACACGTCCCATGTGTGTAGATTTTGATCTGACTGCACTGCACCAAGCCACCAACTGTGCTCATGTTGACAACAATACGTGAAAGTGATTGAATACGGACCAGTGAACACAAGTGCCTTCGTCTTCGTGGCAATGGCAGCCAGCATTTAATCCAGCCACGTCCTTCCTCGCCTCGTCTTCTTGATGCTACACTAGTGGCAAACTGGCAATAAAAGCGGCGTTGAGACGAGGCAACCGCGTTTCCGATGGGCTAGGCCGAAACCGCCAATCCACTACTGGGTCCTCGAACTGGGCTCGATTGTGACGAAGCATTTTTGGGCCTCGATCCAGCAAATCGCGCAGCTCAAATTGGTAGAGGGGTTAGCCCAGAATAGCGCCGCGGAGGACTCGGCCGCCGCGGCCGCGGTGGCGCTTTTGGCGCCCAACGAGACGTGGGGGCAGGGCAGCAACCGCGACCGCATCAAAACACCTCGCCATGCCTCCACCCATGGGCAGCGCAGATCCACAGCCTCCGGCTATCCATCGCGCTCGAAGCCGGCCGATCGGGGGAGCGCAGCAGCAGGCGGGCCACGCCGCCGCCCTGCTCGTCTGCTCCCTCCTCCGTGATGGCCGACCTCGACGCCGACGCCAACAACCATGATCCCGAGCACAGGACGCGCTCGGCGTCCTCGTCATCGGAGGCCGACGACGTCGACACGGACGCCAACAACCATGATCCCGAGCACAGGACGCGCGCATCGTCCTCATCATCGGAGGCCGACGACCACGACGCGGCCGGCAAGACGCCCATCATCCCGCTGTGCCCGTCCCCGGCGCGCCACCACGCGGGACACGCGCTCGAGGAGCCGCCTCGGCGGAAGGCGCCGCACCGCCGGTCCCGTCCCGTTCGGATGTTCAAGAGCATGTGCCGGTCGCTGCCGCTGCTGAACCCGCGGTGCGGGGGGACGATGCATCCCGGTGCGTGCCGCATCGCGCCGGCGTCGTCGCATCCCGCCACCGCGCCGTCGGACTCGAGCTCGCTGCTGTCGCAGCTCATCGCGCATTCCTCCTTCGGCGGCGCCGCGTCGTCCCGGCACCGCCTCACGGGCACGCTCTTCGGCTACCGCGACGGCCGCGTGTCGCTGTCGCTGCAGCAGAACGCGCGGTGCCAGCCCACGCTGGTCGTGGAGCTCGCGCTCCCGACGCACGCGCTGCTCCGCGAGCTCGGCGCCCACGCGGGCGCGCGCATTGTGCTGGAGGTCGAGAAGCGCGCGGAGCATCAGGGCGGCGCTGGCGATGCCGGCGCCGGGGCTCACGACGGTAACGAAGCCATCGCCGCCGTCGGCGAGGGCGGCGGCGCCCACGGCTTCAGGCGCCACGACGACGAAGGGTGGGTGCTGGAGGAGCCCATGTGGACCATGTTCTGCAACGGCAAGAGGGTGGGCTACGCGGTGCGGCGGGACCCCACCGAGGACGACATCGCCGTGCTGGAGACGCTGTGGGCGGTCACCATGGGCGGCGGCGTGCTCCCAGGCAGGTCGGACGTGGACGGCCCCGACGGCGAGATGGCGTACATGCGCGGGAGCTTCGAGCACACCGTCGGGTCCCGGGACTCGGAGTCGCTCTACATGGTCGGACCGCCCGGCGGCGACTGCCCGGAGCTCGCCATCTTCTTCGTTAGGCTATGAATGAACCATAGTACCAAACGAACATGCTACAGTGTACACGTCGCGCTCGTGGTGTCTAATCTCTCTCGTCTGGTCTCGTTCGTTGTTCAGCCGCAGCTACCAGCTAGCGTCGTCAGAAATATTCATTGCCCCATCAACAGATTACTGTATCACACATAACACGAACGAGTAGTCTGGACGTTCATCGATATGACAGGTCACGTCGTCGATCGACCACCACGGACGTGTAGCACGCAGAGCGCAGCAGCAGGGCCATCGGCTAGCACTAGCAGTCGCCTGCTCCGTGTCCGTGCTGCCGGCTGTGCTGTCCCCTGGGGCTCTGCATGCATGAACCGATCGAAACGATGCACGCATACAGAGGCACGTACTGCACAGTGGCGGACGAACGACGGACGTGCACACTGCACACCTTTGGCAGCAGCGAGCATTCATCAGTCACGAGCATAGTTAAACAGTTTATGTCACGTGTGGTGTGGTTCCATGAAATGAAACGATGCACGGCTTCCCACGAATACAGAACACTCGCGCGCGCGAAGGTGAAACGCACGGCGGGCATCGTTGGATCTCGCACTACGTGAAAAACTTACTAAGAGAGCGCCTCTCCCCACACTGTAGGGGCGGTTAACATTTGAACCGCCCTTACAGTAGGTGGGCAGCCAAGCACAAAGCCAGCCGCCCCTACAGAGGTCTGTAGCATAAGTAGCCAGCCCACTCTTCTTCCTCCCCGAGCCACTCACTTCCACTCGCAAAAAAAAGGTTTGGGAGGCCTTGGGCACCTCCCTAAAATCACTCTAGGAAGGGGGGAGGTTTTGAACTTAAATCCTTTGGTGGGGAGCTTGTTTAAGGTAAGAAAATGCTATTCCCACCCTCTAATCCATGTTTTATTGGTTGGTTAGTGAGCAATTTACATTTTGGTTTTCTCTCTCTTCCATGGAGCTTGAGCTTTGTGTTGACCAAATTAGAGCTTATCTATGATGCTATTAGTGTAGAATAGGTAGAGACACCACCTTGCACCATCAATTAGGTGATATAGCTTTATTTTATTGGAGATTAATTGTAGTTTCATGTATGGAGAGAAAAGGCATTCTAGATCTAGGGTTTCCTTTTTTTGTTTTTGTTTCATGAATTTGGAATGTGGTTGGCATGAATAGTTATTGGTAAACTAATAGTTGTTGTTAATATTAATTGTTTCTAATAATGGTAGATCATAATTGGTAAAATTAATTATGTCTAATAATCGTTTCTAACACAATTATTACTAATAATGATAGATAATAATTGTTGCTAAAAATGGTAGATAATAATTGTTACTTATTAATTGTTGCTAATAATGGTAGATAATATTTGGTAATATTAATTATGTCTAATAATCGTTTCTAACACAATTATTACCAATAATGATAGCTAATAATTGTTGCTAATAATGGTAGATAATAATTGTTACTTATTAATTATTGCTAATAATGGTAGATAATAATTGGTACTTATTATTTGTTGCTAATAATGGTAGATAATAATTGTTACTTATTAATTGTTGCTAATAATGGTAGATAATAATTGTTACTTATTAATTGTTGCTAATAATGGTAGATAATAATTAGTACTATTAATTATGTCTAATAATCATTTCTAACACAATTATTGCTAATAATGATAGCTACTAATTGTTGCTAATAATGGTAGATAATAATTGTTACTTATTAATTGTTGCTAATAATTATTCTCAACTAATTAATTTTTTTATTTATGTAAAGATGGAGAATAGGGCTACTTGGATGTATGGTTTGCCAAGGTACTCACAAGCCTATGCTGATGAGGTGGACAAATTTATTACAATCGCAGTGAATCATGCAAAGACGTTGTCAACAGGAAATAATTGTTCAGTTATTTGTCCCTGTAAAGATTGCAAGAACCACTTAGCAACTTATGATGTGGAAATCATCAGATCACATCTGATTAGGCGAGGATTTGTCCCGAACTACACAGTATGGCTTCATCATGGTGAAGTAATGTTTCTTGATGGCAACGATGATGACCAAGAAGACGATGCTGAAGAAGGCCAATTGTTGTCCCAATACGCAGACATGTTTGAAGCACAAATGCAACATGATTCAGCAAATGAACAAGCACGTGGTGATGATGTCGGTGGTGTCGACAATAATGATGGGGATGTTGGCGGTGTTGACAATAATGATGTTGGAGCATGTGAGGGGGATGCAGAAAACTTTGACAACTTAGAGGAAATGCTTCGGGCCATTGGACCAGAAATACTACAACAGAAGAAGGGTCTAGAAAATCTAGAGCGGGTGAAAACAGCGTCAAAGGAGACTGTGTATGGTGTTGAGAAGGGCTGTCCAACACATTGGACACTGCTCCGTTTTGTGCTTGAGCTACTCATCCTGAAGGCTAAGTACGGCTGGTCAGACTGCAGTTTTGACGAACTGTTGCATCTTCTGTCATCTGTGCTGCCACTGCCGAACTTAGTTCCCTCCAACACATACCATGCTAAGAAGGTCATAAGTCCATTGACAATGGGTGTTGAAAAGATCCATGCATGCCCCAACCATTGTATCCTTTTTCGTGGTGAAACGTTCGAAGGTCTGGATAAATGTCCTCGTTGTGGGGCAAGTCGGTACAAGGACAATGACCTTTACAGTGGTGGAGAAGCCTCCACCGGGAACAAGAGGAGTAAGAAGGGTTCCAAAAAGGTGGTACAAGAATCTCGACCTCCAGAGGACACCCCATTAGGCAACGACGCAAAGAAGAGAAAAATTCCTGCCTTGGTAATGTGGTATCTGCCAGTGACCGACCGCTTGAGGCGTATTTTCCTGAACCCTAAGGAAGCCGCGCTCATGACATGGTGGGACGATGAGCGCAAGGTCGATGACGATGTGATTGCACACACGGCCGATGGCAGTCAGTGGCAGGACTTCGATAATAACAACCCACTGTTCAGTTCGGACCCAAGGAATGTACGGTTTGCCTTGAGCACCGATGGAATGAATCCCTTCAACGAGAGGACGAGCAACCATAGCACTTGGCCAGTGATCTTGACCATGTACAACATCCCAACGTGGTTGTGTCAGAAGAGAAAGTATCTTTTCCTCACTGTTCTTGTTTCTGGCCCTCAGCAACCAGGCTTTGATATGGACGTGTTCCTCGAGCCTGTGATGGAAGAATTCGAGAAACTATGGAGGACAGGGGAGCTGATGTATGATGCTTTCCAAAAGGAGACCTTCACATTAAGAGCAATAATATTTGTGACTATCAACGACCACCCTGCATTGTTTGCCTTGTCTGGACAAATCAAAGGCAAGACAGGATGCTTAGTCTGTCTGGATGATACTAAATGGGTGTACCTAGATGGATCTAAGAAGACTGTTTACATCAGGAATCGTCGCTTTTTAAAGCAAGGTCACAAGTACCGCAGCAAAGTGTACTTAAAGTATTTTGGCAACATCCCAGAGGATGAAGATCGACCTCCGGAGAGACGTCATGATGGACAATATGTGTTCCAAATGGTGAAAAATATAAGTGTCATCTATGGAAAGAAGAAAATGGATGGAACACCTAGAGATAGAAGCACACCTCCTATTGAAGGCGTGCCTTTTAAGAAAAAGTCAATCTTCTTTCAGTATCTTGAATATTGGCAACAATTGGAGGTCCCCCATGCCATTGATGCTATGCATGTGCAGAAGAATGTCTTTGAGAGTCTCATCGCTACCTTGATGGACACACCGAAGTCAAAGGATAGTCTCAAAGCAAGGAGAGACATGGAGCAGCTACATGTGATGCCAGAGCTTCACCCGGTACTTGAGACAAAAACTGGAAAATACACCCTACCCGCGGCTAGCTACAACCTGGACCTAGAAGAGAGGAGAGGTTTATGCACTTCTGTGAAGGGGATCAAAGTCCCGACTGGGTTTTCGGCAAACCCGAAGAAGCTAGTGTCGATGAAGGACCTATCATTTCCACACTGCAAGGCTCACGATTGTCATATGATGCTGACGGTGTTCCTACCAATCGCAATAAGGGCTATCAAGCCAGAGTTTTTGAAGATGGCTATCACCCGCATGTGCTACTTCTGGTCGAAGATCTCACAGAAGAAGATTAGCAAGACAGAGCTGAGTGACCTACATGATTTTGTCGTAGAGACCCAAAACCAACTAGAGATGTGTTTACCTCCCGCTTTCTTCGACCCTATGGTACATCTCATGATTCACATGGTTCATCAGATACAGGCGTTGGGCCCTTGCTACTTGCATGAAATGTGGTCGTATGAGCGGTTCATGTCGGTTCTAAGTCGATATGTGCATAATCGTGCATACCCAGAGGGCTCTATGATAGAGGGCTACAGTAGTGAAGAAGTCATCGAGTGCTGTCAAGAGTACCTAAAAGTACAGAGAGGGATTGGTATTCCCGATTCTCACTACAAGGGTAGGCTGGCCGGGAAGGGCACAAATGGTAGAAAAATCTTCATCGACAATGAATACGCTGAAGTGAGTCGGGCGCACTACGCTGTCTTGGCGAGCACAAAACTGATGGAACCATATATTGATGAACACATGGAGATCATCCAATCAGAGAGAAATGGTCGTACAGGTGATTGGGTCATGAAACAACACAAGCAACGCCTAACTTCATGGTTGAAGGACCAAAACATACAGCCTGGAGAAACCATAGATTCTATTACCATCAGTAAGTTGGCAGCGGGGCCATCAAGACAGGTGACATCTTGGAGTTCTTATGAGATCAATGGGTACACATACTATACCCACGCAAAGGATAGTAAATGTGTGAACCAAAACAGTGGTGTTCGAGCAGTGGCTATCGGCGCAGGGGGACAAAAGATCGATTACTTTGGCATAATTGAAGATATATGGGAACTTGACTATGGAACTGAGGCACTAAATGTGGCCCTATTTCGATGTCGCTGGATCAAGCAACATGAATTCAATGAAATCGGATTGAGGGTCGTGGACCTTCACAGCATAGGCTACCAGGATGATCCATGGGTCCTTGCTTCACATGTTACACAGGTTTTCTATATGACCGACCCGCTCAGCATTGTCCCCCCAAAGAAGAAACCTAAGCATGTGGTTATCCCTGGAAAACAGCACATTATTGGAGTTGATGGCGTTGATGATGTTGAAGCCTACAATAAGTGCGATCAGATGCCGCTATTCACAGACTTTATTAACAAGATCGGTGTTGTGGAAAAAAGCCTACCCAAAGATGTATTGCCATGGGAACGAAAAGGTGTGAAGTGGAAAACTGTTACGGCGGCGGATACTAATAAATAGTCATTTGTATGTGTGTGAGACTTTATTTATGTATCCATGTGAGACTACATTTATGTATGTGTGTGAGACTACATTTATGTATGTGTGTGAGACTACATTTCTTAACGCTTTGTCAAATGCAAAAACGTCCTATATATCAAATGTACATCTTGATGAGTGGAACAAAGTTGCTATTCATGACTTTCGGAGTTGGGGCCATTTAGGGTCCCGAAAACGTGCGTGTAGCAGTAAAAATTTGAAATTTCAAAATTTGAGTGGTCCAAACCATCTCATATGAAAAGTTGACCATTACACCAAATGTGTGTCTGGAGAAGGGGAACAAACTTTGTATTCATGACTTTTGCATCTGAGACCATCTCGGGTCCGGTCAAAGTGTATTTTGTCAAAAATCCAATGTTTGACTTGGTCAAACTAGGTCAAACTAGGCAATAAAAGACCTCAAATGAAAAAAAATTGAATACAACATAGTTAGATCTCATCAAGGTCTACCTTTGGTACACAATACATTTTTGCATTTGGAAAAGTTACAGAAAACTCAGTTCACATGTTTTGAAAACCCAAGGCGTGGCTTGGACAAACCTGGTCAAACGAGTGAGTAAATGACCTCAAATGAAAAACTTTTGAATACAAGATAGTTAGAGCTCATCAAGATACACATTTCATACATAGGACATTTTTGCATTTGAGAAAGTGTTTGTAAACTCTAGTCACAAAGTCTTGAATCACACATAGACTTTATGAAACTACATGCGGGACTTGTGGATTTAGAACTGCACTTTCTTAACGCTTTGTCAAATGCAAAAACGTCCTATATATCAAATGTACATCTTGATGAGTGGAACAAAGTTGCTATTCATGACTTTCGGAGTTGGGGCCATTTAGGGTCCCGAAAACGTGCGTGTAGCAGTAAAAATTTGAAATTTCAAAATTTGAGTGGTCCAAACCATCTCATATGAAAAGTTGACCATTACACCAAATGTGTATCTTGAGAAGGGGAACAAACTTTGTATTCATGACTTTTGCATCTGAGACCATCTCGGGTCCGGTCAAAGTGTATTTTGTCAAAAATCCAATGTTTGACTTGGTCAAACTAGGTCAAACTAGGCAATAAAAGACCTCAAATGAAAAAAAATTGAATACAACATAGTTAGATCTCATCAAGGTCTACCTTTGGTACACAATACATTTTTGCATTTGGAAAAGTTACAGAAAACTCAGTTCACATGTTTTGAAAACCCAAGGCGTGGCTTGGACAAACCTGGTCAAACGAGTGAGTAAATGACCTCAAATGAAAAACTTTTGAATACAAGGTAGTTAGAGCTCATCAAGATACACATTTCATACATAGGACATTTTTGCATTTGAGAAAGTGTTTGTAAACTCTAGTCACAAAGTCTTGAATCACACATAGACTTTATGAAACTACATGCGGGACTTGTAGATTTAGAACTGCACTTTCTTAACGCTTTGTCAAATGCAAAAATGTCCTATATATCAAATGTACATCTTGATGAGTGGAACAAAGTTGCTATTCATGACTTTCGGAGTTGGGGCCATTTAGGGTCCCGAAAACGTGCGTGTAGCAGTAAAAATTTGAAATTTCAAAATTTGAGTGGTCCAAACCATCTCATATGAAAAGTTGACCATTACACCAAATGTGTGTCTTGAGAAGGGGAACAAACTTTGTATTCATGACTTTTGCATCTGAGACCATCTCGGGTCCGGTCAAAGTGTATTTTGTCAAAAATCCAATGTTTGACTTGGTCAAACTAGGTCAAACTAGGCAATAAAAGACCTCAAATGAAAAAAAATTGAATACAACATAGTTAGATCTCATCAAGGTCTACCTTTGGTACACAATACATTTTTGCATTTGGAAAAGTTACAGAAAACTCAGTTCACATGTTTTGAAAACCCAAGGCGTGGCTTGGACAAACCTGGTCAAACGAGTGAGTAAATGACCTCAAATGAAAAACTTTTGAATACAAGGTAGTTAGAGCTCATCAAGATACACATTTCATACATAGGACATTTTTGCATTTGAGAAAGTGTTTGTAAACTCTAGTCACAAAGTCTTGAATCACACATAGACTTTATGAAACTACATGCGGGACTTGTGGATTTAGAACTGCACTTTCTTAACGCTTTGTCAAATGCAAAAACGTCCTATATATCAAATGTACATCTTGATGAGTGGAACAAAGTTGCTATTCATGACTTTCGGAGTTGGGGCCATTTAGGGTCCCGAAAACGTGCGTGTAGCAGTAAAAATTTGAAATTTCAAAATTTGAGTGGTCCAAACCATCTCATATGAAAAGTTGACCATTACACCAAATGTGTGTCTTGAGAAGGGGAACAAACTTTGTATTCATGACTTTTGCATCTGAGACCATCTCGGGTCCGGTCAAAGTGTATTTTGTCAAAAATCCAATGTTTGACTTGGTCAAAGTAGACAAAAATGAATAAACTTTGCATATATATATATATAAACTAATCATAAAAATGTATGAAATAATTCAAAATTATTACATATTAGGTCAAGTGAGGCACTAAAGAATTTTTAAGTTTACACAATTTTATTTTTTAATTCCAAACCAATTTAGTTTGAAATTATATAATGTATATAAATTAAAGATACAAAAACTTGGAATAGTTTGAAATTATATAATATATATAAATTAAATATAAAAATACATGGAATAAATTAAAATTATTATATAAATACATTTTGAACTTTAACTAAATTAAAAAAAATGATTTTAAATTTCAAGAAAACCACAATAAGGGCGGTTCACATCTGAACCGCCCTTACAGTGGGGCTGCCCTCCATAAAACCCCCTTCCGTTCGCAGCGCCTAAGCCAGGGCGTTCTCATTCGCAGTTGGACGCCGTCAGGCTGCCCGATTCCCCCCGATCGGAACCCTAGCCGCCGCCGCCCGATTCCACGCCACCACTCTCCTCCCCCTCCCCCTTCGCCGGTGCCGTGCAACGCCACCACTCTCCTCCCCGCGCTCTCCTCCCCCTCCCCCTTCGCTGGTGCCCGTGCCACGCCACCACTCTGCTGCCGCCGGGAGCCAGATCTGCACACGGCCGCCCGCCCACGCGCGCCTCCACGAGCTCGGCGAGTCTGGCCGAGGACCTCGGTCGTCCACGAGCTCTTCGTCGGCGCGTCCACGAGCTCTTCTTCCGCGAGCTCGGCGAGCTCTTCTTCCGCGAGCTCGGCGACCTGCTTCCGTCCATGTGCGAGCCCGTGCGCTCCGCCCTGTCAGAACTCTAGACGTCGCCGAGGGCCGAAGATCCACGCGCGGCCGCCCGCCCGTCGGTGAGCCTGGGCACTCCGCCTGCTAGGAACCCTAGGCGCCGCCCGTCCGCGACTCTCTCCTTCTCCTCCAAAGGTATGTGAGTTTGCTCACTTTGCTATCCAATCCTATGTCTGCGGTGATATAGGATACACATCACTGTAGTAGACCAATGTGTATGGTTAGATCATTTGTTGCAGTGACTAGCTGTGATAGGATTGGATAGTTGAGATCAATAATTTGGTATCCAAGAATGTTTGTCATCTGTTTTAGTGAGTAATAGATAGCTGCTGCTTTCACTGAGGCTTCATTTTTGTAGGGGACATCATTGTATTTATGTGTCTTGTTTTGCATGGTCACAAAGGCTTCGAATTGACCTGTAGATGTCTCTGCAGTAGTAATGGTAGTCTCTGTTTTATGTACCATCTTGGTTGCTGCAGCGTAGATAACCTTAAGCCTGGTAATATATGATGGCGGAACTGGTACCTGCGTGGTTTGTGTGCACGTTAGTTCTGAGTAAGTGGTGCAAATTATTTTCAGAGTTCGTGTGGCAGCAGTGGGAGCTTGTTCTTTTTACTATAGTGGCATACCTCGTACAATGGTGGGATTTTGATTTTTTGAAACCATCTAGTTTCATAGGCTGCTCAGGTTGCCTCTGCACCAATAGTATGTGATCGCCTATAATGGCATAGTTTCTATATGCATGATCTGCAGTAGATTTTAGGTGCCTAGCAAAGTCACAAAGGTATATATACTTGTTGTCTGTACTGGTGTCTGCGAGGGTTGTAACTATGTTTGAAATTCTGGTAGCTCTGTGTTTGAAGTCTTGTAGACATTGCTGCAGTAGTTGAAGCAGCTGGATGGTTTTACCTTTGCACGTTCTGAATATATCAAACTTTTGGTAATAGAAGTCTCTTTCATTTCTGCTATCAGCAGATAGCTATAATCCGGGGCTCTGATGTCATAATCGATGTCGATCATACTACTGTAATTGTCTTTTAGAGCTATGTTGCCTGCATATATGAACACAGTTATTGTCAGTGTAATTAGCGATGCAGATGTAACGTTGGCTGCTACTGCTGCTACACCAAGCTCAGGAGGGCCTTGGCTGCTAATAGCTTTGTGACTTGAAATAGGTCTATTAATTTTTAGTTTATAAATTAATTTCTGGTTAATGATGCTTTTGCCTGAATCATATTTGACATGAATATTATTATAGATTCAGGAAATGTTCCCTCAATCATCTATTATCTTTATGTTTGACTCTGAACTCTATTTGTATGATCTTTGACTTCTAGTTTGTTCCATTATCATTTTATAGTCAATCTGTTTACTTTGACTTCTATGCCTTGCATTAGCTTATCATTTGATAGTCAATCTGTTTCTTATTTCTCCCACAAGTTACATAGTTTAGTCACTGGTTACCTATTACTGGTTACGTTCTGGTGGCTTACTGTCATTTTAATTTGTGGCTTACTGTAATCCTACTACTACTGCTTTTGTACTACAACTGTACTACTACTCTCTCTATGACAGTTTTATATACTGAGGCATAATTACTGTTGTTTATATAGCAGGCTGCTTATATGCCACTCCTCTCTACTACTACTACTACTACTACTACTACTCTACTGTTGTGGTGGCTTACTGGCATAATTTTGAATTGGTGACATTTTTTGAACCGTGCCCCTCTATACTACTACTATACCCTCTCTCCTCTACTATTGTTTTGCCGATGATGAAATTGTCTAATTCAATACATTATTTTAGAATATGAGCTGATGATCCAAAACTTATGAGTAACTTGGCATCATTACTAGCCGCCTCTATAGTGCCTTGTTCTCTATTTTGATGCCTTGATGCTCCAAGTTCTTGATCAAATGATGCTAGACATGTTTCTGAGGCCTTTTTTAAACCTTTCCCTCTCCTCACCTCTCCTTCCTCTCTGCTCCTTCTATCTCTCTTCTATTCTCTACTCTCATCCTCTCTCCAACACTACTGCACTAGTCTACTACTAGTGCTAGCTGCTGCTCTACTCTAGTACTCTACTAGTACTACACTACTGTTGGGGCTTACTGTAATCCTACTACTACTGCTGTTGTGCCCAACTCTCCTACTACCCTCTCTATGACAGTTTTATAAACTGTGCTCCTCTATACTACTACTACTACTACTACTCTCCTCTTCTATTTTTCTTCTCTCCTTTGTTTTGCCGATGATGAGATTGTCTAAGTCCATTCATTGTATGGAATATGAGCTGATGATCAGGAACTTGTGAGGAACTTGGCATCGTTACCAGCGGCCCCTATATGACCTCATCTTCTCTATTACGATGCCTTTATGCTCCAAGTTCATGATCAAATGATGATTGACATGGTACTGAGGCCTTTACTACTTGTACTACTTTTTTTTTCAAAATTTCTTACTCGATGATACAAAAGGTGTAGTGAGACAACATGACAGTCAAATACCCATAGCTTCTCCTAGACCGAAAGCTTCTGGGGGAAACTCGTCTCGAATGGAGTGCCATTGGATACTAGCCTCCCCCAGAGGTTTTCGGTCTTGTAGTGCAAATGGGTTTTCTCTTAACCTATTACTGACTGTCATATAAGTCTATGATCTATGATCACCACAGAGCAGCGGATGGCTCTATAAAGCAGCAACCCGCTAATTTGAGGGCACATTAGTTTCTTCTTCTTCTTCTACTACTACCAAACTAATTTGTCTCCTTTGTGTGTTCTCTCTCCTATCTTCTCCTCTCATCTGCTGCTGCTGCTACTACTAAAGCACTGCTACTACTACTAAAGCACTGCTGCTCTCTCTTCTCCTCTCTTCAACCTACTTCTCTGTTTTGATGCCTTGATGCTCCAAGTTCTTGATCAAATGATGGTAGACATATTTCTAAGGCCTTTTTTAAACCTTTCCCTCTCCTCACCTCTCCTTCCTCTCTGCTCTTTCTGTCTCTCTTCTATTTTCTACTCTCATCCTCTCTACAACACTGCTGCACTAGTCTACTACTAGTCCTAGCTGCTGCTCTACTCTAGTACTCTACTAGTACTACACTACTGTTGGGGCTTACTGTCATTATAATTTGTGGCTTACTGTAATCCTACTACTACTGCTGTTGTGCTCCAACTCTACTACTACTGCACTAGTCTACTACTAGTGCTAGCTGCTGCTCTACTCTAGTCCTAATTCTACTACTCTTCTCTCCTACTTCTATGATTTTTCTTCTCTCCTTTGTTTTGCCGATGATTAGATTGTCTAAGTCCATTCATTATATGGAATATGAGCTGATGATCAGGAACTTGTGAGGAACTTGGCATCGTTACCAGCGGCCCCTATATGACCTCATCTTCTCTATTACGATGCCTTTATGCTCCAAGTTCATGATCAAATGATGATTGACATGGTACTGAGGCCTTTACTACTTGTAATACTTTTTTTTTTCAAAATTTCTTGCTCGATGATACTAAAGGTGTAGTGAGACAACATGACAGTCAAATACCCATAGCTTCTCCTAGACCGAAAGCTTCTGGGGGAAACTCGTCTCGAATGGAGTGCCATTGGATACTAGCCTCCCCCAGAGGTTTTCGGTCTTGTAGTGCAAATGGGTTTTCTCTTAACCTATTACTGACTGTCATATAAGTCTATTATCTATGATCACCACAGAGCAGCGGATGGCTCTATAAAGCAGCAACCCGCTAATTTGAGGGCACATTAGTTTCTTCTTCTTCTTCTTCTACTACTACCAAACTAATTTGTCTCCTTTGTGTGTTCTCTCTCCTATCTTCTCCTCTCATCTGCTGCTGCTGCTACTACTAAAGCACTGCTACTACTACTAAAGCACTGCTGCTCTCTCTTCTCCTCTCTTCAACCTACTTCTCTGTTTTGATGCCTTGATGCTCCAAGTTCTTGATCAAATGATGGTAGACATATTTCTAAGGCCTTTTTAAAACCTTTCCCTCTCCTCACCTCTCCTTCCTCTCTGCTCTTTCTGTCTCTCTTCTATTTTCTACTCTCATCCTCTCTCCAACACTGCTGCACTAGTCTACTACTAGTCCTAGCTGCTGCTGCTGCTGCTACTACTACTACTACTACTACTACTACTACTACTACTACTACTACTAATACTACTACTAAAGCACTGCTGCTCTCTCTTCTCCTCTCTTCAACCTACTACTACTACTACTACTACTACTAAAGCACTGCTGCTGCTACGACTACTACTAATGCTGCTGCTGCTGCTACTACTACTACTACTAAAGCACACTTTATTCCTTTCATCTGTTAGAACAAATCACGAAATGACACGGACAACAAGCAATGCAGCCCGATCCAACGAACATGAAGAGCACCCTAGCCCTAGAGAGCAAGAAATACATGATCAGTTTTCTCAGGAACAGTTTGATGAAGAAGTGGGCAATGGTGTAGCATTTATGCTTACTCAGGAGGAGTCTGGCGAGGAGCAAGGGGGAGAAGCGGGAAGAGGAGAGACTGATGAAGGATCTAGCAAGGACGATGACTCAACCTCGGGATATGAAAGTCCTGAGGATCCACACCCATGTGAACCTAGACGGAAGCCAACGACGGATGAGTTGGACAAGGACTTTGACCCAAACGAGGAGGTAGGGATATGAAGGTCACTTAGTAAACCATAAATTTTGGTAACGATATGGTTGTGTTACCTCTACTAACACTTTGACCTGTTGTTTATACAGGTCCCTCCTAAACCTCCAAAAAGACCACGTCGGCGTCCGACACGTTTCGCCGGACACGACGGGGCAAGGGAAAGGAGGGCAGAGGCAACAGGCACAGAGACTACGATTGTGGCCTCTGCTCCGCAACCTGAAGGCACAACCTCGGCCTCGACTACCAAAGTGAAAAGGAAAGGAGGGGTCAGAAAGCCAAACCACTATCCAAATGCAAAAATGGTTTATGTGATTGATGAGGTTGGGGAAGAAGGGCAGATCCTTAAGCCAAAGGAGTTCCAATCAAAATTCCGCAATGCAATTGGGGCCCTAGTCAGAGACAAGTTGAACCCATCAATCCGTAATTGGCACGACTATCCAGAGGACATAAAGGATGACCTATGGAAAAATCGTCTGTTGGTCAATTTTAATTTTAGGATTCCGGCAGAGAAGCTACCCCTAGTAAGACGACGTGCTATGAAGATGATGGGAGAATCCTTCCGACGTTGGAGGAATGAGCTGAACACCGAGTACATCAAAAAGGGGTTAACTCCGTACCATAAGTATGGACACATCACTCCTGCTATCTGGGCGTTGCTCGTGGCTGAGAAGACTGCACCAGAATCTTTGGCCTTAAGTGAAAAGAACAGCTTGCAGGCGAAGAAGAACATCCACCACCCTCGTCTAGGCCCCGGTGGCTACGAGGGCAAGGAAGAGATGTTTAGAAAGATGGAAGAGGAGGCTGTAGCTGCTGGGAATACAAAAGTAATGAAATTGAAGCCACGCACCAAGCGTTGGCTCTTTGCCAGGAATCTTGAAGAATCAGGCAGCAGTCTGAAATTTGCCAAGCCAGAGACCGAGGAGGCAGTGTCAAGGATAATGAAATATTCTGAAGACATCGAGAAGGGCTCATTCACTCCTTCTAGAGAGAAGGACGAGCTTAGCCTTGGCTTGGGAAACCCCGAGCACCCAGGCCGTGTCAGGGGGTTAGGGAAACATAAGACCTGGAAGGAAGGATTTCGAGAGGATGTGGAGATGTACAAGAAACATGGTAGAAACCGGGAGGAGAGTCTTGCCACCCTAGTGAAGACCCTAGTTGCCAAGGAACTACAGGAGCAAGGACTGTCTACTGAGCGACGGTCACAAATGGAGCCGCCTAGGGATTTGGTTCTAGTTGGTAGTCCTCCAAATGTTCAAAGCAGCCAAGGTTCCAATGCAGCCTCCGCCTCAGTCGATCACATACGGGTGCCAACTCGTTGCATCCTGTTGATTCCCATCGGTAGGGGACAGGAGATGGCTGAGGTGGCAACGGGTCTGGCACATCCTCCAATTCCAGGCGACATCTGGCACCATAAACCGGTCCCGGCCGACTATAGTAAGGTTGAGGTGCATACCGTGAATCCCGAGTACGCGAAGCATAAGATTGAACACCCAACTAGCGAGGGGATTCGTGAGCTTGGACTACTCATGAAACAGTTCATCCTATGGTACAAAAAGGATATTGTGTTGAATGTTTCCTCGCCAACTCCAAGTGATGTACACCTGGAGAGAGTCCACCTTGAGGATGGAGCGGTGTATTCACCGTCTCATGAGGACCACTTGATGCATGAGAGGGTACCGGCTTCTCCAACCGCTGGTGAGCAAGGGGTCGAGCCAGGGCATGATGAGACGCCACATGAGCCTCAAATAGGTGAACCTTCTGTAGCTCGTGCGGAGCCAGAGCATGAGATGCCACATGTGCCTCAGAGTCCGCAATCTTCTACAGCTCGTGCCGAGCCAAAGCGTGATGAGACACCACATGTGCCTCATAGCCCAAAACCTTCTACAGCTCGTGCCGAGTCAGAGCATGACGAGACACCACATGTGCCTCCTAAGCCACAACATTCTCCAGCTCGCCCCGAGCAAGGCCATGATGAGATGGCACAGACTTTTCAACAAGCACCGCCGACACATGAAGAACTACTCCCTCTAGTATGTGAAGCTCGTGAAAAGATCCCCATCATGATAAGGTCGACAGGGTCAAAATCTTTTGTGGATATGAATGTCTCGGGTATGTACAAGTGGTATGCTCATGACCAGTTCAAGCCTGAGAACCAAGGCCCGAACAAATTTGCCTACAGGATGCCCACTGACACCTCAGACTACACAACGATAACAAAGTATCCAGATGTTGAAACCATCAAGTGGTCAAAGGATTGCCCGAAAGAATATGTAAAAGGCAAACGTTTCCTACCAAACCGGGTCTTGTGTAAGATGCCATATGGAATGAGAAGGTTCCATGATTGGTACTACTTGCATGTTTCACGTACAGAACTGAATGTGTTGGAAGCAGTAATACCTGCTCGCACATTTGGAGGCCCTGCTTCGGGTATTGCCTTTGACTTCAGCGACATCCAATCATGCTTTCACCTTAGTTCAATGTCGATGAATCTGATTCGCACTTGGTGCCTGTAAGTCCTCTTCCTCTTGATATGATTTGAAAGTAACCTAGTTGGATTTTGCTAAAACTAACTTACGTCATGATTTTTAGAATGCAAGCAAACTTTATGAAATCTACACGCTCAACGAAAGCCGGGTATGTAGACCCTATGCCTATAGCACAAATAAATTTTAATTACCCATCGAGATGGGAATTGGATGCGCCACAGCTAGCTGCTGGAGGGACGTTGGCGGAGAAAGAAAAGATCCGTGCGGCCAAAATAAGAGAAGAGTCTCTTAAGGTTGCGGCATGGCTTGCCGTATGTTTAAAGAATCTCCAACACTTCGAAACAATATGGATTCCATACCACTTCAAGTAAGTTCGATTAATTGTATACTTAACGATTGTTCGGTTTATCTTATTTTGATGCAAAGGTACTTATGTATTTATTTAAAATTGTTGTAGCAATCACTGGATAGTCATAGGTCTCGATGTCGGGATGAACATGGCATGGATTTGTGATTCTGCAGATTTTGACCCTCACACATATAAAGACTTCATGTCAATTCTCATTACGTAAGCAAATTTGTAATCCTAGTAACCTTATATGATTCACTTTAATATCGACTTCTGCATACTACAAGTCACATCGATTCTCATTCAAACAGGGCATTCAGGGCCTATGTCAAGAATCACAAAGGAAGGCATGATCCAGGTCTGGGGAGCCACTTGCGTTTCAAATCTCTATGTTCGGTAAGTGCGACTTAGTTTGGCATAAAATTACTAATTTTTTCAGTACTTATACTTGACACATCTCCATTTGCAAATTGAAACAAAGTTTCCCAAGCAAAGGCCAGGGAGTCTGCATTGTGGATACTATGTATGTGCTTTCATCAGTAACACAAAAGGCTACAGGAGACACCCTGAATTGGTAAGTTTGAATCTCTTAGTGGGTTGTAGTATGAAAACATAGTATTTCTCACTTAGCTTTGCAATCTCTTCTTTACACTAGACCTAAACTTGTCTTTTACGATCTTGTAGTGGAAAGAAGAAAAAGGACTAAAAAGGGATGTCTACAGGGATGATGACCTCTTAGAGATTGTCGGTGACCTTTGCAACTTTATAATGGACCATGTTGTTTATTACAAAGGTGATTACCATAACCCACAGTCCGACTTAGGTAGCAATCCTCTTTACCAGCACCTCCGTCAGTGGGATAGGCTATGTCTAGGTCGTTGATTACATGTGAACTTGTTGGAATGGACTGTGATCGATTTGTATTAGTACCTGAAAAATTTCGGACTCTTTTGGATGGATTTGGACATGGAAACATTTTGGACTTGAAATGTGGTGCTGTGTATATGTATGGATATTTATGTTGTGAATCTGTGATGTTTTCTGTCTCTGATTATATATGTATATATGTATGTGGTGCTGTGCTGTGCTGTCAACTCGATTATTGTAATTTTTATTTTTTTTTCTGAAAAATAACTGTAGGGGCGGTTCTAGATAGAGCCGTCCTTGCAAATACAGACAATAGAGGCGGCTGAGACACAAGCCGCCCTTACTAAGGCTCACTATAAGGGCGGCTGGAAGCACCAACCGCTCTTACAGTAGGCCACTGTAAGGGCGGCTGTTGTTTCCAACCGCCCTTACAGTGGGCCTCTGTAAGGGCGGCTGGTGTTGAACCGCCCTTACAGTGAATTCCACTGTAAGAGCGTTTGCATAAGGGCGGCTGGGCCAGCCGCCCTTACAGAGCTTATTTAGCCGCCCCTGCAGTACCTGACTGTAGTAGTGTCGTGGATCGATCCACCCTGGCTGGGCCCTGGGGGCTGGCCGGGGACGCCACGTGCGGCGCGCAGTGCAGACTGTTGGAACCGAATAGCGTTCCTGTGCGCGAACCCCGCGACGCTGACCACGGCGAGAGTTAGAAGATAAACTCAAGATAGAATTAATTAGGCGCTGCTCAACATTGCAGCCTTTCGGTCTATTATTCATGCTCTTATATACACATGATGCAGATACAATCTTGGCGTTTGTGCCAAGGACTCTCCGCGCCAGATCACGGCCGTGCGCGACTCCGTTTCACTGCGGAGCACGCCGCGTGCGGAGCACGCCGCGTGCGGAGCACGCGTTCTGGCGCCGGATACAAGACCGACTCGGCTTAGATCACGATCCAGCACGCCACCGATAGCCCACTACGACTAATGCATGATCTAAACAATACTTGAAACAAAGATTACATTGGTTTGCTATCTAGTTTAGCTAACAAACTCCCCCTAAACTTGATGCACCTTCACTACTCCTAAAGCTTGCCTCATCTCCTGAAACCTCACTCTTCCCAAAGCTTTTGTGAAGATATCTGCGAGCTGTTCTTCAGTTCTAACATGCTCTATCTCCACCTTCCCTTGCTCAATGCACTCACGAATGTAATGAAACTTTGTATCAATGTGTTTACTTCTATCATGGTGCGCTGGATTCTTACTTAGAGCAATGGCCGACATATTGTCCATGAGCAGCTTGACTGGAGTCTCCTTTGTTCCCAATAGATCACCAATTAGTCGACTTAACCATACATCCTGACAGGCTGCGGCTGCTGCTGCCACATATTCTGCTTCACAAGATGACAATGTCACAATTTTCTGTTTTTGTGAAACCCATGTGACTAGACTATTCCCGAGAAAGAACACCACTCCTGTAGTACTCTTCCTGTCCTGAATGTCTCCAGCAAAATCACTGTCACTGTAGCCCAACAAGAAGGGTTTTAGTGCAACTGTTCTCTCAAACTTGCAACCATACTCCACTGTACCTTTCAGATATCTCAGGATGTGTTTTACTACAGCCCAATGCTGCTTACTTGGAGCTTCCATGTATCTACTTACCACACCCACAGAAAATGCAAGATCTGGCCTGGTGTTTACTAGATACCTCAAGCTACCAATTATACTTCTATATGCAGTAGGATTAACAACTTCATCTTCCAGACTTTTAGTGAGTTTCAGTCTTGCTTCCATTGGAGTTGCACTAGGGTTGCAGTTCATCATCCCTGCATTTTCAAGAATCTTCAGTGCATAGCAGCTCTGACTCAATGTGATTCCTTCTTCTGTTTGCTTTACTTCAATCCCTAAGTAATAGCTCAGAAGGCCTAAATCACTCATGTTGAATTTCTTCTTCATCTCCTCTTTGAACTCAAAGATATCAGATACATGTGGTCCTGAGATGATTAGATCATCAACATAAACACCCACAATCAGGAAGGACTTCTTGTTATTCCTTCTGTATACTGCATGTTCATACTTGCTTCTCACAAAGCCAAGGTTGATCAACTCCTTATCTAGCTTAGAGTTCCAGGCCCTCGGTGCCTGCTTCAACCCATACAGGGCCTTTTTTAGCCTTAATACTTTGTCACCTTTGCCAATCACAAAACCAGGTGGTTGCTGCACAAACACTGTCTCTGACAGATCTCCATTGAGGAATGCAGATTTTACATCCATGTGATGTATTTGCCAACCTCCCTGAGCTGCTAGTGCCATCATCACCCTAACTGTTTCAATTCTGGCAACGGGTGCAAAGACTTCCTCATAATCAACACCCTGCTGTTGAGCATACCCCTTAGCTACTAACCTTGCTTTGTATTACACTATCTTCCCTTCAGGATTTTTCTTAACTTTAAAAACCCACTTGAGCCCTATAGCTCTTTGCTTTGCTGGTAATTCTGCAATTTCCCAAGTTCTGCTTTCTTCAATCGACTGCATCTCAGTCTGCATTGCTTCCCTCCAGCATGCCTCTTTCATGGCCTCCTCCACTGACCCAGGCTCATCTGCAGTCATCAGACATAAGCCACTGTACTGCATATCAACCACATCTGTTGACTCAAGTAGATCAGATAGAGTCCTGTATCGAAGCTGTCTCCCTTCTGAATCCACGAAGCCATCTGATGGTGGGGTGGCCCAATGAATCTGAGCTGCTGGCGGTGCTGATCCTGTGCTTCTAGAGATCGGGGTGTGAGGTGGTGTGCCTAAGCTTCCCTCATTCACTGCTTGTGGAATTGAACCAGCAGGAGAAACCGAAGCACCTTCGGAGAAAGGGTCGAACCCACTGTCAGAATCTGAAACTGAACCCGTTGCCGAGTCCGTTGCCTGATCAGGAACAGTATCCGGGTACTGAACATCAAAGTCCTGAGGTACTTCTATTGCTTCGGTGTTGCTGCTGGAATTCTCCCCCTAATTCCACGGCCGCTTCTCATCGAAGATCACATCTCTGGAGATCATCAACTTATCTCGAACTGGATCATAAATCCTGTACCCATCGTTCCTGGTTCGTATCCAAAGAATACACCAGGGATTGATCTATCAGAAAGCTTGGTAATTGCCGGACCAACCTTCTTGGCATAAGCCATACACCCGAAAGTGCGCATGTGACGTACTGCTGGCTTCTTCTTATGCCATGCTTCAAACGGAGTCTGGTTATTCAGGCTTTTCGTCGGTGACCGGTTTAGAATATACACTGCAGTTTTGACTGCCTCTTCCCAGAATTTTGCCGGAACCTTCATCGACTTCATTAAACACCGAGCCATCTCGACGACAGTCTGATTACGACGCTCCACAACACCATTCTGTTGAGGAGTGTAGGGTGTGGTTGTGCTGTGTTTGATCCCATGCTGACTGCAGAACGAGATCATCGCACCTGAGTTGAACTCCCCACCTCTGTCTGTTCTGAAACTTTTCAGACAACAGCCCGACTCCACCTTTGCTGCTTTCATTAGCTTCTGAAAAATCTCCAAGGCCTGGTTCTTGTGTGTTAGCAACTCTAACCATATATAGCGACTGAAATCATCAACAATGGGTAGAAAGAACTGTTTTCCTGCTGGAGTAGGTGGTGAAATCTGACCGCACAAGTCCCCATGCACCAGTTCAAGCCTATCCGTTGCTCGATACGTTGATGTCTGTGGAAACGGTGTACGGTGATGCTTCCCAAGTGCACATCCATCGCAAACCTGCTCTACTCTCTTGATGAGGGGAATGCCTTCCACCATTGCCTTGGCCCCCAAGGTTTGGAGTGCTCGAAAATTCAGATGTCCGTACCGGGCATGCCACAATCAAGCCTCCTCTTCCATCTTGGACAACAAGCAGATCGGTGAACTGAGCTTGATCTTCATGACATAAAGACGGTTCTTCCTTTCTGCTCGAATAAGAACTCTTCTCTGCTGATGCAGGCCTTGATCACGCTCAAACACCTCCATGACTCCGTGGTCTATCTCAACCCGGTGTCCTCCTTCTTCAAGTTGTCCAAGACTAATTATATTACATTTGAGGGAAGGTATGTAGTATACCTCGGTGAGCACTCTGTGCTCATTGTTCTTCCCAGCGATGGTGACGGCGCCGATCCCATGAATCTCCACCGTGGATCCATCTCCAAAACGTACTGCGCCACGCACTGACTTGTCAAGGCTCGAGAGTGCCTCACTGCAGCCCGTCATATGATTCGTGGCGCCTGTATCCAGGATCCACGCGCCTTCACTATACACGCCAGGGAATACACGTTCCTGATTCAGGAACACAGTTGGTGTGTGCTTGATCGGCGAGCGGATCACCGTGCACACCTGTGCCACCATCAGCGCCCCGGTTTCGATATCGGCCGCAGCATGGTGAGCACCTTCCTGCCTTTCCTCCTTCTGCTTGGTCTTGCACTCTTTTGCAAAGTGCCCGTACTTCTTGCACTTGTTGCATCTACCGTTTCTCCTCGGTGTCCCCATGGACGTGAGTCTTACTCCGGAATCGCGTGCTTCGCCTCCTCCACGCGTTCCAGTCTTGTCCTTGCGGACATAACGGCCACCGCTATTCTTCTGATTCGAGGATGATGAAGACCCATCCTGAATCATACGACTCTTGTGCTTTGCCAACCACTCTTCTTCAGAGAGCAGAAGTTTCGGCATCTTCTCTGTGACCTCCTCCGTCGAGGGCTCAAAACGATCTTCAGCCGCTCTTTGCCGGCCAACGAGCTCCTCGAGCGTTAGAGTTTTCATGTCGCAGAACATCTCGATAGTGACCGCTACCTGATTGTAGCGTGCCGGCACCACACGGAGGAATTTCTTGACAACTCGACTGTCAGCAATCTTCTCTCCCAATCCTTCCAGATCCGTGGCTAACTTCAAGATTCTGATTGCAAATTCATCAATTGTCTCTCCTTGCTTGAAAGTGATCTGTTCAAACTCAGACAAGAGCTTTTGAGCATTGACTTCCTTAACTCGATCTGCTCCAAGTCTCATTGTCTTGAGCGCCTCCCATGCCTCCTTGGCGTTCTTCTTCTTCAGCAACATGGAATGCATCTCAGTTGGCACACCGCGGAGCATAGCTCCCAAACCTAGTCTGTCCCGACGTCGCTCAACTTTTGCATCCTCAATTGCATCCCAGAGAAACATCCCCTCAAGATTGCATTGAATATGAGACGTCCACTCTTGATAATTTGTACGAGTTAAGATCGGCCAGATCAAGTTCCCGGCTGCCTGGTTGAACGCCCGATCCATCACGTCCTTGTCTTTCTCCGACGAACTCATCTCGGCGTTGTTAGAGTTCTCGCCTTCTTCTTCTTCTTCTTGATGATGATCTGAGTCACCTAGCTTCGTCATCTACTCTCCAATTGCACCGAACACCTCTCCTGTCAAGCCCAAACGGCTCTGATACCACGTGTTGGAACCGAATAGCGTTCCTGTGCGCGAACCCGGCGACGCTCGACGGCGGTGACCACGGCGAGAGCTAGAAGATGAACTCAAGATAGAATTAATTAGGCGCTGCCCAACATTGCAGCCTTTCGGTCTATTATTCATGCTCTTATATACACATGATGCAGATACAATCTTGGCGTTTGTGCCAAGGACTCTCCGCGCCAGATCACGGCCGTGCGCGACTCCGTTTCACTGCGGAGCACGCCGCGTGCGCAGCACGCGTTCTGGTGCCGGATACAAGACCGACTCGGCTTAGATCACGATCCAGCACGCCACCGATCGTGTCATAGCCCACTACGACTAATGCATGATCTAAACAATACTTGAAACAAAGATTACATTGGTTTGCTATCTAGTTTAGATAACACAGACTGCAGAGGCGCTCGGCTCAGACGCCGCCGCTGCCGCTGCTCGTGCCCGGCTCGGCTGCTCGGTACGGTGCTCGCCGTGCGCCCGTGCCCTGCTGCGACTGCGACTGCGAGGACGTCGTCAGGTCAGCGTGCGCGCGAAGTGCACGGTCTGAAATCAGCCGTGGCCGCGACGCTCACGTACTACGATGTACTACCTGCTGCTGCCTGCTGGAACCTGCTCCGTGCTATTCTACGTTTTTCGCCGCGGTGCATGCATGGGGCGTTGTTACCAGGTGCAGAGATTCTTGATATGATGATGGCCGCCCGTGGCAAGTGGCATGGCATGCAGGGCGCCACACGGATGGACGGCGGCAGCGCTACTGCTAAACTGCACTGGGCACTGCACGAGTGCACGTCCATCTACGATCGAGCACATGGGTGCTCACAGACAGCGCAGCGCTTGTCGTTGCACGTTTTCACTTTCACGTGCGTCCTGTGATGAACTGATGATGAGGCTCAGGCTGTCTGTGGGTTTGGTTTTGTGACTGCTGATGGGTCCGACCACCAGCGCTGCTCCTGCTCCTGCTGCGCTCCTGTCACTGAATGGCTAGCTTCAAACTGGTTTTTGCGTTGTGTGTTTGTAATGGCAAGGGGGCGGGGGAAAGATTCTAGCCACCTAGCCAGCTCCATCTCAATGCATGATATGCCGCGCGCACCAAGCACTGAAATTGAGGCTTGCATGGAACTTTCACATACTCGTGCAGGGAGATTCTCGAGTCTTTTCGCGCCAGTCGACAGGCGTCAAAGGACAAAGCCTTGCATGCAATGCAACACGCACTCACTGCCACTCCCTATGCACAGCATGCATGATCCCCATCAGAGTCCCAGAGCTAGCTCAGGTTGAGGGGCATGGCAGCCATGCCCATGCCCCCAAGCTAGCTAGTCCCCGGGCGCTTGGCGCTGGCCCGGCCCTCACTCCCTTGCTACCCATCCACTAGTTATCGCAGATTCGCAGGCATAAACTAATCCGGCCGGCTGCAGCTAGTCATCGGCAACGCTGCAGTATAAATTCAGGGCAGCTCCATCGACGAGCCCCTGGGGGACCAGGCTGGGAGAGCCCCTCCCTGGTCTCCTCTCCTCTTCTATCCGAGCTCGGCATTCAGGGCTACTACACCCGCGCTTACATGCATCCATTCATGCATATTCATATATGCATATGCATTGTTCGTTCTGAAAAGGGGAAGGTTTTTGATCGAGAGGCAATGCAATGATCAGGTATGGATTATTTGGACATTTAATTCCACGCATGGTTCTTCAGTGATTATCTGTGTCCATGCATCTCTGAACTAAGGATGTACCAGCAGGGTGTGGTCGAGGTCGATCGTGGATCATGGCCGCAGCCGGCGGCCGCATGCATGCATGGGATGATGCTGTAGGCACACACAACTCTGTGCGCGGCCAGCGGCATTGGCGCCTCCTGTCGCCACAGCTTTGGATAGAGGAACCAAAAAAACGGGTCATGTGGCTAGCAGCTTCTGTCGTTTATTTTCACTTTATTAATTAGTTATATAATCGCATGCTCTATTGTTGGTAACTGTTGTACTATATATATCTAGTTCTCTTCGCTGTTCAGAAGATTGTAGAACTTATGCAATTCTAGTTTCCTCTTTCATCCTGAGTTTTTTTCTTCTTGCCGTGGTTGTTTGAATGCTTCTTAGTACTCTGTATATCACTATGCAGTTTTGTATATGCACTTTAACATAACTACCAAAGTTTTGATTGAATATATATACAATACATGGTACTACCGAACAAAGTAGACGGATTGAACCAGTAATCGTTTTTTTTATCGAACATACATCACCGAGTGAGTTCAAATGATTTCCCCTGAAAATGGTACAGATGCCGCATTTTATTAGAAGCGTCCATGTTGTTTGAGTGATTTGAGCTGAAGATTTTTCATAAATGCATTTTGTATTAGAAAAGGTTACATCAGACAAAACTAACTTTGCATAAATGCATCGATGAGCACAGGTGCATGCGACAACAAATACAAATTAAAACTAATAACTTTACATAGGCTCTTTGGAATTATGAAATAATACTTAACTATAGAGACTTGCTAAAATTCAGGTGCCTAGATTTTAGATTTCTTTCTGGCGATGATTATTGTATATATTTTATACTAAAATACTTTGTTGAAATTTATGTAGACATAATCAATAATAGACAAAACCACAAACTTAATAAAATATGATCTATATTGGCACAAAGACAATTAATAATTAATAATTATTTTTAAAGTTAAACAAGAAAAATTGATATGATATGGTATAAATACAAAGAACAAATCATAAAATATGCTTGTAGTTGGTTGTACATAAGAGCGCTGCCTGAAATTTAGACACCTAAAATATAGGAAAAGTTATAAATATATGTATATTAAAGCATAGCTGATAAGATAGCTTGAGCCATCATCACTAGTCCACTCGTACAATGTTTGCTTTGAAGCATGTGTAGAGGTGAACCCTTACATGAGAATAAGTGCATCTCCTTTATGTTAACCAGCCCATAGCAACTCTTGCTTAGCGCAACCTATGCTATATAAGTATTAAAATTTTTAATCAACTTGATTATATTTATCCATTTAGATACTTTATGGTCTCTATGAGGCTGTGATAAATTTACAAATTACTCTATCTATGTTTTTCTTTGCATTGCACTTCTATGATATATAAAATATATATATCACTAAAAAACTACATATATAGTTGAAATCGTACCTTAAGTTTGTCAACTATTGTTGCATCCTTTTTGCAACATTATGATATACATTTAAATTTATGATCTCACTAATCGTTGTATATTTTCTATCCACATGTCAAATACATTTTTTTTGTACTTATTGTATATTTTATTCAAAAAATACTTTTATATTTTATATAAAATGATTATACAAACTTAATTACTGTAATAATGGTATAAAGTATAAAGAACCATTCTAGCTTACACCGTGACACTTAGGCCTTGTTTAGTTCCAAATTTTTTTGCAAAATCGACACTGTAGCACTTTCGTTTGTATTTGACAAATATTGTCCAATTATGGACTAATTAGACTCAAAAGATTCGTTTCGTCAATTTCGACCAAACTGTGTAATTAGTTTTTATTTTCGTCTATATTTAATACTTCATGCATGCGTCTAAAGATTCGATGTGACGGGGAATCTGAAAAATTTTGCAAAATTTTTTGGGAACTAAACAAGGCCTATGCTGAGTTTCGTCTATCAAAAGATTATAAGCTACCAATATTGGCATACCCCTCAGCCAAAATGCATGCACAAGTTTATTTAAAGTAACAACTTACAAAATATATTGTCATAGAGTTCTAATAATTTTAAATGAATTGGCAAATGTCAATGATATGTGATTTGCAAAGTGACAACTTTTTATACTATTGAAGTTGGTAAGTTTTTATATAAAACAAAACAAAAAAAATCCGTTGGCTCCACTGAATTTTGCTCTATGCATGGGACCTAAGGCCAGTCTCGATGCATAGTTTCATGACACAGTTACCAAGATTATAAACTAGGTAACCGAGCCACATGAGTTTTATGGGAATGAAACTTCTCTCTCATCCGATGAAATCTGTCAAGTCAGCAATTTTTCAAGTCGGAGTTCCTCGCCCTGCGCTAGCGTGATGGCGATGGGACGATGATGTACAAACTGTTCGTAGACCCGTGCAATAATTGACATCTGGTTGATGCGTAGTGTATGTGAAAGAACAGTGCACGATGCATGGTTCTGAACCACACGTCAATGATCTCGATGATCTCGACGTCGATGCCACGCAGAGATCTCGACCGGACGTCGACGCCCTGGTCACCATGGCCACCACGATGCTCGACGACTTGAAGGCTTGCAGCTTTGGGTCCATGTCCATCGTTCGCACAGTCGCACCCCACGACGCGTACTGGCTCGCTTCTCTAGTTCTCCATGTGGTGAATGCGCTTGCCGGGCCACACGGTACGTACTGTCCTGCTCATCACTCACTGCCATGGCCGCTCAGCTCACCGCCGACCGTGTGGCCACCAAAAATTATCAAGGAGCCCGCCAAGTTGGCGAATGTTCAGATGCTGGTAGCTGTAGAAACACTCCGACTGATACGTATTCTTCCAACATCACTCTTTGACTAATGTTTGGCCAAGTATACTAGTAAGTGTACTATGTAGTACTAATGGCAACTCCGCTGGGTCTGGGTGCATTCTAGAGCCAATTTTGCTTTCAATATTTGGCTAACGAGAAATATGAAAATATCTGAAGATCTAATTAGAGAAGCTCTTGTATATACTTTGGTCAAAATTTCTATTTCTATATATCAATAATTAAGGAAGGATGTTTTTTTTTTGAGGAACAGTTAAGGAAGGATGTAGAGAGCTGAAGTTGCACTATGCAAGCACACAACCTACTCTCTAATATTATCGGCCTTCTTGAGGCCCACGTATTCCCTACCGAATCAGCAGGCCCAAAGCCAATTTCAATAGGCTGTGTTAAAACCTTCCCTCAGCCGATTTTATTTTCCCGCTCCGAAAGATAAGAGCATTTGCTTTTTTTTTTTGAAACAAGGTCGGAAGGTCCTTTGCTTGTTGCTGAGGCATATATGGTGCACCATTGATGTTGATCACGCACACCTTTTCTTTGCGAATGATCACGCACACCTTATCCAGGATGAGTGGAGTCATCATCGAAAGGAGGCGTCATCCACCATTAAATATAATAATACTGACATAAAAATACAAGCACACATCTTAATCTATCTATAACTTTTATAAATTAAAATCCCATTATCTATCTATAACTCTTATAAAGCAAAACCCCACTATCTATTTCTCTTGAAATGCAAGACGTCCACCTCAACCCTACAATCTATTTCTCTTAAAATGCAAAGCAGTCCACTACATTTGTCACTATCAATTTTATCTTGACATGCAAGGTGCCCACCTCAGCAATCCTCACTATCTATTTCTCTTGACATGCAAGAGGTCTACCTCAGCAGTTCACCATTAACTCCACAATCTATTTCCCTTAAAATGCAAAGCGTCCACCTCAACAGTTCACTATCATTTGTCACTATCAATTTCTCTTGACATGCAAGGTGTCCACCTCAGCAATCTACTATTATTTATATTAAAGTTTATTAGCATAAGAATTATGATATCCACATCAACAAGACACATCATTTACTATGGATACAATCTCCATGATTATGCTAATAAAAGAGTTATATATTTATATACCTCCTTCGTACCCGCGGCAACGTGCGGGGAATCCTTCTAGTTTCTCTTGAAGTATAAAATATCTACCTCAGTAGTCCACTATCATTTATCACTAGCAATTTCTCTTGACATGCAAGATATCCACCTCAGTAGTCCACAATCATTTGTACAAGAATTATGATATCCTCGTCAGCGAGACATCATCCATTATTTATACAATATCCATAATCATACTAATAAATCTATACATATATTAGACTGTCTCCAATAACGGTTACCTAAAATACAAGACTCATTTCAAGTTTAGGTAGCGCTACAGGCAAAGGGCTCCATACCCATTTTTAGTCTTCTCCAACAACAAGACCCAAAAGAGAATCCTTCATGCAAATGGGTCTCAAGGAGAGAGGATACTCATATTTGGGTTATATCTCTCCTGATACCAAAAATAGGTCTTCCATATAGGTACTCTGTTGGAGGCTATAGGTATTGTGTTGGCGACCCATTTTGGTTTTGGGTCTCGTGATGAGTTACTTGTTGGAGACCGCCTTATATCATGTTCTTGCATTACCAACACCATAAATATAGATTCCTTCTTCATATTCGCGGCAATGGGAATCCTCCTAGTTTAATATATACTCAAATTGAATGAACAAAATTCAATGAATAGCTTAGCTCAAGAATTTAAATATATTGAGAAAATTTCCTATTTGACACTGAATAAGAATATTGCCTTCTTATCTTACACCCAAACTTAAATCCTTTCCTATCTATTCTTGTCTTAAGTTTTTCTTTCCTATTTGATATTTCCTTTAGTTTGGAGTTGGAATGGTGGTATTAAGCGGAGAAAAGACTATTTTACCCTGACAACCCCAGGTGGACATTGCTATCTTTTTTTGAACATACTGTTATGTTTTCATCTTGCTTATTTCCTATCAATTTGCACCTTTTCGCCTTGCCTACGTGACTAGAATGTCTATTCTTTCTTTTTTTTTCTTTCTTTCCTTCTTTTTTAAAACTAATGAGTATGTCCATTCCTTTAGGTTCATTCCTAGCCCGCTCAGTTCAAGAATGAAAGTAGTATTAGTCAAATCATTAATTTTTTTTATTTACTCGGAGATAGCAAGATACAATACGTACACTCGCACACTCGGAATTACAATGGTAATACTAAAAGAAACACAAGGAAAAATGGAAAAGGAAAAAATTCACTAGGTTTAATTACAGAGGAGAAATCAATCAATAACCATGCACACAGATGAAGTAGTGTTTTGGAAAGAACCGTCTTTGAGGGGGAAAACCTTCGAATACGGAACACCAGCAAGAGTAGCAATGTCGAGCTTGCAATTGACCCCTGCCACTAATCCTCCGCCCACAACGGGGTCTCTTGACCTGATCTCAATGGCTACAAGTGCAAAAATCACAAATACAGAGGCACGTAATACGTCAGTAACCAAAACACAAAACCTCAATCGACGACAAACTAAGAGGCGAGATTCTAGAGCAGGACCTGGTAGACATTTGGTAGCTTGGTGGTCTCTAGCACATCGTCCTTGTCTCTGCTGCTGCTGGTGCCACAGCCACCCTAGCCGGTTACGCGTTAGATGAGGTCGAGAAACTTGTCCATGAGCTGAGCGACGAAGCTAGCCATCAAGCATACATACATGTATGTGTAGCTTCTATTCTTGTCTGGCTACCTACGAGATTACCAATGGAGATGAAGCTGTAGTGCCTAGCAAGAACATTGTGACCCTCCGCTAATGCATAGGAACAGAGGACTTCAAGAGGTACTACCCCGATGTGTCTCTCACCCCTCTTCCGTTTCAGATCGAGTTTCATTCTTATCCTTCTTAATGCATCTTTCATTTTTGTTTTGCTCCTTTTTATTTTTTACTCAAAGATTTTTTTGTGAATATTTTTTCCCGAATGAGAATTTCCCACAAAATGAGTACAACAGTGCTCCTACTATACCATATCAAGCCAACATCCTAGCTGCTGAGAGAGTGAGAGACAGATATCGACACCCCAAGACGTACGATCCCAGCGTGCATGGTGGACCCTTAATCTGATGTTTCTAGAGATAAAAAAAGTTATGGAGGCCTAAAGACTTGAGTTGGAGAGATTTGAGTTTAGCAGAACATTGGAGACATCATCAGCTTCTTTAGATGTGGGTTTTGTTGGTTTATTCATATACTTATGTATGGTTGATAATACAACATAAAGGTTACACATGTAGTCATTGCACTAGTTTATTCAAATACTTGTAGATGACAGATGGTGTTTTGGATAGTGTTTGCTTTTGAGTTTGAGGGCACAACTTTCAAATTTTTAGATTTGTGAAGAAATTTAATGCGACATAATCCTTACACCTATTTTGATCCACCGACATATAAGTTTTGTTAGTATGTATTTGCATTTTTTACTATGGTCAATGCTAGTTAGTGGTCTTGATTAATGCAACACAGTCTTTGATTTTATATAATAAGTATAGAAGTAAAATTTCTTGTTGGGAAAATGGTTCCTGAACGGCTTTAGTATAGGAGAGTAGAGAGAGACGACTAGGGTTTTTTGACTAGTGTTGGAAGGGGTGCCCCCTTGCCCTTATGATCATGGCATTATATAGGCAAGCAGAAATTTTTAAGCGACTCCTCAGTGGGGGTGGATTTTACATGCCACTCTAATGGCTCTAGTAGGACCTCTTCTAGGAGACTTGGCCCATTTGAATAGGACATGTCCCAATAGTTAGCCCCTCATCTACTATGTTATGTGTGGTACTACATGACCTAGTAGATGCTAACACTAGAAGAGGCACAATACAACTCAAACCTTGGTTGCGAGGATTGCCCTTCACGAACCACACATACACGCCTCACTAAAAACTCCATCCCCAAAAACCCTGTGGGAAAAAAAGGGCATGGATAAAAGAGCATGTGCATGACTCTAACCAATACGTGTTCTAAGTCCTGAGCCATCTACCCTGGAGTGCCTCGTTCTTGCAGATGTCTTCACCTTTAGGCTTTGCCTTTTTACGCACTTCTATGGCATGGTTCATTAGCTTTTCTTGGTGCATAGGCCTTTATCCTCAATTCCTTCTCCTCCAATATCTTCTCAATGTGAAGTTCTTCAACACTGAAGTCTTCTTGGCACAAAGTTCTTTATCTTTGAGCTTCTCGGTGTGGAGGTCTTCATCTTCAAGGCCTACTCAGTGTGGAGGTCTTCATCTTCAAGCCTCCTTGTCATGGAGGTCTTCTCTTGAGTCTTCTCAATGAGAGAGTCATTGTCCTCAAGGCCTTCTCGTGAGCACCGGACAAAGAGTCTTCATGTCCGAAGTTGTTGGTCCTCTGATAGCTCTCCCAGCTCTCTTGGTCGTTCTCATGACGAAGTTGTGGTTGATGTAATAGTAGTAGTGGAAGTAGATGTTCGTTGATGTAGACGTTGAGTAATATGAAGGCCCAATGAACAAGGTCCATCGCTGAAGGTGTTGTAGAGCTTGGTGGTGAAGGAGTTGGTGTAGCCCCTCAAGCTTAGCGACGGGACAAGGTGCCATCAATGTTGATGTCGAAGGAGTTGAAGGCTCTTGAACCATTGTAGTAGTCGAGGATGATGGTGAAGCCCCTCTTGTTGAAGACTCTCTTGCAAAGGTGCTTGGTGGAGTAGTTATTGGTATGGACGACGAAGGTGTCGGTGGAGCCCCTCGTGCTGGTGTATCAACAGAGGTGAGGCATCCTGGTTTGCCACGACTATAGGCGAAGACCCTCCTGCATAGGTGTTCGGTGGAGGCGAGGTTGGTGAAGTCACTAAAAGTGATGGCGAAGGCCCTCATACAAAGTTGTTTGGTGATGGCCCTCCTAAAAAAGTTTTTTCAGTGGAGACGATATTGATGAAGTCACTAAAGATGGTGGCGAAGCCCCTCATGTGAAGGTCTTGGAGAAGGCGATGGTGATGTAGACACTGACGCCATTTGCTGAAGGCTAGAGAAGTCGCGTGAAAATGCACCTGAGTTGATCTCCTGTATTTTTTAGGGACTTAGGTTGGACGTTACAGCTCCATCGAATATCGACTTGTTTGACAGTCTTTCGACACTTAGAAAGGCACTGACTTTCTACTTACTGCAAAAAATTATTAGTCATTTATATGATATGTGAGGGTAGCACGAAAGCCTTAGCTTCGTGACCTGGTGCCTGTGTAGATTCAAGGTTTCTTTCAGGATTTTGATGCATAGAGTCCTGGTGCCCATGTTTTTTGGGAAATTCTTCTAGGTGGCCTGGGCATGTATCATTACTTTTTATTTACTCGGAGATAGCAAGATACAACACGTACACTCGTACACTAGGAATTACAATGATAACACTAAAAGAAACAAAAAAGGGAAAAGTAAAAAAATTCACCAGGTTTAATTATAAAGGAAAAATCAATCAATAACACTACACACTGCACCAGCATTAACCTTGGAATACTAAACACCAGCAAGTGTAGCAATCTCGAGCTTGTTTGGCAGTATGAAACAATTGGCCCCTGCCGCTGATCCTTCGTCCACAACGGGGTCTCTCGACCTGATCTCAACGGGCTGCAAGTGCAAAATTCACAAATACACAGGGGACACATAATAAGTTAGTAACCTAAACAAAACCTCAATCGACGACAAACTGGAAGGCGAGATTCTAGAGCAGGACCTGCTGGACACTTGACAACTTAGGTCTCTGGAACATCGTCCTTGTCTCTGCCGACACCGATGCCACAACCATCCTAGCTGGTTACGCGGTAGACGAGGCCGAGGAACTTGTCCTTGAGTTGTTCGACGAAGCTAGCCATCAAGTGTACAGTGCGTGACGGCTACCTGAGCTCACTCAGTTGCCTTGCTCACTGTGGCTTAGCTCGGAGAGTGCGAATGCCATAGGCGATCGCCGGGGCGCGCCATTTATGCTTGGCGTGGCAGCTCACCAAACACGTTAACTTTGCTGGACGAGGGGCCATGACAGAGCAGAGTATACTCATTGATCGAGCAACCGCGCTGCGTCCTCCATTCCATGGCATGATTACTCTCAGTCTCTCACGACCACGGGGGTTGGCCGCACCGGCACTACATCTTATTTTAGTTTCCATTTTTGCAAAAGGAGCACGTACTGTACGTGCTATATTCGTAACTGTGACCTGAACCATTGTATTGATCACATTGTTCATCAGGTTAGCACGTGTTGGAGCCCGCCAAAGATGCATTGTGTTTTCTTTCGGTATCTTTTTTTTTCTCCTCTGCATTCATTTGGAGACCAAACTATTAACTTTTCATAGTTTTTGTTAACATTCTTACCTTTTAGCAATTGTGCTTTACATGGAACCTATATTTAGGCCGTGTTTCAATCCGTACACGTTAGGGTTGGATTTAGGTGAAATTTAGTTCAAATTCTACTCCAACACATATAGATTGAAGCGAATTTGATTACATCCACACAAGGCCTTAAGCGTTTTCTTTCCAACTCGAATGATAATCAAAATCTTTATTTTTTTAAATTTACTTATTATTTTTATTTTTTTAATCTTTCTAAATCAAAACTATGCATCTTGACATAATGTATATTTAGGTGTTTTGCAAAAGCAATATACCTAGAAGCTAAACTGACTTATCATTTTGGAATGATGGAGTATCAATTAATTGTATTAGGCATGAATTCTGTTTATTAATCTAAGCCTTTTTTTGACAAAAAATCTAAGTCTTTAAATTATCATAATTCTATGTTGTAGATCTTTTCCATTTCTTGTTTTATCTACAGACATAACCTCTTAGATTTAATCTAAATCCATTAAATTATCATAAAATTCAATGATGTTGGTTTTGTATCTTCTTTCCCGACTAATCTCATAGTTATATTAGGCATATATATTTTTTTGTTTAATCTAAGCTATTATACCATCATAAATCCAACAATGTAGATTTTTTTTATTTTCATTAATCTCATAATTGCATCGGGCATGGCAATTTAATTACCTCTAAGCTATTAGACGTAAAATCCAATGCTATATTTTTTTCTAACTAATCTTATAATTTCTAGTCTCTCTTGTGGTGGCGTCTATTGTTTGCTACATAGTAAATACCACTACCCACAACAGACACAAAGCTACTCCCTCCTTTTTCTTGTGTGCACACATATCAAGAGTTAAACTTTTAAAATTTTGACCAATAATTTAGCTAACAATTTTAATTATGATACTATAAACTTGATATGGTTAGATTGGTAATTAAATGTACTATCAAATTGTTATGAATTTATAAATATAAATAATATATTATAAATAAATAAATGGTAAAAGTGTAGGTTAAGAGATTGTGTCATGTCTACTTAGGCCTTATATATAGGGGTTGTTTAGAGCAACTCCAACAGATATGTTATCTATGTTATCTAGGCTACTTTTACAATTTTTAAAGCAAAAAATAAAGTCCAACAAGTGTGCTATCTGGTTTGCTAAAATAGCAAGTTTACTATTTCTAAATTTTCGCTTGTCATATATAGCATGTCATTCTCACTAGCTATCATATACAAGGCTGTTGTAGAACTCTATGCTTTGAGTGAGTTTTTTATTTTACACAATGGCTAAATCTTATAGTTTAGAATATAATTTTACCTAGTCTCTTGGAGATGCTCTTAGTTCCCATTTCACCCCAAAAAATTATGGGTTTTGGTCCATCATTTTAAATAATAGAACAAACACCATACAAAATTTTTGGCAAAATGATTGTCATTCTCTATTTTGGATTTTGGCTTTAAGAGGCTAAAGAAAAACCCAAAAGAGCCTCAAGAGGCTATAATGAAGACAATAAATTCTGGATTTTGAATAGAACTAAACGTAACCCTAAAAATTTTGGTATTTTTCATTTCATCATTTCAAAGTAGTTAGTATTTTATATTTCATGAGAAACTAAACAGGCCATAAAAGAGAATGAATGTAGTAATTAGCTAAGGGACTCCATTTCACCTTGAATATAGTTATTGTGGTAAATAATAATTGATAATACTTTATTATAACGGAGTAGCATCTCATTATTTTACCAACAGAGTTAATTTACATCACCACCAACAACAAAAAGTAATGACGATGGCATTGTCAAGAAACAAATTTACCTATCGATTTTTCATTCAAATGATAACAGATCTTACCTTCACAAAAAGGATGCACTCTAGACCTGTAGGCTAGTAGACTTTAAATAGGCTATTTTTTGAACAACAAAAGTGTTCGCTAGAGCTCAGAACAAAATTTCACACAACACTTTCGACTTTTTCTTATCTGCATTTTCAGATTTGTAGCTGTAGGGTGAACAAAGACGTGTTTGAAAATTTTCATAATCAAACCAATACTCCCTCTGTTCTAAAAAAAATCCTCACTTTTTGAATGTTCAAACAGTTTCAAGTTTGACTATATTTATATAAAAAATATAAACATTAATAGAACCAAACAAAGTATCACTAAATTAGTTATAAAATGTATTTTTATAAATATATTTAAAGACATAAATATTGATATTGTTTTTAAAAATTAGTTTGAATTTAAGAAAGTTTAACTTACTTGTTAAATCGTACGACGACGTACAGTAAAAAAAAACAAGCGCTTCGAAGAAGGACCGATGGCCATGGCATATATACGGCTTTCTCTGACATGTGGCCCAGCCCAACCGACCGGGTTCCTCACTCGCCTCGCACGCACACGGCACCACCTGTCTGCATCCTTACCAATCCCCCGTCGCAGTCACAAACCCCCAAATTCCAAAACCCTCGCCGGCGGCGACAACGGCCATGGAAATCCGTGTTCCGCCCGTCCCCATGGACCGTCCTACTGTGGCCCTGTGGCGGGACCGGGGCATGAACCCGCAGGTTCTGGAAGACGACACGCGCACCGCGCTCTCCCTCGTCCACTACGTCCTCCCCGAGCAGGCCGTCTCCCACCACGCCACCCTCTCCGCGCTCCCCGCCCCCGACGGCGCCGACCGCATCAGCGGCCTTCCGGACGCGCTCCTCCGCGACATCGTCTCCCGCCTCCCCATCAAGGACGCCGCGCGCACCACCGCGCTCTCCTGCCGCTGGCGAGGCGTCTGGCACTCGACTCCGCTCATCCTCGTCGACGCCCACCTCTTCCCTCCCGGAGGCGACGCCGCTCCGCTCCAGGTCGCGCGCTCCGACGGGCGGGGCGTCGCCTCCGCCGTCTCCCGCGTCCTCGCCGCGCACCCGGGGCCCTTCCGCCACATCCACCTCACCAGCAGCCACATGGAGGCGTTCCCGGGCCTGCTCGCGCGCTGGCTCCAGACCCTCGCCGTCAAGGGAGTCCGAGAACTCGTCCTCGTCAACCGCCCGTGGCCGCTCAACATGGACCTCCCTGCCACGTTCTTCGGCATGGCGACGCTCACCCGCCTCTACCTTGGCCTCTGGAAGTTCCCTGACACGGCCGACCTACCGCGCGCCGTGGCGTTCCCGCACCTAGCTGAACTCGGCCTCTCCTGTATGGGCATTGAGAACCAGGACATGGACTTCGTCCTTGCCAAGAGCCCCGTGCTGAGGTCCCTATGCATCCAAGCTAATATTTTGCTGAGGCGCCTCTGTCTGGTCAGCCGCAGCCTCCGGTGCGTGCAGATCATCGAGAGCATGGAGCTAGAAATAGCCGTGGAGAACGCGCCGCAGCTCGAGAGACTCATCATCTGGTCATCATCGGCTCGTGACGGCTTGCCAAGGAGGGTCAAGATTGGCCATGCCCCTGCGTTAAGGACATTTGGCTATTTGGACCCGAAATGGCACGTGCTACAAATCGGCAACACAGTCATCAAGGTGCATCCAGCACTATGAAGTTCCCAATCGTCAAATTTAATGTCAGTTGTGAACCTGACTCACCAAATTTGCTTCACTGCAGGCTGGGACAGGGGCCAGTCCGAACACCATGGTGCCAAGTGTCAAGACCCTCAGCTTAAGGATGTGCTTTTCAGTCCGCAACAATGCCAAGATGTTGCCGAGCTTCCTCAGATGTTTTCCGAACCTTGACAGGTTGCATCTTGAGGTGAAAACCCCTCACTTAATTCCGCATTAATTAATTTCTATTTTTTTTCACACTGTCATCATCGAATAAATATTGCTTCCCTATCTGTCTAGAGCTGAAGTTTGTGCTGTTTGAACCAATTTACAGTCCAGCAAAACTGATGAGCCCACTGGCAAGCTCAACTTCAAGTTCTGGCAGGAAGCTGGTGCCATCGAATGTGTCCAGTCGCACATTAAGCTGATGATCTTCCGTAACTTCCGAGGGGAGCGTGCCGAGCTGTCCTTCCTCAAGTTCTTCCTGGAAACTGCACGGGTACTCATAAATTTGGTGATTGTGTTTGGCAAAGGAAGTTTCACATCAATGACGGAGGCGCGCTCCAAAGTGGAACCTTTGTTCGCTGCAAAATGGGCCAGTGAAAGCTGCTCAGTGCAGCTCGTTGAGAGTGCATTGAAAGAAGGAGAAGATAAGTGGTTTCTGAACTTCAGAAGAGGATCTGATTTTTCTGTGAGGGACCCGTTTGCTTTCATCTACCAGGATTGAATTAGTGCTCCGTGCATTATCTACAAGGAAGGCACTGTTTTGGGTCGTTGACTTGTGTGTCTGTGTGTGTTTTGAGACTCAGCAGGGTTCTTGGGTTCTGTACTTCTGTTTACATGATTACAAGTATGGCTCTCGTCTCTTTTTCTTTTGCTCTGGTCTGATGTGGATCATGCTACCAGCACCACACAAAATTTCGGCCAAATGATTCACTAGATATTGGTGAGAAGCAGATATATCATCCTTCTCACGCTTTGCTTACTGTCCTGCACTTTCCTTGGTATGCTCCACGGAATATTTGTTCCACCATGATTTCGATTTTCCATCCTGGCTGATTATGCAAATTTAGAAGGTCAATTATCATCAAGGCTCTGTGTGGTCTTTATCGTTTCTGCTAGAGTAGTTTTTTTACATGTGGCAGCACTGCTTACTGCTTTTGATTTTCCAACTTTGTCTATGTGCAGTTATTTTGTGCAATGCAGGTTGATTAATTTGGCCATGAATTCCCTATAGCCAGGCATTGAACCAAGTGAAGTGAACATGAATTTGTATGCCAAACTTTTCTTTTTCTGGTGTAGATGTTAGGAGCCCATGCTTGTCTAGTAGAACCTATAGGAAGGGGTTACCATTGCATCAACGCAGTGGTTTTTACAACTAGGAAGAGCACTCCTGAAGCAGGGTGAGTTTTTTGTTGAAGGACGAAAACAGAAAAGGTAGCAACTAACACGCCGCAGGAAATGTTGAGGTTTGATAGAAAATAGGGTATCAATATGTTCTGCTTTCATTTAAACAAAAGAAGAATGCTTCCAGATGTGCCTAACCATGATTGCAGGACATAGATGAACCTTTATATAAGACAACTGTTTTATGATTATCAAGTCATACAAGAAACAGCTACTTGAATTTGTATTTTGTCTGTTAGTACGTGATTTAAAGCTGATTCTGACACATTTTAAACCACCCATTTTTCATTCTCGATGGTACCTAGTGCACATAGACTCTTCTTTGCAGTTAAGTCCCAAAAAAAATGGACTCTTCTTTGCAGCATCGTATCGCATACATTAGCTACGAGTCTGAGTTTTTGCTAGGAAGGTTGTTTTCTGTTGTCATCTTTTGTTTGCAGCATATATTAGCTATGAGTTTTTGTTTGCAGCATCGGATCGCATACAGAAACAATACAAACTTTATGTATGTTTGAAGGCAGACGATTACTATTAAGTATATGTTTTATTTGATGCCCTGTCTTGCTTCATGGTCTCGCATTCCAAGTCTTCTTATTCCTGCTTCACGGTATGAACTATGCTGTAGCAGGCTAGCAGTAGCAGCAAACTGTTTGTGCTTTACTTCCAAGCTTCATATCACTGCATTTTGTAGCTCTTGAACAGTTGAACATGTGGACAAAAACTGATGCTTCGCATATAACCTCAGCTTTTTTACTTGAATTTTCGGTGCTTTACTTCCTCACTAGTGCATTGCGCGCGCATCTGCGCGCGTCGTGAATCAGCTGGCGAAAATGCAGAAGAGGTGTTTAATATAGATATCTCATACAAAGAAACCAAAATACTTTAGTTCTTTTAAAATGGGCCATAGCATATCATTGTGCATATTCAGTATACATCAAAAGGAGCATGGGTATATATATTTAGAGCGATTACATAAGTTTAGCACTGAATAGATACGGCATACAATGGAAGGCCAAGAATTTGCTTTGTGGAACTATAACACTTGTTGGATAAGGACCGTGGCAAGGCACATGCTGCAAACGCAGAAGCTAATTTTGAGCCCTGAAAGTATGTGGATAATAGGATCATAAGAATATAGTTGCTATCTCAGAAGCATGGAAGTAAACAGAGGGGTAAGCATGTAAAGCATTGAGAATAAGGCTGGGAACATTAGAACCAAACCAAAGTAATACGTGATTATAAAAGCACAAATGGGTGATAATATATGGACGTATGCAATTAGCTCATGAAAACATATGAATAGAGCGCAGCAGCGATGGGACAGCCGAGGAGCCCCCGCGGCTGGTGCCCCCGCCGGCGGGCCTCTGCCATTGCCGCCTCCTAATCTCCTCCTTCCTCCTTCCTCGTCGATTCTTGGGTAAGACCTTCTTCCTCGCCTGCTTGGTTTCTCCCGTTCTCGATGGATCTTCCGGGGTTGTCTTTCGTCTGGGGACTCAAGGTTCAGGCTGCAGTCCTGGCAACTCTCAATCTGCCAATCTCCAATCCAGCTCTGGGCAGAGACTCGTTCTTCCTGGTTGCTTCTTTTGGCAGATGCAAGTTTAAACTTTGCTGTGAGTCAGTGGGTGTCATTCTGCAAGCTACTCTTGGGGGTCTTGCATCAGATTTCAGAGTTTCTCAGTTGGGAGACAGAGTTTTCCGCTTTGTGGTTTCCACGAGAGCTGTGGGTTTCTATGTCCGAGATCTTCAGAGCTTTGAGTGCAAACTTTACAAAGTTTCCTTTCATCTCTGGGGGAATGGTGGCCCTAACTGGAAGAGAGAGTTCAGTTTGTTCTCAAGAGAAGAAGAAAGTTCCTGGGAGCACGTTATCCCGACCACAAAAACAAGAAAAACCTTTGCTGAGATAGTGAAAGGCCCTCCTCTTTCTGGCGCCA
This sequence comes from Sorghum bicolor, assembly GCF_000003195.3. Classification (NCBI taxonomy): domain Eukaryota; kingdom Viridiplantae; phylum Streptophyta; class Magnoliopsida; order Poales; family Poaceae; genus Sorghum; species Sorghum bicolor. The sequence goes on from NC_012875.2 coordinate 57,630,301, forward strand.
ACTCGATCCCATTGGGACGAAGATCAGTTTTCAGTAGACTCCGGTGGCCGGAGTTGGAAAAGACGAGAGCACCGCCGTTGCCAGCTTCCAAGGCCAAGGTCAGGGCCACCGCTCAGAGTTCAAACTCAAATTCGAATTTGAATTCAGCCAGAAACACAATCTTCTGCCCAAGATGTTTGTCTCCTGACCACCAGAGGCACCGCTGCAATCAGCCTATCCGTTGTCGTGCCTGCATGAAGACTGGTCACGTAGCAGCATTCTGCATGGCTGTGCCTGCTCGCCCGAGGAGACAGGATCCTTCTCCCCCAGATTTGGTTCTGAACAAGGATCACTGGGCTCAAGGTTTCAAGGTGGCCGCCACAGGAAAAGGCCAGTTTAATAAAGGAAAAGCTTTAGAGGTCGACATAACGGCCTGGTTCCGACCTGCTATTGGGCCGAATTGCTCCAGCACATCTCAACCAGGATCTCTACAAGATGTGCTCAGAAGCTGGAATCCCGGGTGGGCTCCTGGGAATCCGCCCATCTCTGTTCCTTGGGTGCTCCCTGATAAGCAAAGTGAGGTGGCCCTGGAAGCTGAAGAGGCGCACGACCCTAAGCGGTGGACGCTTTGCATTAATCAGTCGGTCGTCTACCCTCCTTCCTCCTCTGTTCCCGTGCAAGAACAACAGGAGCACCAGGAAAATCAAGAAAACCCCAGCGCAAACAAACCTACACCAGCTCAATCTGCGCCGCTTGCTTCACCAATGGCCTTCCAACGCTCTGACCCTCGTCCTTTCATCCCTCAGAATCTGCAATGGATGGAAGTGGAGAACAGGGTGCCAGTTGTCAGGGCGGTGGTTTCCTCGAGGCCTCCGCTTAGGAATGAAGACCTCGCGATCGTCACCATCGATCATCTGCCTGGTAATGCCATTCACTTTGATGCTGTTGAAGAAGTTCTAGCTGAGTTCTTTCTTGAGCGGAGAATACATGTCAAGGAAATCCAGCCTTCTACGCTGGGTCAAGCTCTGGTAAGATTTCACCATAGGATTGATAGAGACAATCTGGTGAGCTTAGGTCCTATTCCTTACCTAGATGTGCACTTCACCTTTACGGAGCACAACAAAGGTAGGAACTGGCGTAGGGCCTACTTCAACACTGAGGTATGGTTGATGCTCATGGAGTTCCCGGCTGATTATTGGGAAGATGGATACATCCAGAATGCTATTTCATCGTTTGGGAAACTTCTGCACTGGAGGAATGATAGGAGCAGGATGGTAAGATTGATTCTCAAGGCCAGAGTCCTTGACCTACAGTCGGTCCCTCAGTTCATCGTGCTATCAGATTCTCTGGGATTAGAGAGTGACTCTTGGACAGTGCAATGTGAGGTCCTTCAAAGCAGATTGTTGGGTGATGGACCACAGGATGAGGATCCTTTGCCAGTCGAACCTTTCCCAGTAGGGGCACCATTTGACTTCTTTGGTCTCGGCCAACCTGGTAATGGACCCTTTCAGATCCAGGAAAATGAGCAAGAGCAGATTCAGAATCAGCAACAAGTTGAACCACAAGCTCAAGATGGGGATAATGCTGACAATGCTGCCTGGGAACTCTGGCCTCAGCCTCAACAGCAACAATTGCAGGTTCCTGTCCAAGTACCCAACCTGAATCTGGAAGCAGAACATGTGATAAATATTGACCTGAATCTACCTGGGGGGAGGAGGACCCAATGGAGGTTATTGTAAACCCAGCAAATCAGCTAAATCCTGCAGAATTCATGGAACTAAATGATTTAATCAACAATGATAGTGATGAAGAGGTTCAAATTCAACAGATACCACCTCAAGACCCTGGGCAAGAAATTGAAGAAATTCAGCAGATGCCTCTGCAGGCTCTTGAGCAGCCACCTCCGCAAGTTCATCTTCACCAGCCAGTGTTGAATAACCAGCTGAACTTGAACCTGATGGCTGAAGAACAACATCTCATGAATATTGCAGACTTAGAAATGCAGGACTTCCAGATTGACCCTGTAGAGCTGGAACAAAATGAGGAACTTTTGGAAGTAAACGAGCTGGCTCCTGAGCTCCATATCCCTAATGAAAATATTTTTGATATGGAGGGACCAGCTCAACACAACTTACAAATTGAACCAGTTGCTCTGCACCTTGCTGGGCCTCATGTCATTTTAGAAGCCCATGAACCAGCTCAAAATGAGTTGGGCCTTGGCCTTCCTGCAAACCTTGAGGCCCATGAACATGCACCTGCAGAAGAAAATGAAATACCTGAGGACCAGATGGTTTATCAAAATCTCCAGGTTGGAAGGGCCCTGCTGTTTGGCCCAGAGGCTGATCCTGTCTGGGCTCAAAGAAGCAGAACTGCTGAGGCAACCAGACTTTGGGCTAGATTCTTTGCTCAAGGTAATGCTAATCACCTACATTTAGCTGTTCCTTCGGGATGGGTTAATTTTTTCACTGCCATGCTTCTATCTCCAAGTCTGTTCAATTGGGCAAAAGATTTTCTATCCTCAAAAGCTGCAGATTGTCTGAGGGTTGGTGATGGGGTTGTGGACTTTCATGTGCCTCAACAGTGTCCTCAATACACTGCTTGTGTTGCAGCACCCAAGACTAAGTTAAGCTCACTGGAAGAAGATGAGGAAGTGGGAAAACGGCTTCAGGAGCCCAAGTCCACTCCCAAGAAAAGGGGACCCAAGAGGACCTGCCCAGTTGTGGAAACAGAGCTCAGAAGGAACAGCAGAGGAAAGCAGGTGAACAATGGAACCAGAAGAGGCATCTGTTCTGATAAAAAGTGTTTCTTCTGCCTCCCTAATCCTCCTACCTTGTCCAAGCAGGTAATCAAGAGACTTGGAAAGGAGCTTGGTGAACTGGAAGATGAACAATTGACTGATGAAGCCCTGCTAAAAAAGAAGGAACAAAAGAAGATAGGGCAGAAAAAGAAGATGGAAGAAGGGGAGGAGGAGCCAAGAAAGAAAGGCAATGGAGATGAAGGACCAAAGAACCCAAAGAAGAAGAACGGTGACAAGAGTAACTGAGTACTTGAGGGTGCCTAGAAGTAGTGGGAACCCCCTATTTTGTCTAGTCTTCTACTTCCCTCGACGGTTTATGGAGGGGGAAAACATAAGAACTTGTATTTTGAAGTGCAACTCTAGTTGTTTGGTTGTCTCTTTGATCTCCTTGTCTCTGGACAAGACAAACTCAGACTCACAGATGTTGCTGGATAATTTGCGGTTTGTGTTTTCCTCTTACCTACTGTGTGGGTGCTTTGATGCTGAGTTTGTAGAGCTTCTGAATGATAATTCTGTTGGATCTCATATATCACAAACCTGTGAGCAAGTGATAAAGGTTGATACTTGTTCGGGCTGTAGAACAAAAGAGGCAATCTTTCTGACGCCTAGCCTAAAAACTAACCTCTCATGTGACAAATGAATCACAATCACAATAGGAATTGGAAGATCTTGAGCTGGAATGTTAGGGGCATAAATTCTAGAGATAAATGGAATATAATCAGGGACAGGATTGTGGAATCTGAGTGTGACATTCTGTCTTCAGGAGACTAAGAAAGATGAGTTTGACCAGTCCTTTCTCAGAAATATTTGCCCACCCAGTTTCGATAGCTTTGAATTTCTCCCATCAGTAGGCGCCTCAGGGGGGATAATTACAATATGGAAAGGAAGATTATTCAGTGGGGAAATGATTTTAATAATGAGTTTGCCATCTCTGTGGAAATTAACTCTAAAATGAGTGATGACAGTTGGATCTTAACTAATGTCTATGGCCCGCGTACACCAGAAGGAAAGCAGAATTTCACTGACTGGCTCAGGCAGATTCAAATGCCTGAGGACAGGGAATGGATAGTCTTGGGTGATTTCAATTTGATCAGGAAGCCGGAGGACAGAAATAGGGGAGAAGGAAACATGGCTGAAATGTTCATGTTTAATGATACCATCAGTCACCTGGGAATCAATGAAATAACACTACAGGGAAGAAAATACACATGGTCCAACATGCAGCCGAACCCTCTCTTAGAAAAGCTTGATTGGATCTTCACTTCAAATGCCTGGACTCTAAAGTATCCTGATACATCTGCAAAAGCTCTGAACAGAAGCCCCTCTGATCATTGCCCATGTTTGGTCCAGATATCTACTCAAATCCCGAAGCCCAAAGCCTTCAGATTCGAGAACTATTGGCTTCAAATGCAGAACTTTCAAGAAATCTTGAGCAGCAGCTGGAACAGTCCCCTAGCACAGTTGGACCCTGCCAGGACACTTACTGCTAAATATAAACGATTGAGGAAAACTCTGAAGGAGAAACAAGCCTCCCTGTCCAATCTAAAGACTGTTATCCAAAATGTGAAAAATATCATACAGTTCTTGGATGTCATTGAAGAATACAGAGATCTTAGTCTGCCAGAGTGGAACTTTAGATCTTCACTGAAGGAGAAATTATTTATGCTTTTGGATCAGCAGAAAACCTATTGGAAACAAAGAGGCAACATTAAATGGGTGAAGCTAGGGGATGCAACAACAAAATTCTTTCATGCAAATGCCACAATAAGAATGAGAGGAAATCTTATCAGACATTTGGAAAGGGAGGATGGCTACCTTGCAAGCACACACAGAGAGAAGGAGGAGATGTTATGGAAGGAGTACAAGGAAAGACTAGGCAAATCAGAGTTTGACAGGTTTGGATTTGAGTTAGAATATCTGCTACAAACTAGGGATGACCTTTCTTGTCTGGAGCTGCCTCTCAGTAATCATGAGATAGAGGCAGTCATCAAGTACCTCCCTAATGACAAATCCCCAGGACCCGATGGATTCACTAATGAGTTCCTAAAAGCCTCATGGGGAACTGTAAAAGAAGATTTACTTAAATTTTGTGACTCCTTCTTTAGTAATGAAGTCTGCCTGAGAAGCATCAATACCTCTTTCATTACCCTTGTCCCAAAAGTGCATGATCCCAGAACTGTCACAGACTTCAGGCCCATATCACTGCTAAATTCCTCCCTCAAGCTAGTGACAAAGATAATGGCAAACAGGTTGCAGCCAGTGATAACCAAACTTGTGCACAAAAATCAATATGGGTTCATCAAGCATAGGACAATTCAGGACTGTGTGGCCTGGGCCTTTGAATATCTCCACATGTGCCATCACTCAAAAAAAGAAATAGTGGTCATTAAGCTTGACTTTGAAAAAGCTTTTGACAAAATGGAACACCAAGCAATCATCAACATCCTGCAAGCTAAAGGTTTTGGAGAAAGGTGGATTGGATGGGTCAGAGCCCTGTTCACTTCTGCTACCTCCCAAGTTCTATTGAACGGATCCCCTGGAAAGACCATTCATTGTCTAAGAGGGGTCAGGCAGGGTGACCCTCTCTCCCCTCTACTCTTTGTGCTTGCAGCTGATCTTCTTCAGTCTCTGATTAACAAGGGAAAGGACTTGGGGCTCCTGTCATTACCAATACCTTTGCAAACGAATCCTGACTTCCCAGTGGTCCAGTATGCTGATGATACACTTATAATTCTAGAAGGTGACACAAGACAACTCCTGTTTTTAAAGTCAGTAATCAACACCTTCTCAGAAGCAACAGGTCTCAAGGTCAATCTGAAGAAATCAATGATGCTGCCTATCAACATCAACGATCAGAAGTTGGATCATCTGGCCAACACCTTTGGTTGTTCCAAAGGCTCCTTCCCTTTTACTTATTTGGGCCTCACAAAGCCAGTGATTCAGGACTACTTGCCTCTGATAAATAAGTGTGAAAATAGGCTTGGAGGTGTATCAGCCCTTCTTTCACAAGCTGGCAGACTGGAAATAACAAATGCTGTCATGACGGCCCTCCCAACTTTTTACCTATGTTCTCTTGAGATCCCTGGGACAGTGATTAAGCGAATTGATTCTTTTAGGAAGAACTGTCTTTGGAGAGGAAGCGATGTGAATGGGAGAAAACCACCTCAAGCAGCTTGGACCCTAGTTTGTCAACCCAAAGAACAGGGAGGCCTAGGAGTAATTGATCTGGGGAAACAAAACAAGGCACTCATGATGAAGAATTGGGATAAGTTCTTAAATAAGAGGGATATACCCTGGGTACAAATGATTTGGGAAAAATATTACAGAAATGATAAACTTCCAGGGAGGACCAGAAAAGGCTCATTTTGGTGGAGAGACAATCTCAAACTACTACTGCATCAGTACAAGGAATTTGCTTCCATAGCCCTTAGAAATGGTGAAAGCACTCTATTCTGGGAAGACAAGTGGAATAATCGGGAGCTCAAAGCCACAATGCCAGAACTTTTCTCTTTTACAAAAAAACAATATATTTCTGCCAAGAAAGTACTTGAATGTAGTAATTTATCACAGCTGTTCCACCTGCCCTTATCTGTTCAGGCATATCAGCAACTTCAGCAACTCTTAGTCATTCTACAAAGATTTCCTCATACTCAAGAAAAGGATGTCTGGAGCTATACCTGGGGAGAGAGGTTCCACTCCAACAGAGCCTACAAACTTCTAATGGGTCATTCCCAGATCCATGATTCCTATAAGTGGCTATGGAAATCAAAATGCCAACCAAAACACAAGGTGTTCTTTTGGCTACTGTTGAAAGATAGACTGAACACAAGAAACATACTAAGGAGGAAGAATATGGAGCTTGCATCCTTTGACTGTGTCTTCTGTGTTAACAGTACGGAAGAAACTGCACAACACCTGTTCCTTCAGTGCCCCTTTGCCGGTCAATGCTGGGACAATATCCAGATTGAAGCACCTATGAACACCAATTTTCCTGAGGCTGTCTCCCAGATCAAGGATCAAATACAATCCAGTTTTTTCATGGAAACAATTATCCTGATGTCATGGTCCATCTGGAAAACAAGAAACAACCAGATCTTCGAAGGAATTCCACCGTCTATAGGATCAGCAAACTTCTTTTCAGGAAAGAACTGCTCTTGCTCACGCATAGAGTCAAAGATCAGCATCTACAAGTTCTTGAAGCATGGATTCAGTCTCTTTCTTAGTTTTCTTCTTTTTGTTTCCTTCTTCTTTCTCCACCTTTTTACTCTTCTTCCTTTCTTTCTTTGTTCCCTAGTGTACCTGTATCTGTGTACCCCCTTTTTCTCTATGAATAAACTTTCACTGTAGGGGCCAAAGCCCCTCCAGATTTCTCAAAAAAAAAAACATATGAATAGCATTAGAGAACATTCATTTGGAATCTATAAAAACAGGGAAGTGCAACACCATTTCCACTAAGGGCGAATTTAAGTCAATACTCCAACAAATGAGTAAGGACAAAAAACAGAATAAGCAAGGAAGAGGCGAACCTCAACAATGGATAGACAGATCGGTTAGTAGGCACTACAGGCGAGCAAAAGAGCAGAGAATCCAACATAGTCACTGCACGGTAACCTATTAAGTAACTGCATGCACACATATTTGAGAGAATGATGGACGCAGCAGCAACTCCATATTACCGGTCGTCATGATGTTGTTAGCACTGAACCTGGCCCGCTATTTTTGCCGCTATAGCCCGAAATAGCTTGAAAAAAATTGTGCCGCTATTTGTGTTCATGCACAATTTTGTCGCTATTTTGCCGCTAAAGTACGCTAATTATGGTTTATAAAACGCTAAACACCTTGGCCTTAGCTCGCTATTTAAAACATGGATCCATACAGATACTAACATTGTAGGCTTAAATAAGATAAACAACAAATAAGCAGCAAACAGTGGACTAAATATAAAGATTTCAGTCTTTTTCAGAATTTTAAAAATAGAAGTAGAACAATGGACTTGCAGTTTGTGGGAATACTGGATAGATAATGGCATGATAAAAACAACAGCGTGGTAGGTTACATGTGAAGGCCTTGTAATTGCAGACTGAAAAGGAGAAAATCCTCGGCTTAATTTGATTGTGTTGCTACCAAGCATAGGACCTATATCAAAAAGAAACCAAAGCCTCCCAGGCATCATCCACTCAAAATTATCAATCGTCACTTCCTGAGGAAGGTTTAGCATGATTACATACCGGTGTAACTCCTTGGAGGTGAACCCTTACTGCAAATAGGTTAGAAGTTTGAAATTTTTGAATGGTGTTAATTGCTGGTCCCTGTAAAATAGATAAGGTAATTAATTAAGCCATGACATGTGTGAAACACACCGATGCAATAATCATAGCATCCACCATACTGCATTAAAAAGTCACAATACAAGGGCGCCAACATAGTTAGTGATGCCAGTAGCCAAAAATATGAACTAATAAAAAGACAAGCAAGAAATGGAGGTGGCAATAAAACACGACAATATACTTTTTCATGTATGGGGACACAGATCTTTAGATAGTTCTATCCTACCAGATCTTCGATGGGAAGTGCACCACGAGAATTGTGCCAGAACTCAAAAGTTGGTTAAGCAATCTCAAATAATCATCATCTAAACAAGGAGGACAGCCATTTGGTAGTTCCTGGAGTTTCTGAAATATGCATCCCTTAGCCTGTACACCACATGGATAGTTTATCATTACCGATGACTGTGAAATATTTAAGGAATTTAGGGCATGCTTGGAACGTAACAATGCAACAGAGATTTCACAAGGAAGGTGGCAATAAAACATGCCAATATATTTTTTCATGCACGGCGAATACAATATTTAGATAGTTCAATTTTACCTGGTCGTCAATGAAAAACAGCAGCACAAGAACTGCGGCAGAACACATGATGCAGGTTAAGTAATCTCAAACAGTGATCATCTAAACCAGGAGGGCAACCAGCCAACCATGTTACAGCGTATGGAGTTTCTTAAAAATGGCTAACTTTACCTATATAGCACAGGGATAGTCCCATTACTTAAATTTGTGAAATCTTTAAGCAATTTAGGACATGTTTGTAATGTATTTGACAAGAAATTCCATGGGGTCAATCTGAACCTATAGTTCAAATGGACTAATCTCTCAACAACAGAAAGGAAAAACTTGGTCGGAACTAACAGAGAATCAATAGGTTCAGTATTTATTCTGGTGGCCTCACCCGCATGCAGACATCCATGGTCTACTCCAAACTGCTTCCCTCATATTTCCAACTTCTTCAGCACACGAAGTTCATAAGAACTATCCATGGATTTCGATACCATCAGAGTTGAGAAGTCTTTCGATTTCTTGCATATGTGATCGAAACTGTGTTGTCTGTAGCACTTTTGCATCCTACCTCTGCTGGTCCAGGATCCGATGAAGCCTGCATATGTAAGCAAGATAATGCACATTTTAAGTAGCTAATAATAAATTTTGAGATTTCAAGTCATGGAGCACAAATGAAGCAGAGTGTATTTAGTTATATACTGTTTGCACTCTGTAGCAGTGTCTTACATACATATTCTTCTTCAGGCAGTAGATCAAAGGTTGGGAGCTGCCTATAATTATGAAAATAGTACATTACAAACCAAGGTTCAGGAAACATGACTTGAGTAAATAGACTAAGTACTTCTTTTGGAACAAAAATGATAGGAGCCCTGCCATTGATCTAAGAAAGAAAACAGTGTTCAAAACCCATACTATAGATTCACTGAGGTGGACATGGAAAAATGAAGCGCTAATACATGGTTGTATCTTGCAAGGTAGGGAGACTGGAGAATTTACAATCAAGGAGAGGGAACTGGGCTATTGCTTATGGCAGAAATTGACCAAGAGAAAGGAGTGCGCATAATGTAGATGATAAAGCTACTCATTCGTAGCTATACGAATCAAAGAAGGAAGCCAACAATAGTTATAGTTCAAAAATTAGAGAAAGAATCAAATAAAAATACATTGATAATGAATAAGGTCCATGACTCCATGTAATAGATCACTGAAACCTTTTGAGAGGCATTCGCTACTTGACTGTCTTCAAAGATAGTCAAACACAACTGGATCGTGAGAACCGTTACCAATTTCAAAATATGATAAAATGATGGTTCTAGAAATTAAGTCATAGCTTATTATACAAATTAACCAAACAAAGTTACGGACATTGTACATGCATAGTTTACATACTTTGTTTTTTTTCACGAATGGGGGTTAAGCCCATATTTCATTAAGACGAAAGAAGTTTTCTGACAAATTTAAGAAGAAGCAGAGGCAAATATTTATGTAATAGTTTTAGTGAAGCACAACGCACATTGTAAACCATTTAGTAGCAACTTCTTTGCTAAGAAGGGAACCAACAGGAATAAAACATTGCAATGTAGCTTCATAACTGATTGTCTCAATATCACAGTAGGCATGCTTGCTGTATAGAACTAAATAAAATATTATTTACTTTGGTAAATAGTTTCACCACAATAGGAAATCATGGCAACTTTTTTCCTGTTAGAAGTGAAGGACATGAACAGGGAGCATACCATCAATTCCAAAAGCCTAAATCATTCAGGTACCTGAGTACGAACATAGGGACCTGAAAAGGGAACACTTTGAATTTAGTCCACCACTGCGTGCATGCTGCTGTTGGTACCCACAATAAGCAAAGAAATCTTACCAAGTACCAGCCAAGCATCACAATTGCTCCCAAAAATATCAACAAAAACATTAATTGGGCGAAGATAAAAGCAAGTAGAGCACAAGCAAGCACAAGATTCATACCCGAAGAAATCAAAGAAATAGATAAACAGAAAGTGATTGCACACAACCAAAGTGTATGCCAATGTAATCATTGGGATAGGGCATGTGCTCAGAAGAAATAGTATGTCATCACAGGCAATGCTCATACGTAACAAACAGGCAAAGCAAAAAAATTATCACAGGCAATGGCAACACAACCTCAGATCTCATAACCAAGAGCAAATTTCAGCCGCATAGTATGTGACAAAACAGATGAGGCAGGAATAGATGCAAGAAAACATAGACAACCAATTGACCATTGCCTCTGCTATCATGGGACAGCTAGAAAGAGTTGGCAAAAATAGCACCAACACTGACCATGGTGATTGCCTAAGTTGTCGATATAGAAAAAAGATGTAAGAGGAAGAGTGATCTTAGGTCATGAGCATTGCCTCAGGCATCTAAAGACATCAAGATGTAACCTATGGAAAGGTACATAATGATCATTACATGGAACACAAATAAACCTAATTTATGGTGCAATTATCATAGCAGTAGCCCATTCCCTCAATTGTAGATCTAAATCATACTCATCATCACACATGGCTAAAATGCAAACAATGAACCCAAAAACATCAGTACTGCAGTGCAGATAGTGTGAAACCAATATTAGTGCCATGGTCATGTGCTCAGAGTTCAGGACTTACAGTGGAAGCTGTAAAAATTAAGCATAGCTAGGAAGTAAACCCAAAGAAGCATTAGAAATCACAGGAGGAGGTATTTGGTAACGAAATCAGCTGAATCAGCTGCAGCGTTTATCAACCAGAGGATAGCAAATCAAAGTGCTGAAAACATTTGAGGAGACGTGGCCAGGGGTTCTTTGGAGGAGCTGCACGGGTTTGTAGGGGATAACAACAACAATTAACAATAACCATGTGTAGATTGGTGCGAGAATAGAATGAAAACACCACATCTACGGTGATATCCCACATCAGGAGAGAGGGGGAAGGAAAGGAGGGAGGAAGGGAAAGAGAGGAAGAGTAAACCAGCGAGTGGATGGATCGAGGGAGAGGAGAGCCGCGCTGCCTGTGTGCAGGAGCTCACGTGGAGGGAGGCAACCGTGGGCAACAACGGTGTCCGCCCATGTCGCGCCGCCGCGCAGGACCCACACCACCCGCGTCACGCTCTGCGAGGAGCCATGTCACAGGGCTAGGCCGCGTGGGGTGGAGGAGAAAGGAGGGGGTCGTGGGTCGTCGGTGCTGCAGCTGCCACCTGATGAAGGGCCGAAACCCTAGGTTGGGTTTGTGCCGTCCCAGGACCGGAGAGGGCGTCACGATGGTCGGCAGCGACGACGAAGGTGGGGAACGACGACGGCACTACCGAGCGCGGCCTCGGCGCGATGCTGGAGACGGAAGAGTCGGGAAGGAGACGAGAAGTATCGGGAAGGAGGGTGAGAAGCCAGGAAGCCAGACATATATATTTGACTGGGCAGCTACGCAGCGGAAGCTGTAAAGATCAGCCATAAGCAGGAACCAGCTCATGACAAAATCACCTGAATCAGCTACAACCTTTGTGAACCACAGGATATAAGAAATCAAATGGCTGAAAACTTTTTAGGAGACGTGGCCGGTGGTTCCTTGGAGGAGCCGCACGGGTATTCTAGGGGTTAACTAGATCTAATCGGTATTTCTTGAAGTAACATTTGGTCTGTACTTGCGTGTTCCAACATAATATATAAATGGCCAGCAGGATGTATGAACAGATCATAAATTTGGCATAAGTACGAACAAACCCTGAACTGAAACTGTACTTTGCTAGATTCTGCTTGACTGCTTTTGCGCGAGGGGTTTGGTATAATGGTATCAGGTGGCTCAGCGGCGGATAAATTGCCGTAGATACAGATAACAGATCCCTGCTCCATGGTGGTATTTAGCTGGATTCAGCCATGGGAAGCTACGACTCCAAAAATAATCACACACAAAGGTCAGCTGGTATGCTGCTGGAAGATTTTAAAGGAGAGAAATAAACGTGTTTGATGGGCACCCAAGCACAATTTGCTCATGGTCATGCTAGTTGCGGGCCTGCGGCGTACGCAGGACCAGAGGCCCATCCCTTCAAAAAAAAAGAAGGACCAGAGGCCCAGCCCAAAGGAGCTAAAAAAACCCGCTATCCTATCCTGTATTCCTGTCTCTTCTGTCTGCTGTCTTCACCGCTCTCGTTCTCAAGTCAGTCGACCGGCCACATCAGACCTGGAGGGCCACGGGTCACCGGCGGCTGGTCGCCCGGGGACGTGGCAGCACGCGATCTCGATCCTGGTGAGCACCTCCCCCCTCTGTCCTCTTCGTTCCCCCCGACCCCGAGCGCCACCTGGGCCGGCCGGCCGGCCGGCCAGATCGGACGCAACTCTGCGGCACACGCATGAGCACCACTCCTCCCCGCCTCTGGCGCTCTTCTTTTCCCTCCCAATCTCTAATCCCTCTTCCAGTTTGCGTGCTGCAGTACCGGCACCTCGGTCATCTCCTCCCGTTGCCGCTGAGATGGAGTGGCGAAATCACGGCATACGGCTGCGGCACTGCAGCGCCCAACCCCAAGTCTGAATTTCCCAAGGCCAAGCCCGAGGTATGTAAACGCTAATCCCAAACGAGCTGCTCAACTGCACTGAGCTCGCAATACCTGACCAAGTATTTCCTTTGTCGTATTAGTGTGGCGACTAGCGAAACTAAATCTGTACCAGTCCTAAGCAACGCACAAACTTTGAAATAGCAATAGTTTCTTGCGAAATATACTTCACGTGACAAAATAAACCTAAAAGGTTTCTAAAACTCTGTTGTGATGGACTGATGGTTATATTGTCCTACAAGATGGCCTAGCTGAGTTTGGGAGTAAAATTTCATACAGATCAATCATGGCCATGAACTCTGAACTTGTGGAGCCCTTTTCTATTAGATCACCCCCTCAGTAGTGTTCACCAAGGGCTTGTTTGATACAGCTTAGGGGTCTTTGATTTCACCTGCTCTTGCCAATATCGCATAGCAGTGACAGCTCCGGTTCCTAGCAACACAAAATGAAATGGGGGATAGGCGGGAGCAGAGGAAGCCAGATATTTTGGGCTTTTTATCGACTCTTGCTACATCATACTACAGTAGTAGAGCTGAAGTCTCGCTAAGGCCTAAGCCCTGTCAAACAAGCCCTAACTTTTTTCCTCGTTATATGTTTTCTGACGGTGAACAGTAGGCCACACCCACGTGGGCACCCTTGGCCACGAACTCTGACCGCTCCCCTGCTCTGCTTGTCTGCCACTGCCGTCCCACCAGCCCGTGGATGCCACCATGCCCCGCGGCAGTGCCGCCTCTGTGTTCCTTGGTGTCGATGTTGGTACTGGCAGCGCTCGTGCAGGTTCGCCCCTCGATTCTCAACTTAAAAGTATCCTCCTTTTCTTTTGAGGATTTCTCTCCATTTTTGTAACTTTCGCTGTTTTATTATTAAATTAGATCAGTATGCTAGTATGATTAACTTTTCCTCAAGTTGGATGTATAAATCTGAGTAATTTGCTGCTTTCTAGGGGTATTTGGAGTCCAAGGTTATTGGTTGTCCACTGATGAATAAATGGTCGTTCTTCAGTTCTTGAGAGAAAGCTTGTTGTTAGTTACTCCAACAGAGTAATCTAGGATAGGCATTTTAAACAATTTATTGGAGACCTACTTAGGATAGATGTATAGATACCTGCATAGAGAACACTTTTCAGTCATGACACGCTTGATGTCTTAAAAGAAAATACAGTACTTTACATATAACCAATTTATACGACACCCTTTGTTTTGTAAGTCAACCACCAACCCATGTAATTTCATCCATCTGATCTTGTTGTAAAGGAGTTGTACATATGGGTTGTACTTGTACACATATTAGGTCATGTGGAGGCGTAATAGGTAACTATTTCAATTTGTAACATTTTCTCTCTTTGGTCAATTTTTAGGTCTCTTTGATGAAAAGGGCAAGTTGCTGGGGTCGGCTAGCAGCCCTATACAGATATGGAAAGAGAAAGACTGTATTGAGGTTTGTAACAGTTCTTGCACATGCAATGTATGCATGATTAGTTGATGAATCAAATACTGTTTTACCATAACCAGTTTTTTTTTATGCCCAGCAATCATCAACTGATATCTGGCATGCAGTCTGTGCTGCGGTGAAATCCGCATGCTCACTGGCAAATGTTGCTCCTGAGGATGTTGCCGGCCTTGGCTTTGCTGCCACTTGCTCCCTTGGTTTGCCTCTAATACCATAGTACCTTGCACATTCTCATCTTATTGTGTAGGCTGTAGAGGGAAAATATTTACATTTAAGTAGGATGCTTCTTGCAGTTGCTGTCGATGCTGATGGTTCCCCTGTTTCGGTTTCTTTGAGTGGTGATACAAGGAGGAATATCATTGTGTGGATGGACCATAGAGCTGTGAATCAGGCAGAGAGAATCAATGCTACCAATTCGCCAGTACTGCAATACTGCGGTGGGGGTGTTTCCCCAGAAATGCAGGCTCCAAAGGTTGGGGTGTAAGATCATGTACATTTCATGCTTATGGCATACCATGCATGCATGCAAGCTTTTGGCATCCTGGTTCACCATCGGTAGACAATAAACAGTAAACACTATTAGTTGCTGCAGCTAGCTGGAAATACCAGCCACTGTGCTGATCATCAGATATAATTTCTTGTCACCCTTCAATCTTAGAAGTTCAGCTTGAATGTCTCAGTAAGTCAGAGTACTAGCATCACCCATTGCGAATTGTGATGTGATCAATATTCTGACTTACCTACATTAGATTTGCTGAATGAGTGGATGTGTTGCTCAGAAAGCGATGTACATGGATAATGCTTTGTGAAGTTCACTGTAGTTAATGCTGTTCTTTATCGTTTTGAACATGTATTCTTAGTCTTCACATTTGATCTTTAGTTGTACTGAAAAATGGTGAAACAATTGGTGGCATGCAACATCAATTCATCTCTGTTGCTAGTGTCATGTTTTGACTGTGCATTTGCAGCTCTTATGGATGAAGGAAAATCTTCAAGAGTCGTGGTCTATGGTTTGTAGGTGGATGGACCTAAGTGACTGGTTAGCATATAGGTGAATCCCTACCTTTGTTTGATTTTACTGTACCCTGGTGAATTGCTATCATAATATACTCTATTCTGGTACTCTCTTTTTTAGAGCAACAGGTGACGACACTCGCAGCTTATGCACAACTGTCTGCAAATGGACATATCTTGGACATGCACACATGGAGCAGTGGAAGGAATCTGATTCACGTGATATGGAGGCTTGCGGATGGGACAATGTTTTTTGGGAAGAAATAGGGTTGGGAGACCTCGTGGAAGGAAATTGTGCAAAAATAGGTGAATAATAGTCTTATTCCTTTCTGTACTGAAATTGGTGCATTTATAGGTAAATTGTTTGTTGACTACTCTGATACATCATTATGGTATTATGCAATGTAAACAGGACGCAGTGTCGCTTTTCCTGGTCATCCTCTTGGTTCTGGTTTGACACCTACTGCTGCAAAGGCAAGCAACTTCCTTGTGCTCAGTATCTTTATGTAGTATGGTTTAAGCTTACTTTATGATAACCTGTATCATATACAAGACATTGCAATCTAGTTGTATAGGTGTTTTTTCTACAATATGTTTAAACAAGACGTTCCTATGCTGTCAATGTCTGTTGTTCATGATTTGATGTTGGTAACCTTTAAATTCCAGGAGTTAGGCTTACTTCCTGGTACTCCTGTTGGAACTTCACTTATTGATGCTCATGCTGGTGGAGTTGGAGTCATGGAAAGCGTTTCAGATGCAGGATCTAAAGCTGGTTGTCAGTGATGAGTAATTTTGTGTTTTGCTAGAGAATTTGCTTTCAAAACTTTGTGTATGTTATATATATTCTAACATGTTTTTAACAGTGTCCGATGAAGATGCAATATGTCACCGGATGGTATTGGTATGTGGGACATCAACATGCCACATGGCTGTTTCAAAGAACAGATTGTTTATACCTGGTGTCTGGGGGCCGTTCTGGTCTGGTACAGCTGCTTTCTCAAATATATATTTTTTATTTTTCTCAATAACAAATTCAACCAGCATTTATGTTGTTTTTTTACTCTCTATTGTGCTTCCTTTTGGCTAATATTACATTGTGCTTCCAAATTCAGCAATGGTACCTGAGTTTTGGCTCACAGAAGGTGGCCAAAGTGCAACTGGCGCTCTACTCGATTACATTATTGAAAACCATGTTGCCTCTCCTCTTCTTTCTAACCATGCTGCTTCTCAAAGTATGTTTCATGTACTCTCAAGGACGTTATCTTTGTAGCTATCTGAACCCAGAAAAAAGAACTTAACTTTTTGCTCAAATTACCAGGTATATCCATATTTGAGCTACTGAACAAGATGTTGCTTTCTATGTCACATGAGCAGAATAGTCCGTTTCTTTCTGCATTAACTCAAGACACCCATGTACTTCCGGATTTTCATGGAAATCGGTAAGAAATAGACAGTACATAATTACTTATTTAGTGCATAACAATATTCTAAATGTTGGTAATATCCAACATCTACAGTTGCTCTCTTTCACCTGTTGGTGAGAACTTTTGGCATTACATTAAATTTTGTACAATGTACGTATCAAATTTGCAGCAAGATGCTTTTCTTCTGTTTGCCATCATAATTAGATGGCCAACAAACAGTACAACAGAATGAAACAGCTAAAGCAGAAAGGCATCATATATTTCTATACATCACAATCACACCAGAATGGTGGCATAGCATACTGTTTATGTTGTTTCATGAAATCTAACTGAAAATTGCAGAGAAATAATCTTTAAGTGGTACACTTCCAATGTGTTTGACTTGAATGCAAACTATTATAGGTCTCCTGTTGCTGATCCAAAATCCAAAGGAGTGATTTATGGCTTGACACTTGATACAAGTGAGAAGCATTTAGCTCTTCTGTACCTAGCAACAGTTCAGGGTATTGCTTATGGCACTCGTCATATTGTGGAGCATTGTAATGCTCATGGCCACAAGGTACTTATTAAGGACTTCATCAGATTGGTATAGTTCTGCTTGCCAAGATTACTCATATTCCCTTTTTATATAATAGATAGACACACTTCTTGCTTGTGGGGGACTTGCAAAGAATTCTGTGTATATCCAAGAGCATGCAGATATTACCGGTAAGTCCTATCTTCTTGCAATCATGCCTCTCCAGCCTCATCCCTCTCTGATGTATCATCTTTTGCATGCACTCTGCAGGATGTCCTATAATACTTCCTAGAGAGAATGAGTCTGTGCTTTTGGGTGCTGCTGTTCTGGGTGCTGTTGCTGGCAAGAAGTTTCTGGGTGTTCGTGATGCAATGAAGGCGCTTAATGCAGCAGGGAAGGTATTTCCCATTATCTTTCTTCAATTGGGCTCCATGCTGCTCATTAAACACTGCATAAATTCTTAACTTGGATCTTTTTTGTGGCTGCTGGTTATGACTCGAATATATTTGTTTTTCAGGTCGTAAATCCATCTTCAGATCCTAGGGTGAAGAAATACCATGATGCAAAATATCAGATATTCAGGTCCCTGTATGAGCAGCAACTCTCTCATCGCTCGACCATGGCACAAGCATTGCAATAGGGCTGTATGGTCACTTTGGCTCTTCACTCTTGGTTATTAATACCCTTGTTTTCATGGCAATGTTTTATTGGCTTATTTACATGTAATCAATGTCGCCTTGAGTGATAGAAGCCATGATAAGATGCATGTATAAATATAAGAAAACTGGTAAGATGATCTTTTCACTGGAATGTGAAATCTCCAAGTTCGTGCAATGTTAATAAAAGAAAAGGAGCTTGATAAGCGCTCAGCATGTACATTTGGAGGTTCTGGAATCAATAAAAATGTATCTCATGGTTATAATGCATATGGAAAAGTTGTCTTGTCATTATGTGTGCCCGATTTTGTTGCAAGTTACAACACAATCAGTGCTGAACATGCATGGGCAAGGACGCTGACTTTAGTCCTGCTCAGTTTGATCATCTTCTGTTGCCTGGAGGCATTCTTTGGCCTCTAAGATGTGTTCTGTGTTGGCATCCAAATCAGATGGGCTGCCAGGTTGTTGTACAACACTAAGCCAGCTTGATAGGCTTTTGCAGAACTGCTCACATCAGATACTGCAATGCTCATCGTAAAACGTGCATCCCATGATCTTGAAGTGAAGTCAAAAGTCAACAGAACTAAAAGAACAGCAAGGCCTTAGCCAAAAGAGTCAGATCAGGAGTCTTTGGAGACTTAGGCCTTGTTTACTTGGTGAAAAATTTTAGGTTTGGCTATTGTAGTACTTTTATTTGTTTGACAATTATAGACTAACTAGGCTCAAAAGATTCGTCTCGTAAATTACATGCAATTAATTATTTTTTTATCTATATTTAATGCTCTATGTATACGTCCAAAGAATTGATGTGATGGAGAATCTTGAAAATTTTTGAGATTTTGGGGTGAATTGAACAATGCCTTAGGCTTTGTTTAGTTCTAAAATTTTTTCAAGATTTTCCATCACATTGAATCTTTGGACGCATGCATGGAGTACTAAATATAAACAAATACAAAAACAAATTACATAGTTTGTCTGTAATTTACAAGATGAATTTTTTGAATCTAGTTAGTCCATGATTTGACAATAATTATTAAATAAAAATAAAAGTGCTACAGTAGCCAAAGTCAATTTTTTTCCAACTAAACAAGGACCAAGATATTAGGAAAGAGAGGTGCTGGGTCGTGCTGGGCTGTGGGCCCGTTTAAGTAGTTGGGTCTAGGCCCATGGCCCCAACTAAAACATACGCGAAAAAAGCATAGCGCATCATTGCTCGGGTCCAACACGCTTACAGCTTCCTCTAAAAAAAACGCTTACGGCTTACCAAATCAACAATGTGACCAATGTTTCAGGCTCAGTTAAGTTATAGTCATACAATACATGCTCCTTTTTTTTTTGAAAAAAGGGAAACTAAAATAAGATATAGTGCCAGTGCGGCCTACCCGTGGTCGCGATAGTAATCATGCCATGGAATGGACGCAGCGCGATTTGCTCGATCGAAGGCGTGATATGCGTGCTAACGTGGCTAAAAGTAATAAATGATGCTCTGAAATCCGAAAGACGAGGCAGGATGAGTATACTATGCTCTGCCATGGCCCTCCTCCAGCAAATCTGACGTGTTTGGTGAGTTGCCACGGCGTGTATAAATGGCGCGCTCGGCGATCGTCTCCAGCATTCGCAGTCTCGCACTCTCCGAGAGCTAAGCCATAGTGAGCAAGGGAATTTACTGAGTGAGCCTACACCGTTGTTGCTAGCACTACTGCTCCAGCTCCATTCTATATAGCACAAAAACAGCAGCTACACGTACGCAGGCTTGATGGCCAGCTTTGCTGCTCAGCTCAAGGACAAGTTCCTCAGCCTCGTCGACCGTGTCACCGGCTGGGGTGGCTGTGGCACCGGCGCCGGCAGAGACAAGGATGTGACAGAGGCCACCAAGCTGCCAAATGTCCAGCAGGTCCTGCTCTAGAATCTCACCTCTCAGTTTGCTGTTAATTGTTACTGTTACATAAGGTTTTGTTTAGGTTACTGAAGTATGTGCCCCATGTGTTTGTGATTTTGCACTTACAGCCCGTCGAGATCAGGTCGAGAGATCCCGTTGTGGGCGGAGGATCGGTGGCTGGAGCCAATTGATTGATACTGTCAAACAAGGTCGCTTGAGATTGTTATACCTGGTGTTATTATTTGTCTTTCTTTTTCCTCAAAGGAAGTTCATTTCAAAAACGCATAAAATGTATGTGTTGTGTTATTAATTGATTTCACCTTCATGATTGTAATTAAACCTTGTGGATGTTTTCCTTTTCCCTTTTTATTTTGCTTCGTTTGGTTTTACCATTGTAATTCCGATTGTGTGAGTGTGTTATCTCCGAGTAAATAAAAAGTAATGATTTCCTTTTCCCTCTCGCTGAATTTTGTTCATCCGATTTGATTTGAGTATATTTAAATAAAGATGTGTGCTTGTATTCTTTTTATGAACAGTATTATATTTAATGGTAGATGACGTCTCCTTGATGATGACTTTTTCAACTTCAAAATATATACCCAGTCATTTTGGATAAGGTGTGTGCGATCATTCGTAAAGAAAAGGTGTGTGTGTGTGATCATCATCAATCGTGCACCATGCCTAGTTAGGGCACTCACAATGCAGATTTTATCATAAAGTCTAAAGTTATTTATTACCTCGAACAATATGGACTTAAAGTCTAAATAAGATTTAGAGTCTTATTTTATCTACTCTTTCTTCAATAAATATGCTGCCACATTAGCAAAATACCATAAATAATATGTAATTAATTGTCTTGAACTCTGTAATAAAATCTTGCATTGTGAGTGCTCTTATTAAACCACAAGCAAGAGTCTCTTGTCTTCCGGAGTGGGAAAATAAAACCGATCCAAGTAAGATTTTATCATAGCCTATTGAAATTGTCTATGGGCCTTATGATCCGGTAGGGAATACGTGGGCCTAGAGGAGGCCGATACAATTGGAGAGCTTAAAGTATTACCTTATCCCTCCCCCTCCAAATCATATAGTTTTGCAACTCCTAAAATGTATTGGAAAAAGAAGAAGACCATCTCTAAGAGTTTCTAATAAATCCACTTCTAAAATAGAAGATAATTTTACATCAGAAATCCTATACTATTTCTAAATTATCGTAACCACTTTTATATATTCTTTCTCTTATACATTTGCATCAGGAACCCTTTCCTGCTCTCTATTCTTTCCCACACCTTTCCACTTTTAGGCCCTATTTAGATTTGAAAATTTTTAGCCAAAGTGGTAAAAATTTTTGTGGTCAGAACATGCGAAAAATTTTAGGTGTTTAGTTTGCCAATTTTTTTTCTGACATAACTTGGGTTGTATGCATTTGCAGTTGTCATTGGTGGGCTTCTATGGGAGTGCGTGCACAGTTGCAGCCCAAAATTTTTGCCCCAAAATTTTTTGGCCCCGTTTAGTTCTCAGGCCCCAATTCCACAAATTTTTTTCTCTTTGGGCCAAAAAATTTCAAATCTAAACAGGCCAGGGAGGAGTGATGCACATGACAAAAGACTGCGCGCATTTTTACGCATGATGCCGGTCTATTACCAATTGCCAATAGATGGAGAAGTGATATGAGGTACTCTTGGAGATGAGTTTTTCTCTTTTCCCAAAAAAATATGGAGGAAGGGATATAGGGTACTTTTGGCGATGATCTTATTATACATGCTTGCGAGCAACTCCAACTGTCTATATTCTCCAAATATTGTCATTCTTTATATTTAAGATTTCTCACTAGCCAAAGATGAAAAGCAAGATTGGCTCTTTAAAGTACACATATATAGTATAGAAAAGATGTTGGAATATGAAAAGATATAGATGAACAATTTTTATTTATCGGACAAGAGTTGCCTCACCCGGCAATAATCTAGCGTTCATTTTTCAGCCCCTAGGGCCAGATCCAGTTGCCTGGGTGAGCACTCGAGGCCAGGCGGTTATCATCCTTAATGCGTGTTAAGCCCTGTTTAGATTGGAGATAAAAATTTTTTGGGTGTCACATCGGATGTGTCGGAAGGATGTCGGGAGGGGTTTTTAGAAACTAATAAAAAAATAAATTACATAGCTCATCAGGAAACTACAAGACAAATATATTAAGCATAATTAATCTATCATTAGCACATGTGAGTTACTGTAGCACTTAAGGCTAATCATGGAGTAACTAGGCTTAAAAGATTTGTCTCACGTTTTTCGATCAAACTGTGTAATTAGTTTATTTTTTTTATATACATTTAATGTTCCACTTATGTGTTCAAAGATTCGATGGGATGGACGAAAAAATTTTAGGTTGGAAACTAAACAGGGCCTTACTGGCTCTCTGGCTAGCTAGCTCATCATGATTCAGGTCTCCTGCTGGCTGCAAAGATGCCGCAAGAAAATGTTAACGCATCATTGCGCCAGCCCAATGCCAGGCCAACTATGTGACTAATATTACCAGTGTAGGGTCGTGATGCACGCAGTCATATTTTAGCGGTCAGAGTTAACCAACAACTAACTAAATATGTGTAGTCCTCGTCTTTTTTTCTTCTTGTCAAAGAAAATCTGTATCACGCTAAAGTCATATTGCACTTTTTATACTCCGGGTATATAATATTTTGTTGTAATTTGTTATGTTAAATAGAAAGCTGTGCTTTGGTTAATTTGTAGGTCCTCTCCTAATCGTCGTGTGTGTCTCCATATCTTTTGATCATTTCAGAGCAGTACTAAAGATATATTTAACAACCAAAGCCATGATTAAAAAGTAAAAACTGAGCTTGACAGGAGGTTTGTAGAAAGCCGGAGCCCTGCTTGCATAAAAAATAGAAATAAATGCCAAATAAAATATATTTTGTACCCATTTTTCAGATTTCCAATCCAAATTTATTGACATAATTTGATGTACAAATCATTGCTCAAATCATTTCGAAGGAATGAGCTAAGAGCATATCCAACAGACTCTCTAAACACACTACCTATCCTATGTATTTGGATAGTGGAGGCCAAAAAAACGGAGTCGAGGCGACTACTTACTAGACTAATCAAATTTGTTGGCCCACCAAATCTCCTTTCCATTACCTACTTTTGTTGGCCTAACAGATGGATACCTAAATTTTTCCCCACCCATGCACCTATCTTTTTCCACCATGGCTTCTCAGCCCTCCTTCACTGTGGCTCCCTGTTGCGATGGCCTCTCCAGTGAGGGTGTGGTGTGCCTCCCCGGCTAGCCCTAGGTTCCAGCTGCGGCATCACCTGTGACATGGCAGCCTGCCCCGATGCCACGGTCGGCTTGCCTAACTCCATCTCTGCTCTGACCACCTCTGCTTCTATGAGAAAGAATGCTAGAGAGAACGACATTAGGACCCACATGTCATTTTCTACTAGGATGAGTTTAGGTGGCCTGTTTTAGATAGTATTGCTAGAGACAACAACAAAATATAGGTAGCATAAAAATGAGTACTATCCAAACAGACAAGTTCTATTTTGTGTAGTATTGCTGGAGATGCTCTAAGATCCTATGCTAATGATGAACATTCTCTTTACCTTATAAGCATTTGTTAGGTCAATATCAATGATTATCGCAGACAAACAAAGATACTTACAAGCACTCCAATAATGAATATTCTCTCCATCCCAGCACATAGTATTTGATAGGGCTTGTGTGGTTTCCTTTTTGCTATGTGGACCCCTTTCCATCGCGTAGAGCATTCAACTATGTATGAGATGTACCGAGAGCACCCTGTGAAATGATAAACTTTGGCTTCTTTGTTCACTGAAATTGACTAAGGGGGTCTTTAGTTCCCCATAAAATCCAAAATGCAAAATGCCAACTACTTTGGAGTGATGAAATGTAAAATGCCAAAATTTTTAGGGTCATGTTTAGTTCCATCCAAAATGCAGAATTTATTGCCCTCATGAGAGCCTCTTGAGGCTCTTTTTTGGTTTTTTTTTTCTCTTGAGGCCAAAATCCAAAATGGAGAATAACCACCTTTTTTGCCAAAAAATTTGCATGGTATTTAGTTCCATTTTGCAAAATGATGGACCAAAACCCAATTTTTTTGGAAAAAAGGAGAACTAAACACCCCCTAAATAATTTTGGAAAACTATGTAGTTTGATGAATTAGTGAGGAGCTGCAGTGACCTTTAAGCCGTAATTTACACTACTACTCTGTAGCTAACTCTTCAACATAAAAAACATTCGTCATTGAAACATAACAAGTTCACACAACGTACATAACTACATACACATAAGTTTCTTCAATCATTATTTACACCTGACCTTGTATAGGAGCTTGAAATCTGCACACGCCGAAAAGGAAATAATTCTCACACAAAGCAGAAAGTGCTTCAGTGCAAAAATAGGCACAACATTTTAATCTTCAGTGCAACAACAAATGTGTGCGTGAAAAATGTTATGTTGACATAAACCAGAAGTATCGAGATGTAGCGAGTCAATTCTAACCCAAGAAGGTAAAGATTAGCACTTAATAGTCGAAATCATTACCAAATTGAAAAACACCTAAATTCTCAAAATTTTGCAGTTCTGTATTTTTACATAACTCTTTGAGAAGACTATGATT
Source organism: Sorghum bicolor (assembly GCF_000003195.3). NCBI lineage: Eukaryota > Viridiplantae > Streptophyta > Magnoliopsida > Poales > Poaceae > Sorghum > Sorghum bicolor. The sequence goes on from NC_012875.2 coordinate 57,655,048, forward strand.
TTGATGTTTCTTTTGACTTGTCTTGACTCATTGTAGAGCTCATGAAAGTCCTACAACTTGAACACGACATCTTGAGATCATACTATTTTGAACAAAGGCAAACTCATGAAAGAAATCCAATTCATTCCTTTATTATTTGTCCTTGTTTAGTTAAGTTCTCTAGCTAGAAAACCTTTTGCAAGTTATGTTTTATTATTTCTAGAAAAAACTTACTAGTAGTGTTTTATAAAGTTTCCGATAGAATTTTGTTTGAGGAGATCCACATCAACAATTATCACAACGAAGTTTTCTTAGTAAGTTGCCTTAGGAAGTTTCTTAGTAAGTTGCCTTAGGAAGTTCTCATGACAAGTTCTCATTAAAAGGTTGTCCTTACAAGTTGTTTGGAGAAGGTCTTGCGATGGTGGATCTCAAAAAATAAATTAGAAGGGGCTTCTTCCATTATCATTCATCTCTACCTCTTCTTCCAAGTAATTTATAGGAGGAGCTCCATGCATCGTGTAGCAGTAGCAGAGGCTTCAACCTATGCTAGGTGCTAGATCCGCCCCTACTTGTGACAACTCTATATCTATATTCTATACCTAATATTAAAGAGAAGTAATTTTTCCAATGTTTTTTTACCTCACATAAATACATAATGCTCTCACAACACCTTTCGGCCATATGTGTGACTCAGATTCACCACCCATGCTCATATGTTTTAGAAGAACACACGTGCAGCGATCATGTGGAATCTGATTTCATGACACATTGACATGTATGAAGTGATGGTTGACTAAGCATCCAAGCCACAAAGTGTCTATAAGACCAGAGGCGGAGCTCCCCATGCGGCACGGTGGGGCAGCTGCCCCAGCTAGCCACGGTGATGAGACCCTATACCCCCATAATTATCCTCCCTAATCGCACGCGTAAGGCAGCGTTTGTGTGTCTGACTGTTCTTCTGGTCGACAAAGAAAGATGAAGGGTCATACCTTAGGGGAGTGCTGCACATTGGCTACGCTAGTAGTTAGTCGTGGGTCGTGGACTTTGCACTCACCAAGGCAATACCAGTCCAAAACCTGACAGGCTATTATGATTTAATCTCATTTATTGTAAGTATTGTACAGCGTGGCCATAGGTAACACACAAAGTGCACAACAGGTAACACACAAAGTGCACAACTGAGTCTGAAAGCTGCAACTTCTAGAGTTGTCCTAAGTCGAATTTTTAAAACTTTGACCAAATTTATAGAAAAAACGCTAAGATTTATAGTACCAAATTGATATCATTAGATTTATTATAGAATATATTTTCATAAGATACTCATTTTATGTCATAGATATATCTTAATTATTGTATGCTTATGCACTGCTTTTAAATGTATTTATCACATATATCATACACTAACTCATTTGTTCTTAAATTGGCATGTTGGTTCTCTTAACTCTTTTATGACACTACAAACTGCTACCTTTGAATGAGAAAGTACTGCATTTAATATTTGAATTTGCCATTTATTAGCCATTTAGAATTTTATTTTTTTAATCTCAATAAAAATGTGTTATGTGTATATAGTGTGTACAAGATATTTTATAATATTCATTGTTTTGTCCGCCCCACCTAAAATTTCAAGCGAGCTCCGCCATTGTATAAGACCACGCAACATACTTTACGATTTCGTTGCAACGTAGGACATGTTTACTAGTTCTCGTAGAAGACAAACGTTATTCAAAAAGATTTCCGAAGAAATTATCATGTGCAGACAGTTTGGGCAGTTTAAAAGTTGCGTGGATATAAGCTATATATAATAATAACAATTCTCAAAAAAAAATGAAAACACTTCCATTGTGGAAAACATTTTTTTAATAAAAAAATAGAAAAATTGGTTATAGGAGATTGAGCATGACCCTCCTAACACCGGCGCCAAATTATAGTTTTTTAATTTAAAACAGGATTCAGAGAATCAAAGGTACGAAGATGGCCAAATTATAGTTTTTAAAAAAATATGATTTCTCATCTGACACCGGTGATTTGGAACAGCGAAACAACATGGTAGATTGGCAGTGATGTTACACGTAGCACATATAACAATCCAATAGTTTGCTCATCATGTGGCACCATATCACAGAGAATATTATGGCACGCATTAGCGGACATAATTAGCTAGCAAGCCAGCAGCTTTGCACGTATAAACAAGTCAGTAATCGTCTGACAAAGAGCGGCCCGGGGTCATCAGGGGACTTCCGTTGAGTCCATGACTCCATGGCCACCACGCCAACCATATGAGAATGCATGATACACACATACGCGCGATCGAGAAATTGTATATAATTCTGATTCCGCGAATCGTGGATGTGAAAAGCGAAACAGCGAGCAGGCGACAGCGATTCCGAAAATCGTCCTCGCGCGCGTGGGGCGGTAGGCATGCATGTTTTGCCCGTGGCGTGTGCGCGCGTACGTGTGCCCTAGCTAGCTAGCTCGTCGTGTGAATGTGATTTGTGATGTATAAAACGGGGCACTTCGTGATCTCGCCTGCAGGCATCAGCAAGCACACCACTGCTACTACTCCCAGTAGTCTCCTACTCGCACTAGCTAGCTCAAAAGGACAGCGAAGAAGCTACTCTGGGAGCTCGCCCTTGCTTTAACCCTAGCTAGCTAGGACTCGAGTGAAGCTGCAAAAACTAGCTTGGATTGGAGCATCACCAGCCAATATTTAGTCAGAGATGGCCAACTTCGTTGCTGATGTCGTGGACAAGTTCCTCGGCCTTGTCGCCGGCCGCAAGGACGACGTACAGGAGCCATGGATGATGCTCCGACGAACTCAACCGTCAGCTGCTCGGTTTATGGCTAGATGGCACTACTGCTGCTGCTGCTGGATTTACTTGTTGTCGTTACAGGGCGTTGAGTTTGGATCGCGAGGAGAACCCGTCGTGGCAGGAGGATCGACGGGGGGACCCAATTACTGAGATAGATTCGTCCTGTATCTAGAGAGATTGTTGAGCTCACGCTTACGCGTGCGTGGGAAGAAAAAGTTCTTAGTAGTAGCCCAGATCTAGTGCAGCAATGGCATATCATCATATATATATCTCTGCTAGTGTTCTGAACTCTAGTGTTTTACTTACAAGAAATTTCTCGTTTTTATCTATCTATCTATCTATCTATCTATCTATCTATCTATCTATCTATCTATCTATTATTGTACATAGTATGTCTAGGACTTTGGGTATAGGCGTAGTGTTTTCGACGATGTAGTTCGATGTGTAACGTTAATAAAAGCTGTGATTTGATTTGTAGGACCTCCTAAACCGTATGCATGCCTCCTTCGTATTCTCAATCATTTTACAATAGTAGTGTAGTACTTCAAGCTTATACAACTTCATTTATCAAGTTTACAACCTAAGATTAATATCTATACGGCATCGAGCTTGACGCCATGATTCATGGCTCCGAGCTCGAAAAAATATAAAGTAACAAATTTTAATTTGTATTTAACTTATCCACCTCAACTATTATATAGTCTATCACAAAAATAATCTATTATCCATAGGGTACATTATATTTATAAATTACATGCTTCTACTGTCATTAAGTTAAAAGTAAGAATAATGTTGCTTTCCACTGTAGATCAGGTAAGATGTATACATTAGAATAAATTTATTTAAGTATCTTATCAAACATTAAAAATGTTATGTGAATAAACCACGTAGCAATGACACTAATAATTCACTTTAATTTATATCATACTCTATGATAATAAACTTCATAAGTCATTATTTTTAGGAAAATTTTGCTGCTGCACATCGGACTATATATCTGGTATTAACTGATCCACACCACTAACTCTAAAATTAGGTAAGTACTATTATAAAATCATGGATGTTTGCTGATGAACACCACACCTATTAAAATATTTTTTCTTTGATATGAGGAAGAGACATGGTCTAAAAAGTCTATTTTGCGCTCCATTGAAGTGTCATTTGTATGCCATCTTACTCTTTTTCCTAATTTCTGTCTCTTTCCTCTTGTTAGTGCAGATTCACAAGGGCGGATATGGCGCCATGAGGTTGGTCGTTGTGGCGACGACGACGGTCACTTGGAAGGCATTTATGATAGTAGTGTTACGGCAATCATTGCGAGGGTGCGCGATATGGTGGCAGCAGTGGCCGTCGAGAGGTCACCTATGGTGGTGATGGCATATCTCTGGTGACTCTGATGGTAACTGGACGAACTGTGTGTGCTTCAGCCCTCAATGCATCTCTCAAACCATCACCCTTTCCATTCCTCTTCCCCAATAGTCTTTTCTGCCATTCCCCTGCCATGTTGGTGGTGGTTCCCAAATCCAAGTCTTCGATTTAGCCTTCACCCATCACCCAACCAATGGAAGACATCTAGTCTTCAATTCAGCTTAGGGTTATCATGGGCACTCTTTGGTCTATCATGGATGCTCTCTGGTCTGACACACGTCGATGACCTCGTCTTTTAACATCATTCACATCGAATGTATGTAGCCCATGGAAGACGTAGAGGGGGGCCAACCCTAGGAACTAGAGGAGTGAGAGGAGGAGTGAAGGGCCAAGGGCGTTGAGTGAGGGGAGGAAGATTGACTGGACATGCTAAGGTCCGGGAGCTAGCAGAATAGGAGAGGGGGAGAGAGGGAGGGGGACATCTACTAAAATTATATGGGGAGGGAGTGATGTGGCTGAAAACCCTAGGCTTCATATATACATATAGTTTGGGATGCTATATAGGCTACAAGTGTATTAACGATCCTGACCTTGATTCCACCGACATTCATGGCACGAACTGTTGGTGAAAATGATTTTCACCTATGGTTTGTGGCAGTAAACATAAGTGAAAAACATTTCACCTATAGTTCATGGTATGAATTTTTGGTGATATATTATTACAAATAGTTTGTAATGAATAATCATTGGGGAAAATATGCTAGTTGAAAAGTATGAGTTGCCTCGGGCCTCAGCATTGCAGATATCCATTTTTGGCAAAAATTCATCTATCTTTAGATGCTCTCTGTTATTGTTGTAAAAAGTTCTATAAACTAGAGGTATTGCTGTAAAATGACCACAAATATGTGGGAGACAAATTATAGAAGAAGTTACAAATCAAATTACAGCTTCCATATACATTACAAATTATTATTACAACAGAACACTACACACACACACACACACACACACACACACACACACACACACACACACACACACACACACACACACACAGCAAAATAGTATGAGATATGACACTCACGTGACGTGACATACATAGATTTTGGCTTCCAAGTTCCAACAAGAACAAGAAGAAGAGAAGAAGAATAAGAAAGCACTGGAGATGCAGTTACAACATTCGGAGAGCTCAGAGCATCAGCAAACATGCACACCGTAGAGCCACATTTCAAGATAAGGGTGGTATCAATTAGCCCCTGCTTCGTCACCTTTTCCCACGATGGGTTCGTCACTACCTCTCGATCGGACCTCAACGGCGGGCTGCATACAAGAACAGATAATCCGGCAACAAGTCTGTTATTAATAATTACTAATAATTAATTAATTGCTCCCGATCGATGACTCTCCAACTCGCACGTAATATATCCTTGAGAGAGCTGCTGCTATATATATATATATATATATATATATATATATATATATATATATATATATATATATATATATATATATAAGCGAAACGCACCTGTTGCACCGTGCGCAACTTGGCGGACTCCTCTTCCTCTGGCGGTGTATCCTTGTCCACGCTGGCGCCATCATTGGCCCAACCAGTGATGCGGTCGACAACACCGAGGAATTTGACCTTGAGCTGAGCAGCGAAGCTGGCCATGGGAGGAGCGAATAGCTAGCTATATATTAGCTGGGCGTACGTCTTTGTATGGCAATGTAGTACTTCTGGTGCGTGATCGAGTTCTCAGCGAAGCTACTGAAGCAGCTAACCTGAGCACTTTAATTTGAGTGTGATAGAGCAGTGGCGAGTGCATGGTGAAGGTGATCACCGATGGATGGGCCTATTTGTAGGCGTCCAGAGCCGTGACTTATGCTTCAGCTAGATTGTTGAGCAAGGGCCACGCCCGTGCATATGCTGCGTGCCCAATGGACTGGATTTTAGCTTCACCTCTCTGCTCCACGTTTAGCTCGCCGGGCACGCTTATCACATGGCTGGCGAGCAGTCGCGTTCTCTAATTTCTACGGTTTGATCTGGTACGTGAATGAAATTAAAGCAAAGCTTGACTAATTTAGATGGCTTTGTTGAATAATTAGTGCTTCCACATGGTACCAAGAGCATGATATGATTACTTCCACGGCTACTTTGCCTTTCCGGATAGAAGTATTATCACGTAAAATCACTCGTTTTTCCATGCAAACCCTGTACGAACATGATAGCTTGCTTGGTGATGAGTGATGACGTACAGATGATCGAGGACATGACATCATGACAGAAACTTATCCGGTGCCCTTTGACACGAAGAAGTGATAAAAGAACATCGAGGTAGTAGTCGGTTATATGCTAGGATGTTTATGGTTTTTTTTTTATAGACAAGGAAAACTTTCGGCTTCAGCTTTTTTTAATAGAAAAAGCATCACACCAAACGTATTACAATCTCGCATATCGATCTTAAAGTTTAACTTATCACAAGCACTCTATTGGGATCCAAGAGAAAAGTTGAAATAGGCGCAAAGAAGCACATTATTTTTGACTTCATGGTTTTGCACGCCTTAAACTTGCACTCCTTTCTATCATTAATTTGTATGGTATGGAATACAACATGTATGGCATAGGCATACTCTACTGGATTGCATTGTAACGAACATACACACAGTTCATCATGAGTCATGTCCATGCAGTCTAACTGTGGTAGGAACGTGTGATGCACTTGGATATCCAATTTTGAGTGCCAGCACGGGTAGTGCCGCTATATAGTACAATGCTTCTTTCCCTTTTCCATCGTCCTACCTTATTTGTTTCTCTTTGTTTTTCTCTTTTTATTTAGTATATATCTCTTTTTCTTAGTACTAGATCTTTTCTCCTTCATTTCCTTCTGTTCACATGCCATCGTATCTTCTTTTATACTCCTTTGTGTTTTTCTCTTTCTTTTCTCCTTTTCTCCACATTCATTGTACCCTTCTTGCTCCTGGCCCTACTATATATTGTGAATAACGGCGGATAAACGACGAAGAATACAAGATCAAAACACAGCGGAAACACAAGATTTAACGTGGAAAACCCCTTCAATGCGAAGGGGAAAAAACCACAGGCGTCAACCAGCAAACACTCCTCACTATTATCAAGAATTGGGTTACAACGCTGTGCGGCGGCTTACAAGATCATCTATTCGGTGGAACCTCCGGCCCAAGCCTCCGGCGATGGGCCTCCACTTCGCTCCGTCAGAAGTCGGCCTTTACAATGTGCAACTGAATTTGGAACATATTCAACAAACTCTACCTTGAGACAAATTCATCTTGTAGCATAAATCAACACCTTCATCCTGACACATAAAAAAGAAAATACCACTGGCGCCAAATAGCCTCTTGGGCTAATCACTAAACCAACTAAGCTTGAACACAACTCAAACTTAGCAACAGGAACATGTTTAGTCATTATATCAGTAGGATTATCATGAATATTGATCTTGCATATCTTTAACTTACCATCATCCATCTCATCACGAACAAAATGGTACTTGATGTCAATATGTTTAGTTCTCTCATGAAACATCCGATCTTTGGAAAGGTAAATAACACTTTGATTGTCACAAAATAAATTAATGCAAAAATCAACTCTACACAACTCATCGTACAGACCTTTCAGCCAAATTAATTCCGTGCACGCCTCAGAAACAATCAGTCATGTACTCTGCTTCAATAGTTGACAAAGCAACAACAGGCTGCAATGTAGCCCTCCAACTTAGAGCACAACTGCCAACTGTGAACACATAACCAGTGAGTGACCTGCGCCTGCCCAGATCAGCAGCATAATCTGAATCCACATAACCAATAAGTCCCTTCTCAGTGCTATGCCTCTGAGGTACCTGAAAATCCACCGAACTGCCCTCCAATGTTCTTTACCAGGATTAGACATATATCTACTAACCAAACTAGCATATGATAAATCTAGACGAGAGCAAACCATGACATACATCAAAGACCCAACAACACTAGAATAAGGAACCCTTGACATGTATTCAATATCTTGAACTACTAGAACATTGTGCAGCTGACAATTTAAAATGAGGTCGCTCCGGCCTAAACCTCCGGCGACGGGTCTCCGCTTCGTTCCGTCAGAAGTTGGCCTTTATAATGTGCAACTGAGTTTGGAACATATTCAACAGTATACCATTATTCCTGCACCATATGTTTCTCAAAGAGGTTATCTAGAGTTATTTAAAATAAGTCTAGCATAGATTTATTATAAAAAGTCTCTAGAAAATAAGTAGTAGTTTATAATTAAGTTGCATTAATAAATTTCTAAGAAACTTTTTTTTTGTAAAAAAAGGACAGGAGGGTGCTTTAGGGTTTTTCTTGAAAACTCGTTTAGTTTTGTATAAGTTGTGTATTAAATTTATCATCTGACGCATGAGATTTGGAACTGCAAAACAGTATTGCCAGGCTACACTTACTTAACTGATATAACAATCCAATAATTTGCTGCCTGCAGTTAGCAGACAAGAAACAATAATATATGATGCTGTCATCACTACCGATCACGCTCTCCTTGTTATACTACTGATATTATTGATATTATTAGCTACCCCAAAATTATATGTCGGGCATATATATCACATATATATACTGTAGATTATTATATTATGGCTCTACGCGTACATATAAACAAGTCAGTAATTAACTGACAAATTAAGAACGTGATCATCAGGACGTCACTCAGTTGAGGTGCTGATCTGCCAACCATATATATCCATCATGATATGATATACACAAAGAAAGCGGCGGCCGAGAAATTCTTCCGTCGTCGCGGGTCTCAAAAGCGAAACAGCAAGGCGAATCTGAATATCTCAAGTTTATTTTGCTTTTAAGAGCATGTGCCCTTACTCTCCCACCTATTAGATTGAATGTTACATGGTGAATAGAGATCATTTTAACGGAAAGAACGAGTAGGCCACTAAGTCTCGTGAGTTAAGCTACGCAACCATGCATGTGCTCCAGCCTCAATCCACCAGTCTGCCTCCAACTTTAATCAGTTGTAGCGTGTCCGCTATAGGTGATGCCGCGTTCTAGAAGCACCTGACATTCCTCTCCTTCTAGAGTTGCCACGACACTAGAGCGAAGAGCGTGTCGAGCCCTTTCTTGAGGTCAGCTATGGCTGATGTTGCTCGGATACGGAGGCAGCTAAACACCCAACACTTGGAGCACGAAGAACCAAACTTCTCTAGAATATGAACAAGCTACGATGATATGATCAATCGATTCCGGCTCTTGATCGCATAGGTGGCATCGATCTTGGGTATCGAGGCCATGTCGCCTCCGTCTGTCTGCGGTCCAATGCCGACGCCGAAGACTGAGCCAGAGGAAAATCTTCACTTTCAACGACGCCCATGTCTTCACTTTTCTTGGGCGTCAAGGCCATGTTGCCTCCGCCCTGTCTGCGGTCCAATGTTAAGTCTTTAACATAACTTATACAAAACAAGTTTTCACTTCGAAGTTGTTTTGTACAAATTGTGTTGAAGACTTAAAGTTGCCATTTGACACGTGAGATTTGTAACTGCGAAACAGTATTTCCAGTCTGCCCACTTAATAACTGATATAACACAATCCAATAATTTGCTGCCTGCCTGTTACCCAAACAAACGACAATGCTGTCATCACCGATCTGCAGGCTCCTTGTTATACTACTGATACTATTAGCTACCCCAAAATTATGTGTCGGCCATATCACATAAATTATATATTATATATGGCACTACGTATAAACAAGTCAGTAATTAATTGACTGACAAAGAACGTGATCTCATCAGATCAGGACTTCACTCATCAGCATCAGTTGAGGTCCCCTGCCAACCACTACTAAAATGGTGGAGTTCTCCTAGTGTTTTTAGTTAGTAATAAAACACTACCACTAGTCAAAACACTAGGGAATCCTCACTAGGAGGTATTTACTAGGAAAAATTTATATTAAATTTTGAATGCTAAAACACTAGAAGAACCTCACACTACTAGAAGAAATTGAAAAATCTGGTTGTGAACCATATTCCATATGATACACAGCACAAGAAGGCGGCGGCCGAGAAATTCTGATTCTGTCGTCGTCATGGGTCTCAAAAGCAAAACAGCGAGGCGATTCTGAATATCTCAGACGCACGCGAGTGGGGCATGCTTAGCTTGGGGCGCGCGCTTCTACCAACCATATCCATATGATACACACTTGGAAGTTGATCCTTGCGAGCTTCTCCGACGCCGGATATCTGAGCCATGGTGCTGCAGTAACATATGCAGAGGGCTGATATTGGGAGCGCCATGGACTAATAAGTTGGAAAGAAGAAAACCCCTAGCGTGTGGTTACATCTTACATGTACACCAATTTGCAGAATCAGATCGACAATAAACATAGCTCTGTTAGACCCCTAGACTTCCTAACAGTTTAGTGTTTGTAACAACCACTGTTCACCTATGCCATCGGATGCCATGCAACCGTGTTGTTCAAACACTAAACGGTTCAACTGTCAAATATAGGAACAAACGGTCTAAAAAGAACAAAGGTAAACATGAATAGAAGGCTTTTGGATAAACGACCGTTTAGTTAATAGGATAATTTCATCAACCGCATTGGCGCCCAACTAATTGGCATCTCATTACATGAGAGTGGAATAATGATAGTGGAGTGGGATTTAGTTTCCTTCCTGAAATTTTTCATTTGATACTAGAGTACATAATTTTACATTAAATCTGTTTATTTTAGTTGTACTATGCAAAACTGTCTATACCACTTAACTCTATTTAAACCCCATCTAAAATCATCTAAATGCTAAACAAAAGATGACCAATTATTCACCATTTATGATATAACACCAGTTACAACACCTTAACAACATAGCCGATCTTCCCTAAAAAAAACATAGCCGATCAGGCAAATACTTAACAGAGCCGACACCCTCGTCAGTGTTTTTGTTTATCATTTTTTCACGTGCCAAAGAGTCACTACTACAGAATGAGGCATTGGTTGATGCCTAAAATGGCCAAAAACCTCGGCCATTTTGCGGCCCGGGGTTAAAGACCCCTTTAACACCGGTTCGTAACACGAACCGGTGCTAAAGGGTCCTGCCCAACGGCTACTGACAGGTGCTGTCGGGGCAGGGACCCTTTAGCACCGGTTCGTATTACAAACCGGTGCTAAAGGGGTCCCTTTAGCACCGGCCAGAGCCCCGGGCCGAGGCAAACCCTTTAGCACCGGTTTGTGTTACAAACCGGTGCTAAAAGGTAACCCTTTAGCACCGGTTTTTGCTCTGAACCGGTGCTAAAGGTCCGGTTTATAGGCCAGCTCCCTCCTCCCCTCTGCCCATTTGAAACCGAGAGCACCATTGTTGTTCTTGGAGCTTCTTCTTGCTTGTTCTTCATTTGTTCTTCATCTCCAACGCCCATCGTTGATCTTCTTCGACTCCGTCATCGTCTCTTCGCGCTTAGAGGTGACTAACTTCAGCCTTTCTTGTCTTTTTCATGTTGTTTTTGGCTTGTGATGTTCCCATCATTTTTTAGCTCAAATCCACTTTGTTATTTTGAATCATTCACATGAATTAGTATCCATATATATATATCATATTTCATGGTTGACCTAGTTTTAATATATTTTGCAAGAATGAATTATAGTATATTTTTATGATCATAGAAAGTAGGATAGTTCAAATTAATTGGTTTGTTAATATCACTTGATTTATTTTTATTACTACATATAATGTCCATTGTATCATACATGTTTACTAGTAAATGTGGAATTTATAATTGTTTTAAAATTGAGTATGGATAGTAGATGGCAACCGTGACCGGGTCTTCCGTCTCTCAACGGGTTCAAAAGCGATACCGTCCGGAACTCCCTCTCATTACTTGTGGCAAGTGTGGGCAGAAGATTTTGATGGAGTACAAAGTGTCGAAAGAGGGAGTAAACAAGGGTCGTATATTCTACAAGTGTCCAGATCGTAATGTGAGTTATTTCCAGACATTTGCTTATATATGTGCATATTTTTTTAAATGATATTAATTAAACTTTTGATTCTCTCTTTTAATTTCAGTGGGACGGTACCGGCGGATGTACAGGTTGGTACTGGGAGGAAGAATACATTGAACACATTAAGAAATCTTTTGCACAGGTGGTTGAGGCTGAAGGTGGTGAGGCAGTGAGCCGACGAAATAAGTTCAATGAAGTTGATCAAGCGAATGACCTATCTATTATAGTTGGGATCGGACGCGAACTAATTATGTTGCTTAAGTGCATTTTAGTTTTATTTTTTTTAATGCTAGTTGCGATTGTATTTGTTGTAGCCAAGCTTTTCTAAATTAATCAACTATGTATCTTAGACATGTTGTGCAATAAGATGAGAAACTATATGTGTGCATGGTTTTCATAATATATATGTTATCTTTAATGCAGATGGTAACACGTAATTGGATGTATAATGCCGATCGGCGCTCCGAAGAGTTCATTAATGGCGTGCACTATTTCTTAAGTGTGGCCGAGTCAAATAAGAGGGACGGTTTCATGTGCTGTCCATGTGCCGTGTGCAAGAATTTGACGGAATATTCTAACTCAAGAACTCTTCATTCACACTTATTAAAGTCTGGTTTCGTACCAAACTATATTTGTTGGACCAAACATGGAGAAAGCGGGATTATAATGGATGAAGGTGAAGAAGAAGAAGAAGAAGAAGAATTGGACCATGCCAATATTATTGCTCAGTACGGTGGCTTCAATGATGTTGCAATGGGGGGAGATAATGAAGAAGAGGTGGCGGCAGAAGATGATCGGGGCGATGATGCTTTTGGTGATGCCATCCGTGATGCACAAAGAGAATGTGAAAGTGATAAAGAGAAAGCCAAGTTCGAGCGCATGCTAGAGGACCACAGGAAATCGCTATATCCCACCGCTGAAGAGGGGCAAAAAAAGCTGGGTACCACACTAGAATTGCTGCAATGGAAGGCAAAGAATGGTACATCTGACAAGGCATTTGGGCAGTTATTGAAGATCATAAAAAAGATGCTTCCGAAAGGCAACGAATTGCCCACCACTACGTATGAAGCAAAACAGGTTGTCTGCCCTTTGGGATTAGAAATCCAGAAGATACACGCATGTCCTAATGACTGCATCCTCTACCGTGGGGAGGAATACGAGAATTTGGATGCATGTCCAGTATGTAAGGCATCACGGTATAAGATTAGACGAGATGATCCTGGCGATGTTGAGGGTGAAGAACATCATAGGAAGAAAATTCCAGCCAAGGTTATGTGGTATGCTCCTATAATACCACGATTAAAACGTCTGTTCAGAAATAAGGACAATGCAAAGTTGTTGCGGTGGCATAAAGAAGACCGTAAGATAGACAATATGCTGAGACACCCTGCCGATGGATCCCAGTGGAGAGCGATAGACAGAGAATTCTCAGATTTTGCAAATGATGCTAGAAACTTGCGGTTCGCCTTAAGTACAGATGGTATGAATCCTTTCGGTGAGCAGAGCAGTAGTCACAGCACTTGGCCAGTTACTCTATGTATCTACAACCTTCCTCCATGGCTATGCATGAAGCGGAAGTTTATTATGATGCCGGTGCTTATCCAAGGACCGAAGCAACCTGGCAATGACATAGATGTCTACCTTAGGCCATTAGTTGAGGAACTTCAACTTTTATGGAGCAAACCAGGAGTTCGCGTGTGGGATGAGTACAAACAAGAGCACTTTGACCTACGAGCATTGCCAAGGGCTACGGAACAGAGGAGGTCATAGAGTTCTGTGTTGACTTTATTCCAGACCTTGACCCAATTGGCATTCCTGAATCTCGACACGAGGGCAGACTCAGCGGAAAGGGAACACTTGGGAAGAAAACATATATTGGTACGGGAAACGATTACTTCAATAAAGCACACTACACAGTTCTCCAGAACTCCTCATTGGTGGAACCATATGTTGAGGTACACAAAGATTACCTACGGTCCCAGTGGCCCGGGAAGAATGAAGCTTGGATAATGCGTCAGCACATGGAAACTTTTGGCGATTGGTTGCGCAAAAAATGTCAAGGTGATGAAAACATTGATGAGCAGCTTTATTTGTTGGCCAGGCAACCATCATGGCATGTCCTCACATACAAAGGGTACGAGATAAATGGTAACACATTTTACACAGTTGGCCAAGATAAAAGGAGCACCAACCAAAATAGTGGTGTACGCGTGGATGCCACGGATCCAAATGGGAACAGGCAAACATATTACGGACGCATAGAAGACATATGGGAACTAGTCTATGCAGCTAATTTTAAAGTTCCTTTGTTCCGGTGCCAATGGGTGAAGATGACCGGAGGTGGGGTAACAGTCGACAAGGAGTATGGGATGACAACCGTGGACCTTAACAATAGTGGGTTCAAAGACGAACCATTCGTCCTTGCTGCAGACGTGAGTCAGGTGTTCTATGTCAAAGATATGTCTACGAAACCAAAGAGAGGAAAAAATGATGACCACTCAATCATCAATGAGCCAAAGCGCCACATTGTCCTTTCTGGGAAAAGAAACATTGTCGGAATTGAGGACAAGTCAGACATGTCAGGCGATTACGAAAGGGATGATCGAATTCCGCCCTTCATAGTCAACAAAGACCCAAGCATTCTGTTAAACAATGAGGATACTCCATGGTTACGGCAGGATCATAACCAGGGGTCATACGTCAAGAAGAAGTTCACTGTTGTGTCGGCTTGACTGTTCCATTTGGGACAATCTAGGGTTCGGTCAAAGGGTGTGTTTGTAAAAACCAATGCTTTGACTTTGGTCAAACTTGGTCAAATAGCCCATTTGATGACTTGAAATGAAAAAAGTTTGAATACAAAGTTGTTAGAGATCATCAAAATCTATATTTTATATATTGTCCATTTTTCCATTTGGATAATTTTGAGCCAATTCTAGTTACATTTCTATAAAATCCAAGACGGGTTTCGGTCAAACTTGGTCAAATGACAAACTAAATTACTTCAAATGAAAATATTTTGAATACCAAGTTGTTAGATATCTTCAAGATCTAAACTTTTTATATACACAACTTTTCCATTTGAGAAAATCTAAGTTAACAATACCCACCAATTCTAAGTTCTCACACAAACTATATGAAACTATATGTGTCAATTGTGGATTTTCAACTACACCTTCCCAAAACTTTGTCAAATGCAAAAATGGTCTATATATGAAATGTAGATTTTGATGAGTGGAACAATATTGGTATTCATGACTTTTCCATTCGAGACCATGTAGGGTTCCGAAACCGCTGCGTGGCTATGAGTTCCATGAAAATTCAAAATTCAGTGGTTCAAACTTTTCCAAATGAAAAGTTGACCATTAGACAAAATGTAGAACTTGATGAGTGTAGCAAACTTTGTATTCATGACTGTTCCATTTGGGACAATCTAGGGTTCGGTCAAAGGGTGTGTTTGTAAAAACCAATGCTTTGACTTTGGTCAAACTTGGTCAAATAGCCCATTTGATGACTTGAAATGAAAAAAGTTTGAATACAAAGTTGTTAGAGATCATCAAAATCTATATTTTATATATTGTCCATTTTTCCATTTGGATAATTTTGAGCCAATTCTAGTTACATTTCTATAAAATCCAAGACGGGTTTCGGTCAAACTTGGTCAAATGACAAACTAAATTACTTCAAATGAAAATATTTTGAATACCAAGTTGTTAGATATCTTCAAGATCTAAACTTTTTATATACACAACTTTTCCCTTTGAGAAAATCTAAGTTAACAATACCCACCAATTCTAAGTTCTCACACAAACTATATGAAACTATATGTGTCAATTGTGGATTTTCAACTACACCTTCCCAAAACTTTGTCAAATGCAAAAATGGTCTATATATGAAATGTAGATTTTGATGAGTGGAACAATATTGGTATTCATGACTTTTCCATTCGAGACCATGTAGGGTTCCGAAACCGCTGCGTGGCTATGAGTTCCATGAAAATTCAAAATTCAGTGGTTCAAACTTTTCCAAATGAAAAGTTGACCATTAGACAAAATGTAGAACTTGATGAGTGTAGCAAACTTTGTATTCATGACTGTTCCATTTGGGACAATCTAGGGTTCGGTCAAAGGGTGTGTTCATCAAGATATATATTTTTATATGATTTTTTATTTGATGAAAATTATACCCAAGTAGCATTCCTAGTAATAAATAACAAAAATAAAAAGTTTTACGTCAATATGATGTGAAAATAAATTTCCAGTTCATTGGATATAGTTTTTGTAAATTTATTGGAATAATATATTTTTACATTAACAAAATACTAAACATTTCTTACAAAATCATTGTAAATTATAAAAATACAATAAGATATTTAAGTTTAAAAATTTTCATGTGTACATTAAAACAAATTACAATATATGTCACTATTTAAAAAACATTATGCAAAATATTTAATTTACTATACAATTTATAATATAAACTGTATATATAAAACAATTGAAAAACCCTAAACTAAAAAAATGGGCCTTTAGCACCGGCCCATAGTGGGAACCGGTGCTAAAGGGTCCTGAAAATTTCAGGACCCCGCCCGAGCCCGCCTAGGACCCTTTAGCACCGGTCCGTGGCTGGAACCGGTGCTAAAGGGTCCCTTTAGCACCGGCTGGTTACACGAGCCGGTGTTAAAGGGTGACCCTTTAGCACCGGCGCGTGTTACCAGCCGGTGTTAAAGACCCTTTAGCACCGGTTCCAGCCACGGACCGGTGCTAAAGGGTCTGCCTCTATATATGTGCGCAGGAGCCCTGGATCTGAACAGTTCCTTCGTCTTCGTCGAGCCGAGCCCTTCGTCTTCGCCGCCGCCGTTCGTTCGTCGAGCAGAGCGACGCCGCCGCCGTCCACCACCGTCTCCAGCGCCGCCGTCGACCACCGTCTGCGCTGCCGCCGCGCGCCGCCGTCCGGCCCCACGTATACACTGCACGCTCTTATCTCCTAATTAAACCAAGATCATCACTGCATGCGCAGTGTATATATATATATATATATATGGCACTACTAGTACTGCTGCGCAGTTTATATATATATATATGGGACTCTACAATTTATTTAGTGATTTGCATGTATATATATATATACACTAAAAATAATAATAAAATGCTAGTATATTAAGTATATATATATACATAAAAATTATAGAGTATACATGATAGTAATGTGAATGCTAGCTAGTATATGTAATAGTTTTAGTATATTATTCTAGCTAACTGCTATAGTATACATGTGTAATGTTTTGAATTGTTATAAATATTATTCTTGTATTATTCATAGTATATTTGCAGTATATTATTCATAGTATATTTGTAGTATATTAATATTATTCTTGTATTATTTTGTAGTATTATATTTTAGTAAATACTTTATGAATTAGATTTAGATTATTCATAGTCTATTACTTGGCTTAATATATTCTAGTAGTGTTTACCTACCAAATTTATTCTAGTAGTGTTTTGTATATATTATTGTTTGTACTATATTATTCTAGTATTGTTTTTTAGTATATTATTCTAGTGTATTACTTGGCTTAAAAGATTCTAGTATTAATTTTTAGAGCACTCCATTCTAGCTAGTATACATTGTAGTGTTTTGAATTGTTATAAATTATAGTATATTTGTAGTATATTAATATTATTCTTGTATTATTTTGTAGTATTATATTTTAGTATATACTTTATGAATTCTAGTCTATTACTTGGCTTAATATATTCTAATAGTGTTTACCCACCAAATTCTAGTCTAGTAGGGTTTTGTATATATTATTGTTTGTACTATATATTATTCTAGTATTGTTTTTTATTCTAATGTATTACTTGGCTTAAAAGATCCTAGTATTATTTTTAGAGCACTCCAACACTTTCATTTTTAGTAGTATTAGTGTATTTCTTATCTTATATAGAATATATATATATGTATGGTTGCAGACATAGAAATGGCTGATCGTCCTCATGATGATCCTGATTATATGGAAGATGCCATTCAAAATATGATCGACGACGGTAGTCAATACTTTGCTGATTACCACGACATCATGCAAGGTAATCCTACTGAGCAACAAGAGGGCAATGCCCCTGAGCAACAACTTGTCGTGCAACAAGAAGAAAATACTGGCGAGGTATGTAAATGTAAACATATATAAATAATGCATCTCTTACATTAGATTTTAGACTTATTACTTGGTTATTAATTTAGTATTTTTGTTTCTATATGTACGTGTAGCCTTCTGGATCGACCTCTACGGGGAGAAGCGTACCTCCACGAGGACCAAAGAAGCCGTTGGAGGGCCGCTATGTAATCTCTGAGTTTGAGATAGCTACAGGCAGACCACTTGGTGAGCATGCAAATAAATATGTTAATCACTGTGGATATCTTGTGAGAGATCAAATACCGATCAGTTGTCGTGAATGGAGAGAGAAGCGAGGTGCTCCTGAGATCAGTTTTGTCTCTGATCGTGACAAGGAGTTAGTTTGGAAAGCCGTCACAGACGTTTTCACCTTCGACACCAACGATGAAGAGTTGAAGGTGCGAATTTATGACTGGACTATGAAGAAGATGGCAGTACTCTTCCAGAATTGGAAGAAGTCTTTGTACAATAAATATGTCAAGAAAAACGAGACTCCAGATTTCAACCTCAAGCAATATGTAAAGCTGAGGGCCTTCTGGGATGACTTTGTGCAGTACAAAACATCAGAAGAGGGCGAGGAACGAGCCAATAGAAACAAAGAGAATGCCAGTAAAAAGGCATACCACCATCATATGGGATCAGGTGGTTATAAGAGTGCTGCTCCCAAGTGGGACCGAATGGAACAGGAGATGCTTGCTAGGGGGGTCACACCCGAGACAATAGCAAAGAATTGGAGCGAGCGCTCCAAGCATTGGTTCTACGGTCATGGGGGAAGCGTGGACCCAGACACCGGGGCGCTAGTTTGGGGCCAAGAAATCTCTAGAGCAGCAGAGAGACTAGTCCGTGCACGTGAGGCGGTTCAGTCTGGTGAGTTCAGGCCTAACAGGGAGAAGGATGAACTCACCTATGCGCTTGAAAATCCTGAGCACGGTGGGCGTACGAGAGGCTATGGGGCAGTTCCGTGGCTGCAATCATTCCAAGCCGATCAAGATACCTACAGAAGCCGCCAGAGAAAGAAGGATGAGGAGGCAGAGCGGATCCGCCGCCTCGAAGCTTTTGTTCTGCAGTCACAAGAGCGCGAGAAAGCTCGTGAAGAATGGATGCAGGCAGAGATTCAAAGGCAAGTGCAAGCAGCACTTAGTCAAATGACGAAAGGGCAAGGTACATCACAGCCTGAGGTCAATGTTAGCCCCCCAGGCCAGTTGAAAAGCAGCTGCGCATCCACGGAAGTACCAACCATTCAGGATGACACGAAGCTACACTTCCCCGTGGATGATGTCACAGAGGCTTTTACTACCTGTGAGCTGCATGTACCAGATGGGAATGCCACCAAAAAGGTGGCTATCGCTGTTGTCAACCCTATCGACCGAACGGGCACTCCAAGAATCCATAATCGACCAGTACCTGGTGGATATGCTAGCGTCTCGGTTGATAGGGTTGAGAAAGGTTGTGGCAATGTGCCACTAGACATAGAAGGGGGAGACGGAGAGAAGACCTTAGGTGAAGCTGAGAAGACATTTATTTGTTGGCGCAAGCGCTTCATAATTATTCCTCAGCATAGGTTTGTGTGTGATTTTACTTCTTATATTATTTATTATGTATTGAAATTTAAAAAAAGTTTACTCACAAAACTTGTAATTGTTTTCTTTGCAGGGACTCCTCCAACCTAAGTCCAGTTCTCTCCCCAGCGCATCATAGTGCTGCGGGCGGTGACAATGCTGGATCTCCTCCAACACCTGCGGCGGGCACACCGACCCCGCCACCGCCTCCACCACGGTCTCCACCTCCTCCACCGAGGTCTCCAACTCCTCCACCGCGTTCTCCAACTCCTCCACCGCGTTCTCCAACGCCAAAAAGATCGGCCCCACCCCCTCCACCGCCTGCACCGCCCTCTCCAAAGAGTGCACGGTCGGTACCCTCGTCTCCAAAGCGAGGTAGTAAGAAGCGGTCCGTCCAAGAAGGACCGAAGTCATCGGTCCCACCTCCAAAGAAGGCTGCCTCAGCAAAGAGAGCTAAGACGCCAGAAAAATTACCTTACGAAAAGAGTGAAGAGGAGGTAATTGCTACATCTAAAGCTGAGGTCCAACAATTTTTTGATAAAATAAAGGAGGAAAGGAAAAAACGGCTTAACCCAGAAAAGCCGTACTTTTATGTGAAGCCATCGGAACTGAGGCAGAAGGTGGCGGACCATCAAAAGAAGCAACGCGAAGCTCAGAAAAAGCCAGCACTTTCGGACTATGAGCGGTCTCTGGTCAAGTCTTCACAGCCTACTAAGAAGAGAGTAGGAAAGGGGGTCCCACAGCTCGGAGAAGTATCAAAACCGGTGCCCCCTTTGATTGTGCCAAATCAATACGGCTCAAATGAAGACTTGATGCCAAAGAAATCCTTAGCGTTGTCTGAGCTAGACTCGCTTGAGAGTTACTTTGGACAGAGCGGTTTAAATATAGAAGAAATTACCGCCATTCTTGGATGTCATACATTTGAAAAAGCCGAGGTAGTTGATCAATGGAGGGCAAGATATGAACCGGGCAGGAGTCTATTCGACCCTAAGCGTTTACACGAGCTCGGCACACAAATGTTTGCAATAAACAAATGGTGCATTGAGGCGTCTAAAAGGGGAGAGAATTGGATTTCTGTTCGTATTAGACAACATCACTACTTCCGTGGAGATGACCTCATATACGTGCAGTTCGAAGAATTACACCAATTATGCCACCTCGACGCTCTTGACAAATCTCTTGTCAGCTGCTTTTGTCTGTAAGTATTTTTCCTTTTTATTATACTTCTAACTTCTTTAATTACATGTATATAATCCTTACACACTTAGTATTTGTATGTATATATGCAGGCACCAAATGAGAGAGCTCAGAATGAGAAATGACAATAGTATTGGGTTCGTTGACCCTTATATTGTTTTCAAGGCTCCGCAGGCAGTGTGGACAGCAGATTATGAGACAGAAATCTGCACCAATCTTATGAGGTTCTTTGTAAACCAAAAAGAAAAACAAAAAATACTCTTCCCCTTCAACTTCGAGTGAGTTATATAGTTATTAAGTGCATGCATATTTTATTTTACATTATAGGACTGACCCTATATATGTGTGTGTAAACAGCTTTCACTGGATACTCATGGTCATTGAAATTCCCAAGAACCGATTGATAATCTTTGACTCAATGAGAAAACCACAAGAAAATTATCAACAAATGGTAAACATTATTCAAAGGTACGTAATGTCGATCTCAGCTACAAAAATATCATAATATGACTCTGTAATTATTAGTTCACGATCCACAATGACTGTGTATAGGGTTTGGGAAAGATTCATTGACCGTGAACATCTCAGTGGATGTAAAGCGCCGCTTAACATAATACATCCACAAGTAAGTTCTACTAGCTAACAAACTTTCGCTAACTTTTAGCCTTCTTATTGTCGTGGTTATGAATATTTTTATATATATATACATCGTACAGTGGTGTTTAAGACAAGAAGGAGGGAACAATCTATGTGCATATTACGTGTGCAAATTCATGATGGCACAAGTCAATCAAACACCCACAGAGACGCTCAGAGTACGTTACATGTCTCTTTTCATTATCTCCTGAATTATATTGAATAACTTAGATAACTAATACCTTTTTTATTTATTTCAAATTAAAGACGGAATGGCTGAGGGAAAAGGTCCTACAACAAGACCGAATCAAAGCTATCCAAGAGACGATAGCAGGATTTCTCCGCGACCAAGTGATCAATCCAAACGGCGAGTTTCACTTCAACGGCAACGAAACTCTTATACCAAACAACGATGATCATTTGTATCGTTTGTAGACATTGGGAGAACAAACTCTATGTATATATGTGTTACGAATTTTGTACATATAAAACTATATATATATAAAGCTTTTTACATATCTATTTAATTTTTGATGTGGTCTATTCATTTTATTATAGGCAAAGCTTAACTATTAAGCTTAGCCTATAATTTTCATTTATATATGCTTAATATGCGTGTAATATAAATATATTATTGTATCAGCAAAACATGTATTGAAAAACCTATTATTATATATTATATATAAACAATAAACAGAACCGAAGAAGTGAACTAAAAAAAAAGAAAAAGAAACCCTTTAACACCGGTTGGTAACACCAACCGGTGTTAAAGGGTCGTGCAACGTGGCAGCCCTGGCAGGACCCTTTAACACCGGTTGGTGTTACCAACCGGTGTTAAAGGGGGGGCCTTTAGCACCGGTTGGCCGAACCGGGACTAAAGGGTGGGCCTTTAGTTCCGGAAGGGCAGCACCGGCTCGGGAACCGGGGCAACAGGCCCTTCCCGACCGGTGCTAATGCCCGATCATGCAGCAGTGAGTACTGGAAATTTAAAGTTTTGATCGTGGTGTCATCATGTCATCAGTCATGATCAAGCAGGGCAATGAGGCAAAGCAATGCAATGCAATCATGCACGCACAAGATTTGCGTGGCAAACGAGAGCGTTTGCGTGATACTCTCTATCCCAAAATGCAAAGTATATAGCTGCAGAAGTCATGATATGATCGTATCGTATCATGCTCTTGGTGCCATGGAACTATGGAAGCATTAATTAATCAACACATAAAGCTACCTAAATTAGTCAAGGCTTGCTTTGTTTCACGTACGGATCAAAGACACAAACACGATCGCTCGCCAGCTAACCGTGTGATTTGCGTGCCCGGCTGGTGTCAAAGCTGAAGCCGAAATTAAACCCCTCCACACGGCTGTGGGTGTGTCCGTTGCTCAATCACACTCGCCTCGCTCGACGCCTACAAATAGCCATTCGTCCGTGATCACCAATCACCAATATCTAGCTATCACAGTCAAAGGTACGTAACCACACCAACAAACCAGAGCTAGCTAGTAGTATATACTCTGGTTATAGCTAGCTAGCTGCTTCAATAGCTTCGCTGAGTAGCACCAGTATAGTGTTCTCCATTGCAACACACAGACGACCAGCTACTCGCTCGCTCCGATCCCATGGCCAGCTTCGCTGCTCAGCTCAAGGATAAATTCCTAGGAGTCATCTACCGTGTAACCGGCTGGAGCAGCGGTGGCGCCGGCGTTGGCAAGGATACAATACTGCCCGAGGAGCCCACCAAATTTGCTATCGTGCAGGTATATTTTCACGTCGGTAGCTACGTATTAGTAGACGTTCATGATCAGGATTCAGGTCCAACTATAGTAATTGACAATTCTGCTGTGCTGGATTATGTGTTGTTGTATGCATGCAGCCCGTTGAGGTCCGATCCAGAGGTGGCCAGCAGGAACCCGATGTGGATAACGGTGATCTAGGAGGGGCCAATTGATACTGGCCTTGCTAGCTTTACTGCTTGCATGCTTGCTGGTTGTCTCAACTCTCTGACAAAAGAACACATGTGCAACCAGAAAACGGCCACCAACCCAGAAACGTCGTAGCAACCATTCTAATCCCTATTACATTGCAGAGTTGACACAGCTCTTGAGACCTCCAAAGGCTAAGCAATTGATTGATCCGATCCTGATGAATCCAGATTCCACTTGATCCACGGTGCTAAGCTTGCTTGGTTCTCCACTAGAAGGACCACCCACTCCACTTTTTCCTGAATTTCTAGTTTGAACATCGGCAGCCAACTTTTCAGCATCCTTACCACCATAGCAAACACCTTTTTCATTCCACTCCATGGTACTCCCTAAAAGCATAAGGAATTACGTAATTTCCAGATCACCCAAATGAGTGAATGACTGCTGAAGTAACAATATTGCACACCGTATAACTTTTATTGGCTATCCACAAGGAGGCCACAGATTCAAAATCAGTTCCAACTACTTTGTTCAAACAACTAGAAATATACTCCCAAACATGGCTTGCTACACAGCACTGAAAAAACAAGTGTGTAATAGACTCTTTCTCATTACAGAACAAGCAAGTGAGATCATTCAGCTCTCTTCTTTTAGCTATGTTATTCCTGGTGAGCACCATATTGTTAGATAACAACCAGAGAAAGAACTGTACTCGTGGAGGAATGTTCAACTTCCAAACAACTTGCACAAAGGCCGGAATCACACCCCTATGATTAACTATAGCATATAAAATTGTACCGAATATTTGTAACACCCCAAAATTTGCAATTTTCCAAAATAGGGTAAATTGTTAAATTGTGCATTTTTGTGCCCATGAAATATAGGAAAAATAATATTTTTCTTTAAATTAAAATTTGCCATAGGAGCTAGCAACTTGTTTGAGCACGCATGTCCTTGCATTTGATTTATTGTGATGAGTGGTTTTGACTAAAGTTTAAAAAGGAATTTAAATTTGGTTTTGAAATGTGTTTTGTTTTAAAAAAAGGGAAACAGAAAATAGAAAGGAAAAGAATTTATCTCTCTCACTGCTCTTGGGCTCGGCCCATTCTTCCCCCCCCCCCCCCCCCCCCCGCGGCCAGCTTTCCCCTTCCCCCTTTCTCCTCTTTGCTCCGGCCCAGCGCCAGCTCGGCCCATCTCGCGGCCCAGAGGGATCAGCCCGCGCCGCGCACCTCCTCTCCCTTCGCCGCAGCGGATGACAGGCCGACCCCTCGCTCCAGTGCCACTGCCAGGTGGGGCCCAGCGGTCAGGGTCGTCCCCTACCTCGAGTCCGGCCAGGACACGAGCCGAACCGCGACCAAACCGCGCGCGATCCGCGCGAGCAGACCCTTCCCCGTCGGACTCTAGCCCCTTAAATACTCTCCTCGATGCTGCTAACCCTCCCAACTCGTCCCGAGCCGCAGCCGCCGCGTCAAACTCGCCCAAGTTCATCGCCGAGATCCACCTCGAAAGCAATCCGCCGCCGCGACGCGTTTTGGTCACCGTGAGTTCCTTGCCAAGCTTCTCCTCATCTTTGCGAAGTCGCCGAAGCTCTGGGTTCGCGGATTCATGTCTTCTACGCGTAGCTAACCAGCGCCGAACTTCCTACAGGGCCGCCGTCCGCCTCTCGCCGTCGGGAGCCCTAGCCGGCTTCGCTCCGCCCCGATTTTTGCCTCAGGTGAGCGCGCACTGAGCTCCTGAGCGACCCCGTGCTTTTGGTTCGCGCTCTACCGCATTCTATCACTGGATTGGCGAGCTCCGGCCGAGCTTAGCCATGGCGCCGCCGCGTCCTGTTCAACTCCGGCGGCCGCTCCCCTCTCTCCCTCCCCACGATCTAATCCCAACCGTCTGTTTCAAATCCGACGGCTCAAATCAAAAGATACCCTTTCGGCCGCGCCTTTTGCAAAAGAAACCCCCTGCTTTTTAAAGTTCCAACCCGCAGTCCAAAGCGCACTTTCAAAAATACGTTTTCTTATTTCGAAGGCGAATTTTCTTTTATTCAGATTCAGAATACGTTTTCACAAAATTACAAGTTTGCCACTGGTTTTATATTGCTCATAAAATATTCGTTTCAATTCCGTTTTGACTCGTTCAAATTGCGTTGGTTTTGTATTCAAAATATCTACATGTTAGTCTCACTGTTTTACAAGTTTGAAACTTTTTATTTTCGTGATCTTATTTAATTAATTGTTTTTCTAAAGAGAATCTTAGAAAATTCATATATTCTTCGTTTTAACTCCGTTTTGATCCGTTCAAATTTCGTTAGATTCGTTTTCGCGTAAACTATAGTCTCATGCTACTGTAGTATAAGTTTCCAACTTCTTAAATCTAAGCTTAGTTTTAATCTATTATTTTATTAAAGGAAATCTTAGAAAAATCATAACTTCTTCGTTATAGCTCCGATTTTCGTGATCTTTACGTCTGTGTGATCGTAGAGCGATGTAGTTTTGTTTTATAAACTTTTTATCTTTATTTGCTACTGTTGGTGTATTGTTCTAATTATAGGTTTGTTTTGCTTTGTATGATTGCCTCTGGATGATTGTTGTTGATGTGATGTCTGAGTTTAGTCGGTGAGCTTATACGTGGTGATCAAGAAGCAGATTGTGGAAGATTTGGAACTAAAAGAAGGATCTGAGTTTCAAGGCAAGTATAGCATGGGATCATCCTTGTTTCCTAATAACTTTAATCACACAATTCATATTGCATGTGTCTCCTTGATAAGGATTTCCTAGTATTGATCTTATACCTTGTCACCTATGGTTTTGCATTGGGTAGCTTATGCTAGTGCTCCACTAAACCATGATCTTGTAATTTGATTAATGGAATATGCAATAAACGTGACTTTTTAGCAACTTTGGAAAAGAGGGCTGGAGCATTGGGCTATCTCATGGTGCTCTAGTTTCTCTCCATAAGGACTTATCTGTATCTGACCATCCGGGACATACAGTACAACTGTGAGGGCTACATGGCTCTGGCTTTAGCTCAGTATGAGGACCTTTTCTAGCTTGTTAGTGGTTACCCTTGTGGCGCAAGTGGGGGATAGCAGACCGTGGATTCCTGCGGGTGAGTCACACGGACGGACTAACGAAACCTAGCGGCCCTAACTTGTTAGACGAACCTTTGAAAGGCTTCATAGTGAACCCTGCCGGTCTTCCTTGGTAGTGGGCTAAGAGGTCGACGGGCCTCGGGCGAAAGGGTAAATCATGACTCACAGTGAAAGTGTACAACCTCTGCAGAGTGTAAAACTGATATATCAGCCGTGCTCACGGTCACGAGCGGCCTTGGACCAATACAGAATAAATGATAACTAATGGCAAATTATTGAAGTTATTGTTGTTAATATGTTGTTTATGCTATTCTTTATTCACTTTACTTGATCATGAGTTTACTTTGGGACTTGACAACTTGATGCTACTCATATGCTAAAATTGTGATAACTAAAAGCTACATGCAGTAAAACCAGTGTCTAGCCTTTGAGCCTCATGAACCCTATGTTATTCTTGCTGAGTACGAGATGTACTTACGCTTGCCTTTACATTTTATTTGGATAAAAATCCCGGATGGGTACCAGCTTGCAAGTTGGAGAAGAGTTTAGGCTTGTGCTCAACCACTCAGTTGTCCCTGTAGATTTGGAGCTTTCGCCTGAAGAACGGAGTGTCTTTCCGCTGTTTGCTGACTAAGGTTATATCCTTTATACTAAGTACGTTATATATATAAGCATTGTCTATTGATATTACCCCTATTTGTGGCTATATGTGAGATTTGACTTCCTGGGCTCACATATGGTGTGTATCTGGTTTTGTTCTTAAAACCGGGTGCTACAATATTTTCCAGAAAAGCTATAAGTTCAAAGGATATGTCCTCCTCCTCATTGAGTTCAATATTCTCCACAGTTGCCCTTAATTCTTCCCACATACCCATAAGTCTCAAACACTTCTCCTGAAGGAGAGTCGCGGCTCTTCACCATTCCACACCTCCCTAACAGATTTTCCTTGTTGTTCATTGATAACATATATAGAGGCCAGAACAAAATAGCAAGAGGCAAGTATTAACCAGCCATTGATCTTCCTAAAACCTAATTTTACCTCCATTCCTAATCACCCATCTCACCCCTAGATGTGTTGCCTGCATCACCCAAATGACACCTTTCCAAAAAGGTGAAGTTCCTACCTCAGAGCAGCAAAAAAATATTTGGTTTCTTAGTTTTATATTTAAAATCAACAGTTTTTGTCCAGATAGACTTAGTATTAAGATGGTACCTAAAAATCCAAGAGCTTAACAAAGCCAAAATTCAAACTTCTTAAGTCAGGAATACCCAACCCCTCCAAAATCCTTTTCCTGGCCCATGTGTGTATTAATCATGTCAATATCCCATCTAGGAAATTTAATAACAGAAAGAAGATAAATCTAAGTACAATGGATCTCACAACTCGAAATCACAATACAATAATGTAGAAGCTCTCTGGAAAAATAGTGGCAGCAGTCAACAGGATTTGTCATCTGACACATGAGATTTGGGACAGTGAAACAACATGGCCAGGGTACGCTTAGCAGATATAAATAATGCAATAACTATTTGCTGCGGTACCAACAAAACAATTTTTCTGTCATCACTGATCACGCTCGTTGTTAAACTATTACTATTCGCTGCCCGAAAACTATACGTCGACCATATCGCAGCAGAGAATATTATGGCACCCGTAGCGGACAATAATTAACAAGTGAGCCACATCATTCTTTACACGTATAGTATATATAAACAAGTCAGTCATTGACTGACAACGAACGTGATCATCAGATCAGGACTTCAGTTGAGGTGCTCCGCCACCATGCATATGATATACATGCACAGTGATGCACAGCACCGAGAAATTCTGATTCCGTCGTTGTGGGTCCGAAAAGCGCGCGAAGCAGCGAGCAAGCGACTCGAATATCCCCACGCACGCACACGTGGGGCAGGGCACAGCCAACGCGTTCGGTGACTGGCCTCATCGTGTATAAATAGGTTGCTCCGTGATCGTCTAGAGCACACCACCACTGCTCGCCCTCATATATATAACTAGAGCTAGAAGCTTACTTGGACGATTAAGCAGCTGAGCTTAAGAATCCATTACCATTAGTTAGGAGTAAGCTACTAAGCTAGGTAAGAAGCTCCGTTTGTCGATCGATCACATGGCTAACTTCGCTGCTCAGATCAAGGACAAGTTCCTCGGTCTCGTCGATCGTGTCGCCGGCTATGGCCGCATTGGAGGTGAGAAGGACAAAGTACAGGAGCCCGCTAAACTGCACAGCGTCCAGGTAATTGTCTAGTTCACCTGCTAGCTAGTGATCAGATGAGTACACCAACGAACACTCAACCATCATGGATTACTGAATAATGACATTATTGCTGCTGGATTTGTTCTTGCTATTGCAGCGCGTTGAAGTTAGATCGAGAGGAGCAGAACCCGTTGTGGGAGAAGGATCGACGGCGGGGGCCAATTAATGCCGCCGGCCGGTTCTAGAGATTGTTGAGCATCCTTGCATGCGTGCAATAGAAGTTGGTAGCCCAGAAGACTGCGATGACACCTGCTAGTTTTCTGAACTCTGAATGTTTTACTCATAAAACATTTCTTTAATTTGTAGCTATATCTTGCAGTCTAAGAATGTTCCTTCGTGTTCTGGGTATTATTAGTAGTTCTTGTTGTAACATGCATGTAAGGTTAATAAAAACAGTGCTCAGTTGCAATTTTTATATCAATAATATACATTCGTGTCTTTCCCCTTGTGCTAGAACGAGCAAACAATAGCAAATGCGATTGGATTTTGACTTTATTATACTCGAAGAAAATGACCAGAGATTTTTTTTCCCCTAAAAAGCAACCGCAATGTTTAACAGGCTTGTATTTTAGGAAGCACAACAACTGAAGAAAAAAAGGCCAGACAAAATAAAAAAACAATACCACCATGACAACAGAACTCAAAGTGATAGTGTTCCCCCAAAAAAAAAGAAACTCAAAGTGACAGTCAGATTACTCAGATAACCATCACAACAACACAAATCGCAGACCTGCCCACACACCCTCCCTGGCTCCCTGCCGAGGGCCCTTGTTATCACACCAAGCCATCTATTATCGTTCAAATAGACAAGCTGTTGACGCAATGGCCGCAATAAACCACCTGTGAGACCCAGCCCATGGAACAAATTGTGGTTGCGCCAGGCTAGTGTAGCGCTACTTGTTCGTTTGGCTGATAAGCTGTAACAAAAAATACTGCTTGTTGATTTGTTGTGAGAAAAAAAAAACACTGTTGAATGACTGACAGATTCGGCTGATAAGCTCAAACGAACAAAGTTGACTATATCGTGAATTTAAGGTTCACCAGACCAGCTTAAATAGTCAGGCTAATGATGTGTAGTAACCTTTGGTTAACCGTTTTGTGTGAAGCAAGGATGAAAACACAAGCGGTTTGCTACGTAGGTGGGGCCCACCCCTCGTGGTTTCACGTTTCATTTTGTCTAGAAGCTTGGACAGGTTGTGCATGGCTCCAGAGAAGAGGGCATGGTGCCTAGGCCGGAGAACTGGAAATACGAATGGCGATCTTGAGCATATGGTCGGGTAGCTGGATGAGGTTCTCGAATCCATCGAGGGTGGGTGCATGTGAGACTCAACCTATGTGCCGAATTGCGGTTGGGCCAGGCTACTCAATCTTGAGAAATTGTCACGAGGACCTCAAATCCATTGTGAGGGTCGGTGGATGTAAGACCGAGACCATGGATGGAATGTGGTTGGGCTAGGCTACTATAGTGCTGGAGTTCCACCAACCCATCGTCAGATACATTAACATCTTGTTGCAGCAACACAACAAATTAAAGACCAAAGCCATTGCCACCATGCCTGGGCATCCATCGAACTAGAAATGATGAAATGGTTTAGAAGAAAAAAGATACTCTTGTTGAGCTTTGCATTATGCTTGTTGAAACAAAAAGGCACTTCAAACATACTGTTGTTTACAAGCTTCTCAAATTGGTGTTAAAGAAAAAAATAAGTGGTTGGTCTCTAAAAATACTTTTATTTTTAGAGATGGTTGGAAATTCCAGCCGTCTCTACACTTGTCTCTATGAAAAAAATTAGAGAATGTTGACAATGTTACCTGTTTCTAAAAACAGGTGCAACATAAAAAATCATAACTTTTCTAAATCAAGTCAAATGAAATCAAACTTTGTATCAAAGTTTTAGAGTTCGAAGAGATCTAGAACTTTGTAGTTCATGACTTTTCCATTTACAATCATTTATGGTCCTAAAATATATTTTAAGTTATTAGGTTTTGAAATTTATTTTTTGAAATTTGCAAATGACCTTTGCTTGAGACATGACCTAACCAAAGTGATCGTACTTGATGATATCTAAAACTTTTTATTAGGAGCTCAATTATTCATTGCAAGATTCGCTAAAGTGGATACAAAAGGATTGGATCACTCGCTTAGTCACAATCGATTTTGTGGTGGAGTGGTAGGTAAGCCTTAAGTTTGAATCCGAGTGTGTGTAATATTTTGTTTGTGTTCTGAGTCCAGCAGTGGACACCCAGCGTCCCAGCCCCCAGTCTTGATCCTTTCCTAACGTAACGTACCTATAATAAATAAATTAATACAGCACAGCACAGTGAATTAAAAATGAACAGAGCCTCACTCACCAACCGTGCACAAGATCTGCGTTGTAAACGAGGGATGATGATATATGATCCACCACGTGGATCTGAAAAGCACAAAAAGGCCTCGTTTCTGTTTCCTGATCCAGAAAAAGAAAAAGGCAGTGGCCTGAACTGAATATCCCTCAACTGCCCGTGGACTTTGTCTGGTAATGTCGACGCGTTAGTATTCAGCACTCTTGTACACAAACACACCCCAAAAAAGGAACAGAAGAAAAAAGAACGCTAGAATTGAAAGAACCAAACAACATTTTCTGTTCAGAGAACTATCAGCAGGCAATATAGCGAGCCTGTGTCAGCATTTCCGCTAGTGCAGGACACTTGACATGCATCATTAGGTCGTTCCAGCCAATTCTTTCAAAGAAAAATGAAGGTCGTTCCAGCCATAACGTAAGACAACGCCAGCAGCCTAGCAATAAATCAATGACGATTCAGGCTAGACACATTTAGACCGAAAACTGAGAGCCGAACCGAAGCAAACCTAGCCGTCGATTTTAAGTTTTTTGGTTCGATTTCGAACCGAAGCAAACCTAGCAGTTGATTTCTAGTTTTTTGGTTCGATTTCGGTTTTTGGTTCTCAAAAACTACGGTATTTAGCTCAATGTTCGATTTGTACATTCAACCGAACCGTAAGACCGAGCAAACCGAGGATTCATTGACTCCCTCTCTCTCGTTAGTCGCACCAAGGACTCCTTCCCTCTCGCAAGCGCACTAAGGCCCAGCTAACGGCCCACTAGGCCACTACCCACTCCTCTCGACTCCTGCGCTCTTCGCCTCTTCCCCCCACGCCACCCCTAGGCGAGCGAGGACAGACACCCAAGAGAGAGCGGCAGCCGGCAAGCCACTCCTAACCTACTCTCCAAGTACCATGTAGAGCTGCTAGAGCAGAGCAGAGCGGGCGAGGCAGCGAGCGCCGCAACGGGCGAGTGGCGGCATGGCATGGTGGCTGCTGTGAGCACCGGAGGGGACGAGCTGCGCGGCGGCGGCTGCAACTTTGCGAGCGGCGCGAAGGCGGGATCTGCGGCAGGATCAGCGGCGGCAGCGGGGTCTGCATGCAGGATCAGCGGCGGCAGCGGGGTCTGCGAGCAGAGGAACAGCGATGGGATCCTGTGCTTCTCGCTGTCCCTCTTCTCTAGTTCTGATGAGACCAATCGGTTTAACCAAAAATCGAACCGAAGAAACCTTGAAACCTAAACCAAAGTTTGTCAGTGTTTTCTTGTTTTCTACCAAACCGATCAGGTGCTTTCTAAAAATCGAAAATTTTTTGAAACCGGAAAAACCGAACTGATGTGTTGGTTAAAACCGATGCCCAGGCTGAATTATTGACGACCTCGGTCATGACACGATGGATAATCACGCCAGCCTAGCAGGCGTTCTGCAATCTGCATGCATGTCAACACACTGACGTGGAGCAGTGAACATTTCTGCCGGTCTTGGCTTCTTGGGCCCATTCCAAGAGTTGGTGACAGGTGAGAACACGCATCAGCTTAGGTATCACGATTTGTTTTACCAGTGAACAACGTCATGACATTTTTGTAAATCAACATATCGAAGGGTTTTTTTTGTTGCAATTTCTATAAAAAAATACATATATATTTATTTATTTAAAAATGAATAAAAATTCCTTCCTAGCAACGATTGCTGGTGTTGAGAACTCTGAACGTGTGCTACTCCCATAGACTAACCGCAGTGGTGGTGTGTATCAACGCCCAAATCATTGACACTAGCATATTTTCTTCGGCATCCATCCCGAATTTTTTTTATTTTTATTCTAAATTTAAAACATATTTCGAATTTGACCCGCTTATGAAAATATTTTTAAAACTAGGCCGTTTGGACCCGCCACCATGCATGGCAGGGCAAATGCATAGAACCCCGCCATGCATGGCGGCGGGATACTACCGCTGACGTGGCATGGTTCTGGGGACACCTGCTTACGTGGCGGGGTACATGGCAAACAGTACACCGCCACTCATCATGGCGGGTTGCAACCCGCCGTGCATCATGGCGGGGTGCTCCTGTCTGATAAAACGGCCCACCATCTCCTTTCTCTACGTTCCCTGGTGGCACTTTCGTTTATTTAATCTTTAGACGTATATTTCTAACTTCGAATAAATTTATTCAAAAATTAGATTTAAATATCTATCTAATAATACTAATTTTATATTATAAATATTAATAATTTTAATAAATATTTAATCAAAATTTTCTTATAAAAAACGAAAACAACAAATATTTAGGAATAAAGAGGTATACACTTGCCGGTACCCTGCTGCGCGCACTGTAGCACAGTACTGCAGCACAGCACAGTACAACTGCAGCACTGCAGCACTGTAGCACAGGGCACTGCAATACTGTAGCAAGCACTGTAGCGTAGCAGGTGCTATCTCTTCATTCCTAAATATTTGTCATTTACGCTTCTATAATAAAAAAATTTTGATTAAATATTTATTAAAAATATTAATATTTATAATATAAAATTAGTATCATTAGATAGATATTTAAATCTAATTTTTGAATAAATTTATTTGAAGTTAGAAATATACGTCGAAATCTAAAAAATATTTTAAAATTTTTTGGGAACTAAACAAGGCCGTGGTCACTCTGCGCATGCGATGCGCAGCGTGATCTTTCTTTCCACACATACACACTGTGACGCCTTGTTTAGTTCAAAAAATTTTTTAGATTTTAATACTGTAGCAATTTCGTTTTTATTTAATAAAAATTATCTAATTATAAAGTAACTAGGTTTAAAAGATTCGTCTCGTAATTTATAGGTAAACTGTATGATTAGTGCAATTTACAGACAATAATTATCACAAATAAACGAAAGTGCCATCAGGAAACACAAAGAAAGCAGGGAGTGGACTGTTTTGTGAGACATGGAGCACCCGCCATGATGCGTGGCGGGGTTGCATCCCGCCATGATGCCTGGCGGGGTACTTTTTGCCACGTACCCCGCCACGTGTTAGCCACGTCAGCATGTGTCCTCTAAATCATGCCACGTCAGTAGTAGTACCCCGCCGCCATGCATGGCGGGGTTCTGTGCATTTGCCCCGCCATGCATGGTGGCGGATCCAAACGGCCTAGTTTTGAAAATATTTTCATAAACGGATCAAATTTAGGCTAAAAATAAAAAAAAATCTCCCTAGCTGCAGTGTACAAATCAATGCTCAGAGCTTCTCTAGCTTTCCGGTTCCAAGTGGCTTGTCTTACAGCCTGTTCTGTTTCAGTATAATTGGCATGTAGTATGTGCTAGTAGTTCTTATTCTACTCCTCTGCTTCCCCAATATGATAAGCATGCAGTCTGATGAACCACGCTGGCCCAGTATGCACGCTGCCTGCAGCATGCATGTCACATTCATAGATGTATAGAAATAGAATAACGAGCGTTCTTGCCTGTTTCCACCGCGGAGAGTCGATCGAAGACAGGCAGAGGGACAAAAATCACGCGATTTCTCATGTGACCACAGATCAGCTGTAACTGTAAGAAAAACAACCTGATTACGCGTATCATATTTGAGACATATAGTAGTGCAAGTTGCTGATTAATTAGATGACTCTCTGTTACCCAAGTATTTACCGCATAAAGTAATGCCATTTGCAGGTCCATCGCTGTTAGTTCACCTCTCTTGTGAATTGTGATCACAGTATACTTTATTTGCTCTGCCAGCCATCGCACGCATCATGTCAGAAAGCAAGTAGGAGTATTATATGTATATGTACTACAGTACTATGCAGCCGAATGTTGAGAATGTTGATATGGCCAAACATGCAAAAACAAAATATGGCCTTATTTAGTTCCGAAAAGATTTCGGATGTCGATACTGTAGCATTTTTATTTGTTTATGACAAATATTATCCAATTATGGACTAATTAGGATCAAAAGATTTGTCTCGCGATTTCCAGCTAAACTGTGTAATTAGTTTTTGCTTTCGTCTATATTTAATGCTTCATGCATATGCCGCAAAATTCGATGTGACGGGGAATCTTGAAAACTTTTTGCTTTTTGGGGTTAACTAAACAAGGCCTATCAAGAATTTTGAACTAGAGAATGTTATCAAGAGCGTCAGCGTGATGGAGCTGCTCCTCAGTCCCCACTCGCCATCCTCGCGCGCGCGTGGGCTGGCACGCGTGGCGTCCGGCAAAGCTGACTCGTCCGGTGACCCGGCCGTCTATAAATTAGCTGCACGCTGATAGCGAGAGAACTCACCAGTGACAACTCGCAACTCAAAAACAGCAACACAAAGCAGTTGAGAGCTCAGCAAAGCGATAGCTAAGCTAGCTAGTAGTCGAAGCAGCTAGCGCTCAACTGTGTTGAGTGTTGCACAGATCCTCAAGCACCAGTGTTTAATTAGCCATCAGCTCCCTCCCATGGCCAGTTTCGCAGCTCAGGTCAGGAACATGTTCTTCGTGCTCGTCGAGCGCGTCACCGGCTACGGCGGCCACGCTGAAGACCAGAAGGATGCTTCATCAGGTAATAAACAACCAAATATATATGTCGTTCTGAAAAGTGAAAAGGCCAGTTGATAGTACTATAGTAAAGTATTTATGCGGTGGTGTAGAACTGTAAATAAAGGAAGTAAGAGGCTAATAATTTCTTCCCTCTCTTAATAATAATGTAGGTGCACAAGAGCCCACCAAGTTGACGTCTGATGTTTCTGAAACCGAAGAAGAAGAGGTGATTGCGGTACAGAACATTCAGATAAGAGCAAGAGGTGGCGAACCCTTTGTGCAAGGTGGCTCAATGCCTCAGGTTAATTAGTTAACACTGCGGGCTTGTAGGGATTGTTAGTTGCAGAGCCTCAGGTGATGATGATCTTCAGATGATGATGTGCCTCCCAGTGTTTCCAGCTTTTCAAGCAACCTGCATGGATGTGTGCCTCGATCGTCCTATTTAGTCGTTCCTTCTGATCAAATTCTATCGTTTAAGTTGTAATTCTAGTGTCCTATATACATGCATGCATGCATGTGTAAGCTTGCTGTCACGCTGTGTCGTCGTCGGCTCATGATTGACCTTGGTAGGTCGTTTATGTCATGTTCGTGGATCGATCAGAATTGTAGTGTTTGTTATTAAAGTGGTAAATCTTATCAGTCCACTCTTCAGCTTTAACTTTCAAGCAGTGAATTTTTCTCGAAGCTTCTGTTTTATTGGTGTGTGTATTCTAAATTTAACTAAGTTTATAGTAGAAAACGATATCAACAACATTTATAACTTCAAATGAATATCCTATTAAAATATACTCCCTAGCGGATTTTTTTTAGATAAAGGAATATCTATTTCAGCCTGCACATTCACGAGTGAATGCTTACAGCTTAAACATTACAAAAGTTGGGACATAATCTAGAATCCGCTAAGCGGCAAACTAGATAAAAACTTGGGCCCTAACACATGAGGGCAACCTAGCCATGACAAAGTCCAGAGCTCAGCTGAAGCGAGCAAACTGACCACAAATCTAAACCTACTCCCTAGCGGATAAAATCAGTTATATGAATATTCTGACAACACTAAGGGTACATTTGGCACGGATTCAGATTATTGTAGAAACAATAACATTTCAGAGATTCAGATTCACTCAAGAAATATTTTAGATGATGAATTAAAAAATATATTTTGTAAGATCGTTTGGCTAGTAATAATAATTCCACATCATCATGAATGCAAGGCGCCGCCACATCAGACATTCCAACGGCATCGATGGTGGAGGCAACTTTTAGAAATGCGGTCGCTCGGTCCGTGAGGTCCATTTTTAATCATGCATGCATCGTGCTCACCCAGTGGATAAGACATGCTTGTCTCCCCATGCACTTTGCTTGTCTCGAGGCCATCTCACGGGGATGGGGCCAAGCCGATCAAGTACAATGGCAAATAAGACATTTCCCATGTGCGTGATCAGGCCATATATACTTAAGTAATAAACTTAACAATGCAATTTTGTTGGTTTATTGCTGATCTGCGCTAGCCATTTGCATCATAAACGGAACAACTGGATCTAGACATTGTTTCGCACAACTCTCTTTGAGCCTCATTTCATATTTGGGTCATCAAAAATCATCAAGCTCTATATTTTAATGCAAAACTCATTCGTAGAGACTGGTGAACGCACCATCTCAACCAACAGGCCTCTATAAATCGACATCTACGGAGACGGGACAACTTTTTCCACCTCTAAAGACTTACTCTCTCGATCCCAAAAAGAGTACCGTTTTAAAATTTCAAACGTCTTTTTGATCATTCGTCTTATTCATTTTTTTTGCATAAATATTATATATTTTGTGAAGACTTATTTTATCATTAAAGATACTTTACTAATGATTTATTTATTTCATAATTTATAAAAATTTTTGAATAAAACGAACGGTCAAACATGATGTGTAAAAGTAAAAAAAGTCACTCTTTTTGAGAAGGAGGGGGTACTAAAGAAAATCAAGAACACCACTAAGCCACTGTGCTCTTTGCCAAACATGATGTGTAAAATTAAAAAACGTCACTTTTTTTAGACGGAGGGGGTACTAAAGAAAATCAAAAACACCACCAAGCCACTGTGTTCTTTGCTCCTCATCACTATTGCTGTCTATGGGTCCTTTCCCTCTTCCTCTCTTCCAAGTCCGAAGGCGACATGAAGTGGAGTAGACCCATCTTTTGTTTACACAGCAGTTCTTTAGATCTAATTTGCTTAGGTTTAGTCTAAACAAATCTACCTAGGAAATCAGATATTTTTTGGCCAAAATCTTCTTATTTATAATGATTTCGACGATTGCCATGATTTAGTCATCGTTGCAGCCTTGCAGGCATTGATTTCATCAGCAGACAACTAATTTGTAGCCATTATCTAAAGGGACGCGGTGATCCTGGACAGTCCCACCAAAGACATTGACTTCGGGTCCCTGATGGTCATAGAGAGGAAATCAAGGACTGAAGGTGATAAATCTACAGTCTATGTTCTACCCAACAATGCAACTGTCAACATTTTTTCATCGATTCAGATGTGTTTTGGACTGGTCTAGAACATTTGATCTTGTAATATGTCTAATGTTTTAGAATTGATCATTGTATTCAAATGCACTTTGGGTTTGGTGTTCAAGGTGTCCTGTTCTCCATCGAGAAAAGTCATTAGGAAAGAAGATGGACGAATCTGGAATGGAGAGGAACGAGTTAATATATTATATTAGTACTCAATTAATAGAGGTGGACACATTAAGACGCCCATCTAATATGTCTACCTCTATTAATCGAGGGTTAATAGAGGCAGATCTTTCCCATATGCGTCCTTTTCCACTTTCATCATAGATGGTGTCCATTTGTGTCCGGCTATATTAATCTAGACAATAATCTTCTAAAATCGATTGTATAGTAATGATGATTGTCTTCGGGGGGTCTTCTGCGGTAGACTTCACATGCATCTCTGCTTGGGGCAGTTTAGTCTGGTACTCTGGTTCTTGATCCTTGGGATGCTATGTTTTCCTTTGCTTCGGGTTTCATATCATATCATCACATGATTGTACCTATGTGGTATGTTTTTCTTTTCATGATAGGTAAGTTGTGCATTATGCTGCAAAAAGCTTGCAAACGTGAAGAGATAGCAAGGCAAGACAACTTGGACACCTTGATATAACCAGTTGATAAATGATAATTTCTGGACAAGAACTAGTTGATATAGCTCAATCAACTTGTTGCAGTAGTTTGAATGTAGGCTTGTAGTTATAGCTATAAACAATATTTTTTGTTTAAAAAACACGTATTTCGATTCAAAAATTTGCATATGATAATCATGGTGATGAACGGTACTCATCACCAAATCGGACGCAAGGCAGAAAGGTGTGCGGGGACCGGAGAACCGTCGGATGCCGACCGGACGGCACGGAAGGGGTCCATGATCCTGTACCGCCGATAGCAACGCCTGTGTCCGAGAACCCACGCCCCCCACCCACCGGCCCCACTCCGGGGTCTCGCCGAAGGCGAAGCAGCTAGCGGTGGCGTGGGCTGCTGGAACACACAGGAACGCGACAATCTCCACGGCTGGCTGCTGGAACACACGGGAACGCGACAATCTCCACGGCTGGCGGCTGGCGGATGGATCGGGGGGTCCTTTCACCACCAGCCAAGCGCACCCGCGCGACGTGTCGGCCTACAGGCGTCTCGCCGCGAGTCCTCGGCAGCCTCACGACTCACGAGGCGGGCTCGGCTTTACCGGGCGGTGAACGGCGCGCGTCGTTCCCGCCACTCGCTGTCCCTGCCTGACTTTCAAAAAGGGTGGCGTGTCACCGCCTGGTTACTCACAGTTATAGTAGACTCACAGTCATAGATCCCCGTGGCGGATTCCAAGAACCCAAGTGAATCGCGGCTCGTCAAGTCCGGCGGTGCCGTCC
Source organism: Sorghum bicolor (assembly GCF_000003195.3). Taxonomy (NCBI): domain Eukaryota; kingdom Viridiplantae; phylum Streptophyta; class Magnoliopsida; order Poales; family Poaceae; genus Sorghum; species Sorghum bicolor. The sequence goes on from NC_012875.2 coordinate 57,694,796, forward strand.
AGAGAGCTAGAGCGCTAGAGCTAGAGCACAGCTATCCCCGCCATGGCGGCCGCGGCGCGCGCGATCATCTGCGAGCTGGCGCCGCAGAAGGTGTCGTCGTCGACGGCGTCGGGGCCCGTGGCGCCGAAGAAGCGCGACGCCGGGACGAAAGTGGTGCTCCAGCCCCGGCTCTGCACGCTGCGGTCGTACGGCGCCGGCAGCGGCGTGGTGACGCGGAGGATTCTGGCCGGGGAGGAAGACGGAAGCGGAGCCGCCGACTCGGGCGGCTCCGCGGCGTCACCGTTCTTCGCCTCGCTCGCCGACTACATCGAGAGCTCCCGCAAGAGCCAGGACTTCGAGACCATCTCCGGCCGCCTCGCCATGGTGAGTGACTGATGAGGCCCCTCTGGTCTGGCCTCTGCTCTGCTCTGCTCTGCTGCTCTCCGTACACAGAGAGTACACGTCGCATCCATGGTTAAATTAAACGTCGCGTTGCTGGTGCTGCTCATTTGCAGCTGGCGTTCGCGGCGGCGGTGGCCGTGGAGACGACGACGGGCAGCTCGCTGTTCAAGAAGCTGGACACGATGGAGATCGAGGAGGCGGCGGGGGTGTGCGTGGCGGTGGTCGCCTGCGCCGCGGCGTTCGCGTGGGCCTCCAGCGCGCGCAACAGGATCGGTCAGATGTTCACGCTGGGCTGCAACGCCTTCGTCGACTCCCTCATCGACAACATCGTCGAGGCGCTCTTCTCCGAGGGCGAGCTGCAGGACTGGTCCGACGACATATAAACAAGCACATATGCACACATATAGAGATTAGCAGATAGCCAGATACTGTAATAGACAGTACGTATATACATATAGTCAAGTATTTATAGTAATTAAGTAGGTGAAGCTGTTAAGTGAGATCCACGCATTTCTCGCAAGCTTCGTTGATCGTTGCAAAACGGCAAGGAAGTTGTTCTGAATCTTTCAGAGATGGATCCTGCTCCTGCAAGGGTGTTCTGTGATGAGAGAGTTCTGCAGTCTGCGTAGGAACACAGGCAGGATATCTCGCAGTAGTCAGGGGGTTCTTCATGGTTGTGAAATATGCAGGTCTCTTGGGAGAAATAGTGTGCTGGGGAGGATTAGCCCCTTGAATTAACTGTACCTACTACTAGTACTAGACATATACCAAGTGTAATTAGAGAATGAAGCATGTAATCAAAACTATGTACTATGCATAAAGAGTGTAGTTAGGAGTCAATTAAATCTGGAGTGTTGACTCTTGACATTATGCCACATGGAGTGGAGATGAAACCCTATACACCGTGCTTCTTTTTGTGTCCCTTGCTCCATTTCTATGTGTCTGACAGTATTCATGTGTCTGAAGAAATACTTTATGACTTAAAAATTCTAGAGAAAAATGCAGTACACAATATGCATAGTAACACTTTGTAAATATGAAGTCTATCTAGCATCTTGCAGTATGCACTTGCAACTTTGTGCGATTGGAACCGGACTATATATGAAAACAAAGACAACAAAATTAAATCCATCATTCAGTATTCATCAGTTACAACTTGAAGCGAGGTGGGTGGTCCGGTCCTCATCAGTTACAACTAGGACTTCTCGCGGACCTCAAAGATCAGTACTCTCTCCATTGCACACTCATCTAATAGGATTCCAATTTTTTAATCTTTAACTATCACTTATTCAAAAAATCTGTACATTCCACCGTACAAATTCATTGTTATTGGATTCATATTTGAAAACACTTTATTTTATAAATGTCCAATTCATAGTATGAATAATACAGGATACAAGATATTAGTGGTCAAAGTGTGGTGTTGGAGAGGGCAATCGTGCCTTATACAAAAACAAAATATGGGAGTAATATTTGTGCCACACGTGTAGTAAATGGCAGCAGATTCGGACATTGTTTTTGTCATTATGTAAATTTCCTTTGCTTTCGAGTACTTGAATTCCCTGTGATCTGAGTTTCTAATGTTTACAGAAGTACAGACGACGATGACTAGGATCTCTCCTTCCTACGCCTCGATCCCCTCCTCCACCTCATTCCTCAACGAACCAACAACAGTAGTAGTCAGAAGCGGTGAAACAATATCAAGTCCAGTGATGCTAGTACACTCAGGTTACATTGTGATCAGGATGCATTCTCTATTGCTTCAATGCACCCCAACACGCTTGCCTTTTGGGACATCGCTGACATAAGCGCTTCATGGGCTGCCTTATTGTTCTTCAGAAGTGATGCAGCAAATAGGACCTGAAATTGCCAAAATAACGGCGGCATCGGTCAACATTTAGGCTATGGAATGGTTATATGCTTCTATTAGGTCAGGAGAGAGGGAAGGATAACTCACTGCCCATCTGGTAAGGTTTTGTTGTTGATCTTTGCTTAGTTGCGGCTTAGTTCTGTTTATGAACCTCTACAAGCAAACAAACAGGAAATTCTTCAGATGCAGTTTTCTAAAGATATAGCGAATATGTCATAATATAGAACTGTTGAGGATATGATTATAGCTCTTAAAGCACCTGAAGGGTGAAAAGATCTGCTGATTGACCTACAACTTTGTCATATTGTAGACCTTCAGCAGCCAGCCCTGCCATTGAAACTACAGCTAACCTGAGAAAGATATGTATCAGTAGCTTGCATGTTTGTTTAATCCTGGTGACATTTTTGTAGGTGTGCGGTGCAAATATCAACATTACACTATGAACATAGATTACAGGTATGGACAGGTAAAAAAACGGTTACCTGTCTAGTTCCTTTCCATCAAGTTTCCCACTGTATATTAGCTTTTGTAACTGCTCATCTATCAAATTAACATGCTCCTTTCCGATGTCCAAAGAATATCCAAGGATAGGTAGGCCAATCAAATAGGCGACTGGATTTTCATAAAACTTCCATTCAGAAAATTCCTACTGCAAATATAATCTTGCTAGGAAAATAATCACATACCTAGGAAGTGGGCAGCTTCATGCCTAGCTATTCTCTCCTGATAGTCAGGAAAGACCGTAGAAAATGCTCCAATTGCTGCTTGCAGAAGACTACAATGATGGTATGCATAATTAACATGGGTTCATAATTAATATGCAACATATTTACATGGCGCATGGAGGCATTGTTTTTACAGATACAATATATCATGTTAATAGTAAAATAATGCATTGAATCGAATGAGCAGTCTTCATGCTTGATTTTTTTTTCTTATTAAGATAGGCTAAGTTATCTGAGGGCACTATTGTTGCCTTATTCATGTCTAAGAAAACTTTGCTCCAGGAGATGATGTAATTTTTGATACGGATACATCTGTGTAAGGTCACAGAAAAGATTATGCAATTGAATCGCTCTTCCAAACTTGCACAGGTGAAGAAACACGTACCCTGGAGCAACGCTTCCGACAGCCAATACGATCAATGAAATGCTTCCAATCAAGTAGGGAACAAAGAAGCCCCAATCCTGGCAGAGATAATTGTAGAAGATTCATTAAATCTTTAATTCCTTTTCATTTAGATGTCGAGATCACAATCAATTTTGAAGGTACCCCATGATTCAAGTCCTCTATGCTCATCTTATCTGAAAGTACATAGAGCAGGTGTCATGGAAATAGTAATACCCCAGGGAGCTGGCCTGCAAGGACGGCTAAGAATCCAGTGGTACCCACAACTGTAAACAAAAATGCCGCCTGCATTAAAAAAAATGCAGGATTACACTCCGAAAAGCACGGATATTTAGCCCTGAACGATGCTACATTTGCCTCAGCTAACAGGAGAACAACAGTTCAATTATGAAAGACTGGAACTGTGGAACAAGCAACAACACTCACATCATTTCTAACACTTGGAATTGCTAGATTCTCAGCATTCTTGATTCCAAGGGTAGTGAGCTCCCGCAGAGATGTCTGTTCCAGTTCAGATTCAGAATGCAGGCTCATCAGTTAGAATCAATCAGAGCCAGACATCAGTTAAAAGAAACAACGATCAAAGTCTACATGATGGTTGCATTATGAAAATTGCACGAGCAAACGCATGACAGGATTATGCATCGTCCTGCAAACACGAAGTGTTCGATCATCGATGCCTGAGAAGACAGAGCACTGACCGTGCGGCGCGACACGTAGGGCTGCGAGCTCCACCGCTTGGCCCATCCGAGCTCTCTGAGCTGGTCCAGCGCCTCCTTAACATCATCGCTGCTTTTCTGCAGCAGCACCCAAACCCAACTCAAATGCATCAATCATATCACCAGGTTGCTTGCCAGCCAGTCAAAAAGACGGTGCTGCGACTGTCGCTCACCTTGTCGATGGCGGCCTGCAGACCTTTAAGGTCCACCCCGGAGGCCGCCGAAGACGAGGCTGCCGCGGCGCGCCACCGGCGGCGCGGCCCGACGGAGCTCGCGGTGGGCGCGACGAGCACGGCCACGATCGCCATTGGCTCCCCCTGCGCGCGCGGTTCTGCGGCCGACCGCCAACGGTAGGGGATAACACAGTTCAGAGTCTTTCGTCGTGATCTTCTGAGGCGTAGATTTCGTGCGTCGCTGAACGCGCCGTCGTGTCACCTCCTGCGCGGCTGCGCTCCCGGCGTGCTTTCCGTTGCGACACGCGCTCCAGAAGATCCGAGCCGCGCGTTTGGAGGTGGAGTTTGCCCCGAAAAATGCTGAGCCACAAAAAATCATGCCGTTACAAACACTACTACTCGCTTTGGCGCCTATCCCATCCGTTTCTCCAGTTTCGTCTTCCCCGCTCGCCCCAACCTCCTATCAAAATCTCCGTTCCCAATTCGAATCCCCCAGATCCTATCCTCGGCATCGGCAGGAGTCCAGATGCTTCTCCTCCAGCCCCGCGCAGTCCCTGCGCCTGCTCTGCGGGGGAGGCCTCCTCGGCCACGCCGGCGGCTGGTGCCGCCTCCCCTCGCCTCGGCGTCTGGTTCCATCGTCGTCAGCTCCGACGAGGACGCCTTCACCAGGTGCTCCGGGTACCTGTTCGAGGAGGGCGCGGCCACCGAGTCGGAGCTCCCCACCGCGTACGACCTCCCCGGCATCGCGGCCGTGTACCGCCGCCGCCCGCTCCTCGTGCTCCGCCGCTCCCTGCAGATCGGCACGTCCTTTGGTCGGTGGTTCGCGCTGCGGTACCTCGACCGCGTCAACGAGCGCGCGGACGACATGTTCGAGGTCCGCGCAGCGCGCTCACGCTACGTTTGCTTATGATCGGTCCCGCGCACGCTTCGTGTTTGATCATATTCCCTGGCGTGTTTTGGTTCACCTTCGGTGCTTAACACGATGAGTTGGTGTTGTCTTTGCAGCTTCGGGCGGCTCAGCTCAGGAGGATACTGTTAGAGCTTGGCCCGGTATGCCTCGTTTCGCATTGCCTGCTCATGTGTACGTTCCTTATCTGATGATCATTGAAGTCTATTGATGTTGCTCTTTTAATCACAGGCATTTGTGAAGATCGCGCAAGCAGTTTCGTCGCGGCCGGTGAGGTTCACTAGTCGTTACATCTTCATTTCAACTATTCCTATTGTGATTGCAGCTTGCAAGCTTGGAGTGCCTTAACTTTAGATGTTTGACACTTGTCGACTTCTTTGTTTCGTTTGCTGCAGGATGTTGTTCCACCTGCATACCTTGATCAGCTCTCACTACTTCAGGACCGCATAGCACCATTTTCAAACGATGTTGCTTTTAACATTATAGAGAAAGAGCTTGGGCTGCCACTGGATATGATTTTCTCTGAGATAACACCAGAGCCTGTTGCTGCTGCATCTCTTGGACAGGTCGGATTGCTTTATCATTCATGTCATGAATTGATTAACCACTCTTAGCAGCATTTTGTATTTCTAAATACGGAAGCAGAGCACAGTTGCATACAGTCACGTGCATTTGGATAGTTGAGCTATTAGTTATCTGACTGCTATTGCATCCTCTCTGCATTTTCATTGTTTCAACTTCGAACACCAGAACTGATGTGCAACTGAACCTCAGCTTTGCACGTTAATATTTGTTTCTGGATGTTCCCCTAAAGGGATGAAAATAAGTGCACTTCAAATTTAGGAGCAACTAAAAGTATTGTATAATGGAAATCTGAACCTGTATGAAGTTTTTTTTTTTGAAGGAAAACCTGTATGAAGTTTGAATACCATATTACATGTTTCTTTAAAGGAACAACAAATGAGTAACTTCCCAGAGCTGAAATTTGAGACAACTAAAGGCACAATAGGATGGAACCCTGAACTTCCATGATAAATTCAAATATTAGTCAATTCACACTTCTTAGCATGGATAACCATGGAATTTCATCTCCAGTGATACAATGTTCCATTTTTCTTATTTTTGTAGGTTTACCAGGCTAGGCTCCGCTCCAATGGTAAGGTTGTTGCTGTCAAAGTACAAAGACCTGGAGTTCAAGCAGCAATTTCATTAGACATATATATCTTGAGGTTCCTAGCTAGTATTGCAAGGAAGGCTGCCAAGTTGAACACAGACCTTCCAGTAAGTCTGACTGCTGTTGTACCATGTAATCAGTTGAAGAATCTGTTTGTCTTTAAAGAGGTCAAAAACAGAAAAATAACCCAACATTAAGGGAAAATCTTTTTAAAAGAACAACTATATTATTCTGTATCAGTTATGTTGTGCCTCTTATATTTTACTTGTTTTCTAATCACATGTATTTGCTTCTTGTATGTGCAGGCTGTGCTTGATGAATGGGCATCAAGCCTATTTCGGGTAACTCTTCTCCATATATGATGACGTGCTATTTCTATAGTGAATATATCTACATAAATTTTGTTCATTTACTTCAGTTCACTTCAACACATTTCAATTTGGTTATAGCATCTGTAGGCATTGGCATGAGATAATATTAGATTGAAGTATGAATTAATTTGAGGCTTATGCCTTAACCCTTAGAATGATTTCATTGCTATGTAGATAATAGCAGTTTGCTAGAAAAACAATCTAGGAAAGTTTATTGGAGGTCAACATCCAAAATGTGGTATTGGTTACGGGTTCCAAATGAACATTTAAAATTTGTTAATCGTTTTTTGTGCTATGATTCTATATTTCTATTCATAGTTCACTATGCTCAAGTAATTTCAAGGTTGCAATTTATGGACACTTGTTGTATATCCAAGGAGGAATATAAATATCAATCTTTTTCAATGTGACAGTGGATTGAAACCATTGCATTTCTACTTTTACCGTGAGAGTCCATAGCTTTTGTGATAAGCTTCTTTTCAAAAAGCCTGACGAAGAAAAGTTGACACTATTCTGGCAAGAATGTGCCTCAGTATTCTAGGCTATGTCAGATGTCTGATTAAAATATTAGCTGTATATCCTTAGATATTCACATTGAATACAGGTAAATCACATTTGATGCAGGAGATGGATTATAGAGAAGAAGCAAGAAATGGACTTAAGTTCAGGTTGAATTCTTCGTCCATTAGACAAGGTCCAGTTCAATGCATTTGTCTATGATGGATACACATCTTCATTGAGAAATATATGTTGTTTTAGAGCCTGAATGATCAAACATCCTTCACTTGCACGACAAATATAGGCAAAAACATTTAGCTTGGGGCCATCAGATTTATTTGAGAATTACTTTCCTAATATAAAATACTTGTACTTTTTCAGTAAAGTATCTATTATTTATATTACATATCAATATAGAAATTGATATCCAAGTTGCTTATTTGAGACTATCTCATATATGGGTTCCTCAAACATCTTTTGATTCAATGACAGAGAATTGTTTGGGAAATTTAGAGATGTCTCAGTTCCCGAAATGTATCTGGAGCAGACTAGAAGGCGAGTCCTTGTCATGGAATGGATCGAGGTGCACAGTCTGTGATCTTATTCAACTGTCAACAAATGAACATGCATGCAAAAATTGCAGTTTGTAATTCTACTTGCGCTTTGTGATCTTGTAGGGGGAAAAGTTGTCAGAAGTCAGAGATCAGTATTTGGTTGAGGTAAAGGACTGTCAAAGCTCAAATAATGACATAAAACTGGGCTTTCGAAGCACATTGATCAGATTGATTATGCTGGCATATTTTACATTGCAGGTTGGAGTATATTGTTCGCTTTCCCAGCTATTAGAATATGGATTTTACCATGCAGATCCACACCCCGGAAATCTTTTGCGTACAGTTGATGGGAAATTAGCCTACTTAGGTAATGGTTATATTTTCTATATCTTCACTAAAGAATGCATGTTTATAGACTTTTGGGTTCCCAGTTTACTGTCTTGATCATCTTGAGTGCTGCTGCCCTTTGTGTGACCAAGAGGAGGAAAATATTCAGCACTTGCTCTCATCTTGTGTATTCACAAGAAGTGTATGGTTTTAGGTCTTATATCTAGTTAGGCTGCAACACTTATCCCCAAGAACAAAAGAATGCACTTTAATGGATTTGTGGCGCCTAGCTTTGCAAGTTTGCAGCATGTTCGAAAACATCATCGCAAGGGTTTCAACTGATTGGTCGTCCTGGTGGAATGGTGGATTTGGAAGCATAAATGGTTGCATTTTTTAGGGATCCCAGCCCAGTTTTAATTGTGTCATACAGGGTATTAAAGATGAGGCCAGGTTGTGGTGTGTGGCGGCAGCCAAGGGACTCTGTAGCTTATGGCCATGACTGCTTTGTTGGTCTTTGCTTATTACTTAGGCCCTGTTTAGTTTCCAAATATTTCCCAATTTTTTTCAAGATTCCCTGTCACATCGAATCTTTGGACGCATGCATGGAGCATTAAATATAGATAAAAAATAACTAATTGCACAGCTGTAATTTGCGAAACGAATCTTTTGAGCCTAGTTAGTCTATGATTGGACAATAGGCCTTAGTTTTTTTCACCAACTAAACAAGGCCTTAGTTTGTTTTCAGTGTTTTTCTGCTATAATGGCCGTGCCCTTTTAAGGGGTTGTTTGAGTCACTTAGACTCCTTATTCTTCTACTTGATATAATGATACGCAGCTCTCCTGCGTGTTCAAGAAAAAAAAACTTTACAACCAATTGAATGAAGCTCACACTATTTCAACTAAATGTGACACACTATTTGTCAATAGATTTTGGGATGATGGGAGAATTCCGACAAGACCTACGTGATGGATTTATTGAAGCTTGTCTTCATCTTGTTAACCGTGATTTTGATGCTTTAGCAAAAGATTTTGTAACCCTTGGGTAAGAAAATTACTCTGAACTAATATGAATCAGTTTTCACACATTAGGTTGGTTGTCAGTATCAGTATCATTATGTGATAAGTTAGGTTTCTGAAGTGGAATTCGTTTATACTAATGATCCAGTAAATGCATCTTATCTTTACAAATCTTGCAGTTTACTTCCTCCAACTGCCCAGAAGGGTGAAGTCACAAAGGCATTGACAGGTATTCCAGTTCTGGATGAATGTTGGATATGTTTAAACATAACTTAGAATTAGTTGATCTAGATATTGTTGTTCTAATTTCAAATTTGTAGATCAGGAATCTTGCCATAATACTTGTCCAATTGGCATATCACTCAGTATCCTACTTTCTTATTTTTGTCCCAGGTGTATTTGAGAATGCTGTTAACAGAGGAGTTCAGAATATAAGCTTTGGAGATCTGTCAGGAAATCTTGGACGAACAATGTACTATTCTAGTTTACAGATACCATTTCTTCAATAGACATACTGTAAGTTTGTCCTATTAACTAGAGTTAACGTTGTTTCAGGTATAAATTCAAGTTCCAGATACCTTCTTACTTTTCCCTTGTAATCCGAAGGTAACGAGTTTTTCTGCAAAATTTGAGCAAAGTGCTTCACTAATAGAGCTTGCAAACAGGCAGATGCTCTAGAATATGTCTGATATGTATGTTCTTTGGTTCATTGGATAAGAACCTTAGCATGTGATTTTTCAGCCTTGCTGTTTTAGAAGGTATCGCAATCAGCTTCAATCCAAACTATAAAGTTTTGGGCAGTTCATATCCATGGATTGCAAGAAAAGTTCTCACTGACAGTTCACCAAAGCTTCGATCAACTTTGCAGACTCTTCTTTACAAGGTTGATATTTTTCAGCATTTGTATTCTCTGACGATTTAAAATCATACAACTGCTAAGGTGTAAATCATGTTAACAAGTTTACAAGATCAATAATGATAACTAATGATTGTTTACTTTGAAATATTTTTCAAGTTTCCTGCCTATAATATGCCCAATATTTTCTACTGCAAATTCTGTTTTGACTATCGTCTTTTTTCTTCAACTATTATGTTACAGGATGGCACTTTCCAAATTGATCGCCTGGAATCTTTGTTAACTGAGGTTTGTTTCTTTCGTTCTGTGTCTTATATAGATGCTACCTATCCCATCCAATATAGTTGTTTGAGTTGTGTCATATATTTGACGTGAATAAAGATTTAATGTTTGAAACTTGTAAATTTTCCTTCTTAACATGAGGAAGAGGGTGGCCTATTCCAGCCAATCTGTAATGATGATTCACATATTCATTTGGGTTTTGTACTTTTGTGATTAAACAAAATGGCTAAAGCGGCAGCTTTAATCAATGATGATTTCATGTTTACTATAAATGTATCTTCACTTGGTAGCCTCATGTGTATCTATTCTGAGCACATTCCTATTTCATGGTTCCTTTTACAGTCACTTCGTGCCAGAACAGAGCAATCACTGGTCAGAAATCAACAAGAAGATGTTGACAGTACGAGATATGCAATTAAGCAAGTCTTGTCATTCACACTCGCTGACCAGGTTGGACCAAACCGGGCAAATAATTCTTCGATACTGAACTCTTCACCTTAACCAAACAAGATAGAACTTGGCAGATAAATATTTGAAGCTCTATGCTCTCTTGCAGGGTGCCTTTGTGAAGGATTTACTTCTTCAGGAGATTGCTAAGGTACTAGCCTGTTAAAGGCACAATTGTATATTGAGTTAGCTTGATCGTCATAATATTTGGAAAATCCTGAGCATATTAAGATTATGTATTCTAACTATTAAAAGCTACCGAAAGCATTTCAGCGGAACTGGTTGCAAAATGTTAATTCATTTGTGAGTTTCTGTTTCACTTTTGTCGCAAAAGCAATAGGTCATTTTAACAGCTTGTTCCACTTATGAACATTCTATGGCATGAATGCTAACAAGGGAAGTATCAAATAGTGTACAGTTTATTTTTTAAACCAGTTACTTATTTCATGGGAATGCCTTAAATCCGTAACAAACATTCTTTCTAGTTCATCTTCCTTTGGTTTTCAATAAACTTTGATTCACCTCTAGAAGCACCGGAATCTTCTTATTCCATTCATGTTTGATTTAAGATGAATCTGCATACCTGTTTTGATATGAATACTTTCTGGCTATGCATTCTCAAGAATTTAGTTTTTGCAGGGAATAGATGCACTTGGTGTAGCCACATTAAGCTCTGCAACGTCTGCAGCAGCCTCCAGATTGCCATTCGCTGGTGTCCCATCCCCATTGACCTCACTAGACGATGAGGATGCCACCAACTTAAGAAATCTGTATCGCCTGCTCCTACTTTTATCTAAGGTTTCTCAGAAGGGAAACCCATCTCCGGTAAGTACAATTTTCCATATATCTAAGATTTTAGCTTTGTTTATTCAGCTTTTATGGATATGTGATTGATCAAAAGCATAACACACATTATGCTGTGTACTATGAATACACGTCTCCTTTGATATTAGTTAAATGATTTATAAAAAGATATATTGCAAGATTCACAACCTTTTGCTTTCAGCCTTTGTTCCTTTTGTTCATTCGGTATTATTTTTGCAGAGCCCTGGATATAACAGTGCCATAGAGAAGGAAGGTGGTAGCACGGATGAACTTTCTCTTGCGCTGTATGAAATGTCCTCTCTGCCAGAATTTCTTCCAGTTCTTTCTGTCATTCCTGAGGTAAGTTGGACATAAGTTAAGTGAGACTACATGTCAAAATCCACATGACACATGGCTCACTTGTGTATACCCTTCTCCATCAAAGCTTCCACCGGAGTCCCAACAGCAGTTGCTTCTTCTGCCAGCGGATTTAACCAATCGTATTTTATCTCGGGCTGTCGCGAGAACCATTAGAAGACTGTTCATGTAAAGCCAAAGGTACAGAAATTTTCCGTCCCTGCTTCCTTAATTTTCTTTAACTATTCTTTTTGGTTCACTACTAGAAGATAAGGAGGATTTTTTTCTCTCTCCACTCCATATGGTAGCATCTAATCTAGAACCCAAGATCAATCTTTTTTTTTGTTCTTTACGGAATGCTTTGAAACACTGCTATGTACATATTTTTCAAACTACAACAGGCATTGTAAATGGCCCATGTTGCTATGCACATATGGTGTAACTGACAAACTTAATCTATGTGAACATAAAAATAATGCTGTAATGCATTTTGCCTCAAAAACATGGATTCATGTCATTGCTTGTTTCACAATCTGACATAGTGAAAATTGAAATGACAATACCATGCTATGCCCTAATGTCCCCATCAACCATTCATTGAGATAAATAACAAATTAGCATTGTCTTAACTGAAAGCTATTTACTTATTCATTTGCACAAGTACAAACTCAAACGGTCCTCTTTCATGTTGAACAACACTGCAGAAAGAGTTTATGCAAAGGTATATGTACAATTAAACAAACAAGGGCCATATGTTGTGAGCATCCTTTTGCTCACATACAAGCAATCAGTTTCTGACCATGGTCTTCTCGGTAAGAAAACTTTCCATCTTTAGCAATGCCTGAAAGAGTTGAGGTGAAAATCTCAGTTAGATAGGTAGACATAGTTGTGAAGACCAATTCTGCTAAGACAGAACAGGAAGAAAATAGAATTTCAGAATACCTCAATGGCGATGGCACTAGGTGTAAGTATAGTGACATCATTATGGCCTTGTTTTAATGCAATATCTGCATCATAAAGAATTTGGTCAATCAATTGAATTTGCAGCATTGGGCTTAGCGAGTTTGTTAGTAGTACACAGCATTAGAAGGAAAAAAAAACAGGATTATACATAGCAGATGTTACTAAAAACTCATTGGAAACCTACGTTCAAGTGAAACTCTGGCATCAGCATTAGCATACGAGTCCATTCTTTGCTCAAAAAGTGATGTAAGTTTCGCATAAGCCTGCATTAGAAAATAAGAGATCCCTTAGCACTGTAAGGTTTACAAAAAATAGTATATATTACCTGGAGCTCAAGAGGTCAATTCTCATATGGTTGTTATAAAAGTACTAGTGGCTACCTTTGCATAAGGGTCACCAGATTCCTGATGCAAGAGTGGTCGAGATGCGGTTCCTACAGCAGCAATTCTTCTTGCAAGTGCATCCAGTGGAACGTCTAACCACACAGTCAGCCCTTTCTTCATGTAACTCCTACAAACCCCCACAGTAAACTACGGTGAGAATTGGTTCTGAAGAGCAACATCAGGGTAGTTTATCACTTCCAGTACCAATTGATTGGTCGGATCACTGCACCACCTCCGGTTGCAACAACCAACCGATGCATTGATGACAGATCCCTCAGGACCTCACTCTTGACAAGTCGAATGAAACAAGAGGATATCAGAAGAGTTGGTTATCAGGTACAGAGGGACTTCAATAGGAACTTAATGCTCTCAGCCTCTTATCACAGCAGGGAGGTGGGGGAATTGCCAATTCGATCTTCTTAGAAAGAAGAATGAATGGCTTGCGGACTTGGGAGTCTTTTCCCACACTTTCAACCTTCAATAAGGAAATAAATAAACAAATTTTGTCATCTCTAGAGAAATAGACATATTACCTCATTATCTCTGAAGAATGCTTCACTATGGAGCTGAAAGATCTCAGCAACAGATGAGATACCAACAGCCTTCTCTACCAGCTTATCACTGCAATCGGAATTGGCCAGTAACATTTGTAAACCATAAGCAAAAAGGTTACGTATGGAAGATTTTGGTGGAGGGTGAAGTTCATTATCAGAGAGAAATACAAACCTGTCAAAGAACGAATAACCTAATACTTCGGCTAATATCTTCCCAACTGTAGTTTTGCCTGAACCCATCATTCCTGCATACCAAAGTACACAAATATCATACTAAGATGATGGGATGAAGGCATGAAGCTTAGGGTTTGAGGTGAACTGGTGAAGTGGAACTAGAAGCCAAGAACTAACCAACAAGATAAACGCATCGGCCATCCAAGTAAGGGAGAACATCCTGGGCCTTTTGCTGGAGTTAACATGTCCGTCATATATTAGTAATAGCAACATATATAAATAACCGTAGCTAGTTGATTTATTTTCTCCATACAAGGAAATCATCATTATATCATTTCCTATTTCTAGGAGAGAGAAAAAAAACATTTTTTTTCAAAACCTGTAGTATGAGAGCCTCGTCAGTAGAATAGTGGACTTTTCCTGTTCCTGCAAACCATTATCATGTGTATTATATCTCAACTGTCTGATACCACCAAATTGTCACTTGAATGAGAAAATATATCCAGATGAAACAGCTAGACTAGTCCAAATTCAGTAATTCCTCCTAGCATGCAAACTAACTTCGAAGTGATATTATCTAAACTGAATGCCTTTGCTAATAATGTTTTTATATATTTGCTAACTAGTAATCACAAAAATAATACTAACACATAAGGCGACCCGAAAGAGTGGTTACTGAAGGGCTCCCTATACCTTTTTTTTTAAAAAAAATGGTTCCCTATACCATTACCTTGTAAAAGAACAAACAATAGCGGACTTTTCTTTTCTCTCCCACGAAAAAGAGCCCTGACAACGACACGAACCGATGCTGACAACTGCAGTAGTTCTTCGAGCTAATGTAAAGCTAAACCCCGGCCGGCAGTCGCGCGGCCGGACCAACGTTTTTGGGCCAAAACGCATGAAATCTATATATCACATGGATTTTGTGGCGTCTTCAAAAATGTTGTAGAGAACCATACAGGGAAAACTGGGAGAGGGTTCGGCTGGCTGAGACCACGAGTGAAATTGTGAGAAACCGCTAGTTCTTTGAGCTAACGTAAGTCAAACCCCAGCCGGCAGTCGCGCGACCGAGCCAGCGTTTTTAGGCCAAAACGCACGGAATTTGCATATTACATGGATTTTGTGGTGTATTCAAAATCACAGTAGAGAACCATACGAAAAATCTGTAGAACTCCTGTGGGCAGGGGTGCCCCTCTGGTACTATAAGAGAAATGGTTCGGCTGGCTGAGACCATGGGTGAAATTGTGAGAAACCATTAGTTCTTCGAGCTAACGTAACCAGCGTTTTGGAGCCAAAACGCATGGAATCTGCGTATCACATGGATTTTGTGGCGTCTTCAAAAATGTTGTAGAGAAAACTAGGAGAACTGGGAGAGGGTTCGGCCTTGAGACCAATTCCTTGTACGAAATACAAAGTAGGTTTAGTGTCCATTAGTATTAGGTTCGTGTCCATTTCATTGGATTCTTGTACTGTTATGTACATGATGATGTTTGACAGTGGAACGACAGTGGCCCATGGGCCATGGGCCCACACCCACTGCGAGGCAGCACCCGGTAGCAACCGGGCCGTATATGCCGTACGGAACCGTCGCGTTTCTCCCCTTGCTTGTCCCTTGACTCCCCTTCCCTTGGCTGTCACGTGTCACGTGCGTGAACCGTGTCACTGTCACGCCACTCGTGGCGGACCAGCAGCTGTTGTAGTGTTGGTACGTTGCGGATATGCATATCTCATCCCGTGAAATTCGACACAACAAACAAAAAACACAAATAATAATCTGATTTTAGCGTTGAGGTGATCGAGACGACGATGCTCACCCACACCAAATCATGTTTGTGCTCATAACTAACCAATTTCCTGCCCTGGGTTTTTATACGGTTGTCCAATTACTACTTGTTTAATTAATCACTTGTGTTACTGATAATAACAACTGCATGAATGAACACGCACGTACCAAAAAGAGGTAATCGGACTGCTCACCTGCCGATTTCGCGGAGCACGAAACTCTCAGCTTTGCGGGACGGAGGGCAGGACCCGCGGTCCTCCACGGATCGGCGCCCAGCACCAGCCTCCGCGGCGGAGGCAGCCGCAGCCTGTCCGCCGTGAGCCTTACCGGCGGGACTCTGACGGAGTAAGCGCCGTGCGGCTTCTCGATGCCGGCCCAGGCACGGCCGCGCGCCGGCGCACGGACGCCCACGCTGGCCTCCATCTCCTGTCGACCCGAATCCCGCCCGACGAGGAGAGATCAGGCGCCCGGAGGCTGTGGCTGCTCGTGTTAGGCCTGATTGGTGGAGCCGGCGTTGGATAGGCTGGCCATCGCCCGCCGGGGACCCCGGGGTAATGGAGCGCGCGTGCGTGCGGGCGGCCGGTGAGCGGCGGCGGCGGCGGACGCAGAGGGGTCAGGGGGAGGACGGCCTCCGTGCGGAGACGAGGGAATTCAGGAGGCGGAGTTTGGTGGCTTGCGGGCTTTTATACACGACGCGGTCGTAAGTTTGGTTTCCGAAGTGGGTGGTTTGGTTTCTTGTCGCGGGGCCCGGCACGCCACGTTTCCTTTCCAGTAATTTCAAGATCAGATTCAGAAACCTTTTCGCGTGCATTTGGCTTTACGCTTTTCATGATACGACGATGACAAGCAATTTCATCCTCCTTCAAATACCATATGCTCTGAAGTCTCTTTATGCTCTTCTAGTTTCCTATAATGACTGCATCGATTTTCTCCATTTTATAAATTCGTATTTTGTTTGAAGTGATACAAGTTATTTAAGAGTCTGTTTGGTTCTTCTTGCTAAATTTTAGCCAACTAAACTTTAATCACTTTATTAGTAGCTAAACTTTCAAATACATTGACTAAAAGGAAGATAAAATAATTTAGTCTCACTAGTCACCCAAGAGTAGTTAAAATAATTTTAACTAGCTAAAATTTAGCAAGTGGAACCAAACAAAGCCTAAATATACATTACATACATTATTGATTTATTTTAAATAAAATAGAAAAATTCTAAAGGAAAGGAAAGAGTGAATAACAAAACAAGGTATTTTGTTTCATAATTATAAAACAGAGCATATTATTTTAGTATTACTCCTTATTAGGACATATATATTTATCATCTTTTCTAGAATTATATAGTAATACGCAGACGTCCATAACATGTATGCACACTCGCCCCTATGAATACACGTACGCAGACACTCAACACGCACGCACACTCATCCCTATGAACACACGTACGCAAACCCTACCCCTATGAGCACCTTCGAAGGACTGAGTCGGCAAATCTTGAAGTTCACGAAGTCACCACAGGCGCCTCGCTGTCGACGGGCACGTCGCCTACCACTTAATGCATAGCGCCGAAAAATCCTGGAATAAATCCAGAATAAAGTGCCGCACCCAGGATTTGAACCCTGGGTGGGAGCCCCCCAACCAATGACCTTTGCCATTGCGCCGTGAACCCCTTGGCTCGGCCCAAACTACCCTGAAGAGTCAGGAGTCAATCTCCTCTTCAGACACTCAACTCTTCCTTTTTCTTTGTTATAAAAACAAGATCATAAGCCAAGTGATTAGAGTCAAGTTATATAATAAGTTGTTTCGTACTTTTTTATAAAATATTTTCTCTTTTCTATTCCTTCTCACAACACTTGTTATTTGAACTCACCACTAGCTATACATCCGTGCACAGCTTGGTGTCAAGTTATCATCTCTCTCCTCTCTTCTCTCCACATCAGCATTAGTTTGGCTATAAGCCCATTATTATATCTGCTCTAAATCTTCTCTGCATTCAATTAACACAAAACATCGCGCTTAATTTAATTCATTCACTCACTTTTACTCGGTGATCGGACGAAGTCACCCTCCACAGAACACAAGGCGGGGCGCGGGCCGTTCAGATGCCGGGAAGGGCGTTTCGGTCAAGTCCATCGCACATCTGGGCCCTGTCGCGGGGGTAGGTTTGTTGGGACTTCTGGTTCTGGGCCTTGGAGATGTTGCCGCGCTCTCCGGCGGTCGATGGATGCAACTACCACCGCACCGCACCGCACCGCGGCCCCGTCCGAACCACGTCGGATGCGGCGGAGGGTTGGTGGCCGATGGCGACGCCGCGCGCGCGCGGGGGAGGTGGGACTGAGACGTCCGTTCCAGTCCAGGGAGGGTATCGTCGCTCTCGCGCTCGCAAGTGGACCACCCTACATAGTCATCGTTTCGTGTTGGTTCAGGAATCTGCAGTTGACAACTGTACTACATGTGTCGAACTATCGATGCTTATGCACACTTTTTCGCAGAGGTCTAATCTCACCTGAATTGTGTGTTGAGTGGGGACAGAAACACAAAATCTGTTGCATTGATTCCATAATATGATCGAGAGAAAGGGTAACGGGAAAAAATATCTATACGCATGTACCACATAGCGCTAAGAGACCGATCTACTATTTTCTCTACTTTCAAAAAATTGCAATCGTGTTATATGCTGGTACAAATTTTATAATAGATGATATATAAGATTTTAAAGTACTAGTATTCTTCAAACAGAAAAATTGAAAAGTGCATTTCTTCGGGACGATGGAGGGAGTAATATTTGGCAGCGTTCGTCAGAATTCCATCAAGGCATCAACCATGTATCATGAATCAGTGGATATATCGTTGCATTGTCCGGGACGATCTTATGCACATATACCGTGTGTTTACCTACCCCTTGGACAGGCTTAAGAAGACTAAAAACAGGTTTGTTGAAGACAAGAAGGTGCGTGTCGTCATACATACACTTGGACGTTAGGTGCATCCACATAAGCACCCACAGGCCGAGCTTATCCATTTATTTGGAGTCACAGTAGCTAATAATGCTTTGTTTTGGACCAGGGAAAGGATCGCAGCTTGTGAAGGTTTACATTTTGCTTTTTAGTTCTTTTTTTTTAAAAAAAATTGTCACATTTAGATCCTTGGGAGAAGCATTTGCTAAATAGATCTTGAGCACCGTGCCAAACGTATTGGAGCATGGGGCTCACGTGACGCCGACGTGTCTTTTGGCACCGATCAATCTTGCGTGGAGCTTACGTGGCAAATGACGCGGCGTCAAAGGACATGCCCAGACCTTTTAGTGCCAAAGGCTGCTGCGCTAAGGCGGGCCTATTTCCCCTCAAAAAAAAGGCTGGCCTATTTCAGACACATGTCCGAAGTGAAAGAGATTTACTCCTTTCATAGTAGTAAATTATAAAACATTTAATTTTTTTTTACCTCAAGTTCAACTGCCCGTCTTATTAAAAAAAATATACAAAAGTACATTTTTAAAGAACTTTTACTAATAAACTGAGCCACGACAAGTGGTGTTTTGTATAATTTTTTAATAAAATGAGTGGTCAAATTTGATATAAAAAAGTCAAACGTGTTATAATTTGAGATAGATCGAGTACCCCATAAGTAACCGTGTGTGAAGCGGATGGAGGAGGAGTTCGTCTGCGCGTCATTAATTCGATCCGCAAGTACGATCCAAAGGCAAAATCTCTGGTTTGGACCCGATTCTCCTTCGAGGACTTCTCCTATTTCGACCTCGACGAGGAATGTAAGCCCAATTTCATAGCGAATTTATTTAATTATTTACCTGCATATTGCCAAAATCAGTCAATTTAATTGCTTGATTGATCTTCTAAGGCTTTGTTTATTAAAAAAATCGATGGCTTAGCAGGTTTGGAGTGGAAAGAAACCACAACTCGCAACAGTTTATTATTAGTTAGAGGTTTAAGGTTTGGAGTAGAAAAATAAATCTTTTTTTTTTCAGGAAACAGGAGGGGCTTAAAAACCCCTACTGTGCTTTTTTGATTAAACTAAAGGCTACAAGTTTCAAATACAGAGTTCAAGAAACAAAGAAAGTTGCAAAGAAAATTAAAAGAATTACACATATGCTTCTAGCATAAATCAATAGAGGGGTGGTATGCTGATTTTGCCCTTAGAATAACTAAGGCAAATTCTGTCTTGAAGATCATCTTGCAGCGTTGCACAGAGGCTGGGATACTTCTAAAAATGACATAATTCCGAACCGCCCAAATGGACCAACACATTGTTAGCACAATCTCCATGAAGAAAGGCAGATGAAGGTGAGTCTTGAATCCTTCGAAGATCTGCAGTGATGAGGAGCTAGCCGGGACCAGCAGATTCAAAGTATTCCAGCAAGCTTAAGGACTTATCTTGTCAGATTTTATATATCTTGAGGTGGATCTCAAGATTAAGGCCGCGCAGGCACAGGACAAACAACTTAGCAAGGGATTGCTTGAGGTTGATGGCCGAAAACTTACCCGATTGGAAGAAAATGAGATTATGCATGTCACTTGTGCTAGTCAGCTTAGTACTGTGGAGGTGAAATTTACAGTTGTTAAACAAGCAGTGGAGGCTACTGCTGAAATTCATGTCCTCTGGGGCTATTTTTCTACGGCCAAATCTCAGCTCACACCAGTAGCATCGTCGATGAATTTGTCCTTTTAAAGGTGAAACAGGTGGAGTGTTTACTATTGATGGTAGTAGAATTATCCCAGTGGCGTCGCGTCGTGAATGTCTGTTTGACAGAGAAGCTGGTCTTGAGTCATGACAATTGAAAATAGAGATGGCACCAAACTGATCATGGCGTCAACTCCGGCCACACAGATTGCTGTGAATGTCGTTTCGGTTGTGAGAAGTTCCGTGTAAAGGTAACTTGGTCAGTAACAAAGGTTACAGACATAATTTGGCCCTGTTAGGGTCATCAACGTATGGATTTATCATTTATGTATTTGTAACTCAGATTATTTTTCTTCAGCATGAGAAAAAGAACCATGTGAGCACATTGGAATTGATTGTATGAAAAGACTAGAGCTCTACATACTCCCTTCGGAATTTCCAATCGATTACATTTATCAGGATCACAATCACAAATCGAACCTCCAATGAATCCAACACCTCCAAACAAATCAGTAAGCTGCCCGTGGATCCAATTCTTTGCCAACAGGAAGCCGTTATTAGACACCTGCCGAACCAATTCTGACAAACCTCTCTTCCCCGGCCGACCCATCCAATTCCAACAGAGCCTCCATCATGGTAGCCATTTCCCTCTCGATCAGTCTCGGGTTTTTTTCATCAAACTCCCAAGCTGAGCGTGTGCTTGAGGTCCCCGACGTGCAGCGTGTGGTTGCCGAGCGCCACCTTCCTGTTGCCCAGCTCGTCCACGACGCTGAGGTCCTTGCACACGTCCACCTTGAACGCCACCACGCCCGCCTGCCCGGGCTCCAGCGACACCTTCTCGAACCCCAGCAGGTGCTTCGCCGGCGCGTTGTGCACCGCCGGCGGCGACGAGAACAGGAACACCGTGTGCGCGCCGGACATGTCGCCCGCGTTCCGCACCCGGAGGTGCACGTCGAACGCCAGGCCCTCGCAGTGCGCGCCCTCGGCCTCCACGGACGGGCATTGCTCGGTCAGGCACGTGTGGCCCTCCGCGAGCTGCAGGGCCACCTGCTTCGGCGCCGACACCAGGTGGTGCGCGAAGCTGGTGTAGCTCAGCCCGTCGCCGAACGCGTACACTGTGTCGCCGGTGTAGAACCGGTATGTCCGGCCGGGGTAGCCCGTCGACGCGTCCGGCCGCATGCGCATGTCGATCATCGGGACTTTGGTGAACGACTCGGGGTACCATGTCACCGGCAACCTTCCACCTGCGACCACCATCATCGAAACAGTCAGTCATTCTCCTCAGAAGGGAAAGAAAGACAGACAGACAGACAGACAGGCAGGCAGAGCAATGCGTTGAGGACGCAGCTAGAGCGCAGTGTAATTACTTGGGTTGTGGTGGCCGAAGAGGACGTCGGCGATGGCGGCGCCGCCGGCTTCGCCAGGGTATCCGACCCAGAGAATCGCGGCGATCTTGTCGCTGGACTTGGCGAACGAGATGTCAAAGGGGCCGCCTGACATGATGACGAGGATGCACGGACCTCTGGACGCGTTGGCGACCGCGGACACGAGCTGCGGCTGCTGGCCGGGGAGCAGGAGGCTCGTCCGGTCCAGGCTCTCGCGTTCGATGGACTGGTCGGCGCCGACGACCAGCACGGTCACGTCAGCGCTGGCTGCGGCCTTGGTGGCCGCGTCGAGCTGCAGGCTGTTGCCGCTGCACCCTACATTCGTGCACCCCGGCTGGTACACTGTGGCCACGTTCGCGCCCAGGCCCTGCAGCGGCGTCGTGTACTTGCACGGCGTGCCTGTACGCCATCAGCATCAGGTCGGTGAGCAACCATGTTATTAACATAAGAAGTCCTGGAGTAATGATCGTATGATACCTTCGTAGTTGCCGATCATGGTGAAGCTGGCATTGGCATTGGGGCCAATGACGGCCAGGGACTTGATGGAGCTGGCGGAGAGCGGGAGCGCGCCGCTGTTCTTGAGGAGCACGATGCCCTGGCGCGCGGCCTCGCGAGCCAGCTCCTGGTTGGAGGACGTGCACACGTCGCTCGGGCCAAGGTTGCCGAACGGCAGCTTCCGTGGATCGCCGTCGAAGAAGCCCAGCCGCATGAGCGTGATGAAGTTATTGGTGATGGCCCGGTCGACGTCGGACTCCGACAGCTTGCCGGCCTGCACGGCCGCCACCGTGTGCTGCGCCAGGAAGTTGCCGCAGTTCAGGTCCAGCCCTGCCAAAGTCAGCAGATGTGTGAAACTGTTCTCGTGGCAGAGCATCAGCATGAATGAGCAGGGCCATTGGCGGTTTGGCATACACACCTGCTTTGATCGAGATGGCAGCTGCGTCCTCGGGGGTTTTGGTGTAGTGCTGGTTGTTGTACAGCACATCGACCGAGTCGCAGTCTGACGAAATGTACCTACAGAGATCAATCACCATTGGGCTAACATTTCAGAATTAAGCAGCATTTGCCATTTGAACTTTCCTAAATTTCAGAGCTTAAATACAAAAGATCAATGACATCGTTAAAGATGTTTTCTGAACATGAGATGAGTTTCAGTTCTGCAAAACTCATGGTGGATTTGGATTTGAATTGGATACCCACCCGTTGAGCTTCCAGTCGCCTCTGATGACACCAGACAGGAGATCCTTGTCGGCGCAGGTGGGCTTCCCGTTGACCTGGTTGTAGGAGCACATGACGCTGGCCACGTTCCCGTCCACCACGCAGCTCTTGAACGGGGGCTGGAACGTGTCGTCCAGATCCTGCTGCGACACCTGAACCCACATCACAAAGTCCAAAGGATCAGAATGCTGAAACTTTCTGCGTCCACGTACGTTTCTCTGGACCATCCATGCATCTCGCAAGGGATCTTCAGAAACAGTGACTACGTGTCGCTGCGTAACAGCAACCATGGACATGCACTGATGATCAACTGTTATAAATTGCTAGGAAACACATTGTTAGGTTAGGTGTGCGTCATCGTGTTATCTAATCTGCCTAGTATTCCCAGATCAATATACAAACCTCAAAAGCCAAAATGTTCTTCTCGTGATCCTATATCATGGTACAGTTTACGACAGTGCTCTATCCTCCACGGGACCAAAGGCATTGAAAAATGGCGCGTCCAGAACAGCATTGCCCGAGGGCTGCCACGGAGGCTGCCTGCAATGCAGGTTTGTTTATGCGTCTCGGTGGACAGAGATCGGCCATTTCAGGGAGCGGCCTGTCTGAAACCACCGGAATCTGATGGGATTAACAACTGCTAAAACAAAAAAAAACAAAAAAAATCCGTAGTGGTCGATGATCAGTGGTGAGTGAAGCATGTTGCCGGCTTTGTTTGTAATCTATCTATGATAGATGTGCGCGTTGGGACATTCCCTAATCAATCATTGTTCTTTCTTAATACAGGGGATTCTCCATGTACTATCTTCCGGTGCTTCACCCTAATGTTTTCTTTATTACTCCGTATTACTATAAGAGAGGGAGATAAAAAGAAAGAATAAAGGGACGATGCCATGCCTGGAGCACTAGTAGATGTTGACGGCCAAAAAGGTGATCATCTCATCGGCTTTGCAGCCAAGCCACGGGATGGGAGAAGCAGTGGCCGTATACGGCGAACTTGGCGTAAAGGCTGTCACTACTCACTACTACGTCTACGTGTAAAATGGTGTGGTACATGCTATGCTACTTCTGTCGGTGGCAGTCAGTGTGCATGAACTCGATCCGATCTACGGTGATCAGGGGCGGAGGACCATACAAAGCAGAACGGACATGGATGGATCAGTTAAACAAAGGCAACGAAAAGGGAAGAGGCTGGTGGTGGCCACCACATGGGTCAATCCCCCAGCTGACCCTGGCCGTGGTCGGGACCGGACGCGCTTTCAGTGCTGCGCGCAGCAGGTGCAGCCGTGCCGTGCTGCTGTGCAGTGTGCACGGTACTAAATATCTATAGTCTCCAACAGAGTACCCAAACAGAAAACTCATTTTGGGTATCAGTAGAGACATAATCCAAATTTGAGTATCCTCTCTCTTCGAGACCCATTTGCAGAGAGTGTTGTCTTTTAGGTCTTATTGTTGGAGAAGACTAAAAATAGGTATGGAACCTTTTACCTGTAGCGCTACCCAAAGGACAAATAGGTCTTGTATTTTGGGTGACGATTGTTGGAGATAGTCTAAGGCAGGCTTTGTGCTGAATTATTAGTAGATTCGGTTGATAATTTTCAGCGAATAGGTTCAGTGCTTCTGTGAACCTAGCAGTAGTAAGCATGATTGGGTAGTAGGCAGTGGTACCAGCTTGGCTTACCACGGCGTTGAAGGTATAGCGCTCGACGCCCTTCCAGTTGTCGACGTCGTAGGCGGTGTAGTGCTTGCAGCAGGCGGCGACCTTGAGGCTGCCGGAACCGGAGCCGGCGTCCTGCAGCCCCGTGACGTAGCCGACGGCGTACTTGCTGGTGAGCAGCGGGTCCTCGCCGGGGGTCTCCTGGCCTCGGCCCCAACGCGGGTCGCGGAAGATGTTGATGTTGGGGCTCCAGAACGTGAGACCCGCCAGCCCCACGTTGTGCATCGCCCGCGCCTCGTTCGACACCACCTGCAGGTACCGTCAGAATTAATTAATTCATTCATTCTTCAGAATGCAGTACAGTAATCGCGTCGCTCGTGACCAATTCCAAGTCCGGTCAGTGTGTCGATCGAGCATCCAAGCATATGCATGGCCAGTGGCGAAGCCAGAAGTTTTCAGAAGCCCGGGCAATTCTCATTAAATAAAAATATTTAACTATAAAATCACAAAATTTTATATAAATATAAAGAAGATTTTTTTTGCATTTTGGCGAGAAGCCCGGCCGGCCGCCCTGGGTGGCCGGGCGGTGGCTCCGCCAGGGTGCATGGCGATGGCGGCGTACACTGTGCATTCAGCGGCTACTGTAGGCACGATCAGGCTACGGCCTACGGTTGGTGCACCCGACCAGCCAGGCAGGCTTGGGCAGGACTCGATCAGGAGTCGCGCTTGTCGGCACAGTGCCTAGTCACTGCTCAGTGCCCAGTCCTTGCTGGATTCTTGTGACAAGTTTTTATTTGCCGCTTTGCCGGTGCGCTGCGATGGAATAGCAAACCAAATCCATGCCGCTACTCGAATTTCTCACCCCAACTACCGCAGATGCGAAATCAAATTCAGGCACGAAACGAGCAACATCATCTTCCGATCGTCGGACCAGAGACGGCACCGCCTCTTGCCAAACCGGACGAGGGCGAGAGGTACACGATGATGGCTTGCGCTTCACCAAAAGCAAAGCTAATCAGATTCAGATCACACTCACACCATGGCGCAGCTAGCTTTTCCCGCTGAATGAATGTGAACTCCGACTCCTCTCCGTGCATCTCCATGAGACCACGAGAGAGACAGCGACGCTGCAACGGATGGGCTCGGGGACGAAGAAAAGGCTCGGCGGCGGCTGCCTGACAGGCGATGCGCTAGCGTCCAATAAATGCAATCCGCGAGACAGTATCGTCTCGTCTGCAATACAAGAGCTGCTGCGGCTGCGCTGCGCATGTCGGTACGCACTATGCTATGCATATTTGTGGATGCACACAACAACAAGGTCACCGGCGGCCAGAACGATATTTCCAATGTGGTCCTTGTTTGCTTGCGCTACTACACCTTGCATGTTCCAATTAACAAAAACACTAGTGCTCTGCGTGTCAATTAATCATTGCCCTTTCCGGATCAGAAAAAAAAAAACAATGCCGTTTTACCAAATGTGTATAGCTATTACCAAAAATCCAAAATGTACTACTGACTTCTTATCATATAGTATTATACTTATTCAATGCGCAATGCATGCAAATTTATAACGATCAAATGTGACACTTATTTAACGTGCAATGTACAGTACAAAATTGTGAAGATGCCTGCTATTTGCACCTTAATTACTGACCTCTTAGCATCATGTACTTGTTAAAAAAACTTTTAGCATTGTGTAGCTATTACCAAATACTAAAATTGTAGTTGGAGTACTAAGGGGAAACAAACATGGGGTCCAAGGTACAGAGGGACACCTGCCCTGTACAGCGGCTGTGTGGTGCTGCTACATGGGCCTTGTTTAGTTCCGAAAAGTAAAAAGTTTTCGGTACTGTAGCACTTTCGTTTGATTGTGATAAATATTATCCAATCATGGACTAACTAGAATCAAAAGATTCGTCTCGTGATTTACAGCTAAACTGTGCAATTAGTTTTTGTTTTCGTCTATATTTAATGTTTCATGCATGTGTCACAAGATTCGATGTGACAGAAATCTTGAAAACTTTTTGGTTTTCACGATGAACTAAACAAGGCCATGATATAAGTACCCGTGAGGCCAGGCCATATCCTGCCGTAAATCTTCGACGGCCGGGCAGAGGACAGAGACCAGTTGCATTGCATTTGCATCTGAGTTAACACCGATGCTGGATCACCAACGTACTACTAACAGTACTGACATATAATTATGTTCGGGCAGGCACACCCTCTAGTCAGTCCTTGCCCACAGTCCCTTTTTCCTTTTCTTAACGGTGAGGAATCCCAATGATGCTCGACGCGTGACATGTGAACATAAATAAACCTAAGACTCAGCTATAGCAATCATGCATTTTCTTCTTTTCTTTCACTCAATTTTATTTTCTCGCCAAGATCATCTTTTTGTACTCGACCCGGCCGTCGCCATTGTTTTCCCGTTTCAATTAGACGAGCTAAATCCTAAATGCGGCAAACTTTTCGTGCAGTTCACTACGAGAACCGTACTACAGTACTCCTGGCATAGCACACATCTCCATCGCCAGCCATGACTCTCCATGAGCAAGAAAACAAGATTACGGCAATGCAAGTATTATATTATAGTATAGTCCTATAATCGTATGGATCCTATCCATCACCTAGCTGTAGGCAAGATTACAAATTGCAGCTACACTACACTTCTTTTGACCCGATGGCACGTCGTAGTAGTAGTAGCTGGTATGGGGTACGAGACTGCGTCGCCGAGCGATGCAAGTGCAAGGCCGCCGCCCGCCGGCGAAAAGAATCCAAAAGGGACGGGACGCTAGCATACCAGCATACGATCCGGCCCGGCGGCGGCACGCTTTTGCGGCTTTTTCTTGCCGTGCCCTGCCGCCGCGCATCGCATGACGGGAAAGCTGTGAGGGAAAAGCAAGGCACAGGCACATTCTCCTCCTGCTCTGCACCGAATCACAAATCGCCCCGATCCGGCACCCACACACCAACCGGCACCGCGAAACCTCGCCGTCGAACCAACCACCCCCACACTCCTCGTCAAAAAAAAAACCACCCCACACTCCCTGTGCGTCCCCACCAAGCGCGATCGAGAATGGCAATGCAGGCTGCCGCAATGCTGGACCTGGTGCAAATAAATGCTACGGAACGGAGCAGAGCAGAGCAGAGCGTACGGAGGAGCAGAAGAAAACAGCAGGGGGAGCGGAGGAGGTTGTGGCGGTGGCGGCGACTCACCTCGCCGATGGCGCGGAAGAGGGTGGCGTTGAAGGAGGCGGCCGTGAGGATGGGCTGCGGGAAGCTGGTGGCGGCGGGCACCAGCGACGAGAACCGTGTCCCTGGGCCGACGTAGGAGACGCCGTGCAGCGCCTCGGACCACCACTCGTACAGCGGGATGCCCAGCCGGGGCAGCGCCGCCTGCTTGTCCACCAGGAACCCAACCTTCTCCGCCAGCGTCAGCCGCGACACCAGGTCCGCCGCGCGCGCCGACGCCGACGCCGACCGGTTGCAGAACCCGTACGACGCCAGCGTCGCGTTCGACGCGTCGCACGCGAACACCGGCGTCTGCGCGCGCGCCACATTGCAGGAGCAGAGCAGCAGCGCCACCACGGCGACCGCCGCCAGCGCGGCCGAGGCCGGGAACGCCGCGGCCATGGTAGCTATAGGCAGCTAGCTCGCCGCACCCCCGACCCTTCTCTGGACTGGACTGAAATGATTCTCGGTCACCAGCAGCAGCCCGCCCGAAGCACAGGCGCTAGCAGCAGCGGCATATATGGGGCTGTTTGGTTGCTAGCCACAATTTGCCACATTTTACCTTAGGCAAGTTTGACCAAGTTGGCAAGTGTTTGGTTCACAACTAAGCTTAGGCATGATTCTTTTGGGCTCCACATGTCATAGAGTTAAAAAGTGTGGCAAGATTCCTTTAGGCATGGCAAAGTGTGGCAACCAATTTGTTAGCCACACTTTTTGTGGCTTGCCACACTTGCCTAAAGTTAGTTGTGGTAGATTGTGGCTAGCAACCAAACATCCCCATAGAGTGGTCTCGTCAGAGTGGCGCGCGCGGCAGGGTGAGGGTGGTGGGTGGTGTGAGCAACAGCTGGTGGTGACTGGTGAGGGGGCGCCCCCGTGACGGGGACGGCGGTGGAGGGGAGGGACGACGTGGGAGGCGCCCTTATTTTTCTCGTCCTCTTCTTTGCGAGCACTGTGCTCGCGCGCCTTGTATTGTACCGAGTCCGTGACGCGATTCTTGGAGCCATCCTTCTGGGGCTTCCTTCCAGCTATCCTCTTCCACCTGACTGAGCCTCCTCCCCTCGATGAATGCATGGTGAAGTCATGAACTTGTGATGCTCTGCTATCTGGACTATAGGCTAGAGGGGAACCTAGTGATTGTTTAGGCCATGGCATTATTTGCTAGGCTAATAAAGTCGTAATCCTAGTAGCAATAAAAGGGACTAATAGAGAATCGCATCTCCTATATTTCAAGGTAAGGCCTTGTTTTATTCAATCCGAAATCCAAAAACTTTTCAAAATTTTTCATCACATCGAATCTTGCGATACATGCATGAAGCATTAAATATAAATAAAAAAAATAACTAACTGTACAGTTTATATGTAATTTTAAACCTGGTTAGTTTATGATTGATACGAATAAAAAATGCTATAGTGTCCAAATAAAAAAAAAAGTAAATCTAAACACCGCGTAAGCGACGACACTATTTGACGAACGTTCAGTGAGAACGAAACCAACGGTCAATATCCGACCGGCATTTTCTTTCCCGTTTTGGAAAGCGCACGTATTACTTTCTATTTTTGGACAAAACATGGAATCGTTTCTCTTTCTCTTTTGAGGCATTCGATTCTCTTTTCGCATTCTTTTGCTGCATCACTGGTTCGTTAATTTTTTTATTTTTTTAAGAAGCATGTGCTCATAACTTGTAAAACAGAATTAAAAATCATAACTTTTGCGATAAACTTAGCAGTACTAACTTAGCAGTGCTTTTAGACAACATAACTTTCAGGAATAACTTTACATTGGTAACTTAGTTATTCTCCTGCATTCTCTTTTATGTTTGAAGAGACGTTTTTTTTCTCTTTTTGGAAAACTAAACATTCGGGAAATGGGAAGAGGGATTATAAAAGGGTGGGGGGGATAAGATAAAAGTAACTTTTACAACTTAAACTGCATAATACATTCCATAGAATGATGATGCACCCTTGGAAAGCCAAGATAAATAAATGTTTTTGTAACTTGTGCAGCGATAATCTCAACATCTGATTCTTCAATTTGTAGATCTGGAAAATAATTAAAATAATTAAATTATAAAATTTAAAATAACAAATACAAAACACAAGTTAGATGCATTACTGTTAATATGAACTTAGACAAGTAAGTTAACCATGCAGCACATGAAAAACGCAAGTTACTTATATAACTTTGTACACTAACTTAATATCGTAAGTTAGTAGTCTATACATAAAAAGAGGAATTAGATACATAACTCAGTACAATGAACTAAGTTATGCTGCATAACCATGAAAAAATGTAATAAAGTACAAAAACCTTACCTTCTATACCTTGTTGATGTATAATTTGGAAGGTTTATACCCTGACAAGTTTAAAGAACAAACAAATATAAGGATTCCATCAAACACAAAAAATAAGTTACAGAAACTAAATACATACATGTTGCTCAGCTATGTCACGTATTGCAGGTAACAAGAATTGATTGTCCTCATGGGTACACAAATAGTATGTCAATGCCTCACGAATAGGCTTTGCGTGCTCCTGGATGATAATAAAAATTAGAAAAATATCTTGTCAACTAATCACAATTGCCAAACAAAATTTGACAAAATACCTCTTTGAAATAAAGGTTAGTTTGGCCATCATAAGATTTTAGTATTTGAAGAACAAATACTCCACTGTCATTTCTGCAAATAATATTATTTTGTAAGTACTAAAGAAAGAGAAAGATTCATAAGATCTTTCTAGAAAGTTGTGGAGAAGTAAAAAAAACATACTGGCTTGTTGAATTGGACACACTAGCAAAAGCAAAGCCCATCCTATACACATCAACTCTTCTTGATGCTGGATATGAAAACTTGAACACTTTGCGAAAGTTACTGACAATTACAAAAGCATCTTCTTTGACAATATTCAAGTCCTTGAATGGACAGATGACTTCAAACCTTCTTTCCCTCATGTTTGCAATAACAACATACCAATATCTATTCTTGCATGCTGGAACAAAAACCTTTTGAAAACAAAAATATTTTATAAATTTGAACATAAATATCAGAAATTCATTCATAAAAACCCAAACAAAAAAGTAGTAAGGAATGAATTTAATAAACAACTTACAAGGTCCGCATTGTCTAGACTATATCCAATGCATCTCTCCGAGAAATGATAAGAAATATTACTTGGAACAAGTTCAGAATTTTGAAGTTCAACCTGACAAATATGCATATAAATTTAATAAAATATATTCAAAAGCAAAATCGTATTTAGGTGCCCATTTAAGAAGAAAAAGTTAGATATACATGTAGCAAAACAAAACTTAAGCATATAATTTAATAAATCAAGTCCAATATATACGTAGATAAGTACAATAACATAATAATATAAAAACTTATCTACATTAAGTTAGACAAAAGTTAATATTCACAAATCATGTCCATAAACTAAGGCATAAGTTATGTGGATGAAACCTAAATATATAAGTTATGTTTAAAATGTTAGACATATCAAGAATTAGATATAAAAAGTTAGATATCAGGTTATGTGCATGAAAGTGGAAATAAATGTTTCAGAAGAAACTTAAAACAGACTACAGCAAAACATTAATTTTTGAAGTACAATTATTAGAACATTTAAAAATAATTAAATCTAACAAGTTCAATTAAAAGAAAATATTAGCACACTTTATACAAGTACTGAAAACATACAAGTACTGGGCAAAATAAGTACAAGAAAAAATATAATCCCAACTATGAAATAAAACAAGAGACGCTTATGAATAATAATAAATTACCTAAAAAGGAACCAAAAATGAAAAAGAATAAATAAGGAATGATAGAATAAAAAAGGAACTCACAGAAACAGAGTGGGAAAAAATATGTTTACACCACTCAAACGAAGGTAGAGAGTCCAACATATGTTTATGAAATTGCTCTTCCATTATTGCAACTGCCATAATGTTCATCACATGAGGAGAAATTGAACCATATACTTGCATTGACAATCCAAATGTCCGGTGGTCTACCCAATTAACTTTCAATATTTTAATAATCCTAGGGCTGTCGAAGAAAAAATGATAGAAATGTTAAATAATAATCATCTTGTAAGTAAATAGAATTTAATAGTTTGGTACACAAAAAAATCAAATATGTTACCTTCTAGCAGGATATGGACCAGGAATATTGGAAACAATGTACTGATGAACAGCTTTTTCTACATCATTTGAAATGAAGACATGCTTGAAGACCGATGCATTACAAGGTATTGAACTTTGTTCAGGAGATTCAAATTCCATTGTAGGAGATTGCATGGATCTCATATTTTGAATCAACAAAACTGAGTCATCTAACTGCTTCACAGTGTCTTCATCCCAATAATCATCAAAATTATCAAAGGAAGATGCAGCAGTTTGCATTCTGTTATGAGGTGCACTACAACTGACATGTACCTGTTTTCCACAATATTTAGTCTCCAATTGTATTTTTTGATGAGATTGTGGTGAATCACTTTGGTTACTAGATTGAGAAATATCAAATTTTAATTTCTTCTTTACTCCATCTGAAACAATATCCATTGGTTCAAAGTCTACCTCTATTGCTCTCTTTGTTTCCAAAATAGTTTGAACATTACATATTGGCCTTTTCTTCAATGGCATCACATAAGAAGCCTGTGTAGGCATTACTGATTTGACATCTAGGATCTTTTCTTTTGCCTTGGGAACAAATGTTGTGGAGGTTGTCTCTAAATTAAGAATAGACAGAGTCAATTTGGAAACACTTTCTGGACTGGGCAAAGGATCAGGTTCCTGGTATTCATTTTTGATAATTGAGTGCAGCAAATCTTGTAAAATAGGTTCTCCAAATTCATCAATGTCATTAATTTCTTCAACTTCAATTGGAGACAAACTGTCAACTACCCTGTGGAAAAGTTCTTCATAGCAACCAAAAGTATCTGAAATTTCAATTTCAGGAAGACGAAGCAGCTCAAAATTTGATAACCGAACACTCTTCTTTGATTCATGATTCACAATTGGTTGAACTTGATCAGTAGTTGTTGAAGACGGATGAACAACTTTATCAGTATTCTCGCATAAATCATTTGACATAGGTAACTTGCAATGAGAATCAAATTTTGTTGACAACATGAGTGAACTGTTGTTCTGATTGATCTTTATAATCTCAGCTGTTTTGATGATCTGATCAATAATTGCAGGCCTTGTCACCTGAACAAAGTTTGACCACATTTCTTCATAGGTATCTTGAAGCTGAAGGCGAACCTGTTGAAGCATTGAGAAGGAAAAGAACTTACAATGTTACAATAGAAAAAAAAACTAATAACCACAGAGCACTAGAGTTACACAAGTAAAACAAATTTGATTGTAGAAAACAAAACAATAACTAAATAGTAAAAATAGACAACATAAGGTTACTGTTAAGAGTTATAATAAAAGTTAGGCCCTTAACATATGTAGACTAAGTTAACCATAAAAGTTATATACCTAACTTCAACTTTAAATTAATTATATACTAGTATCTCTGTAACCTACTGTATATATGTTGTATTGTGTAGCTTACAAATATAAACATATTTTTAAATATAAAAAACACAATAATGGCTGAACCAAACAAATAGATGTAAAAGAAAGTAATATTACATTACTGAATTCTTCACCAGGAAGAATAGAAGAAAGGATTTGTTGAACATCCAGTTCTGACCTAATAGATAAGCCTTTTGTAAGATTAACTTTACTGAATGGTGTCAATGAGATGTCCTTCATCTAAATAACAGATCAAGAATTATATAAATATATAAATTGTCAACCATAGTTGCAGAAAAAATATTCCACAAATCAAGTACAAAAAAGTGCACAAAAGTATTCAAAATACTTACAGGTTTCCTGCCAAACATTATGTGATCTTCATTTATAGCATCAAGTTCAGCGAACTTTGAAACAATTTCAGTAGTCCAAAGACTTATACGTGGAACTGAATTTGGAAGACAAAATTCAGACACATCAAGGAACTCAAAATAAATTACCTGACATTTAATCCAAAAAAAAATATGAATACCAAAAAAATAACAATCAAAACATGTGACATGATATATAATAAGAAAAAAAAAGTATCAACTAATTAACATTACCATTAGTACAAACACACAGCCAGATAATGCAGATACACCACATGTTGTTTCAGACTGCTGGAATTTGTGAATACCTTGTACCAATTTGTCTAGAACAATTCCAGACCAATCATATGTGGCAATTTTATCAGGTTTCAATACAAGAGCACAGAAATCTGGACTACTGGATTCATTACTGCTTGGGCATAAGAAGCATGTTACAACAAAAAGTGTGAAAACCATCTTGAATTTGTCACCATCTAAATCATCAGTGAACATAGCCAAAAGTTCATTGATTGTTGGATACTTGCCATGACATTTGAAATTCTCAGAAAAGATTGTCCTCATATTATCATCAGATGCACTTGAAAGAGAATAACCACCATTTGGGATTCCTAGAACTTGATGTACTTGGTGAGATGTTACAGTCACAGTGTATCCAGTTGGTAAGATGAGACTTCTTGTACTAACATCAAAATGTTTGACGAGCCAAAGAACAAGTGATTTTGGAATGTAGCGGCAAGACAAATCTAAGAGGTGCTGAAAACCAAGTGTGTGAACTATTTTCCTTTGAGTCAAACTCAATGATTTGGCAACTGATATCAACTTCGGTAAAGATAACTTGGTCGTAAAGTACTACAAATGAAAAGAAAGAATGTATTAAGAAATTATCAGGAAGCTAGCCATAGTTATGGACATTTGATTGTATGAGAGATTGAATAGTAGAAAGTTAATAACAAAGATTGTATCCATCAAAATATATTTACCTTTTCCTTGTTTTTAAATTCATGCCATGAATTGGACTTCATCTTTGATCTGGCAATAAAAACATACACAAACCAAAAATAAGAGACGAACCAGAGGAAACACAAAGATTTGAAGGACCTTTGCTTAGATCTAGTCTGTAAGTACACACACCGAGAAAGAAAGATGAGAAAAGAGAGAGGTTGCTTAGATCTAGTCTGTAAGTACACAAATCGAGAAAGAAAGATGGGAAAAGAGAGAGGAGGACAGACAGAGAGAGGGAGAGAGAGAGAGGGAGAGAGAGACGTACCAGTGAATTGGCAAGAACCCAAACACAGATCTGCGGGAGCGTCGCTGAGATCCAGTTCCTAAGAGACAACGAAGCATCGAGAGAGGGGCAGAGAGAGAGAGAGGCAGAGAGAAATGAAATAGAAGTCTATGGAAACTGAAGGAAAAACCACGTTGTGCTGGTTGTACTGCGGTGGGGTTGTTCACTGTCTGTCCCAATTCCTCTGTGCGCTGGCAATGTGGGCCGCTTCTCCCGAAGGCCCAATACAACATTAGAAAGTTTTATTTTGCAAAAAAAACACATCACAAAGTTAAAATTATTGCAGAAAAAAAGATAAACACATGTATTTTAGTTTTTTCATCTTAGGTCAATTTTATGTACGACGTACGCAAATTTCCAACAAATGTAGAATTCAATCTTTACTTCAATGTTTACATGGAGAAAAAAGAAAGGATACAGAACGTCAATATTTCCTCTTGTGAATTTGAAATTAAACATCTGTAGAATTGATTATATATAGGAGGATAATACTTAAAATGATGTTTTTAATTTGATGTGTCAAGTGAGAGAAGAAAAATTATACGAGATGCAACTCACAAGACTTTAGTATGCATACGCATTCTTTACCGAACATACATGAGATTTTAAAATATGTTATATTCATAAGTTACAAAGGCTAAGTTAACTTGATAACTTAGTTACAAAACTTAGGAGCATATGTTAAACTAAGTTAGGTGTATGAGATGTAAAAATTATGATGTAGCTAAGGCCTTGTTTAGTTCCAAAATTTTTTCCAAATGTATGCACCGCAAATATTCAATGTGACAGAGAATCTGAAAAATTTTGCAAAATTTTTTAGAAACTAAACAAGGCCTGATACGTAGGTTACATCTACATAAGTTACCATGTAACTTGTAAAAGATCTATATAAAAATGTTATACATCTTCCATTAACATCAAGCAAAAATACAAAGTTAGGTCCATAGACCACTCTCACGAAGCTCTAAGAAAGAAAACCAAAACCCAATCTTGAAAAGTTTGTAGGTGGATCAGTTGAATTTGCTCAACAACAATGATTATTGTATGGAAAGTTGAAATACATCTGAAAACCATTCATTTGAAATTGGCAAACAAGTGGACCTGAAGATTCATGAAGTATAAACAAAATGAGTGTCACACCCATATTTTAAGAACAAAATAGGATGCATAAAAGACTCATATGTGCCCCAGAAACAGTCGCACACATAAGTAGACAAATCTCAAATGTACCATCGCAGTGTTTATTACATAGCGGAATATAAAATATCACATAGTCTCATACAAAAATGATAACATAAAGTAAACGACGCTCTCAACGGAAGCTCCACACAGGGACACTGTTGACTGGTTGACTCCAAACCTAGTACTCATAACGGTAATCCTCATTCCAGTCATCTTCATTATCATAACCTGAGGTGTTGGGAAATTGCAAGAGTGAGCACATATCGTACTCAACAAGTAAAACCAGGGGTTCATGAGGCTCAAATGGCTAACACTGGTTTGTCTGCATCTAGCTTTTAATAGAGGATAGCATGTTCATAATTAAATAGCAATTGTCAAGGAAGCATGAATAATCCATTAATCCCATGATCAAGTGTAAGCTTAATTAATCTCATAGCATAAACGATAATCAAATGAACATGATAACATAACAAGTTCATCATCTTAATGTAGATGTCCCCAAGGCCGCTCCTGACCGTGAGCTCGGCTAGTATACCAGTTTTACACTCTGCAGAGGTTGTACATCTTTACCCATGAGTCATGATTTACCCTTTCGCCCGAGGTAGCTAATCTCTTAACCCCCTTCCTAGGGAGGTCGGCAGGGATCACTATGAAGCCTTTCAAAAGTTCGTCTAACAAGTTAGGGCCGCAAGGTTTCCTTTGCGAGCAGATATAGATACCCCCCTTCCAAATGGCACAATGACGCGCAGCCTATACACATAAGGACAGGGGCTCGCACTATACCCGTGTCGGTTCAGCCCCTCCGCCCTTTCGGGTAACCTCTAACAAGCTAGAAAAGGTCTCCATACTGAGCTAAAGCCAGAGCCATTATAGCCCTCATGGTTGCACTGTTATCCCGGGTGATCACGTACAGACAAGATCTCATACAGTTATTTGTCATTCTTTTATGTTCATTGCATAGCTATTAATCATCTTACAAGATCATGGATTATTTCAAGCACTAGCACATCTACACCAAATGCATATCAAGTAGGTAGCAAGGAATACAGGTAACAATCATCTATGATTTTGCTAAAGTCGACAAGGTGATAGCATGCATATGATATATATGTGTACTTAAGTGAATAGGTAACAAGGATAATCCCAAGTTATACTTGCCTTGCTCAAAGCTCTCCTGAGCTTGCTGGTCCTCAAAAGCTTGGGCTTGGTCACCAACGTACGGCTCACCGTCTAATCCCAATCATCAAACAACAACGCGCAATCCAATGTAGACAATCATACACGAAGCAAACAAACTATAATTAGAACAATACACCAAACAGTGGTAAAACAAATATAAAAGTTTATGATAATATTCTACGCAGCGCTACGATCACACAAACGTAAAGTTCACGAAAATCGGAATTAAAACGAGTAAGATATGAATTTTCTAAGATTTCCTATAGAGTAATAATTAATTAAATAGTACTGCAGAAATAAAAGCTTCAAAATAGTAAATTAATGTTTCTAACATGTAGAGCATCTAATTACGAACCTAACGCAATTTGAATGGACAAAAACGGAGTTGAAATGAGTATTTTATGAGCAAAACAAAATCAGTGGCATTTCTGTAATTTCTGGAAAGCGTAATTTACTCAGCCCGCAGAGAATACGTTTTTGAAAACGAAAGGCGTAAAACTGAGTAGGCGCTTTGGACTGCGGGTGAAATCTCAGATTATCCAGGGGCTCTTAAACAAATTTCCCCCCGAAGGGGTATCTTCTGTTTGGGGCCGTTGATCTTGGATCCAACGGTGGAAATCCCACCAGGGGGGGGCCAGCGGCGGCCGGCCGGCCGGATGGGCACCCGACACGGCGGCGCCATGGCTGGGGGGCTTTGCTCTTCGCCGGAGATCGCCTATCTCGCGATTTCGAGCACCATTCCTCGAACCGAGGGCATGGGGACGCGGAGGGGACTCAGGCGAACTCACCTAGCACAGAAACGGAGGCGAGGAAACCACGGGGGCGGGGTAGTGCTTCGAATGGCGGCCGGAAGTGCTCCTGTAGAGTTTGGCAGCGGTTAGCACGACGCAGATCACACGAGAGAGTGAATGGAGAGGTTCAGCAACTTCGGAAACACCACGCGGACCTCGGCGACGGATCACAAACCGCCGAGAGGCTTCGGTTGGCGAAAATCACGATGGCGGCGCTTTTGGTTTTCTCGGCGAGATCCGAAGGTGAAATTGAGCCACGGGTATGGCCTCACGGCTTCAAAATAAGGGAAATAGGGAAGCACGGGGAAAGGCTTGGGGTTTTGCAGAGGTTCGGTTGCTCTTAGCAAGGAAATCCCGGGCAAATCGGGATTGAGGCGAGGTTTCCATCGAACTCGGCTCGGGTTGCGCTGGGGAAGAAAAACAGGGCGCTGCCACGCGGGCCCGTGTCGTCAGCGGGTGGAAAGAGGGGGCGCGCCTGCTGCAGCGGGGTCCGCGCGTCAGCCAAACAAGGAGAGAAGGGGGATCAGGGCGCGCGCGCGTGTGGCGTGGCCACTGGGCCGCAAGCTGGGCTGAGCTGAGCTGGGTCGCAGTTTGGGCCGAGGGTAGAGAGAGCTGGGCCGCGCGAGGGGTGAGAGGGGGAGCTGGGCTTGCTGGTTTCCAGGGGTTGGGGGTCTTTTCTTTTTTTTTTTTTTTTTCTTTTCTGTTTTCCTTTCCAAAAACCTTTTCCAAATAAAATTTTGAGTGCAAATAAATTCAAACCAGAGACAAACGATACAAAATATGCACCAGCATGAAATGCGCAACCATATTTTCTAAACTTATAATAAATTTTAATTTTAACCAAAACTATTTTATTCACTAGATTAAATGCTCACCAAACATGCTTAATTAAATCAAATTAATTCCTATTGATTGAAAATAAATTTTTGGGTGTTACAATGAGATAAGAAGAAGAAACACATTAAAATAGCACAACAATAAAGGAAAAAATAAAACTTTGAAAGCATTCTTACATTTGCATGATAGAATGACTCCACAAATTCAGCATTAGCTTTGTTGTGAATAGTGAAAGCAAGTTGAAATAGGAATCTTGCACGTAGAGCAATTATATCAAGCTGTACAAAATCAAAATGTTAGTAGATCTGTTGTCAAGAAACAAAATTCAATGCAAATTAGGAGAACAAAAATAATATCTTACATGAGAGAAAGGTTGAACAGTAGATCCATTGAAAGTTTGCATAAATTGAATGACAAAGACACCAGAATCATTGCTACAAAATAAAAAAACAAAATGGCTCTGTCAAATAATACATGATGAAAAACAAATATTGAATGATGAGTTTGTTAAATTTTGAGATGAAACCTTAATCTATGCTTAGGAACATTAGCATATAAAATAGGAAAATCCATAACATTGTGGTTTGAGTTCTCGTAAGCCATAACAAAAAGTCTTTTGAAATTCTGAATAACAATTTCAACTGTTGATCTTGTTGTTGCCTCTATATGTGGAGCTGGGTCAAGAATAATAAAGCATTTCCGGAGGAAGTTGACTACAATGAGTATCCACTGATTATGTATAAAGCAAGGAATATGTAGCTGTTACAAAGAAAAAAAATATTAAACACAATTTTTTTAAAAAAATATTAATTTAGTACATAACAAAAGAAACAAACTTGAATTCTTACAAATGAAGCTTTACTGATTTTGAAACCAACAACGTCCAGGAAATTATACTTGAAAGAGCTAAAGTCAATATTTTCTTTCATTAGTACCTCCTAAACAAAATTACACAAATTAGTCATACTATCACAACTTACTATGAAAGATAATGATATGAAAGTGACTACAATGTTTAACATACTGTTGTGGTATGCAGGAAATACTGTTGAAAGATATGTCCTTCAACATGACACATTATCTCTTGGTTCAACTCTAGCATTTTGCAAATACAGTCCATTACATGGAAATGAGTCCAGCCTCCACGCATCATTGATAATGACAATTTGTATTGATCAACCCATGATTCACCAATTTGTACAAAGATGCAACTGCAATTAGCAAAAAAAAAAAGAAAATGAATCAGTAAGTCACAAATATAAAACACAAGAAGAAAAATATTAAAAAAATATTATTTATAAATAGTTTCATAATACCTTTTAGTATCCCTGTTAATACTTTCAGTTATGAGGTGAAAAAACTTGTATTCAATATCTGATGCATGTATAACTTGCACACATGAATAATTTTGACTACAATGAAAACCCTGCTCATTATTGTGTCCACCTTGTTGATTCAATTTCTGTTTTCCAATGTTTTGAGCTTCTTCATCAATCATTTGTGCACAAGTCTTGAAATGATTTTGCAAGCTTTTCAACATAGAATCTGGTGGAAAATTTTCATATAATACATGCTGTGGATTAACAGGAATACCAAAATTATCCAAATTTGAAACAGAGTTATATGGTACACTTGATCTCTGCTGATTGTGAAACAAATAATCTGCAACTTCAACTCCATCACAGTTACATGCACTTGAAATATGTATTGCAAACCCTTCAAGTTCATCATCAGCATGACTAGAAGATTCTGTATTAGATAAACTTGCTAGCAATGGTACTAAAAAACCAGCATCAAAGTGTTCTTCACGACGTACAATGTCGTTTTTTGATAAATTATTTTCACCTGGATAGCAACATATCAATTAATTGGTTCAAACTTGACATCAAAAAATGAAACATAAATGTTATGTCAAAAAAGTTTGACATAAAAAATTTATCTGCAAAAGTTAAGCATTGAAATTTTGTGCAGAAAGAGAAAATTACATCTAGAAAGTTAAATATGTGCAAAAGTTAGAAATTAAAATTATCTGCACAAAGTTATATCTAGAAGTTAACAAGTACAACTTATTTCCAACAAATAAAAGTACACAAATTAGATTGTACAGAAGCTAACAAAAAATATACCTTCAATAAGAGAGAAAAGATCAACAATTTGATTATCATCGGATTCATTATGTTTAGCCTGATCATTGACACAATGTGTGCTCTGCCAAATGATTTGTTCAGAAGTGACTTCTGGAAGTGAGAAAGATTCATCAACATCATCAAAATACTCTAATAACTGAAGATTCAAATTTTCAACTATAACTGGCGCATTAACTTGAGAACCAATTTTCGGTACTGTAAGACAAGGGAAGTATTTGAAGAATAACTCCATTTCTTTCTCAATAATTCTATTATGACCAACAAATTTGCAGCGAGCTTGCACAGAAGAACAATCTTCATCAGAATCAGTATCTGCAAGAACATGTTGGGGAAAGTGGTGTCTATTTGAAATTGAGCATAAACTAGAAACCAGTTTATGGACAGAGGAACAAACAGTAGGCAGGGCACTTGGTAAAATTGAATCTTTAAGCTTTGACAAAAGTTCATTCAATGAAATCATAACCTGCAACAAAAAAAAATTAAGCATATAGACTAATAAAAAATAAGATTGAAAAACTATAAACTAAAACAATGACTTACATCTTTTCGGTGGCAAGTAGTTGAATTAGATAAAAGAATATTGTCAACATCATCAAGTAAACTTTGAGTAGAACTTTCAAGAGAAAAACAATCACTGAAAGGTGTCCAGCATATGTGTTTCATCTATATTCAAATATTGAAAATTATGATTTCAAAAAGTTGTGCATAGAACAATTTAATCTAATAACAACAAAGGAACAATGATTTTGGTACATACTTGTAGTTTGCCAAAGCTAGAAGATGAATCAGACTTAGCATCCATGAAAGCTAAAGCATTAACAACAGTTGATGACCATGCATGAAGACGAGGGCATCTCAAACCAAGATCAAATGCATTTGAGCTTAGGAATTCAAGATATGATATCTGAAAAAAAATAATTAAATTCCAGAAACAATAACGAATATAACTATTGTAATTTTAGAAAAGAATAGCAAGAATTACCACAAGTATATGGCAGCAGCCGCCAATTACATTTGAA
This sequence comes from Sorghum bicolor, assembly GCF_000003195.3. NCBI lineage: Eukaryota > Viridiplantae > Streptophyta > Magnoliopsida > Poales > Poaceae > Sorghum > Sorghum bicolor. The sequence goes on from NC_012875.2 coordinate 57,736,974, forward strand.
CCAGTTGTTCTCTTATGAACTTTGAACTTGACAAGATATGACACAAGCCAATCCAGCACAAAGGAGCACCAATCATATTTTGGAACAGATGAGATGTTAAGCACAGCATGGTAATACCTGGTACTACATGCACCTCTTGTGTTTGGACATAAAAAGGAAGATAGAGCCAAAAGCATGAATAGCCTACCAAACTCAAAATCTGAAAGGTCAGGTGTTATCTGATTGCAAAGCTCAGACACAGTAGGAGTAACACCTCTAGAATAAATCTGATCTTTGATAATCTTATATGACTCCAGAGTACCAAACCTAAGAATGTGTAAGCCACCATTGGGAATCCCTAAAATCTTGTGAACACACTTTGGATTGAGTTCAAAGTTGAATCCATTAGGAAGCATTAAAGTTCTAGTTGCAGCATTAAAATGGTCAATCAACCAGAGCAACAAATTTGTTGGAAGCCGAGGGCAACATAATTCCAACAATCCTGAGAAACCAAGATCTTGAACAACTTCTTTTTGCTGTTGAGATAGATTAGACACAACATCTACAAACATTTCAACAGTACTGCAACCATGATTAACCTATAGCAAAAACAAATCAAAATTGAAGATATCAACATGATGAGTTGCTTAAAAATGAAATTAAGTCAAAGTATAATCTGTTGATAAGTGATAATCAAAACTAATATAATAATACACATACTTTACATTTCTTGATATCACTTGATAGACCTTCATCACAAGTAAACTCGATACGTTTATTGAACTTGGGTAAATCCATAATACCTGTGTAACAAAAATTAGATGAAATTAGGAAAAATCAAGTGAACAAATAGCAGAACATAAAAATCAAAAGTTGGGGAAAATTTTAGGAACAAAAAAAAATTCAAAACCAGTTGAATTGAGTGCTTGATGGACAAAGAGAGAGTGTGACCATCAATCATTGCAAACAAGGAATTCAACTAAATTTGAGTCTCCAATGAAGAGGACCCACGGCCAACACAACCGCATCAGCTGGGAGGCACACAAAAAAGCAGTATAACGAGTAACCCTAAAGATAAAGAAAACTGGAAGGAAGAGGAGGAAAGAGAGAAATCGCATGGATCCAAAGACAAATTCCATTTCTTAGTCCATAGAAAGTTTCTAGGGTTAGGATACTTACTTGTCACATGGAACGCCACGCACCACCTAGATCCACCTGCACCCGACCCGGCAGTCTTGCAAATGAAGAGACTGACTAAGTTTCCGATGGAGGAGTCACTATAATAATATATTACATTGGAGTCAAAAAGGTAAACGCAAACTTATACTGTCCAACTTAGTTAGGCAAAGTTAGCCATAAAGTTATGCACCCTATGTAGTAGTCTATAAGTTATATGTATAACTTGTAAGTATATGTTAGCTCGTATTATATAAGTTGATCTGAAGAAAATAAATATTATAGTTTGAAGAAGGCGATGCAAATAGAAATCACGAGATTATGAAATATACAACAAAATGGTAAAAACACCCTAAAAATAATAGTACATAGTATTGTTAATCATAAATATCATTTTCACATACAGATATATAGTTCCAAAAACTAGATAAGTTATCGAAACTTGGTAACGCTGAGATCTTAAATTAAAATAAATATCACAAACTTAAAGACTACGTCACGAAAGAGTGAATAGATCAACTCGATGTCATCATGTCTTGTAATCCTCAATTGAGAGCAACTGCACGAACTCCACCAATCTCTGAATCATGGGGACGAAGCGAAAAACAACTACACCACAGAAACTCATAGCGGTATGAGAGCAAAGTCTGCACATCTGCATGTGAACGAACAATAACAAAAATAGATGGTCGTAGATATTCTTTAGCAAGCCTGTAACTTCGATGCCCAAGAACTTGATGTACGATTGCGGAAGCCTTCTGCGGTTAAGAAAGAGAAGAAAAAATGGGAGCAGCTTTTGTCTTACAAGAATATGCATATAATATTTATAGCATCCTGGGTCCTATGATACCCCTTAGCGCAGCACCAGTTGCGAAAATACAGACGGTTTAACAAGACGTGGGTAAGACACACTCATGTAGAGCAGCAGTTTGATAAAAGAATAATAAAAAAAAGAGAACCAGCCGCAAATGCAGTGGAAAATAGTAAATGGGCCTACTCAGAGTTATAGTGGCCCAGTAACTATAATACAATAAAATATTGCCACACACATAGATAGGACGCGACCACCAGACAAAGACATGCGCAGCCGCGCCTATCAGGTGGCACAGAACCCTAGGACCCAAGCAGCCGCCCCAGGTGGGAGACGCCAAAACACAACAAAAATCCAAGGTACGAATATGGGATTCTTTGATTAAATCTACATATTAGATCTGAGGTACTTCTTGTACTACTTGAATACACAAACTCCATCGAGATTCAAGCATCTATCAGTTGAGATTGTTTGCTAAAACTTCATTTATACAGAAACTTCTTAAACTACTTAGAAACAAGTTCCTCTGCAACAATTGACCTTGGAAGTTGCTCTACAACAATTTGATCTCTAAAGTGATTTGGTTTTTTCTTTGTTCTTGCCTCCTGAAAAGAAAAAAAAGATTTAATTAATACTTCATAAAATGCAGGGAAATGATAAAGACTAATATTCAACAGCTCTTAGAAAGTTCCAGTACAATAGATGATTTGTGTCCAAGACAAAATGTACAACCACAACAGGTGCTTCAAAAGTTTATGCAGGTGAGTAACATGTGCAATGTATATAACTTCAGTTTTAAATCTTCAGAATACTCATTACCTACTGAAAATATGCAAGTGGAATTACATATTATATGGAATTATAAGTATGTATTCTGGTATATAGAGATCTTATACTTGTCATATTTGTGACACAAGTTATCAGAAATACACTAGGCATTCTAGAATAGTCATGACTTATTTGTTATTTGTATCAACGTACTATACTTGTCTCCAGGTGATGCAATTGAAAAAAACTCAGATTGTCTTTCTGTGCATTATAGGCATTCACCAACAAGAGACTAGACAGACAAGACAAAGAGAAAGATTGCAGCCTTGCAGAGTTGGAAGCTTATTTGTTAACTACAAACAATAGTACCACAACAAAAAACACAGGACAAAATGTCAAATTTGATACATACACTGTTATTGCTGCAAATAACAACATATCAGTTGAACCAGGAAACGAATCAGAATCTTTGCAAGCACCAAGATTATTTGATCTAAATCAGGTAATTGAAAAGGGAAATTGTATGTATCTATTATAATTGTGGTTCAAGATACAAATAGATATACAAAATTAGCCTTACTTATGATGGATTAAATGCAGGAGGCTCAAGGTGACGCAGAGGATACTGCAACAACAAATTCTAGAAGCACAATATATACACAACTACATAACGAGCAAGCACAACGAATACAAAATCAAGAAGAAAGAAATGTAAGTGAATTACACTATAAATCTATAGAGTTATGAGTTTGTAGTAGAATATCATTATCAAGATAATGATTCAAAAGAACACAATTGCAGCTGGAGAAAGAAGTATTGCAACAGCATGAAAATCAAGAGGGCAATACCCAAACTCAAGAAGAACTTGCAAATGAGACTAGGCATCCAACTGAACCTAGCAACACTACTGAAGACAGAATTATAGATGACATATCAGAACCACCTGCACAAACAACTGAAGAGCGTGAAATGGACAACATGTTTGAAGAAGCAAACTATCCATCGATGAATGAGATTGAGAATGCAGAGGAACCACAAGTTGGGATGTCTTTTGCAACAAGAGAAGATGCCTTTTATGCATTCAAAATTTATGCTAGAAAGAAGGGATTTGCAGTCAGGAAAGATGCCTCTTACACATCTAGAATCACAGGGCAGCTAGAGAGACAGATGTTTGTATGCAATAGGAGTGGCAAGCCAATCTGCACAGATGGGCCAGGACGAAAAAGAAGAAGTAATGTACTCGAAAACACAAATTGCAAGGTGCTTGTCCGGGTGAAGCTTGAATTAGGGTTGTGGGTGGTGACTGCAGTACATCTAGAACATAACCATGAGCTCGCACCATCAACGTGGCTGGTCAGATTCATGAGATGCCACAAGAACATGAACGAGAGTGAGAAAAACTTTATTGGTGTTCTACAGAACAGTAGGGTGCCACCAAGGAAAGTCATGTCAATCTTTAGACTATTGAGAGGACACTTGAGGTGTATTGGATTCGATGCAAAAGATGTCAGTAATCTACAAAGCAAGGAACGGATGCAACACAAGCATAAGGACATAGCTGAGCTCCTAGACATATTCAAAGATAGACAGAAAACTATTCCAGGCTTCTACTACAGTGTCATGGCAGATGAAGATGGCACAGTTAGAAGCATCTTTTGGACTGATGCAATTGGAATTGCTAACTACAAAGTATATGGCGACTACATGTCGTTCGACACAACATTCAGTACCAATTTATATGGGATGCCATTTGCACCGATAATTGGTGTCAACAACCATGGGAAGACAATATTATTTGGGTGTGCCCTCCTAAAAGATCAAACTATCAGTACATTCGAGTGGCTCTTTGATACATTCTTGATTGCAAATAACGGAAAGATGCCAAGCTCTATAATATCCGATCAAGATCAGTCCATTGCAAGTGCTATTCAGTCTAAATTTCCTACAGCTGTACGGAGGTTTTGCTTCTGGCATATTGTTAAGGAACTAAAAAGAAAAAATGTGGCCTTTTTCGCAGCAAGACCAAACCTCTACAAGAAGCTGAAATATGCAGTGAAGAACTCATTCACAATACAAGAATTTGAAATGAGATGGAATGAGATACTAGATGAATATCAAGCAAGAGAGAACAATAGTATCAATTATCTTTACAACATCAGGAGGTACTGGGTACCAGCATATTTCATGAGCTCCTTCTACCCCTTCTCTAGCACTACTGGGAGAAGTGAGAGCACAAATGCTCTATTCAAAGGGTACGTGACACACAAAGAGACAATAGTCAACTTCTTTGAAGCATATGAACAGATACAAGAGAAGAATTTATCAACACTAGACCGTTGTAGGTTCAACTCTGAGATCAAATGCCCAAGCAAATGGTCGTTCAATGGGCTAGAACAACATGCAGCGACACTATATACAACTGCAATCTTCCAAAGGGTTCAGAAGGAGTTCAAATCTGCAACAGCTTATGCAGTCAAAGAGATTGTTCCAGAAAAGATGTTCCAGCTAAGAAGAAAAACAGTGTATGATAGTGAATTTGAAAAAGAAGAATTCGAAGTGACAGTCACAGAAGATAAGGAGCATTTCACATGCTCATGTAGGAAATTGGACCGTGATGGTATACCGTGCTGTCATGTGCTGAAAATAGCAGAGAGGTTGGATTTGCTAATGATTCCTGCAAGTTTTGTAAGGTACAGATGGACAAAGCAGGCTGATCAGGAAATAGTACTGCAGGTTGGCCAAGAATTGACACTCAAACATGGCAATGCAGCAAATTCAATTCAATACTGCTTGATGATGGGGGAAGTGTCAGACTACTGTTCAAGCATTTCTGGAAACAAGAGAGCTGTTGAGCTTTTCACAGCTGAGTTTCATAAATTAAAAGAGACAATCAATTCAAAACTGACAGAACATCAAGATGCTAGTGGGAACCAAAATGGAAGTACATATGTTGAAGGCACAAGTACTACAACATTAAAGAATCCTCCGATACCTGAAGAGAGAAGCAATAAGAAAAGGAGAAGATCCATAGCTGAAAAGAAAGAAAAGCAGGCAATAGCTAAAGCAAAAAAAAAAGCAGCACCCAAAAAAAACACCGTGAAAAGGTGCACTCAATGCAAGAGTACACTGCATGACAAAAAGAGTTGCCCAGAGATTGGAAAGATGCCACAGCTACCACAGGTACAACATTCAGCTTAATTAATTTTTCATTTTACTAAGAACTAACTATTGACGTACTAATGATCTTCATAAAACACTATTACTACAGGCAATCCAAAGACAACGACAAATGAGAGGTGGCAAAAAGCAAAAACAACAAAGGGAATATAAATCACAAAGCTTTATTCAGATGTAGTTAAGATGTAGTAGGCATAAATTAAACATGATGTAAAAAAATTATCAACCTTTCAAGTTGTACTGAGTTAATTTAAAGAATTGTTAAGTTTAATTATTATTGAAGACAAGGATGCATGATACAGATTATGTTCTCATATGAGAATGGTTCAAGTAAAGAAGTTTTGTTCTCTTACCAGGTTTGTTTTTGTCAAGAATTTTTTGTACTGCTGGCAAGACGCGAACATTTTGTCTGTGTGTAAGCATGAATGCACCATACTTTACTCTAAGATTGTAAATATCTTCCTACAGAAAAAAAAAGAAAAAAGTATAAGGACATGCGGATTAGTTTCCAATAAAACAAATAAAATATAAATGTTCCAAGACAAACATACATTGTGAATAGGAAGAATTTGTCGACCATCCCACGTACTCATGAAATTCATAACATATATGCCACAGTCATTACTGAAAAAAAGAATAAATTCAAATATTAATACAAAAGAAAGAACTCAAAAGGGAATAGTTTGAAAAGAAACTCACGTTGTCTCCTGTTGGGGTACATTATGTATTGAGGAAGTAAAAGTACTGAAGTCAATAACATCATCTTCATCTCTCATCATAAAATCAACCACCTTTTCAAAATTTCCACGCTATAATTTGAACAAATTGAACTATAAGAACCATATTTGAATTTTATATAAACAATTAGATAAGGATAAAAACCAAAATACTAACAATATAAGAAGAAATATCGCCCTCAGAAACACGAAAATTTAATGAACTCAGAATATCAAAACGCTTATCCCTCATATTAGCAACAACCAACCACCAGTGTTGATCATGGCAAACAGGCATGAAGACCTGCAAAAGTAATTGTGAGAACAAGTTGTGACCAAAAGTTTTGAAGTTACAGACCTAAGTAACACAACAGAGGTAGGCAAAGTTACAGACCTAAGTTAGGAGAACAAGTTATGACAAAAAAATATCAAAGTAACTCACATTCTTGAGTTAGAGAGGACAAGTTAGGCAGTTTAGTATGAAACTGACATATACATGTAGACAGCAAAACAGGAATATGCAAATCAATAAGTTACTACAAAAAGGAAGAATGATACATTGTTTGCCAAAAATCAATGTGACAAAACAAAAATTATAGAAAAACATACCATGTCCATTTGATATAGATTGAAACGAAGAATCCTAGGGTCAACTTTTTTAGCCAACAAGTCAACACTAATATCCTTAATTTTCATATGATCCTGCCACGTACAAAGAAAACAAAGAGAGTTACAAAAAGCAAAATCATACATATGGTATTGTAGTTTCAGACGCAAGCAAACCACCAACCACAGAATGTATCAAATTCTATATGCAAAGAAGTTGAGATATCATAATACAAAAATTCAAAATTACTTACAACTTCTGCAGAGGTCATATAGCCCTTCTTTACTTGTGACGGGTTAGTAGATAACCACATATCAGCGTTAAGAGCTTCAGCAAACACATTCATTACAAATGTTCCAACCCACTTCCCTCCTGCCATAGTAAGACTAAATTCTCCATGCGTAATACTCATACGGCCTATATCAGCACATATAACACTGAAAAAAAGAACACATAAAAAAGATAACGCAAAAGAAAAGTAGAATATACTATAAATAGTATCATATATAGATATTTTTCTGAGAAAAGCGTCAACATACTTTTCAGCAATTCCTTTTGGCCTTCTCGCTGCTGCATGGTATACTTCCTTCTCAAGATTTGTCACAATGATTCGAGCACCAGAGCTAATGCTATTTGTGAAACTTGATTTAGGTGGCTTCAAAGCACGCTTCCTGTGACCAAGTGCTGAAAGATCTTTTTTTGTTTGAGCAGCATGATCTTCTTTCACAATCAAAGGATCAGATTTTTTTTTGCCTTTCTCAGTGGGCAATTTCTTATTAACATCAACATCTAAATTTGAGGAACTAACATTTTTCTGATCCATCTCAGTGTATTTTGGCTCAGAAGCATCATCAACTTTTTTGTCAAATGAAGAACTATTAAGTTCATTGACTTTCTCACTTTCTATATCAGTGTATTTTGCCTCAGCAACGAACTGGACATTGTCAAATGAAGAACATATGATTTTGTCTATGACTGGACTATCATCTTCCATATTAGTGTCTTGTTTCTCATTTGAAGGACCAGAAGCTATGGTCTTGTCTTTGAGAGGACCACCATCTCCAATCAAAGTGTCTTTCTTATTATTGGAAGGACCAGAAGATGTGGTTTTGTCTTTGGGAGGACTAGCATCTCCAATTTTAGTGTCTTGTTTCTCTGTGGAGGGCCCAAAAGATGTGGTTTTATCTTTGAGAGAACTAGAATCTCTCATCTCATGCATTAGCCTATTTGAACCACCAGCAACTCTATTTTCATTGTCAATTGACATATTCTGAATATCATCACTATGTCCCCTTGAAGTATCATCATATTCTTTCATTTTACTAGGATCATCAGATACTTTATCAATGGGACATTGCTGAACACCAGATAAATAAGATTTCACCAACGCATGAGACTGAATAACAACATTGGACTCATAATTCCTAAATGACTCTTTGTAGAAATATTTGCACATATTCCTCAAATGCAATAACCCCTGGTACACAAAAAATAGAAAAAATCTTACAAAAATAAGCATGAGCTATAGGTATTTTTTAAAATAAATAATACATTCAGCTAAGTGATTTGTGCATACAAAAAATGCATCTTGATGGACACAGTAGTAAGTGGTTGTCATATATGCAGGTATTAGACATGAAAAGAGGTTAAAACTTATACTATCCTCAAACTTAATCACTAATAGGGTACATATGGCCAACAAAGAAGTATCTAAATTAACAAGTATATGCAAAAAACCCAAAAGACCAACTAATGACCAAATAATAGGGTACATATAGCCAAGATTTATGCAGTATGGGTAGCACTGGCTTTAGCATTAAGTATCAAGTTGCAGGAACAGATTAATTAATTCACCTGACCAGGCATAGAGTGGCAATGTTTATTGCTGGGAATTAAGAAAAGATAGCATAAACAAAAAGTTTGTTGCTGACAATTAAGAAAAAATAGGATAATTACAAGCTAAATAACACAAAAGTACCTCATCACTACAATTAGGGCCAGCAGTGGAACGAATGAAATTATCAACATCAGGATGCAACTCCTCTCCACAGAAAATACGAAAAGCAGTAGAGTCAGGAACTACTGTCTGCCTCGAATGAATATCAAATTCTAAATTTTCATGCAGTGTATCTAAAGGACCCTTTATAATCTGCACAAGAGAACAAAAAAATGTTAGCAATTCAAAATATGTACAGCTGACCAAGCCATGAAATAGTAAATAGATGGTCAATCTACCTTTCTCATTTTCTTAGATGTCCTATGCGGTGAAGAAGGACCACCAACATCTGGTGCAAAAGGTGACTCATTCAAAACTTGAACACTGCACCCTCTCTTACTTCTTCGATTCAAATCAGTCTTTCCAAAAACAGTAGAGTGTAGTGGTTTAATCTACAAGATCAACACTATAAGATTAAACAAAACATCCAGAAATCAGTAGAAAAAGAAACAACTCAAAATTGAAAATTTGAATTATAACAACACCTGCATGTCTTTAAATTTGGGGTAATGTACAATAAACTTTTCAACCAAATCATCAGTCCAAGCATCAATACGAGGTATTATCCGCGGAACTGTCTCCGGAACAATAATCATCTCTGAAGCCAAATAATCAAAGTAGGCAGTCTGAATGGAAAATAAGAACAAAATCAAACACCATAGACATATAAATGAAAAAAAAAGAAACAAATGTTAATCTAAACTATATATCAATTAAGCTTTATACCAGTCATATCAAGAAACTAGTACTCCTATATAAGATAATGCATACCAAGATCAGACATGCATATAATAAAAGGTCATAATAAGATGCAATCAAACATGTCAACTTCACAAATGAAAATAGAGAAATCTTCAAGATTGCAGACACTTCTTGTTAATGCAGTTCCATGCCATCACATTTTATCTCGATCTCACCTCAGTTTTCAACTACCAAAATTATTAAGGATTTAACTATTAAAGGCTCAAAAGCAATAGAACTGCACGCAGCTAGGAGTCTATACTCAAAAGAAAAATTTGTTGGTAACTTCCTAGTTAGCAACAAGTGATAATTTCAAAGTTAACATACTCAAAATAGACAAGTCAATTGTAGACTTAAAAACATTTCTAATCGAACAAAGCAAGTAAACAACATTCAAAACTTGCTGCACAATTTAACTAGAAATATAAAATGTATGAGTGAGCAGTAAATGAAATACTTACAAAGAGCACAAATATGCAGCCAGACAAAGTTGGTTTATCAGAAGTGCTTCCTTTAGACAAAGACTGTTGGAATTTGCAAAGCCCAGAATTCAAACAACTGACCACTGCATCACACCAATCATAAGACTTGATCTTTTTCACTGAGCGGATCCCATCATAGTAATGACAACTGGCTCTGAATGAACTGCTCGGGCACAGGAATATAGACAACACTACTAAAATGAAGATCCTAACAAATCTATCACCCACAAGCTCAGGAGTAATCATTGCAATAAGATCTTGAATCTTTGGAGCTAACGGTCCTGGTGTTGTTTCATTAGCAATAAAAGATTTTAATTCTAGAGAAGCTCTTGATTTAATCTTCACTTCACCATTAGGAATTCCAAGAATCAAATGGACTATGTGACCATCTATCTTGAATTCATTAGTCCCTGGAATTTTGATACACTGTGTATTCTTATCATAGCACCTTGCCAGCCAGACAATAAGTTGCTTATAAGGCATAATACTGCATTTCAGCTTAAGAATGGAACCAAACCCACATTGTTGAACCAACTTTTTCTGAGGTTCAGTAAGAACACGTATCAGGTTCATCAACTTGGGCATTGAAAATTGACTTTGGAATGACTGAAATTTAAAAAAAGACTAATTAGAACTTTCTCAGTCAATTAACCACAAATGAAATATCCAACCTACAAAACTTATAGAATAAGTTTAATATATACATTCAAAAAAATGTTATAGGAAAAAGCTAGTAAGTAAAAAAAATGTCATATGCATGCAGCAGCACCACCAAACATGTCTATATGTTGAACAGTACTTGCCAGTAGCTTAAAACAGCAAATTAATATTCCATGAGCCAAAGGATTATGACCACAACCAAATACAATAGAAAATCATTATCAAGTGTCAAACTTGTTCAGGCTACACAATTTAACATAAAACATTACAAAAACCTAACACAAACTTAAACATTCAAATTAGGAGCACAAATTAAACTTACAAGTTACCAGCACAAACTTAAAATATGAACTTGAACATACTAACTTAAACAATCAAGTTGGAGCACAAGTTAAACTTACACCTTAGCAGCAAAAAACTTAAAACATGCAACTTGGACATACTCAACTTTAACATACTAACTTAACACAGAGCTTAACACAGAACTCATACATATAAGTTACGTCTGCAAATAAACTTGTTCACGCTACAGAACTTAACACAGAACATTAGGACCAAACTTAAACATTCAAATTAGGAGCACAAATTAAACTTACAAGTTACCAGCACAAACTTAAAATATGAACTTGAACATGCTAACTTAAACAATCAAGTTGGAGCACAAGTTAAACTTACACCTTAGCAGCAAAAACTTAAAACATGCAACTTGGACATACTCAACTTTAACATACTAACTTAACACAGAGCTTAACACAGAACTCATACATATAAGTTACGTCTGCAAATAAACTTGTTCACGCTACAGAACTTAACACAGAACATTAGGACCAAACTTAAACATTCAAATTAGGAGCACAAATTAAACTTACAAGTTACCAGCACAAACTTAAAATATGAACTTGAACATACTAACTTAAACAATCAAGTTGGAGCACAAGTTAAACTTACAACTTAGCAGCAAAAACTTAAAACATGCAACTTGGACATACTCAACTTTAACATACTAACTTAACACAGAGCTTAACACAGAACTCATACATATAAGTTATGTCTGCAAATAAACTTGTTCACGCTACAGAACTTAACACAGAACATACAATAGAAAATCATCATCAACTTGAACACACAAGTTATAAAATCAACTTCAACGTACAAGCTGATAAACAATACTTAACCAAAGAACTCATATATATAAGTTATGTCTGCAAATAATACACAGTGCTACTCAGACAATTTCGCAAAAATAAATAACAAATAAGAATTCATAGAGTAAAAGATCAGTCACCGTAGATTCATTGTTTATGCTCTCTCCACTGTCACTCCCAACATTGTCCTCAGAACCAACAGAATAATCATTATTAGAAGACTGTAACTCCAAATCACCACTTGTTTTGGACTTGTCTCCTTCAGAAGAAGGATCTTCATCATCAGACATCTGTAAACAATTTAAAAATTCATAATCACTTAATAAAACATATCATAACTAATAATATGAATCAATTGATAGTAAAATCCTTGTTCTAATTTCATAAATAAAAAACCTAACCCATGTCATGTGATGGAACAAAGTTCTTGCAAATACAGTTAATATACTACAGCTGCAACATTTGTATAGAAAGGGAAGGGGAAATACTACCAATAGGACCCATTCAAAATACAAGTTTCAAAACAAACCCATGTGTTTGTGTTCCACACTGACATTAAGCCACAGTTACCAGGCCACAGTATGATCCACAAGATACAATGAAAGCATGAAGAGTCTTCAGGCAATCCTGTGGAGGTCTAAACTGCGCTGCTCCCTGGCAATATAGCGCAGTACCACTTACCGCGATAACATATCAAACATCTGCCATTCCAATCTCCCAAAACCAACTGTATAATCTGTTTGCAAAATTCCAATCCACCCAGGGCACTAGAAGCTGAGCAGCAACACAATTATCGTGAAGCGAAATCCTAAACGCCCAGGGCGAAGTACAAACCAGCTAGCAAGCGCCAAGCGCGGCGTACCTTGTACCCGACAGGGGCGTTGGCCTCGCGGGCGTGTATTTGCAGGCGACTGCCGCACGCGGAGTCGTCCTCCTCCGCGGCGTCCTCGTTGGGGCTCGACTTCGAGGACACCGCGCTCACCCTCACGCTCCGCCTCCCGGGCTCCGACCCCGACGTCCGCAAGCGCGCCGCCTCCGCCTACGCCTCCACCTCCACCCCCGTCTCCCTTCCCCGCACCCCACGGGCCTCTGCCTCCGAAGAGGCTCCGCCCGCCCCCAAGTAACGTACGCTCGCTCGCGAGGCACCGACGCCGACGCTCCAGCGCAAGGTGGACCTCGAGGCCTACGCGGGCTACGACACAGGCACGAATCCAAGGTCGGACGGGGCCGAGGCAATGGCCAGCGCGACGGCGGCGGACTAGCTAGGGTTAGGGCCAATGCCGGTGACACCGGAGCACGACGAGAAGCGGGGAGAAAAGGATGTGAGCAATACCTTCCAACGATGCCCGGAGTACACCGAATGCCGACCCCCTCGAAAATCCAATGCCGTCGGCAAGGTTCGCCCGCGTCGGAGTGTTGGCGGAGAAGAAGAAGAGGAGCGGGATGAAGTCGCCGTTTCGTTTGGTTGAGTCGACCGTAGAAGCAGGGGACGGGGATGGGGGAGGGATATTTTTAAAACGAAATTTCGGAAGCCAGAAAAGGAAAGGAAGCGGGAACGGAAAAGGAAAGGAGAAACCGGTCGGATCGTTCGCTGGATTAAGAAGTACTGAACGACCGCGAAAGGGGAATTGTGCCGCGTAAGCCTACGAATTTTTGGAGTGTTTCAGCTTTCAGGCGCGCGAAGTATTCATTGCACAAGCTTTTCTCTGATGAACGGAACATGTAACAGTGACATGATGTTATAACCCCACATTAATATTACTGACATCACTCTTTGTTTCAGACGTTGATTTTCGGTGCTGCAATCCATCCCCTGCAAAATGTACTCCAGTTCCATAAGCACGAGCCTTTGGTCGTATTTTTTCTATCCATACATGATTTTTGTAGTACAAAATTATGTGACTGCATTCGTATTGAAAAATGTTTACTTATTATTGTGTTTTTTATTATATAGATAAATGACATAACAATAGAGTAATTTGCTGCTCAAAGAATTGTCCAACAGAACAAATACTTATGAGTTGTGCACTTAATGGGTCTGTTTGTAGTTCCTAAGATATGCTCTTTGGCTAAGGAACTTAGTGATTATTTATGAAATTCTTTCGTAGGCTAATAGCTAGCTATAAATAGTGAAACAAATCACACCTATTTTGAATGCTTGAAACTTTTGATAGTTTCCTGCAAAAATATGCAAAGTTACAATTAGCTCTTCAACAATTATGTGGGTTAATGGAAGATGAAATTTAAAAAAAAATGTTCTTCAATGTTTTAGACTTTGGTTCTTGATGATACAATTTGTCATTTAAAAAATTGTTAAGTTTCATATACTTGAAATATAATAATTCCCATTTGGGGAAAGAATCTAGTACTATGTTGTAGCTTAAAAGTGTTACTTGTGCCAAAAATACATATGTTTGGACTTAGGACACTCATAGTGTAAGTTTCATTCTCATTTAGTAGGTGCCACATAAACAATTTCGATGACATGTTAAAAAGCGAGAATAATGAAATGAGTTCCACCTAAATGAAACATATGACATTGTTTCCAATAAAATTCTCAGTGTCTAATAGAATAAAAGCATCAAGTGCATATGAAATATCAAATACGAAACTATATGTTGTAGAAGGTTGTTTCACACTACATTCAAATACTCCTAGAAACAAACATGGATGGTTAGAGCAAAATCTCAATCTATCAATTTTTAAACATAAAGCATAGTTTGGCTCTGGCATGGTCAAAAAACTAAACTCCTATTATCTTAACTTACAATGTTTTTCACAAAAAGATTGTAAGCATAAAAAATACTTCCAAATGTTAATCCAATGTCGTTGTTTTTAGTGATTGGAGGGAATAGAATCACATGGGTATTTTGCTAAAACCATGATTTTTACTCATGTTTGAGGTGAAGTTTACATCTTCTGTATTAGCAATTTCTTTGGTTTAGAGGCATTTTGGATCATGGTACCATGATTTTTACTCATGTTTGAGGTGAAGTTTACATCTTCTGTATTAGCAATTTTGTTTGGTTTAGAGGGATTTTGGATCATGGTTTAGGGGTTTGGTGGGCATACTTTGAGGCCGGCGGGCTTAAAGGGATTAGAATCTTCTTTGCTAGCAGTGACTCATCAAGGTGCTCTTTTTTTTTTATTTCAAGATTGTATCGACAACGAAGCATCTAGATAATTTCTTGAATCTCAAAATTTACCGATTTAGTCTTTTAGAGATGCTCATATATAGATATATAGAATGTGTTCGCGTGTGTCTAATATGTTCATAAGAATATGCATTTATGTGAGTGTCATGTCTATACCATGAGTTTTAGAAACAAACATATAAAACATATAAGGAGACAAACTTGAAAAAATTTGGGAATTAATCCTCGATCTGCTGTCTAGAAATGGCGACTACGATGGAGGTGGCACTCAGAGAAGCGGATAACGTCCCACCGATAGCGTGCCCTAATGATTCATCCGAGCTTTAAAAAAAAAACAGATGCATTCTTGAGAATTTTTTATCAGAAGAGCAGCAGTGGCCCTTCACTATCCATGAAAGCAAAGAACTAAAAAGAGTCAGAAATTACTTGCCTTGAACGTGGGTGCCATCCTGCAATGGCATTGTTACCCGAGTGAACGCAAGGTAAAGAATACTGGAAATACAGAGCGTGCATGGTACGGGAACCCTGCTCGACACGTGAGCTTTTGGGCTAGCTACTCCGGTGTACGTGACCGACGAAGTCACGGAGTAGGCTTTGGGGACGGACGAACGAGAGATTCTTCTTCCACGAAAAGCGCGGTGGTTGCCACCATAGAAAAGGAAACTCAACAAAGACGACGCACAATGCGTAGTATGAGATTACCGACACATTCGGTGGTTGAGCCGGCCACCTTCAGAATACAACATCAGAACCGTCACACACACACACCGTCACGTCATGAGCAGCTCCAATATTCGGCCGGCGCTGCTCGTGGCTTTGCAGCTGCTACCCTCCAATGTGCCCGTGTCGCTTCATGCGTTGCTTTGATCGCAGTCGCAGGACCATCGGTGGTTACGCTTACTGTTTTCAGCAGCCGTATACGGGGATAGCATACTGGTATAAGGCTATACTTATACGCACTGGATGGACGCATCGATCGCATGGCACGCATGTGTTCCCTGGGATCCACACATACAAATTTCAGGCCGTATCGTCGTCATGTCCATCACAGGAACCGGTGCATATCGATCGACACGCAGGGAACGTGTCTCCTCGCAGTCCAGAAACCGGTTTCAGATGACCATCATTGGCCCTGATGATCCGCACCGAACGAACCTGCCCCATAAACGGCCGTCGCTAGTGTGCGTTTAGCTCGACGGCGACGCGCGGTCGGGATCAGTGCGACGGTTTCGGGCCGCTGGTCCTGCTCCTGCTCCTGCGCGGCGAGGCCATCCGGTGGTGGCCTGCCGAGATTGCACGTCAAGCGGATTTCGCTGATGGATATTTTGTGTAGGATGAAACGGCAACGTCAGGTCGAGATGCCGCTCGGTCAGATGGGAATAAGCTTCCATCCGGAAACAGCGCAATGTGCCTTGCTTTCGCAAGTCAGAGCTGCAAGCATGCCGAAATGGTCTCGGTATGTATGAATGAAATCTTACTGGTCAATGAACCGTCACCGACTCACCGCACGTGATGGAGAGTTATCTTTACGTCGGAGAGGGGAGTACGGGTGTCATACGATACGAATCGCTTCCTCCATGCATGACGTGAAATACGGTAGCTTCTTCTGAACCTTATACCATTTCCTTCCCCGGCACTGTGCCGTAGAGCGTAGACAAGAGATGTCTGTCTGTCAGGTTGCACATTTGCACATCACTACCTGATAAAAAGGAGCAAGTAGTCACTCGTAAGAAAAGAGCTCAGAGTCGATGGGAATGCATCAGATTGCTCTGCTCTGTAGTCAAATGCACATAGCCTTTTCCCCTTTCCGGTTCAGAAATGGTTGGGAGCATGATTCCCAACCAGTTGACAGGACGCAGTTGCTTGCGATTGTCGCACTAAAAGCAAACAAATTTGAGAATGGTTTTGGGTTATATTACGATGCGCAGAGATCTGCATACGTGCGGCATGCAGGACTGGAGTAGTAGTTACACTGCGATCCTGTGCATTCCTGCATCGTTCTTTCTGAAAGGTATGAGTGCTGTGCTGCTTTGAGAACCCTCCATGCACGCATACGACAGCGTATGTGATCAGTTGGCCCTTGGCCGTCCACAATTGGCAACCCGCCAGCCGCCAGCGCCAGCAAATCCGCAGAGGTAAAACAGTTCCCGTGAGCCTGGGGCCTGCCTGAGACCCTGACCGTGCAGTAGACACTGCGCAAAACGGCGCACCGCGACTCAGAGACAGAGTGCACATGCAGGCAGTACGCGCGGAGCTGCGGCGGTACCGCATGCATGCTACCAGGACGAGATCATGGACCGTGAGCAAGGCGAAGCACGAGAGTCTCCTGTACGATCGACGACGCACGCGTGACTCTTTCCCTTTCTCGGAACCAACAGGAGGTACGTGCTACCAATCTGCCCGTGGTGCGTGCGTGCTCATGCACCAGAGCCAGAGACCCAGCAAGACGCCACGGCCGCCGCGGCTGGCCACGCCCGCCCGTGTGCCGCGCGCGTCCCCACGGGGGCCACGGCCGGGCCGGCGCCCCGCATAAAACGCCAGAATGGGCGTAGGTTCCCGTGACTTTCTGCATGCGCACCTGCGGACGCAGCAGCGTACGAGCAGGCGGTGCGCGGCCGCCCGGGGGCGCAGTCACGGGCCGGCCGCGCGTGGCGCCGACGCGTGACCGCGCGCGTCCCGCCGCGCGGAACTGAGGCCCGATCGAGCTGGGGGGACGACCCCGCAGTTCGTTCCGGCGTCATCGGTGCGTCTAACAGCAACAACGTGCCGGGTGGGCACCGATCGAATCCGTTGCCGCCCGCCGTCGCTGTCGATCAGCCGGTGTGTGCGACGCTGTGGGGCGTGTGCGATGCGAGGTGTTTGTGTGCGTGGTGGAGAAGAGAAGCCGTTGGAGTCTTGCAGTTGCAGGTGATGATGACTCGAGCGTTGCTGGCTCATCACTCATGGCAATGCAGGTACTGATGAAAAACGATCCCGGGAGATGTACGGCTGCCATGTTGACGCGCCAGGCCAAACTAGTTCTATACCACCAGCTAAGGCTACCTGCATTGCGTTGCATGCTAGTGCTGCCTCTCAGAGTGTACTTTAGTCCTTGGCAACATTTTGATGATCATGCATTTAGCGTTCCTACTAGTGCCAATCTACTCATACGGAAAGTGCCGGTTATTTAAATTTGTGGGATTAATTACAAGACAAGATGCGGTTTCATCATCGAGTCAGTTGGGATCTAGTATATATAGGATAGAGATTATGCAGCAGGCACAGGTTAGTGGCTGGTGGGTCTCCCTTGCTTGCAAAAAACTCATCGCGGGTCTGATACCCACTCATCAACTCTGAAAAACGTCGCTGCAGAGTAGTAGAGCAGTGATATTCTACCAACCTTTCTTTTGATCTTTTCAGTGTCCCAGCTGCCAACCTTCAGATCAGCATGGCCTGCACTCCGCTGCAACTACAGCATCCACGCGATTCATCAGCATGCACACAGCTGTCTGGGAAACATCATGCGTGCTGTTCTTTGTAGCACCTCATGATCGACATAGATGTATATCTGGGATGTGAATAGTACAAATCAAATAACACCATGTATATATATTTATATTTATCTTCTGGATTCTTGCTCAGGGAAGAGAAATCGGTCGGTGATTGGTTGGTTCAGCGTACGCTGCTAGCTGCTGGGTACTGCAGAAGCATGCAAAAGTGCAGAGCTTCAGTATTTCAGACCGAACTCTGAACGTATTAGCTGTCCAGCATTTGGGACCCTAGTGGATTAAGATCCAGCACAACCATTCTTCTATCGTAAGTGCAGCGAAACGATCCATTTAATCGAGCCGTCCGCTCTCGTACGTGTCACGAACCCAGGGTTTCTGTACATTCCACACATGAGGTGTCAGATCCGGCCTGCATTCGGTTGCTCCGTGACAAGTCAAGTTGTATCTTCCATTGTCGCGTCGTGCTCGTGCTAGCCGATCGAATATCGGAACGTGCTCCAACATGTCGTATGGGACCGAAGTGTCACCGCCGGAGAATGTTCAGTTCCCAAAGAAGACACTGTTGGCATCTTCAGATCTGGAAGACGAAGGTGTTGGTTGGAACCTGCCGAACCTGACAGTCAGAGAGCAAGGGAGCTTGTCTGAAATTTTGGAGGATTTTCAAATGCAGCTAAACTCGTACTTCTTCATGAATGCCATAATTCTGTTAATCCGGACAATTTGGACAGCTAGGAATGATTAATCTTCAAAGCAATGCAACCAAACTTGCACAGACAAGTCCAAGTTTCCTCCAAAAAGAGCTTGACCTTCTCTCCTTTGGAGCCAAACAGAAATCGAGCCACTTTTATTTGAGTCCTGGTGCCAAAGTCTATTGTAATAATTATTACAGTCCTTTTTCTTGTTTTCTTTGTTTCTTGATTCCTCTGGTTGTAACCTGTTTAACTTTTGTTCTTTAGTTAATTCTCTGTGGGAGCTTCGGCTCCTCCAATTTCATAAAAAAAGGTGTTGGTTAATACTTGATCGTCGTATCCCGATCTGAATCCGTCGCTTTTGGCCCACCTTCAACTACGAGGCTTAATTGGCAACAACCAATTGTTAATCACGTCCGATAGTGCTGATGATTAGAGCTTTTTTGAGTAATTTACTAGTCAAATCAAGTCTCTGATAGTGCCATGTACAACATCACGAATATTAGACGACAAATGGACACACAAAAAGTTGGAGCTAGCAGGTATGCGGCCGGCCTTATACTGTACCTACGTGCTGGGGCATCGGATAGATCGGCGGAAGCACGGCGAGCCGACGAGTAAGTGCTCCACCCAGCTGCAGGCGATGAAAGACGCGGGAGGCGGCGGTGGAGGACTGGAAGCTAGCGAACCGTGGACCAGGGGTCGCCGGAGGGTGAGATGAGATCATGAACAAGGCAAGGCATGGCAGCAACGCCCTGCTGTGGCTGCATGGGCTGCATCCATCTGATCCATATTTTCTGGTTGGGCCTGACTGCCCTTATAGGCCCATGTCAGTTCGCAGCATACCTTACCATCGCCGGCCCAGACCGGCTCACAGTCACAGCGCCCCCTGCGGCCCTGCTCTGTCCCGCTGGCTCCTGCTCCTGCCAACTGCGGCCTTGCTCCGCCTACCGCCGTCGCCGCCTAAACCCCCCCCCCCCCAGTCCCCCACCGCTCCGCGCACGTCTCCTCGCGCCGCCGGTCGCCGGTGAATAGCAGGGGGTCCGTGCCTTTCCGTCATAAAGGACTTCGTCTTATTGGCCGAGCCTCCCTTTGCCGAGCAAGAGCACACAAAAGTAGGGAGGTGGGCATGGCGGAGGTGCATCTAGGTCTGCCAGGTCCCTGGGCGGCGGATTACCGGGAGAAGGCCGACCACTACACCACTAAGATCGGTGGAGTCCCTGTATGTCTTTTGTGTGTACCTCTTCCTGGTTCTAGCTTATGTTTTTGCTTAGGAATTAGAGGCCGAGCTTATGCCATGCATCTTCTTCAGTTAACCCACCACGATTATAAATTTTTCTTGATGACTCTCCTCAGAGGTGAGAAATTTGTCTGAAAGCCAAGCTCCTTTTGAGTCGTTTGCTGTTTTTTTTTTCCTGCAGGATTGGCCAACTGGTGATATGGGCATTAAGCCCGAGACTCTTCAGTGCAGCTTATGTGGGACCAAGCTCTGTCTTGTTGCTCAGGTGAGTGTCGTCGATTTAGCAAGATTTTACTAGTTGAAACATGAAACAGAGTGTTGCGGTGCTTGGGCACAGGCTTGTAAAGTAGCTTGCAATTCTCTGACTTAGCATTGCAAACTATGTTTACATGCTGATCCATGATGGTACAGAACGCTTGTATGTTGATACTAGTACTTTTGCCTCACCCTATTTAGTGGTGTTCCTGTAATAATAATAATAATCTGATTCTAACCTAAGGTACATGCGCCCGTGGCAAAGCTAAACATTGAGGAGAGGATAATCTATGTGCTTGTTTGCCTGACACCAGAGTGTGGACCTAAACCTCAAAGGCAAGTATATGCCAATTGATTCAGTCGGTTTAGCAGATATTCAGACCTTTACATGATCTTAAGTCAGTATGTATTTTCCCTTTTTTGTTTCCCTTTTTCTTCTTATAGTTGGAAGGTCCTAAGAGTTCAAAAATGCCGTAATGTTATGCAAACAGAAGGCTGTGGCGATGAATTAGGTCAGTCGAATGGACCTCCTTCTACAAGTGTTCCAGAAGAACAGAATGATAAAAATAAATTTCCTGAGATCAACGACGACGATTTTGATCTAGATGCCTTAGCCGAAGCACTTGAGCAAGCTGCAACTTTGGCATCTAACTCAAAGAAGAAGAATAAATCGAAGCATGCTAATGCTCCTGTAAAACGTTCTGTATTGAAGGAGCAAGCATGTGATCTGAGCATACCAGGTGAGGACAAATTTTAAAGAACTCGTTACCATGTATGCAAAATCTGAGTGTTTTGATCTGATAACATTTTGTTGCAGTTCTTCCTTGTTTTTACATATATTATGATAAGGAACTATATGGGGGCAAAGGCACTGTGGGTTCAAGTAGCAGTGAGTTGGTTTTGGACAAAGAAATCATGGATACTGCAAATGATGAAGAAGAAAAATGGGAAGGAGAAAAGTACGAGTACGATAAAGCTATTGGTGCTGACAGAACCTTTTTAAAATTCAAGAAACGGTTGGATGCGTACCCCCAGCAATGCTTTAGGTAGTTAGCCAGTTAGTTCATATAGTATCATTGCAACCTGACTTGGTATTTGCAAACCATTTGTTTCTTGTCCTTTTTGGTTTGCACAACCTGAATTAAATTTTGGCATGCAATATTTCTTTAGGTATTCTTATGGTGGCAAGCCACTGTTGGCTACAACAAAATTACAAGATCCTGGCACCTGTAGTCTGTGTGGTTCACCACGCCAATATGAACTGCAATTGATGTCTCCTTTATCATACTTTCTCCATGAAGCTGGAGACGGTTCCTCAAATTATGCACCCAGCAGCTGGACTTGGCTGACTGTTATCATATACACTTGCTCCAAGGTATGTCTTACTCTCCAATTTCCTGATACTGAAGTCTTAAGGAATTCTGCATGCCCAAAACGTGATCCCTGGATAGTAGTTCTACTTCAAAAATGATTTGATTTACAAAGTACACCATGAAGAACATTATCTCATCAAAGCATCACTTCAGCTTTGTGCAGTGAAGAGATTTCAGTGTCCTTAATGTTCTTAATGTACTTTCAGAATTCCTAGCAGATAAGGATGCTAGGTTGTCTGAAATGTCGGCCAGGATTTAATGCAGTTTAAAAAGTAGACTTTCAATGGTTCCATTTTCTCAGACAAACAAATTTCTGGTTTGTGAGTTTTGCCAGATTCCATATTGGCTCTTGGGAACACTTTTAGTTATCCATGCTATGGAAATCTTGAAAGTTCAGTGGGCAGTTACATATACATAGTTGTCATCGTTTAGTATTTCTTCTTCTTCTTGGTACTGTGGTGAAACCAGACTTGCTCATTGTATTCTTTTGTTTACAGTTCTCCACTTTGCACTATTCCTTAGCCCGTTTCAATTTACTGCAGAGCTGCTGCCCGTCTCCATGCGGTGGAAAGCCTCAGAGCTGTTGTTGGGGAGTAGCGGAGGAGGTGATCCTGATTCAGGAGGATGAAGTCCTTTAGGATCTAACCAGTGCCAGTTGAGAAACTATTGCAGATTTGAGCGTGTGATACACAGTTTTTGTTTTCCAATTGTTAGAGTTGTAAAGCTATCTGCAATTTTGAAATGTGTTTTGTGGCTGCTTTTATCTTGCCCTAGTATCCTGCAGAACTGTTATAGTTAACACGAATTGGTCTATTGTAAGTTTGCATAGTATTGTACCAGCCTAGCTTTTAAGGTTTTTGTCTGTGTGACTGTTCTTTTCCGCTGCAAAATCATTTTTTTTCTAGGTGCCTGAATTGTCAACTCCAATCAAAGGGTGGCCATGTTACGCTTCAACATCAAGGGATATGATGATCCGGTATGTACTATGTTCTTGCGTTAGCCTGTAAACCCACCAATCCATGCTGTCCATGTCTAGAAACTTCTCTTTTTTCACTCAAAAGAAAAGAATCTAGTACTTATTTTTTTGCTTCCTTGGGCCTCATAATAATAATTGTAAGAAAGTAGTACTATTCTGGATTAAAGTACACCTATTAAGTGATAAAACCGTACCGCAGCTCATATATAATGTAATGAACTGCATAATTCATCAGCTGTATTATTCTCGTTGCCAACCCTACCTGCACTGACGTTGATGCTTCATTTGCAACTTGTTGGTTTTCGGATCGCCGGAATTGCCAGCCAGGCTGCACCTGCACATAAATAAATTAGCCATAATATTGTAGTAGGGGTTTTTGCAGCCATGTTTTCTCCGTTTGAAGAATCTCTACGTACGAAAAGGATGTGTAGTATTATACTCCACTCACGCCTGCTAATGTTTTGTACCTCTGCTGAGTTCATCGGAAAAAAAAAAACGTTCGTGGAGTGCACCAAACTGCTCGCTCGGACGCTCGGTCTTGTTTAGACTAGGACCAGCATATGCATATGGTTTATTCGCCTCTTGTGATGGAGGTGTCCTCCACCTGTACTCAGCACGTCGGCGTCCGCGATGTTCCGAGTCCAAGACGGCACGTCGCCCGCCTGACCTGACGCTGACGGGGCGAATACGAACCAACCAACATCTACGAAATGCGGCGCCTCGCCACTGGACGGGCCGAGTAAACGCCTCCGCCGGACACGCCACTCCCTCCTCATCCATGGCGCCATGCCAGGCTCGGCCCGTCGTGCCCGGGGCCGGTGCGCTCGGCCGTGCCGTGCCCGTGCGTGCGGTGGTCGAATCCTGGGGCTGCCTTGTGGACGCCGAGAACGAACGAGAGGGGATCGGCTGCGAGCCTGCGATTGCGACTCGTACGTGCGCCGTGCGGTGGCCGAGCAGTGGGATGGATCGGCGGGAGCGCTGACGCGCGCGCGCACGTAACGCCGCGTCGGCCCCGCGTCGCGTGGACGGACGGCCCGGACGCAGCGAATGGGGCGCGCGCCGCGCGGGGCGGTGGCAACCGGGCGCGGCGCCTCCTTGACTCGTCTTTGGTCTTTCCTTGATTCCTTCTTCCTCCCTCGCGCTGCGGCGGCTCTGCTCGGCCTTGGCAGCTCGCCGCGCCTTGACTTGCCGAGCCTAGCCGAGGATCGCCGGCTCGGTGGGTGGCTGCCGCCGCGAGTGAGTGGTGCGGTGCCGCCACGCCAGCGTAACTGCGGACTTTGGAGTGCGGACGCTTCCGTCCGCTTTCCGAGGACGGACGAGAGAGCTAGAGCTAGCCGATCGGTGGTCTCTAGCATGATGATGGGTCGGAGCTGTGCCGCCCGGCGTGACCTACCCTACTGCAGTCTACAGTGGGGGGCACTCATGTGCTGTCCATCCGAGTTCCGAAAGGTGACGCCAATGTGCGCCCGCGCGCGCGCACCGGTCCAGACGCGACACGCCAGGCTCGTATCGTACGTTCCGCCGGGGGTCCATCTCGCCGCCCCTGATCGGCGAGGCCGCAGATTTCATTCACCCTCCCTCTCCATGATTGGGGACGGCCTCCAGCGAATTGGCCACGTCGATGTCGATCCCAACAGATCTCTCACTGTACGGACACACCCGGGTGCCGTCGTTTTCAGATGATTGTCCGCAAGCACTAGCAGCGATGAACGATGATCTTTCAGGCCCCCACCGTTGGACACCTCGTGTCACTGTAAGGGATATTGTTAAAAACAGGACCATTTCTTCTCCTGTAGTATAAATAATGTGGTAATTCTATTCTAGTGGTCCGTGGCTTGTGGCTAGTCAATCGGACGGCCAGGAGGCGCTGAACCCACGCGGTGCGGGCCCCTCGTGCTTGCCTCGTTAACGTTAGTCGTCAAGCTTACGCACGCACGCGGCCGCCGAGCAAAAACAAAACAAGGAGCTGTTCATGGCGTCAGAACTGATTGAGGCCTTGTTTAGATAAAAACTCTTTGGGATTTGATAATGTAACACTTTTATTTGTATTTGATATTTATTGTCCGGACTAACTGAATTCAAAAAATTCATCCCACAAATTATAAATTAATTGTATAATTAATTATTATTTTTATTTATATTTAATGCTTCATACCAATACAACGGAAAATCTTATAAAGTTTTCGAACTTTACGATAAACTAAACAACGCGAAGCGGCCACCGCACCCACCGTCAGCTGCTCCAGTCCCAGGCTCTCCACGATGCCCCGTTGGCCGTTGCTTCTAACCTCACGCGACACGACGCCGTGCAGACAGCAGCAGCAGCCCGCGGCCGGCTCACCGCGTCGCCCCGCGATGCCGGGCTGCGGCTGGGGCCGGAGCCGGATCCGAGCGCCAGGCCGCGCGTCCGCTTCCAAATCGCGCATGATGCCATGATTAGGTGGTTGATGGCACTCGGGTGGTGGTGGTGCGCTGCTGCTCTGCTCCTTCCGAGCCCCAAAAGCCAAATTCCATCCCCCTATGGCATCGGTACGCACGATGGCAAAGCTCCCACCTTTTCCTCCCCCACGCCTCTTTTTATCTCGCGCCTCCCGTCCCCATCGCTCCCCCTCGCCGCCCAGGTCTCCTCCACCCTTTCGCTTCGCCGCCTCCGGGGTTCTCCGCGCCGGTACTGAACTCCGCCTCTCACTTCTCTCTCTTTCTCTCTTGCTATGAAAAACGCAAGCTCTCACCTTCTCTCAGGTTTTAATTGTTGCTTCTTGGAGGAGAATTCCACTTCCCTTCTCGTGGCGTTCGTGTGGCAGACCTTTTATTAGTATACTACTTAGCAGTAGGACTTGTTTGCCCTGTGCTTTTCTTTATGACCCCAATGAATGATTTCTTTCGAGCAAAACTTGGCAAATTGTAGCAGTTGCTGTGGCTCTTGTTTGTTTTAGTGGAAATTTGGTGAACTCATATCTCTGTAGATAAATTAGTATGCTTATCTTCTCTAAAGTTAGAAAAATCAAGGTACATGCTGTGACATTGCTTGTCAATTTCTGCTGCATGTTTCTACCTTTCGAATACAAGGAGGTTGGCTTTGTAATAGCATAGCAGATAGCACCTAAGCAATTGTCTTCGCCTTAAGGGTAGCACACAACTTTTTGTTTTCTTTTGCGTATCCGTTTTATGGTTTTTAGATTTTATAACTTATAACATGAGCTCAAGGAATTTGTTCAAACAAAAGAAATCATTATCTTTGGGAATTTGCAACTTCTTATATCGAACTAGAGTTCAGACGAAGATGTTCTGTCTGTTGCTGTAGATTTCCTGCTGGTTGGAAAGTTCACAGTTCTTTCCCTCTTCGTTGTTTAATCTCCTTTCTCTTTAGTTGCAACTTGCAAGTTTTGGGCATTCAAGGCTTTCCTTTGGGTGCAGTTCTTGTGACAGTCATTTCAGGACTAATTGTTTTGTGCTGGAATTATTGGATGCATGAAAGTTAAGATACTGCCTTAAATGATTGTCTTTCTCTATGGTTTCAGTGCATTGATTTTGATGGAAAAGTTGGCATAATTGAAGATTTGCGGTAGATCTTGTGAATTTTAGTGGGAATTTGGTAAGTTCATCCATTTCTTTTGTAGGCAGTTTCTTAATTCCATGTTTGAGCTGAAGTTCCCGATTCAAGGAAAAAACTAATCTTTTATTCGTTAGAGTACCTATATAATTTTCTATGCGTCAACAGCATTGCTTAATGTTTAGTGCATACCCATGCAATAATTTCTAAATTTTGCTCTGTAAAACATGTGCTCAAGAGATATGGACAAACAACAAAAATAATTATAACTGGAACTGTGCAACTTCTTGTCCAGTGGACATGGATTGTCTCTACAGTAAAGTTTTTCAAACTTTGTAACTCAACTTCAGAGGGTTGTGAAGATATGTCAGTGATTATCGGTGTAAGGATTCTGAAGCAATAAGTGCTATTACAGTCTTTCACGTGATGCTGCTATTTTAAATTAAACAAACATTATGTTGGCCATCAGATGACTTCCCCACAGGCGTTTTAAGTTTCTTCAGTAATCATATTGCTTCTCTATGATTTTTTTTCATGCTACTTAACTGTGAAATCAACTGATCAGCAAAAAATTTTATGTATGCTTGTTGAAACTGTTTCCATTAGATACATATGCTAACTTTGGTACAATTTTTCTCACTGCTGAGTCCATTTATAGTTGTACTCAGTCCTCAGATTCTTGTGGTTTTTTGCATGCAGATTTTCGAAATATTGAGCCGGCTTGATATTTGCACCTTTTTTTTCTCTCACGTTATTTGCGTCATCTTAATAAAAATGGAACATTAGCTTCAATCAGCTGTTATCTTATTATTATTATTATCAGCCTTCAATCTTATTTGTTCAATTTCACTTATGGCCTTACTTGCTTCACCTGCAGATCGTGGAAAGTTTATGAAGTCCCTTTGGGGTTCTTGATGCATAAGATAGTGTGCATGTGATTTGCCCATAGTTTCGGCAGCCTCATCGTTTTCCATTTGGGATCAATAAAACTTCATGCTCATGGACAGGGCTGATACATCAGGTTTTGTCAGTGGTGGCATACATTACATGAACATCCATGTGTATTTCCATTTTGTGTATACTATGTGCTTCCTCAGTGGTGAAGTTGTAAAGCTGGGGTTCTGATCTCTGTTGGTTGGATTGAGCATCTGGTCTCTGAACAGCATATAAATTTCTTCCTATCATAATCCTACCTTATTTATACTAAGCAGGATGGACCTCAATATGACAAATCTTTGGTTTCGTGGGAAGGAACATATAGCTGCTTCTTCAGTCTCCCAGGCCCAACCATCTGCCATAAATTGCAGGAATGAAGAACTAGCTGTGTCAGCCGTAAACTTGGGTTGCATCAGGAGCTCAGAAATATCACAGAACTCTAGAAAATCCTTTCAGCATGTTGATCAAAGTTTGGCCACTCCTGATGATAGCTGCAGGCTGGTCCTTGGACTTGGGCCAACACCAAATCTATATTCTGCTGATAGTCACTCATTTGGTGGAAACAAAACTTATCAATCTGCAACTTTGCTCACTCAACATTGTGCCACAACCGACCCTGGTTTAAAGTTGGGTCTTTCAAGATGTAGCTCAAGAAATTTGCAATCTACAACAGCGAGTGGCAAGAAGAATTATTCACCTGCAAGGAAGACCGGTATCATCTTTCCACTTATTGATGAGGGATCAACTTCAGCAAAGAGGAAACGAGGTGGCTATATGCTGCCACTTCTGTTTGCGCCAAGATCAGAAGGTCTTTGTCTTAATGGAACATCTCCAGACACTGATGTCCAACAGCATGATGAAACTGGATGTGATACTGAAAGCGATCATGATAGATCTCTGAATCATCACGAGATTCAGCCTAGCCCTGGTTTATCCATTACAGCTGATTGTTCTTTTGCTGCAACTTCTGATATAGTAGCCGGTACAAGTGGTGAGCAGAGGAGTCATCAGCGCCATCCAAAGAAATGCAGGTTCAATGGGTGTTTGAAAGGTGCAAGGGGTGCATC
Source organism: Sorghum bicolor (assembly GCF_000003195.3). Taxonomy (NCBI): domain Eukaryota; kingdom Viridiplantae; phylum Streptophyta; class Magnoliopsida; order Poales; family Poaceae; genus Sorghum; species Sorghum bicolor. The sequence continues at coordinate 57,765,964 of NC_012875.2, forward strand.
AGGACTTTGCATTTCTCATGGCGGTGGCCAGAGGTGCCAGAAGCCTGGTTGCAACAAAGGTGCTGAGAGTCGAACAGCATTCTGCAAAGCTCATGGAGGAGGGAGACGCTGCCAAGAGCTAGGCTGCACCAAAAGCGCCGAAGGGAAGACAGAGTTCTGTATTGCTCATGGTGGTGGGCGCCGGTGTGGGATTGAGGAATGCCCGAGAGCGGCAAGGGGAAAATCAGGATTCTGCATAAAACATGGTGGAGGTAAAAGGTGCAGGATAGAGGGTTGCACTCGTAGTGCTGAAGGCCATCCTGGGTTGTGCATCTCACATGGAGGTGGTCGCCGGTGCCAGTACCCAAACTGCGATAAGGGGGCGCAAGGAAGCACCATTTTTTGCAAGTCCCATGGTGGAGGCAAGAGGTGCATGTTTGATGGTTGTACCAGAGGCGCAGAGGGCAGCACGTCCTTCTGCAAAGGGCATGGTGGCGGGAAGAGGTGCCTCTTTGAGGGAGGTGGGGTGTGCCCAAAGAGTGTCCATGGTGGAACTAGCTTCTGTGTTGCGCATGGAGGGGGCAAACGCTGCTCCGTTCCTGGGTGCACCAAGAGCGCCCGTGGTCGTTCTGATTGCTGTGTGAAGCACGGTGGTGGCAAGCGTTGCAGGTTTGATGGGTGCGACAAGAGCGCACAGGGGAGTACTGACTTCTGCAAGGCCCATGGCGGGGGCAAGCGATGCGCTTGGAGCACCGGCTGTGACAAGTTCGCTCGGGGAAGGAGTGGTCTCTGCGCTGCACATACGACCCTGATGGCTTCCAAGCTAGAGCATGATCCTGGACATGCACGAAGCATGGTCGGGCCTTCCCACTTCAGTGGCATTGTCTCCGGTTCATCAGCTGCTGATAGCAACATGGACCATGCCATCTCATCATCTGGCCATGGCGCATGGTCAGACTGCGTTGACTCGTCAGGAGACATGCAGAGCGCTGGCAGGCTCCTTATACCACATCAGGTGCTGGTCCCTGGCTCATTGAAGGCCTCTCCTTCGTGTGGTCTAGCAGGCAACGGCCGGGATGACGGAGGGAGTCGGAGCCAGAGCTTTGGGCTCGTGGTGCCGGAGGGAAGGGTGCACGGTGGAGGGCTGATGTCCATGCTTGGAGTTGGAGGCAACCTGGGAAACAATCCTGATTGTTCGAAAACCTGAAACACCAAGTATGTGATGTAGTGAGCACAAACAGAGAATTCAGGCTATCTTGCATGCCTCTGTTATGATCATTGCAATGTAATATATACATGATTTTTCAAATGGCCATTGTATAACTGTAGTACTTGCCAATTGGCCATTGTGTAACTATAGTATTTGCTATGTACAAGAGTGGTTTTAGCATTTAGTCAATGTTGTGCACAGAGCTGAGAACTGCATAGTTACTTGGGTTCAGAAATTATATGAAAGCTTGTAAGTTGTTTCTCTCTGAATTTTTGCAAACCTATTTACTGAAATATTTAGTCCTTCCTGATGGGTTCGAGCCTTAGGCTAGTAATCAGTGGGAGTGTTGGATTCACTGTGACCTAGTGCTTTTAAAACCGGTAACAACTGATAGTTTATTCAGAATTGCAGAAAAATGTGTAATGTGGAAATTTAGAAGTTTGATCACATAAAAGGTATTTCCTCCATTCCAAATTATAAGATATTTTGTTTTTTCTAGATATACTACCTCCGTTTGCGTTTACTTGTCACCAAACTTTTACTGTAGCAATTTTGACTATATGTTTTTTTCTGCAAAAGATTTTTAGATACATCAAGTTTTCACATATATGATTCTTTATTGAATATACTTCATTAGTGTTATATATATTGAAGTATCTAAGATTTTTTAGAAGAAAAAAATAGATAGTCAAATTTGCTACAGTAAAAAGTTGGTGACAAGTAAACACAAACGGAGGGAAGTATTATTTATTTTTCTTGTGTATCTAGACATATTGTATGTTTAAGTGCGTAACAATAACTATATATCTAGAAAGCCAAGACATCTTATAATTTAGAAGGAGAGGAGTAATTTGTTTTCAAAATTTCAGCAGATTCTGTAGATTTGGCGTTAAATTTGTATCATTATTGGTCCCTCTGGAATTGCTTGGCCGTCATTCCTCACCAAGCAGTCAAGCACCCATGGTAGGAAAACCCTTTGCCTGGGGAACTTGCCTCATGTTGTAGCTTTCCCAACAAAGAAAATGGGTCAAGACGCTTTTGGTGAAGAGGGGGATGATCATGTCACGCCGTTAAGATCGTGTCCTGTAATAAGTGTTCACGATCTGCATTTAGTCTCTGTTTATATTCGCTTTTTAAATCAAACTATATTATTAGCTATCCGTCATCCATTTTTCAGGTGATCATGTGATGCACATCCATTTATGATTCCACATCACGTAGACAGTCCAAAGGGGTGTGAAAGTCTCAAGTTTGTGTGCTTGGTATGTTGTTATGAAGAGCTCTTATTCATGTGTTGTTCCCTAGTTCTTGCTCCACTATTTTTTTTTCTTTTGATCCACTTGAACAGGTGCCTCACCCTCCGGTCAACTAAGTTTAGATTCGTCAACCCAGTCTCGCGACAACCAATTTTGTTGAGATCAAGCACACTTAACCCCAAGGACTTGACGGGCCAGTTAACAAGGCAGTGGCCACAATTAGTACATTATCTTCTCTTTTCTGTAGGAAGGATCTCTTGATCTTTTTAATCCGTTTTGTTGCCCAAGTTGCTAAAGGAAACACGATCGTGTGGTAAAATCGGTAAGGGCTTGTTTAGTTCACCCAAAAACTAAAAACTTTTCAAGATTCTCCGTCATATCGAATTTTTCGGCACATGCATGGAGCATTAAATATAGATGAAAATAGAAATTAATTGTACAATTTATCTGTAAATCGCGAGACGGATCTTTTAAGCTTAGTTACTCCATGATTGGATAATGTTTGTCAAATAAAAATGAAAGAGCTACAGTGTTAAAATCCAAAACATTTTCGCATATAAACAAGGCCTAAAACGAGTCAAGTGACTAGAGTCATATATAAATCCGTTTTTGTCGTATTAATAGGCAAAACACCTATAACTTTTTTTTTCAAATAACACATATGAAGGATGAGCACGTTTGATCTAAAAATTCTTTTTTTTATCATGCTAGTAAGGTACAAATATAAAAAAAAGCTCGTTTGGTTATAGGTGTTGAAAAAAAAACAAAATATAACTTTCCGCATCACTACCAATACACTATGAGCTCTCGTTTGATTACGAGTCTAGGAAGACTATGCCTAGACAGGTAGATTCCAAGAAGTTACCCGTGACATGTTTGGATTAGATCCTGGTGACTTGCGACAATCCAGTTGCTCCCAGGCAATCAAAATCTAGCGCCTGGCTCAGTTGCCTGGCCTTTTTGGTTTGATTTAAACCAATAAGTACCATCTTTAAATACAGAGTATTTATTATTAGAAATATTTATCCTCACAAAAAATATTTTGATAATAAATCTACTAAATGTGGAAAACATAATGCAACTCATTTAATTTGATAATAACCATAGTAATGTTTTAGAGCACTAGCAAAACAATACACTCATCCAACTTACTTGGTCAGACAATAATTATCAATTTTACAGACAACTTTTAGGCAACACTTTTTGCTAGACAAATCGTCCAGAACTCCAACCAAACATGCTCTATATTGTACGCTATTTTTCGTCTAAATTAATAGACAAAGCGTTTGCATCTATCGTGGTATTGGTAACAAAAGTACACATGCAGAAGCTGAACGCTTGCCATTTGGTAGTTTGATTGTTTCACCCATAGACGGTGGTGACACGTTGTGCCATAGACCACTATAGAATTTAGATTAACATTGAAATTATAGAGTATAAGTGTTCTATACTATAAATAAAAATTACATTTAAAATACTATTATTTAGCTTATTATATTTAAATAGACCACCCTTACACTAAACCCTAATTTTGCCACTGGTTTCACCTTTTCTCGTTGCCGTTGGTTGGGCACACTGAACAGCTACCCCGTCCTATCCGAACCTGTGATGGATCGCGCACAGAAGATCACATCACGCGACACGATGTTCTTGCCCTCCTTGATCCCCGCGAAGAGGCTAGTTCTGCCGTTCGATGTCCCGCATCGCACCATCGACGGTCGATCTGTCTCGGCGGACAGGAAATGCTCGTCAGAACAAGTATTACACTATATCACAGAGTTAAAGACAATTAATTACATATTATTTATGGTATTTTGCTGATGTGACAGCATATTTATTTAAGAAAGAGGTTGAAAAAAATAAGACTTCAAATCTTATTTAAACTACAAGTCCACATTGTTCGAGATAATAAATAACTTTAGACTCTATGATAGAGTCTGCATTGTGAGTGCCCTTATAGCAGGCTGTAAGCCAGCTAAATGCTGAGGTGGAGGAGAGAGAAGAGGAGAGAGTAAAAGCCGGTTGTAAGCTTACAACCTCAGACACAAAAACCAAAAAAAATCTGTAAAACAGACAAGTGGACCATGTATTAATAATGATGAGCTAACTATTATATGATGAGTGGACTGCAAATACTTGCTCTCACTGAGACCGGGACCCATAGAGCACTCTCTGACCACTGGCCCGCCTGTCAGAAGCCACCGGGCATCGTCGACGCCGCCGGTCGTCCCCGTTAAACCCCCCGTCCCCGACTCGAGGCGATTCTACTTTCTCCCGCACCGCAACACCGCCAGAACCCTCCGTCCCTCCCTCTCCCACCCACTCTACGAAGGAACAAGTGAAGCGCGACGGCGGTCGCGCCGCCCGCCGCCTCCCACCACCGCTGGCGCCACGCTGCCTCGCCGCACCGCCAGCTGTCCGCCGACCCCGCTCTCCGCGTCCGCGTCCGGCCTACCGCAGCTTCCCCTTCACCCACCAGGTTCGGATCCACCACCCGCCGTTCGTCCGCACTTTGTAAGAGTGGGGAATCTGAGAGCGTACCAAGGAAGAATGCAGTTTATTTTCCAGAACGAATGCAGTTTATTTTCCATGATTTTTAGGGTTCAGTTGAATCCCTGTGCCTCCTATGTCAATTTCATCCCCTGGTGTTTTTGATGACTCGTTTTTCGGTAGACTTGCTGTGAAAATAAAACCATACAGATGGGATTTCTCTGTTGTGATTTGCTTTATGCTGACGTTTTATCTGTGGCAATCGTCCAGTTTCTTCAATTGTCCACTTGATGATGAGCCAGGCTGTTGATAAGTGATAGGATGATGTTTGTATATTATTGTTTTCTGCTTGGATTTCTCTTATATGTGCTATCACTTGCTCCTTGGTTTTTATGCAACTCAGTGTATACTCTGGGCTTTATAAATGATTTAACACCATTCTAAGGTTGAGGCACACAACTCTTTGGAAAGATGCTTCATGCATGCCAATTCCCCTTGCGCCTTATGTCCGTATTTTTCGTAGATCATTAATGCCTTAGTTGTTTTGGTTTCATGATCTTAACAGTCCACTCTGTATGGTATTATTTCTGTTGAGACGATTAATTTCTAATTGACTGTTTTGTATTTTTGTGATACTTGATAGGTATAAGCTGCCAGTGCTTGTGTAATGGAAGAGCTACAGAAGGACAGTGGGCAACCATCAAATGGCTCTGATTCTGAGCCAGAAGCTATGGTATTGGATGACAATGGAGCAGGAAAATCCCGTAGCATGGAGGGAAACGAGGATTCTCCTATAGATGCCGATGTAGGCAAGGATTCTCCTATAGATGTCAATGAAGGCCAGTCCTCTATGGATGTGGATATTAAGGCAAAATCTTCTCTCAATGATGATGTTAATGGAAAGTCTTCTTCCGAGCCATATTCCAATGCTCCAATCGACATGAGTGTGGAAAGCCTAGAGAAATTTTGCAAAGAAGCATCAAGGTCCTTCTTTGATGAAGTTGGTCTGATAAGCCATCAGATAAATTCCTACAATGAGTTTGTCTCACATGGGCTCCAGGAGCTTTTTGATTCGCTGGGGGAAGTGATCGTTGAACCTGGCTATGATCCTTCAAAGAAAGGATCAGGTGGCTGGAAGCATGCCATCATAAAGTTTGGGAGAGTGAAGCTTGAAAAGCCTGTGTTTTGGACCGGCAAAGATGAAGGTTCTGTTGATTTTAAACCTTGGCATGCTCGTCTCCAGAATATGACATATGCTTCAAGACTTAAAGTAGAAGTGACTATTCAGGTCCTGAGTATTTTCATTCTTTTACATGTCCATTACTTGTTCTTTATATATGCCATGATTTTCCATAAAAAAATGTGCCACCTGGATGAGCTATAAAATCAGTGTCGAGGAAAAAAAAAGTATAGCATCGTTCTAAATGATTGAATAGTAAATAAAGCAGCCTAGGAGTGGATGGGCGATTGGTGTTTTGAGGACATCCCATCAGTCGTCAGCACTATAGTTATTCTTGTTTTCTCCATTTGCTCAATTCCATTTAAAGGGTTGGTTACATTTACTTATTCCTTATGTATGATGAAGCTGGATACATGTAGTGACCTTGGTACTTGTTTTGGTGTCACTCACATTTGCTTAGATTTTATGGTCACCTGATTATCTATTGGTTATTTTTCATTGTATCAGGTTTATTCTTTGGAGAAAAGTGACAAATCGAAAACAGGGAATGAGGGTTTTGTTCAAAAAAGGAACTTCATGAATGAAACTCATTGGATATTTATTGGCCTCCTTCCGGTTATGGTGAAATCAAACTTATGTTTGTTGCATAGTCTCAAGGAAAGTGAGTGCCTGTTTGATGCAGGTGGATACTTTTTGGTCAAGGGAATGGAGAAGGTATAACTCTGGAATCTCTGTGTTAATGTATTATGTAGGATGATTGAATTATTAACTTTCAAGTGTCCTTTTGTTGCTGGTATGGGACTATAGGGCTGTGAGCTTTCTTAGAACCCATTCAGAAAAATTGTGTAATGTGCATTACTGGTATCTCATAAGAGGGTGGAAAATGTCCAAATATGATTGTAGCTATGTAAACACAGGATTCTATCGTATCTAAGGAAACTTTGGCACATCAGTCATTTGAGTTGGTCTCCTCCTGGTGCCATGTTAGCTTCTTGTGTCTAAACCTATGCAGCATGGATACATATATCAGTGTCGGGCAGATATGATATTTAATTAAATAAATAATAAAAAATTAAAATTATAAAAGCAATCGCAGCCAAAAGAAAGTTCGATATTACCCTCCAATATTGGTGTTTTCCTATTTTCCAATTTTTGAGTCAACCAAAAGTCACGATAAACATCTCCATTCACTAATTTTTGAAACAATAAAGTTCATAAATCACTGTAGGGAAACATAGAAGTTCAATGTATGAGCTCTGCCCTTGGTCATTGGTTTCATTGGCATAGAAGTATAGAACGAAGCATTAGCACCAGTACTACTCGAATTTGTTGGTGATGCCATTTGCCATCTTGTTGCGGCTGGGAAAAATCATGGACAAAACACAACAGAGTGCACTAGATGAGGATGGTGAACAAGGAAAATCAGCAGAGGTCAAGAACTTAAGAACATGACTAATTCGAGAATAGAAAGCCAACAAGAGGGTTGTCGTTGGCTCGTCACTGAATTGCTGCTAGGGGCCTGTGCATGCTGCGACGTGGGGGCATGGTGGAGCTTCTTATCGGGGGCGGCGGAGGTGCGTCGCCAGTGTGGCGGAGGCTCATCGTCGGCAGCCAGTGGATGGGAGCACTTGTCTTTGCTGTGTCGATGAGCTGGTGCACCGGTGTGCGGGTGGCGACACCGCGACACGATGCAACGAATGAGGCACAGAACAGCGTGGGAGTGGTGGGAATGGATAAGGATGGACTATGAAGTGTCGGAGGTGTATTGGTGGTCTGTCCCAGATGCGTATCGCCGGTGCGTAACAACATTTGTTGGATTTATTTCATTTCCAATACGCTGCTGATACGTATCGGAGGTGTATCCTTTGCATATCAATATCAGATATGTATCTGATAAGGGATACACTGCCCATCACACGTATCCATGCAACACAGGTCTAAACTATGCAGCACGGATACGGATACATGTATCGGTATTGGAAGGATATGGATACGGCAATTTTGTAAAAAAAAAAAATCAGTACGCGGATACATTTTACTATTAAAAAAAGATAATAACACGTTAAAACTAAAATTGATAAAACAACAAAACATTGCAATCTACTTAAATACTTAAGTTCTATTATTAGTTTTACAGAACAGCAGTTCTCAAGTCTCAAATATAGGAAAGTAATAAAAGGCATTCAGGCTCACATCAAGTTACTGTTTCCTCATTTGTTTCATTCTCATCCACGACATCAAGCTGCAGATCACCCAAACCAAAAGACACAGCTTGCAATTCAGGCTCATCAAGGGGAGAGGTCAGCCACTTCGAGAATGCCAATACCACCAAGTGAATCAAAAGAATCTCCTCCTACATCCCAGTCTTATATGCATCAATTCTTCTTGACAGATGCCTCAGTGGGGAGCAAAGAAATCAAGCAACAATAGAGTAGATCGAGAAGTGAGAACAGGGAAGCGGATGAACTCATGGCTGTCACAGGAGTCGGAGGGTCGGTGGATCAACATTGCGGCGGGGGGGGGGGGGGGGGGGGGGGAGGGGGGGTGACTCGTCGTTGGCGGCCAGCGAGCGGGACGAGGCGTGCGTCACCGCTCGAGTTTCTGGGAGGCAGCGCGAGGGTGCGGGAGTTCCAGCGTCAGGGCAATGGGGGCTTGGAGATAGCATTGTTTCTTGTTGGGCTGGGCCGTGTCCAATGGGCACGTACTCAAAATTCACGAAAATAATAAAAAAATCGGTCTAAATGAGCTGCAGTGTGTTATTTAGCCATCTTGGAGATTCTAATAGATTTTCAAAGTTCCAGTGATAATTATTTACAGGAACGATGCGGATCTGCTGATGACATACTCAGATACTATTTCACGATTTCAGATACCTGATTATTTGCTAAGTTCATTTGGAGTTTCCTTTTGGGGCGTGACTATCTGAGTCATAGCCTTTTTACTGCAAAGAGAATGCCCTTTGAATCACATATAGTATTTTTCTGTCATCTAACTATGTTTCTATTGTTGTTATACCTGCAGGTATTCATTGCTCAAGAGCAAAGATGTCTAAAGAGGCTTTGGGTTAGTGATCGTCCTTTCTGGATGATCTCTTTTATGCATGAAATCAAGCGTAGACGTATATATATTAAACTAGTTGAATCTACAAGGAGTGAAGATTTCAGTGGGAGCAAAGTCATTTCCATTTCCTTTTTGTATGCGACAATGCCAGTCTGGTTGTTGTTCTTTGCACTTGGAATATCATCAGATAAGGAAGCCTTTGATGTGATAGATATGCAAGATTGCGATGCTTCTGTTATCAACACGATATCTGCAACCATCAAAGAATCTGATGAACTGTGTAAAGGCTTTCGTAAATCAGATAAAGCTCGTCAATATGTTGATGAGTTGGTAAAAAGTTCGAGATTTCCTCCGGCGGAGTCCTTTGATGACTATGTTGCTAGGTTTCTCTTTCCTGATATTAATGGAAATAGGAACAAAGCATTTTTCTTAGGGTACATGGTGAAATGTCTGCTAATGGCTTTTACTGGGAAGCGTAAATGTGATAATAAGGATGATTTCAGGAACAAGAGGCTGGACCTACCTGGTGAATTGCTTGGAAGGGAACTTAGGGCGCAACTTAGGCTGTTAGAGAGGCGCATGGTTAAGGCCATTCAAAGAGATTTAAATAATGACCGCGAGTTACAAGATCTTGAACGTTATATAGATGCATCGATTGTTACTAATGGTCTAAATCGTGCCTTTTCCACTGGTTCTTGGTGCCATCCCTACAAAAGAGCTGAACGGTGCTCAGGAATTGTTGCGACTCTAAGAAGAACTAATCCTCTTCAAATGATGTCTGACTTGAGGAAAACCCGGCAGCGGGTTGCTTATGCTGGGAAAGCTGGTGATGCAAGATATCCGTAAGTATCTTATTTTTCAGCAACCAAGTATTGCATGTCCATCTTGTGTTTTTCTATCTCCTAACATGGAGTGACTTAAAACTAAACCCTTACGTACAGAAATCCATCCTATTGGGGAAAGCTGTGTTTTCTGTCCACTCCGGATGGTGAAAACTGTGGACTTGTAAAAAATCTAGCTGTTACTGCTATTGTTAGCTCAAGGGTGGGGCAGCCCTTGATTGAGAGCTTCATTTCTTGTGGAATGAGTAAGCTGAATGACATTCCTACGGAGCACATTCAAAGAATGGATAAGATCTTTTTGAATGGCAATTGGGTGGGATCTTGTAAAGATTCAGCTTCATTTGTATTTCGATTGAGGTGCATGAGACGCAGCAGTATGATTGATCCTCAGGTTCTCTCTCTTTCCCATGGCTGGTCACTTTCTGCTTTAACTTATTTGCAGCCTTTACTAAGATGCTTGGTGTGCAGGTTCCATACATTAAAATGTTTTGTTTTAGAAGAGTCCTAATTTCCTGTCATTGATTTTACAAAAGTTTTTCATCTTTAGTATACATTGATCCATATAACTTGCTTATAAAGCCTGCTTGAATAATAATGGTTTTCCTCAGTTCCTTTGCAATCTTAATGCTCTGTCTTATATCTATTACCTATTTTTTGAGGATAAATGTTTTTCACAATTTGGTTAATGATTGAGTATAAATAGGTTAAAATCATTTCCTTTGAAGTGACCAAGTTGTTATATTAGTTTGTTTATTATCAATTTCCCAAGTTGTGTTCTGTGTCTTTCTTTTCTGTTTCAGTTAACCGCTGAACATTTCCTGCCTATCTCGACTGTTGTGTTTGAGTCATGTAGTTTTAGGTTGCATCCTTTTCTCAATGCACTAATGTGAGGATGTCGGTTGTTTTTAGTTGTTGACACATTCTCAGTACTGCATACTAATATTCAACACCAAGATGTTCTTTATAATGTTTCTTGTTTCATCTTATTAGGTTGAAATTAAAAGGGACAAGCACCACAAGGAGGTTCGTGTGTTCTCTGATGCAGGGAGAATCCTCAGACCCCTTCTTGTGGTTGAGAATCTTAATAAAATCAGAAAACCGAAAGGGCGTTCATTCTCTTTCCAGGAATTAATGCAACAAGAAATAATTGAGTTCATTGGTGTTGAAGAGGAAGAAGATATACAATGTGCGTGGGGAATCAGGCATTTGTTTGAGAGTGAAGGAGCGATATCTAGTTATACTCACTGTGAGCTGGATCCTTCCTTTCTTATGGGATTAAGCTGTGGTATCATTCCTTTTGCAAACCACAATTTTGCTCGGAGGGTGTTGTACCAATCTGAAAAACACTCGCAACAAGCTATTGGGTACTCAACGACAAATCCACACATCAGAGTTGATACTCTTTCTCATCAACTTTATTATCCTCAGAGGCCTCTTTTCAAAACAGTTATAGCCGACTGTCTTGGCAGATCAGATTATACTGCTTTTGGAAGAAAAGATGACTACACGAGACCAGAATATTTTAATGGACAAAATGCAATCGTAGCAGTGAATGTTCATCAGGGGTTTAACCAAGAGGATTCCCTGGTTATGAATAGGGCTTCTCTTGAACGAGGTATGTTTAGGACTGAACACCTCAGGAGCTATAAGACAGATGTAGAAAACAAGGATGGAACCAAACGATTGAAATTGAAGGAAAAGATAGACTTTGGAAAAACAGAAAGCAAAAGAGGGCGTGTTGACAATCTTGATGATGATGGCTTACCTTACATTGGTGCAAGTCTTCAGACCAATGACATCGTCATTGGAAAAGTCTCAGAATCTGGAGAAGACCACAGTATTAAGCTGAAGCATACAGAAAAGGGAATGGTTCAGAAAGTATTGCTTTCAGCAAATGATGAAGGGAAGAATTTTGCTGTTGTTACTTTAAGACAGGTAAGCCTTCTTTTGCTGCTCTTCATTCCACACGTGTTGGGAACTTGGGATGAATTGGGGTGGAAATAAGGTGGATATGAGTGCAGCCAAACAAGACCTAAATGACATTTGTCTTAGCAAAGAAGTATTAACCATTAACCAATTAGTACGTTCCTTGAATTCTGGCTTCACTAGCGAGCGTACGGACCTTATTTGACAATAGAATGCTGCATTCTTCTCTTGACTGTTCCACCGATTGACATAAACCATCTGTAGCTGCATTGGCTGTCAATTAAGCATGTTGCCTGTTTTGTGTGCCTGGCATTTTTATTTAACCCAGTAGTTACCTTGCTCTTGGGTGATTATTGTTGGTCTTATTGACATTCCTTTTTTAACCCAAAAAGATTAATGAATTATCTATGCCTATATTCTTGCCATGCAATTAAGAGGAGATCATGGATGATAAGAAATACAAGCATCAGTGTGTGCTCATGGATACTTCATCCTTCATGGTTAAAATAAAACTTGGTTCGACTTTATTACTTCTTTTCTTTTACAACACTTGGCACTATTAGCTTTTAGGATGTAACTTAAACACACGCTAATATTTCTAAGTACATATATTCTTTGTGTACCAATGTTGGCAATTCTTACAATGGTAATTTTACACTATTGAGCCATATATCTAAAAACCCATTGATAATTAGAAAATCAATGCTGACAAGTTTTATGAAACAGGGGTAGTGCCTTTTTATGGGGTTCACCGGTTCAGCACTTTACATGATTGCACTGATCCACCCCATGTCCCATACTCCAAAAAAGTAATAATAAGAATTTGGCTTCTCCTTGTTCTTGACTTTTAGGACATGGATGAGCCCAGATAGGCTGCTGGCTTGGTTGGGCCAGCAGCTCAACTCTTTTCCATTTCCTTAGATTCCTTCCAACACTTATAACGTGACTATTCTGATTTTCTTTGCTTCCCCATCCCCACCTTCACATTTATACCACATGTTACTTTTTATTGACCATATGAAGCTTTCTTTGTTGATTTGATTTTAGGTTCGGACACCTTGCCTTGGAGATAAGTTTTCCAGCATGCATGGCCAAAAAGGTGTTGTTGGTTTTCTAGAATCTCAAGAGAACTTCCCATTTACTCACGAAGGTATAGTCCCAGATATTGTGATAAATCCACATGCCTTCCCAACACGTCAAACTCCCGGACAACTGCTTGAAGCTGCTCTGGGGAAGGGAATAGCCTGCAAAGGTACAATGAGATATGCAACACCATTCACCACAGCATCTGTTGACGTTATTGCAGAGCAGTTGCACAAGTAAGTGTTTCTTCTTGTAACGGATGAATAGCTGCTTGCCTTAATTCAGACCCTTTCAAAGGGTTGAGCATTTTCTAGCCTCTTTTAGTTGAACTTTGTAATCGTTAAGCTTACTAGTACATCTTATAACAACCTTGTACGTCATTAATGCACCCTATGCTCTCAAGTCTTAACTCTGTTAGTACTTCACTGCTTATTACACATACAGAAGAAGAAAAGGAAAAATAAATGTAGGGAAATAAAATGCACATGCACAGAATGGCTGGTGGCTAACCTCGCATTTTGTATATTGGTCACTTGAGTAAACATGTATTGCATTGTTCTTAGTATCCCTTAGGTTACAGTAATTTCACATGTATGTATTTTTTTTGTAATCTTTTGCTCCAAAATGGTGGAAGCACACAATTTCCTTTCCCTTTCCCTTTTAACTTGTATTACTATCAGTTGATGCTTATCTTTTTCTTAACTGAGACATCCATAGTGGCACCTCAAGTAGAAGATATAAAGCTGAGTGTGCTCACACACTAACATGTTATCAGTGAGGATCTTACTTCAGATAATCAAGTAACTTTGCATGGAATGTATCTGAGAATGAAAATATTTTAGTTATTTTCTTGCGTTGTAGACTTGTTTTCTTCTGTGACTTGTTTAGTTGATTTCCAAAATTTTATGTATCTTGTTGCATCGCAGGGCTGGTTATTCACGGTGGGGAGCTGAGAATGTTCTAAATGGCCGAACTGGTGAAAGAATGCAATCCTTGGTTTTCATGGGTCCTACCTTTTACCAGAGGCTGATTCATATGTCCGAAGATAAGGTGAAATTCCGTAACACTGGGCCGGTGCACCCCCTCACGAGGCAGCCTGTTGCTGACAGGAAAAGGTTTGGCGGAGTTAAGTTTGGAGAAATGGAGCGTGATTGCCTCCTCGCCCACGGGTCAGCTGCCAACCTGCATGAGCGCCTCTTCATGCTTAGTGACTTCTCCCAGATGCACATCTGCCAGACATGCGAGCGTGTGGCCAATGTTGTCATGAGGTCTGTTCCTGGAGGCAAAAAGATCCGTGGCCCCTACTGCGGCTTCTGCAAGTCTTCGGAGAACATAGTGAGGATCAATGTGCCCTATGGCGCGAAGCTGCTCTACCAGGAACTCTTCAGCATGGGGATCTGCCTCAAGTTTGACACCGAAGTCTGCTAGGAACTTGTAGACCTGCTTGTATCCAGACATCCAGTTATGTACATAAAGTTAGCCTATGAGGATATCGTACTGGGCTACTGGCAGCTATGTGAAAACTCGTGCCGATGTGTGATGCTGGCATAGCAAAGGATGGGCGAGTCTGATGGAGTGCAACGGCACTGGCAGGTGGGTTTCTCCAACCCGATGTGGGGATCTACCACTGCTCTGCTTTGAGGATAAACTCTGTTGAAACTAGAAACCTTGTAGCGTTTATGTGCTGTTTCGCCCTGCTCGTCTGATAAACTATGCTCAAGTGAATGAACACTTGTTTCCTGTTTCTTGCTTGAATTGCGCTGTCGCATGCCTTTTTGTTCTAAGATTGTGTTTTTGTGGAGCACCTGTATTGCTCCGTAGGGATCATCAGGGAATGTTGCTATTGGATCAGACACCTTGCTAGTTGCCACCCCACATGGCTCCACACACACAAACACACATACCTTCCGTCCTCCCACTCCTGCTTGACCAACTGTTGTGAGTTGTGACGCCTGTATTGCTCCGTGGGGGTTAAGGAGTGTTGCTATTGGAGCCGACTGGCGCCTGGTGATTTGTGCGATGATTCCTAGCTCATCATGAATCGAGATACTCTGATTATCGAGGGCCAATAGGAATTTCGCAGAAATATTTTGCAATTCAAAAGGGGGCTCGGCTGAAAGATTAGAAGCATGTGTCACTTGCTCAATAGTATGCCTCATGTTGATAGGTTCATACAAAAGAAATAATGTTTATGATACCAACTAATAACTATAGATTTATCATGAGACATATTTTCATATTATATTTATTTGGTTTTGGTGTCATAGACGTCATTGTTATTTCCTATAAATTTAGTTCAAATTAAATTGGCCTGACTGATAATTTTGAGAGGGGCAAGTAGTTTATAGATTGTATTAGGAAACTGTGCCTGTAGGTGCTTTGGATCTTTGATCAGGTGTGACGTTCTGTTTGTCATAACCTTAATAGTTACCGTAGCTTGGAAAAATCATAGAAATTTACCGCATGGATAGTTAATCTTTGTTCTAATGCGCGTTCTAAAATAATTCAGTCCACATCTACAAGTCGCCATTGAGACAAAAAGCAGGATCCAAGCTTTTTACTTAAAAAACAAGACAACATGTAGGGTCCAAGTTTATCTTTCGATACCGGCGTCAAGAAAAAAACGTAGGAGCACTAAACTAGAAGTAGAAGTCACAATATTTGCATTTATACAGGCGATTGATCACAGCATCACAAGCATATACAGTACACAAGAAATGCCGATCGAATAGCTACTGAAAGAACTTCAAGAAACACATGCAGCTTGGATCGATCTTTTCTCATCGATGATTTATTTGCATTAATTGATCCAAATCACGATACAAGAGGCATGAGGACGATCAGAGACAAATCCATCGCCCCACGCATGAGCTTACACGAGGAAGAAATCAGCACAAAAAACAAGATCCTCTCTACCTGAGGGAACGAACAACAGGGGACCAAGAAGTGAGTGGGGGAACTCCATGCGAGGCCTGTGGCTTCTCCTCCCACAGGCTACGGCTTGAGGAAGAAGAACAGTCCTCGATGCATCTTCAGCTATTAGCTGCTTAATTTACGAGTGATGCTAGCTCTTGGATCCAAAGGTACTTGTACTGCAAATACCCCTCTCTCCATGGCACCAAAGTCGTTTTTCCCTAGCTCAGAGCTGCTGGGATTTGGACCTGGTGGCTTTGAAGAAACATCTCGTGTGGGGTTTGAAAGAGATGACCTGCATTGTAGCGACAGGTCACACTGCAGAGGATCGTGTGTACATGCATTGAACCTGGACGCCCCTCCCTCTCTTTAGCTTTTGCGTTGGGCGTATGGTTTTTGGCCTTTTGGGATTTGGGAATATGAGTCACTGATTCTCTCGGTGTCGTCCCGTCTCAGCTTTTTTTTTGGGGGGCTGCCTTTATGCTGCATGCCCATTCAGCAGTCACGCACAAAGCCACAGCAACTAGATCGACCACTGGGTCTGGGCACACACATTTTATACTAGCATGGAACTACCGGATTAGGTAGTGTGTGTTGCAGTTGTTTATTGTATGATTGCTGTCATCGTCGTGTATTTAATATTGGTGAACATGTAAGCTGCACCGACATGCCCCATGCAGGACAACAGGCCGCTAGGGAATACACCGTGCATCATGCATGCATGCCCCTCCTATATATATAAGATATGATATCCCCAACTCAATACTGACAGCTCATGTTGACTAAGAATCTCGGCACGTACGTTTAATTTGGCCTCTATCTGTTAAACCTAGATTAACCATAAAAGGAAACTAAGTATAATGGATTTCACTTCTGGCCTTTACCTGAATTTGCTAACGGCTTCGTCAAGGTATAAGCAATGCCCCAGAGTCTAGAGAGAACTAAATATCATCTGTAAATACTAAATGCACCTGCTGATGAATGATAACGAGTCACATCTCACAAAACATGACCGAAACCAAACATTCACATGAGACAATCACACTGCATCACATGGTAGCTACCTAACTCTTGTACCATATGCATAAGCATTTTTCTGCTCTGCTGGCCATTCCGATATATAGCATATATATGCATGTCAGTGTGTTTAACGAAAGTTCAGTGATATCTACTACATGAAAACTTTCAAAGAAAAATTAACCGAGATCTACATCATGTCGTTCATCATCAGAAATAAATGTGCGTGGCCAGAAACCGAACGACGACGGCACATCAGCTAGCGCTCGATCTGCTGGAGATAAGGGAATTTGCAGCTTCTGGGCGCTTTTTGCTAGCTCCATGTGCTTTCTGCGATTCCAAACCCGGACGCCGAGCTACCAAGTGCCGAGCAAAGGTCTCGTCGCCGGATTCCCTTCGCTCCTACTGGTTAATTAACCTAGGCTGTATCACGGCTAGGTGCATCCTCCACTCCATTCACTCCAAGACCAAGAACCACGTACAATGCTCACAGGCGGCGGCAGCTAGCTAGCTTGCTTAACTCTCCTTAGCTAGTCTAGTAGACTTATAAATAGCAGCCAGCTCTGAGCTCTCGTCATCAGCGGCGGATTAAACAAGTGAAGTGGTCCACGGGAAATGTAGCAAGGGTCCTGGTTGGTTGGTTGTCACCTGGAGTTCTCCACAAACTACTTCAGTAGCAACACACACCCCTAGTTTAATGCACCGTGTTTGCATGTTTGTGTGGAGCTGTGTGTGTACATAGTGAAGTGTTTGGGGGAACTCTGGGTGGCAATCAGCAATTTGTGCTATCTAGCTAGGTCTCTGAGTGCAGCATGCACCTTTTTTTTCTAAGTGCAGCATGTACTTTGGAGATCGTACTAGATCGACCAGCATATGATATAAGATAGTGGGGGAAAACAATTAGGTTAGGTGTCCCCGGGAGTTCTCTACAAGCACTTCACGATGCACTATTTTGAGAGCTTTTGTGAAGTGTTGGGGGAACTCTCGATGCCACTAACCATTTGCTAGAGGTTGTGGCCAAGTGCATGCCACATGAAATGATTTGAAGACAAATCATATTTGGAAATAATATATCAAGTTTGGTGTCCCTAGGAGTTCTTTGCAAACACTTCACAAAAACATTTTTTAAGAGCTTTTGTGAAGTGTATGGGGGAACTCTCGGTGCTACTGATCATTTGCTAGATGTTGGTCAACGTACTGCAAGCCACATGAGATAATTGAAAGAGTTAGGTTTGGTGTCCCTAGGAGTTCTCTGCAAGCACTTCACGAGGCATCGTTTTGAGAGCTTTTGTGAAGTGTTTGGGGGAACTCTTAGTGTCACAAATCATTTCCATATACTAGACGTTGGTCATGTGCCATGTGATATGTGTTGAAGGCCAGGGCAAACGTTTTGTGTTACTAGGAGTTCCCTAAAAGCACTTCACGAGACCTTGGCTTAATAAAGGGCCCTTGTGAAGTGTTTGGGGGAACTCTTGGTATCATGAAGCATTTAGTTATAGTATATATGATGTCCACATGAATACCATGTGCGATACAACATTGAACAATGTTCGGTGTTACCATGAGTTCCCTTCAAGCACTTCACATGAGGCACCATTCAAACTCTGTTTAAGATTAGGTGTAATGTGAAGTGTTTGGGGGAACTCTTGGTGATACTCAACATCCATACACATCTTGAAGTTGATGATACTCAATGCTCATGTAAGTTCCCCTGACCCCGACTCTAAAATCATGGTTTCAACTTCCAAGTTCCATATATGCATGTGCTTTGTGAGATCTAGATATGTTTATTCATATGTTTTCTATTTTGACACTAATCTATGCCAGTATATAGCTAGCGCTACCAGAGCCACATTCACTTTCACACTCATGTTGAGCTAATTAATATTTATACAAAAATGTGTAAAGCTCCAGATGCTTTCTATTCTAGCTCAACCTTACGACACACAGGGCGGAGCCACACTGTCAAATGTGCAATTATGTTCCTTCATAGGAGATGCTCCCATGGATGTATGAATTTCTTGCCTCACCCCCAAATAGATTAACTATATCCATTTGATAGTTTGTATGATTCATCTAATGTGTCAATAAATGGCATATCATGCTAGTTTATATTTAAAAAAATACGATGATAGTATAGTTTGCCCCCTTCCCCAAACAATTAGAAAAACTACCAGTCTACCATCATGCGTCCTCCCAACGAAGCCAGGTCGTAATAACTTTTTTTATTAGTTGGATCATTGGATGGTTGGGTAGTCCAATCAGAGTTTGGATTAGCTATAGCTTTTCTTAGAAGTTGTCTATTACCTCTAGCTGATTTAAACGTGATCTTAGTGCCAGTGTGGCTTCTAAAAAAACCTTCACCTCAAGGTGAACAAATGAATGCCGCAATGTGCTACAAACATAATGGAATACAAATTGATGTTTAGAGTTACTAGAACATGCATGTAAATAGTGGAATAGTTAGTACGTAACCTTTTGCTTACGAGTTGCATGCATATGCACGTTAGACGACATGTGTTATAGTATATATTTTCCAATTTTTATCTTTATTCTAATATTAAAAAAGCGAAGCGTTGACACAGCTGACCTTTAGGGCCGCAAAATCAGCCTCCATAGCCTAGTGCATGAGCAGGCGGAGTTTTCCTTGCGCGAGTGACAGCAAGTATAATAACAGACTATAAGCCGGCTAAATACTAAGGTAGAAGGAAAAAAAAGAGAGAGAAGAGAGTAAAAGCAGGTTATACGAGAAGAAAGAAAGTTTGTGAAAAAGACAAATAATGGATTATGCATTAATAATAATGAGATAACCACTATACAGGTGAGCTATAAAACGACTAAAAAAACCAAACAACAGCCGGCTATATTATTAGTGAACCTCCCCGCAGGCGAAGTTGGCGGTGGATTAGCAGCGGTCGCTGCCAGTGCCAGCACCCCTAAGCGGCAACAACAAGACATGACCCAAACATGCCCACATCTTCTTCTACCCCTATCTGTTGCTGCTTATGCGCACAAAAAAAGAAAAGGATTATCAAAAGAGACTCAATCAACAGTTATCAAAAGAGCGAGACTCGATCAACAGTTTGGTTTGTTTGTTGGAAAGAAGGGAGTATAACTATCTACGAAAGAAGAGAATGGAGAAGGGATAAGGGCAGCGGAAAAGAAAGATTAAATAAGTAGGCTAGCTTATATATGGCAATAAGCGAGTCCTATCCATCAATATTGTAAACTTATATAAATAATAAAAATTATAGTCTAAAAAAGACAAATCCTAGTTATATTGCTCCTTTGATTATTACATATTTTTCATCAACAATAAAAGAGTTAAAGTCCAAACACAGAACATCAACTAAAAGACAAAAAAACAACACCACTAAAAAAATTGTCCAGTGATGATACCGAGTCCAGTTCCAAGATATATTAGACTCGGTGCAACGTACGAACATATTTGCTAGTAAAAATAAATTCACATTAATGATGGACACAACTATTTCACATATATGTTATTTCCATTAGTTTCAGTACTCACTTTGTATCTGTAGTAACTAACTACATTTTTCATTTCTCATGAATATTTTTTATTTGCACACACAGGTAATATAGTACTCCATCTCCTTCCCCCCCCCCCACCCCACACACACCAAAAAAAGTTCAACTCGCATTTTTAAGAGTTATAAATAATTTTAAATTTGGTTAAATGTTATAAAAGCAAATGTTAACATTTATGATAAGAATAAGCATCATCAAAATAATAGTAGAATATATCTTCATAATAAATCTATTTAGAAATACTCTACTTTCTATAAACTTAATGAACCTTTTTTTACTTGGTTTGAAACTAGAATATAATTGCACTTTTTTTAACTATCGGTCAGGGAGCACCTAGGGCTACTAGCCTACTACGCAGACCTGAAGGCTAAGGTCAGTAAAAGGTGAGATTCCATTACTTCTTCTTTTTTTTTTCTTTTTCTTTTTTCTGAGAGAGAGATGCGAGGGTTGCAGAACATTGCTTGTTCAGCTAAACGGTGCCAAAGCCTGCGGCCCATGTTACGATTTGGACAGCTCAAGACTAGTGCGGGCCTTCAGGGAACGCGCATGCAGGCACGGCCCTTTTCCTAGCTAAAAAAAAGCACGGGCCGTTTTCGCCAAGAGAAAGCCCATCAAGGGGCTTGCAGGCTTTCAGTTTCAGGCTAAGGCTTTCAGCAGAGCGTGACAATCAACTTCAACTGATCGACTCTACAAAACGAAAAGTGTTGGCGCTGAACGTATTATCTATATATCATTCGTATGATCATCTTGTGCTGTAAACCTGTGCTTTTGTCCATTTGACACTGTGTATGCATGGATGACTGTGACTTGCTGACACCGACAGTATTTTCCTACTGTATCAGTTTCCTGTCGCTGATATTGCAATGCACTAATGCCTTCTAAACCCTGCTACTACACTACATCGGCTGTGAAGTCTGAATAAAATGCGTAGCACGCAGACAACAATGGTTTTCTCGATTGTTGTAATCCTGATGAGGCTCAAATATGAAAGATGGTCAAACAATGATATATATAGGAGAAGCGATTTATTAACTATCTCCAGTGAAATGAATCAGTAGAGACATTGAACATGCACTTTCTATAAAAGCTGGGTTCTTCTTCTCGCTCCCGAAAAAAAAATCAGGAGGGAGACCTTTTCTCCTCCATTACTTATTGTACCATGAAAACAAAACAATGGCAACCACGATGGAGAGAGACTGGCATGCAACCAGTGGAAGCCAGTGGCCTAAACTAAACAGTCGGAACCCCACACCAAAGCAGGGTGCTTCAGCCAAGAACTGCTCGTGTCCACACGCTACGCCGGGGACGCCGCGCGGACCTCCGGTGCCGGGTTTATAACCGCCACGCCTCGTCCTCTCAGCTACCACCCACTCCACCCCCTTCCTCCCTTCCCGGTGACGTGATCGTCAGCCATGGCTAACAGGGTCGCCGTCGCCAGCGTCATCGCCGCGGTGGGCATCGTGGCCGTGATCGGCACCATCGCCGCGGTGACCAGCGCCAAGAAAGTGGACGACAACGACGCCGGCGGCTTGTTTTCCAGCGTGAAGCTCTCCACGGTGTGCGCCTCGACGCTGTACCCGCAGAAGTGCGAGCAGAGCCTGAAGCCCGTCGTGAACGACACCTCCGACCCGGAGGACGTCCTCCGGGCCGCGTTCAACGTGGCCCTGGACGAGGTCGCCGCCGCCTTCCAGCGGTCCGCGCACATCGGCAAGGGCGCCACGGACAACCTCACCAAGAACGCCATGGAGGTGTGCAAGAAGCTCCTAGACGACGCCACCGAGGACCTCGGGGCCATGTCGAGGCTCAAGCCCCAGGACGTGGTGCGCCACGTCAAGGACCTCCGGGTCTGGGTCTCTGGCGTCATGACCTACGTCTACACCTGCGCCGACGGATTCGAGAAGCCCGAGCTCAAGGAGGCCATGGACAAGGTGCTGCAGAACTCCACCGAGCTCAGCAGCAACGCGCTCGCCATCCTCACCCGCCTCGGCGAGCTCCTGCCGGAGGAAGCCAAAGCTCTGAACGCCACCTTGGCGGGTGCGGGGCACGGCCGCCGGCTTCTTGGCTGGCAGATGGGCGAGGCCGAGGAGGTGACCAGCGGAGGCCGCGGGCTTCTGGCCGTCGATGACAAGCTGGGCGAGATCGCGGACGTCGCGAGCGCAAACCGGAAGCTCCTGTCGGACACGCTGGACGAGATCGCCGGCATGTCCCACGGCGCGAACGGCCGGCGCCTGCTTAGCACCCTGTGGTCTCAGATAACCAGCACCCAGGGAGAGGACGTCCTCGCCCACCAACAAAAGCTGGGCGTGTCGCCAGACGACGAGACCGATCACGCCGCCCGGCGCAACCTTCTGTCGACCGAGCTCGACAGCATCGCCAGCACGTCCGCCGAGGCAAACCGCCAGCTTCTCGCGGCGGAGGAGCTCCCCGACGAGCTCGCCGGCAAGCGCCAGCTGCTGTCCCGGACGCTCATGGGGATCGACGAGGCGGCCACCGAGGCCAAGCGCCAGCTTGATGAGGCAACGACGGAGAACACCATGTCTGAGACTGAGCACAGGGTACTGACCACTGACCTCGTCGGCACGTTCGACGAGATCCAAGACGGGCGCAGCGGGGCGCCGCCCGGCAACTTCCCCAAGTGGATGTCGGCCACCCAGCGGAGGCTCCTGCAGCTGCCCAGCCTGCAGAAGCCCAACAAGGTGGTGGCCCAGGACGGCAGCGGCGACTTCAAGACCATCAGCGAGGCCATCGCCGCCGTGCCCAAGACCTTCGAGGGCCGCTTCGTCATCTACGTGAAGTCCGGCGTGTACAAGGAGTACGTCACCGTGCCCAAGAACATGGCCAACATCTTCATGTACGGCGACGGGCCGACGAAGACGGTGGTGACCGGCGACAAGAGCAACACAGGCGGGTTCGCCACCATCGCCACGCCCACCTTTTCCGCGGAGGGCAACGGGTTCATCTGCAAGTCGATGGGTTTCGTCAACACGGCGGGGCCGGATGGTCACCAGGCGGTGGCGATGCACGTGCAGGGGGACATGTCGGTGTTCTTCAACTGCCGGTTCGAGGGGTACCAGGACACGCTGTACGTGCACGCGAACCGGCAGTTCTTCCGCAACTGCGAGGTGCTGGGCACCGTGGACTTCATCTTCGGCAACTCGGCGGCGCTGTTCCAGAACTGCCTGATGACGGTGCGCAAGCCCGGGGACAGCCAGTCCAACATGGTGACGGCGCAGGGGAGGACGGACCCCAACATGCCCACGGGGATCGTGCTCCAGGGCTGCCGCATCGTGCCGGAGCAGGCGCTCTTCCCCGTGCGGCTCCAGGTGCCCAGCTACCTCGGCCGGCCATGGAAGGAGTACGCGAGGACGGTGGTGATGGAGAGCACCATCGGCGACCTCATCAGGCCGGAAGGGTGGGCGGAGTGGATGGGCGACCTCGGCCTCAAGACGCTCTACTACGCCGAGTACGCCAACACCGGCCCGGGCGCCGGCACCAGCAAGAGGGTCAACTGGCCGGGCTACCGCGTCATCGGACAGGCCGAGGCCACGCACTTCACCGCCGGCGTCTTCATCGACGGCATGACGTGGCTCCAGAGCACCGGCACGCCAAACGTCATGGGCTTCACCAAATGAACGAATTTTTTTTTTTTGCAGTGATTTTTTTTTCATTGTTTTTTGCAGTAGTATGTTGCATGCATGCAGCATGCTTTTGGGTTTGTCAGGGAACGGCTAGCTTTTTTGTTATTATAGCTGGAGGGAAGCTCCTGTGCACGCATGCACGGTGAATATAGGTGATCTAAGGAATAAAGTATCAGTCAGATGAGAGCGTGACTGTGAGAGAAAGACAGCTTAACAAAGAACTAATTAAGCAAGTTCAGGATTACCTTTTTGTATTAATTCTACTGTCTTTTTTTGCATGCACGTTTAATTTATTTTATTTAATTTATAAGAGTTTAACTATATGTATATATAGTTATATTTTGGAGAGGAGATTAATGATTTGCCACAATACGTACTATAGATTTGTGTCATTTTAGGATAAATCAATTCTAATCCGGCCTCGCACTCACAAAATGCACTTAGCCTCTGAGCTTAATGTTTTCTGTATGGATTAAATTAACAATGACAATTGTGGTTGGGAAATAACACCGACAACAATGCTAACATTTCAAAAGAATACATGAGGTTTCAAACACACTAAAATGTCCCAGCTTGTAGCTAAATTGATGAAAT
Organism: Sorghum bicolor; assembly: GCF_000003195.3. Classification (NCBI taxonomy): domain Eukaryota; kingdom Viridiplantae; phylum Streptophyta; class Magnoliopsida; order Poales; family Poaceae; genus Sorghum; species Sorghum bicolor. Next base: position 57,790,701 of record NC_012875.2, read on the forward strand.
ATGAGCATGAAAATTATGATTTCATAAAAACATAAAATACAAAATGCACTAAATGACTAAAATTCCAAAATAATCAAAATGGTTTGTAATTACAAAATTATATAGGCCCACCTACAATTAGGGTCGCTACTTCATAATAACCCATCGATTGGAAGCTGTTATGCATGGATACACTCTGAATAGGTGACCAGTGATCTGTACATGTACAACTTGAGCAGAGGTGAAGAAAAACAATCTCTATCTACTACTAAAAAGACCCAAATGAACATTCAAACCTAAATCGACTTAATTTTCATAACTACTATACTTCAATAAAGCCTCAAATTTAGTAACCTGTGCCCGTTATGAGAATTGTAGTTTCAAATTTGATTTGGGACATCCTAATAAAATAAAACTGTTTATGTCATGATATCAATTCCTAAGTGCCATTTTGACTTCGGGTGCTCAAGGGAATATGCAAAAGGAAGAGGAATAAATGAGGAGCATGATGTTGATGAACCCCATGCAGAATTCCTTTTTCAGTGAGAAAAAGTGAGGATTTATTATTGCTTAAAAGTAGAATTACATTCTTGAGTAATAATTTGCTCGATGCAAACTGCCATTGTATAGCGCTAGATGGCCGAGTGTTTCGATCTCAGTGCCAGTTGTGAAAGCTCATGGACAGCTTGATTTCCCTCTCTTCTCGTGTGGCTAATTTTCCACTCAAACAATAATACATGTCTAATATCGTCCACAATGAAACGTAGAGTACCAGGGATTCATCAAAGTAGGTTTCTAATATAAGTTCAGACAAAAAGTTCAAACAAAGAAATGACCTAAGCAGGAGATCAAAATATCAAATTTGGTGGTACATGTGGCATTCAATTTTGTATGAGGTTATTTTTCTAACCTAAGAGCAACTCCTCCAAGAGACTCTTTATATTTTTCTAATTTACAAGAATAGAGATTTTGGTAAAAAAATAAACTTCAACAACCTCTTCAATTAGTTATCCAAATATAGATATTCTCTATCTCAGGTTTCTCGCTATTCAAAGATGGAGAGCGATGATGACTCTCTAGACTACACATAAGATATATAAAAACTATTGGAGGACACAAAGATATAGAAATGACTTTTACTCAAATGACTCTTCAAATGATGATTTAGAGAATACATTTTAGAAAAGCTCGTGGAGATGCTCTAATTGACCAATTATATAAACAACCTTATGACTTTTTCAACCAGAATTTTCATAATTCTTAGTCCTTTTTTGTCATCGAAGAGAGAATTTTTTTTTTGACTATTTTGGATTTGACTTTGTTGCCCTATCGAGGAAAATGCATATGCCGTAGACTCAAACGTTCTCACAAATATCAAGTCAAACTAAACTACATATAGATTGTCAGGACAACTTTTTTTGCCAACTACATACTATCTTTAAGATCTAATGTTAGTAGAATGCAACCCTAAACATAAACCCATACTAGGCTACTAGTAGTAGTAGTACTAATAATCACAAAAGATCTTTTCGGAAGTATATCTTCATATCATCTAATTTAATTAATAATGTCAGTTAGTACATGCATAAAGATATTATTAGTGACATTACTAAAAAGATCTTCATTTCGTCAATTCGGTCCATTTCTTCTATACATAAATAAAATCTGCTCCTTCGTGCAGACGTGCACACCATCTCCAACAAGCTATATTCAAGGCTTCAATAATACGGAAAAAAAAAGAAGGGAAATTGAAGTCCTGGCCGGCGCAGCTGGCCTTTCTGGCTTCACCTCCTATTTTTGTCAGTTCCGTTCTTGTATTCCGCCGTTTCATCAAGGACTAATTAAGCTAAGCCAAACTGTTGGATCCCTTACTTCCTTGAAAACCGCATCACCTTCAGGTTTCTGCACCTTGAATCCCATTCTTCGCCTCGCCATTATCCTTTAGTTGCAATTGCATTGTGGATTTGCGGTGCCGTTGATCTAGCCGCGCGTGCATGTGCACGCGAGCACGGACGACGCAGGCGGCAGGCCGGCTAGCGCGCGCCCGCGCCGTCGCGACGTGATCCGGCGATGGGGTGCGCAACCTCCACCGAGGCGCGGCGCGACATGGTGTGGGTCGGCGCCGACGCCCCCTCGCGCCGGAGCTTCTCGCTGCCCTCCGTCGACCGCCAGCGTCTGCGGCTTAGGGCCGGTTCGATGCTCGGCACCCTCGGCCTCGCCGGCAGCGCCCGTCACTCCGGCTCGTGCAGGCACGCGACGCTGTCGGTGGAGGAGATGATGAAAGGCGACAACGACCACGGCGCGGACGCGGTGCTCCTCGGCGACGACGCGGCGAAGCGGCCCTTGAAGCCCCGCACGCCGACGCTGACGCCGCCCAACGAGCCTGAGGTGATCAACGCGTGGGAGCTCATGGCGGGGCTCGAGGACGACGAGCCGACGCCGCGCGCCCCGTACAAGAATCTGCTACTCGATGAGCCGCCGCATGAGTTCGTCTTGGAGGCGCCGCCGCTGCCGCAGTGGATGCAGGCCGACATGGACATACCCGTCGCCTTAGACTTCGACCCGGAGGTACTGTCCGGATTCCGGGAGGCGCTAGAGGGCACGACGCCGTCGCCGGAGCCTGCTGTTGTCTCGTCCGCCGAGGACGAGACACCCAGGGAGCAGGAGCCGCAGAATAGGAAGGGCGCGGATGCATGTGACATGCCAATGTCGCCGCCGTCGCCGGAGCCTGCGGTTGTCTCGTCCGCTGAGGACGAGACACCCACCAGGGAGCAGGAGCGGAAGGATAGGAAGGACGCGGATGCATGTGACATGCCAATGTCGCCGCCGTCGCCGGAGCCTGCGGCTGTGGTTGTCTCGTCCGCCGAGGACAAGACACCCAGGGAGCAGGAGCGGAAGGATAGGAAAGACGCGGATGCATGTGTCATGCCAATGTCGCCGGCCACCGGCGACATGCCGCCGGAGCTTTCCGGGCTTGTCCGTGCCCGCATCATCGCGTTCCAAGAGAGGATCGAACGGAGGCGAACCAAGGGCCGCGACGCCAAGCTGTCGCCCCTGTGGCCGCCGGGGGGCGAGCGGAAGGCGGTGGTGTACTTCACGAGCCTCCGCGGCGTGCGCAAGACGTTCGTGGACTGCTGCGCCGTGCGCAGCATCCTGCGCAGCTACGGCGTGCGCCTGGACGAGCGCGACGTCTCCATGCACGCCGTCTTCAAGGCCGAGCTCGCGGACCTCCTCGGGCCCGGGTTCGCAGGCGCCGCGCTCCCGCGCGTGTTCATCGACGGCCAGTACCTCGGCGGCGCCGAGGACGTGCACTTCCTGCACGAGGCGGGCGAGCTCGGGCGCGCCCTGGAGGGGTGCGAGGCCGCGCCCTCGCGGAAGCTCGGGTACATGGAGGCATGCGCCGCCTGCGGCGACGTCCGGTTCGTGCCGTGCGAGACGTGCTACGGCAGCTGCAAGATCTTCGTCGAGGACGACGACGCGGACGACAGGTATCACGACGTCGGCGAGTTCCGGCGGTGTTCCGATTGTAATGAGAATGGCCTCGTCAGATGCCCCGTCTGTTGCTGTTGATGCTTGTACCGCGTAAGCTATGGGTAGATCAGTTGTTTTTTTACTGTACTTTGTAGTTTGTACAGTGTGGACAGCATTATAACATAATTTTGATAGGAACAGGATCCTTATAATAATTCCGTGCTTAGTGCCTATACTGTTTTTCATGTGTCAAAATAAAGGAATTTCAGGAGAAACTGCTCGGCATGTTGATGATCCTATAGAACTGTTGAAAAAGGGACGAAACATTTTTTGCTTGGGCATCAGAAACATTTTTGCTCGGGCATCAGAAACATATTCGTAATAGAACACTTGTCTAGGGGAGAACGATTGTTTGGTCTCGTCTCTCCAGATTACAGATTTCTCCTGCAGACTAAGTGGCCTTTGTTTTCATCATGAAGGGTAAAATGGTCAGTAATTGCAAGGCTTGTTGATAGATAAACAAAATCTGAACATCTGATAAACGGATCATATCGTGATAAACAAATGAGAGGCACGCCGAGAGGAAAATAAAGTCAAAAGAGAAGGAGCTAGGCCACCGATGCAAGGGAAGGCAGTACTCAACAGCAATGCAAGAATATGAAATGCGCAGAAAGTCAGAAACATGGCTGCACGATCACTTGACTCCATTTGCATCAAACTTATCAGAGCAAACAATTTGTTCCAAACGCAGTGTTCGTCTCCTTTTAATTTACAACACTGTTGTCTGTTATAAATATACATCGAACATCACTTGAAGTATATCGTATTAAGGTGTTCTTCCTCCTGTTTAGTAACTGAAGGATGGATTGTATGTTCACTTTTCATTCAACTCTGCCTACCATGAGCAGCCAGATCTGCCGCGGCCTTGGCAGCCCTAGTAAGAGCATCAGACAGCATCATGGCTCCTGCAGAGAAGTAGCTGCTGGTGACGATGCCATTTACCACCTTAGCTGCAGTTCTTCCAGTGGCAGTAGCAACCGTCTTGGTTGTCTCCCTTACACGATATGTCTCATCGACTGATCGCATTGCACCAACACCAGCATTGACCCTGTCAGTTAAACCGATTCTCTTGCTCAGCTCTGCAGCCCTGGCTGCAGCTGCAGCTGTTAATCCATGGGACTCATCAAAGGCTCTAGCCTTAGCCAAAGCATCCTTGCTGAGCACGTATCCCTTTGCTAGCATCGTCTTCATGATATCTTGAGCCACTGTAAAAGCTTCCTGCGGAGTAGTGTTGTACTGGCATGTCTGGTAGTTCTGTTCATAAAAAATTGAACATCAGCCCTACATTTGGGATTGGGAGAGTGAATTGCTGTTCAGACATCAAAGAGGATTATTTTGAGAATTTAGACTAGTTTATCTTAAAATGCCCATGCTGGAATGAGATAAGCTTCCTTCTTTTTTCCTCAGTTCTTATTGCCACATTTTAAAGTGTGAAAACCACATTTTAACTCATCCGTCATGTAACAGAAAGATGAGCATAACTAGGTGATCTGGTAAGTTACATGGCAAAGAAAAGTTATATTGCCACTTATACACACCATGGACGCCACTCCAAGCATCATAATTAGCATGACCGGAGTGATGCAAATCATGTGTGTGACTAGAGATAATTTGCTTCGCCAATCCACTAAATCCAATAAATTGTCATATACTGGAAAAACTGGTTGCTCAAGGCAGAAATGAATTCAATTCACAAAAATGCTTCCTTGTCCAAGTTGACTACTATTAACCATGCAGAAAATTAGTAGAATGGCGAGATGCATACCCTGTATTCGATTTCCTCTTCGGTCTCCCAAGTTGGCCTGTCCCAGAAATTAAAAGTCTCCTCAGGTTGTCCCCAATAAGTTATGCATACTGGCTGATCCACAATAGTAGCCCCCTATCGAAGATGCAAAGTGTTGTCAGGGGCACAACAACAACAACAAAAAAAAAAAGATTCTTTTTTAAAAAAAAAACTTTAAAAAAAACAAGACTTGTTGATAAAAAAGTGGTTCGGCAAAGAAGTATACAGCATACGGCCAGCTTACAGGTCACTCCAAAGCAAAGCACAAACTGAAAAGATTGGGTTTCACTACCGAAAAATGTACACAATCTTGGAAGTGTGTAGAAGACACTTGACTTCTTTTTTTTTTTTGGGGGGGGGGGGGGGGGGGTTCAATATGCATTAAAGAATTGAGATAGTTTGGATACATCACATGTAAAAAGGAGAAACTCAATCTAAAAGAATTTTTCCTCTGAATGCTGTACACACTAAAGAGAGCCTCAAGAACTTTCTTGCTTTATAGGAAAATCACTTTATCAGTAAGTCAACTGAGAGAACATGAAGCCATCATCGGTATAGGCACATCAAGAGTGGTACATTTAATTTCTGTGGAAAACAGTATTGTCAAAAAAAGACAACTTACACTGAGCAATACTGCAGTTTCCAAGGCAAAGCGTTCCTTGAATGTCACATAAGCAGTGGCACCATAATCTTCTGATCTGTAGTATTTAAATTCACCATGAAAATGATGACAAGGGCGTGTCATAAACAAAATTTTGAATTGTGAGCCAGGGTACTCCAGAGATAAGATCATTCTATGAGGTAAATTTATAATAAGCATGGTATGTCAATAGTTGTTCAACGCACGGATATCAAAATAACGAGCACAGTTTTTTTGTGGACCAAATATTTTTTTTTAACTAGAATGTTTGAGTGGGCAGAATATGCCACAGATAACATTTATCCTTTTCTGTTAACAAAGTTAAGATGTCATTTATCTACTATATGAAAAGTGAGTGAGATACATACAATTTGCTTTCTCTAGAGAGAGAGAGTAAAAAAACCACCTGATAAGTTCTATGTGCTCAATAGGACCAGAGAACGAAAAGAACTCATGAAGATCACTTTCAGATACTCTGCTCGAGAGGTTAGTGACTTGTACAGTGTGCCCTGTTTCACTCATGATTCTGGAAGTCATCCAACAGAAAAAGAAAAAAAGGTTCAAAATTTTAGTATTTCCTGTGATATACATGTGAAATTCGACAGGCGCAGTAGTTTCCGAATTTAGTGAGTAGGATATGTAACATCATTACAAGCAACAAGTAGTTTCTGCTTGTGTATCTCATTGGAAAGAACCTTTAGGTTGACCTTTTTTTTTTTGAAGGCAATAGGTTGACTTTATTGTATCATGTCTATAGTTATTGTCCTAAAGAATAATTTGGTGTAAAATTACCATCAGAACTAAAATTTTAAATGAATATATGTTGCTTTCCAGTATTAGTAGAAAATAGTTACACGAAATCAATAGCAAAGAAACAAAAAGGATATATCATACACACATCAGTTGGCCCACTGAAACGTCCATAAAAAAATTACAATCTTTAAAAAAGTAGGCATACAGTAATAGCATCACCAATACTACGACACCTATATATACAGTTCAGTGCAAATAATATAAAAGCACAAGGTGACCTGCTGCAGCTTACCATCTCTTCTTAACAGCATATATATCCCCTTCTTTCTTCTTTTTTTTTTCTTTCAGGCTAGGTATTAAATAACCAAAGTGTGAATTTCACTGTCTGACTTATGATACATGGCCATGTGACAACAGAAATCAACTTCATTGTTAATTATTCAATTCCATGAATATGAAGCAATTATAAGACTCTATCAAGGAGAAATTCTGTTTGCAAGATCAATGCTGGGGCAAGATTGGTTCCCTAAGTAGCCCGAAAACAAAGAACACTAAAGTGTAAAGGTTTTAAAGTTCAAATGAAGAGGAACTAGCACAAACTTGGTACTGTCCTGGCAGCAATATTTGCGGCCAACAGGGAAATGGTTGCTCAAATATCACTGTTGGAATATTATGAATCCAGAGGAGTTACAATTACTTATGCAGTAGCATTTCAGTAAACCGACTACACCTGCTACAAACTGGTTGTTCCCTCATAGTGTCATTTGTTGTTTTTTTTCCAGAACCCAACCACTCACCATATCTTTCTTCACAAAGCTAGTAAGCATTCATCCAGCAGGCTTCACATCCTCAGCAAGACAGCAACTAAACTATAAACGTCCTAGACAATCGAATCTCCAATCACATGTTTCCTATAAATGTTGGTGGCAAACAGCTGATCGATATAGCACATACATAGAAGACTAAATGGAGAAAACAGAGTGGACAAGGGTTACAGATTATGTAACGAAAACTAAATTGAACAGGTCGTCGACGTAACTCAAACACAGAAATGGAAATTAAAGTCGCAGCCATATCACAAACAACCTAGGAAACGCAACACTACGATCAATCCAGGCTCTCCTCTGACAAACCGACACAGAAATCCGACGCGCCAGTCGCCAGAGGGAAATCACCCCTGAAGCAAACCAAAAATCATAGCAATTCGATCAAGGGCAAGGCGAGCGGAGAAGGAGCCTCACCCTTGTCTTCCCGTCGACTCCTCGCGCCCCCACCCAGCTCGGCAGTCGGCACCGCTAGGTTTGGCGAGGCTTCCCGCACCCGCAACCCACCCACCGCACAAGCACAGAGCGGCCGAGGCGAGCCCGTCCAAATCGCCTGATGAGCCCGTCGGCGCGGCGTTTAGTGGCGTGTGGGGCAAGGGCGCGACCTCGATCTCCCACCCACCTGCTGTACTAATCAACCGGGGGTTCACTTCCGCACGCACGCACGCGCGCGCACACCGGAATTGCCCCTCCACCCCTCGGCAGTTGGGAGTTGGGACGAGGCACGACGCCAGGGGAGAGGACGGTGGCGTCGCGCCCTCGAGATCGGAGTAGGGTAGTGGACTGGCACCGGTCACTTGGTCAGTGGACTATTGGGCCACGGCTCGGACTCCCAAGATGCGGTGTCGGCGCGTCGGCGGGCCGTTGTGGTTGGATTACATGGGCCCGTCAAATGAAAAGGGCTCTCTTTTAGTATGGGCCGTAGATGGGCTGTTAAAGGAGCCTGGGCCTTGGTGAGTTTGAGAAGCCTTCGTATGATGATTCATTCGAAAACGTTACATCTTTTTCCACCGTCTTGGCGCGTTTTTCGCGTTCCGTTTTTTTGGTCGCAATCGCGCGCGGAGACGGGAGAAACTGAAGAAGCAGTCTGATTGAATGAAGGCACGGTGGTGGGCGATGAGATGAGCGCAACAAGCAGCGTGCGCGAACGTGAGATCGCATGCGTGTTCTACGTAATTTATTAATATGGGCGCGACGCCCATCGACGACGTTAACGTAGGTAGATGGCGGCGTCACGTGGGCAATTCCCCGGCCCGGATGGCCGGATCTGCATGCACGTGGCTCCATCGGTGTGGCTGTGCATGTACGTGCTAGCTAAGCTTAATATGATTACTCTATATGTACGTGGTAGTGGTACACTGGTACGACTGAGACGGTATGGCGTAGATCTGTAATCATGAAATGGAAGTATATATGAAACCATCGCCGACCGGGAATGGGATGCTTTAGCTTCGTCCCGGCCACAAGCTAGCTGATGCATGTAGCCGGGTCTGGGGGCCCTGACAGATGACACTCTCCAGGCGATTAATTAGCGCAAATTAATAAGGCATCATATCGGAGCCTCCGAGGGACGAAGAGGTTCATATCGAGCTGGGCCGACGGCGTATTGCGCGACTTGGCGATCGAGTCGTACCGTACGTTTCCTTTATTTCAAACTGATCGAGGTTTTCTGCGGTGCTGCTTTAAATTTTCTTTCAGCTCACTAATAACCAGGTCGCTCGAGTACATTGGTTTATGGTGGTACGGTGTTGACACGAAGAGAGGCACCAAACACAGAAACATTAAAAATTTCTCAGGTACTTGTAGTCTTATAATTTAAAATGAAGGGAGTAAGTCTTATATAATTTAGAATGGAAGGAATATGTGGTAAAGGATAACTAGGGGCCTGTTTGGCTCACATTGCTAAATTTTAGCTAGCTAAAATTAAATTACTTTAGTAACTAAAGTTTCAAACACATAAATTAGCTAAAATAGTTTAGTTTCATTAGTCACTCAATAGTAGCGAAAGTAATTTTAGCTAGTTAAAATTTAGTAAAGAGAACACAACAGGCCCTAGGTTTACTAGCAAATCAATGAAAACAACTGTCGTGCTTACATGACAACGAAATGAAATTGTGCATGTTACCCGTTTGTTCAACGAGGCTTCAGGACTCAAGCATATATAGCTGCATTCTGGGGTAAAGTTTGAACCCAAAATGCAACTATATACTATACAGATCGAGAGAACACAAGAAATATTTCGAACTTATATCCCATATAAAGAGACGGACCTTCCGAAGGTCGTCATATATAGCTTACATATATCTATCTAAGCTTTTAAATTAAGCATCAATATACATTTCAATCTTCTCGATCGACAAACCCTATACAATATACATGAAAATCCATTATATATATGTAACTTGGGTTTATATTCCAAACCGGTTGGGTACGACTTTCCCAGATCTGCTGCCAATACTCTCTCTTCATAGCACAGTACAGATACAATAATGATGTTACACACTGGAGTATATACATATACAGTAGTATCCTTTTTTGCCGACACAACAGTAGCGAGGCCAGGCCTCGATCGTGTGTTTGTACATGGCGTTTCCATCTGGAGCGCATGCACGTGGCCTTTGTGCGTACTCCAGTAAATTAAACATGGATCGGTCTCGATGCTGTTGTCCGACAAGAGCGCCATCGCCTTTTTCCAATTAGTACGTCGTTGCAGAGGCGTACTGTGCTCTGAAGCGTCGTCTATACGCGCAAGAGACGGCGATGTATACGCGCCCGGCCTCAACGCGTAACTGCAGACGATGCACGTAAGATTATTGGTGATAACAAGCACGCACTTGTGGTCGAGGACCCGGCCGGAAGGAAGCCATGCATATGCATGCATGCAGACCATGCATGCAGTGGTCACGGGAGCGTGCAGTGCTTAAAAAGGGGAGAGAGATCGAGACGGGCCACCCGATTGACAGGATTATGGAATGACTGCTGAGCTGAAGACAGGCCATTTATGTAAAGCCTAAATTGTTGCTTGATCATAGTATCCGTAGCTAGATGAAGCTTCAGTCGTTTCGTTAGTACGGATGACGTGCATATCTACCTAGGCGCCTAGGCCTAGGCCGGTACACTCCCCCTCCCTTTCTAACAGATGTTTGGACGAAGGTGTTAAAATTTAATAGGTACCGTAGCATTTTTATTTTATTAACAATTAGTGTCCAACTATGGACAAATTAAGCTTAAAAGATTTGTCTCGCAAAGTTTTGTAAATAGTATATATTTAGTATTCTATGCATATGTCTGATGGAGAAGTTAAAAAAATCAGAAGAAACCAAACAGGGTCTAAAGAAGATGTTATTCTAATTCTCTACCAAGTCATCAATCTTTTTGACCAAATTTATATAAAAAATAGCAAGTACTATTATTTATATATGATACTAAACAATTACAATTATACAGTAGAATCAAAATATATTTATTTATTTAGAGTCATAAATGTTAACAATATTTTCTATAAACTTATTAGTCAGACTTAAAAACAGTTTGATTTGATCTATAACTATAGTTGTATTATTTTTAGACGAAGGTAATATTATTTTTTATTTCGTGGGAGCGAGAGTGTACTACATGTACATGCAGGCAGGGTAATGTAATCGCGCCAAAAGAGTGCAGGCAACGTACGTACAGACGTCGTACACACTCTCTCGCGCTAGCTAGGTACCACAATTACGTATGTGCCAAAGATATGATGCTCTTTGCCGGAAACAAGTACCTGCCTTGAAGACTAAAATAGTATGCATCCAATGATCCAACCAACGAACTCGGTTGTCTCTAATGTTTGGTTTGGTGGCCTGTCGTTCACGTACGTACAGTGGGCGTACATCCACACATCACATGTAGCCCCTACATACAATCCCCATCCCCTGCGCAATCTAGCACCCAGCATTTTTACCTTTTGTTGCTCGATCGTGTCCCGGCTAGCTAACAATGCAATAATCCTACGACGAACGAACTGGCTGCATACTCTAGCTAGCTAGGCCACCAGCAGATGCAGCCAAGTCAGCCATAGGCCCATAGAGATGTACTACGTACGTACAACGTTGAAAAACTTGCCGGCCGACACGATCGCGAGCTCACCAGGCGTCGCGCGGGGCCGCGCCGGCGCTCTCGGCCGGCACCTGGCCGGCCGCGGGAAGGCCGCCGGCGCCTCGTGTTGGCGCGCGCGGTCGGTCTCCGAGTTAGCTGCGCGATCTGCGTGCGTGCGTGCGTGCGGTGGAGGCCCCGGATCGAGGCCCGCCGGATGGATCGGCGTGAGCCGTGAGCTAGCTACTAGAGATTGCATGGTACGTGTTGTGGACCGAATAATCGGGCGGGCGGGACAAGTCCAGGGAGACAGCGAGATCGAGCGGGTTAAAGAAGGCCCAGGCCCCAGGGGGATCTCGTGGCCCAACACGGTACACATGCTTGACCACACACGGAATTCGTGTCGTCGTCTCTGCCTCTGCACCTGTACCTGCATGCAGTCTCTCTTCTCTGTCTGTCTTCTCTTCTGTCACCAAAAGCGCGAAGGCCTTTTTGACTTCGCGCCGGAACAGTGAGCGATCGAGCGAAAAATTCAGAACAGCTGTGTGCTACGAGCACCGTCGACAGAATATCATCGTCGATAGTCATACCCATGATGGCAAATTGTACACGAGATTAGACAGGTTCAGGCTGTCAGCAAAGTAACGTTGATACTCTATTCAGACGTATACCTCCAATAGTAAGTACTCCCTCAATCTCAAATTATAAATTATTTGACTTTTTTACCTCAAGTTTGACCACTCGTCTTATTCAAAAAAATTATACAAATATAGTCAAATTTAAGTCATTCTTGAAGAACTTTTATTAATAAACCAATACACAACAAAAAAAAGTGATATTTTGTACAAAACTTTGAATAAGACGAGTGGTCAAATTTGATATTAAAAAGTTAAACGACTTACAATTTTAGGATGGATTGAGTACATTTTAGGGAGAGGTGTGCGTCAACACGAACCCACCCACAAGCACCTTCTATTAGGGCACTCACAATGCAAGACTCTATCACAGAGTCCAAGACACTTAATTACATATTATTTATGGTATTTTGCTGATGTGGCAGCATATTTATTGAAGAAATATGTAGAAAAAATAAGACTCTAAGTCTTATTTAGACTCCAAGTCCACATTGTTCGAGGTAATAAATAACTTTAGACTCTAGGATAGAGTCTGCATTGTGAGTGCCCTTAGCTGATAGGAGTAGTATTTTTATTCATATTTACACTAAGAAAGTAACGACATATTCCATCCGTCCATGAAAGAATCTATTCATAAAATTGTCTTAAGTCAATTTTTAATACTATAACCAAATTTCTAGAAAAAAAACACTAAGATTTATGGTATAAAATTAGTATCATTAGATTTTTCATATAATATATTTTTATAAGATACTCATTTTATGTCATATATATTGTTACTTTTTTCTATGAAATTGATCAAACTTAAAAAAGTTTGACTGACATAAATTCTAGGAATTGGTTTATTTTGGGACTGAGGGAGTACCTAATTATTAATATATAATAATAGATCACAAAAAATATATATATATAATCATATTTATATATATCGAAAAAAGAGCTCCAGCCATTGTTGTTAAATAAATAAATATCCAACTTTTTGTTTTTTTCTCAAATCACGCAAAAAAATGTGTATCTTTGTGTTAAGATAGTGCCTTAAGAGCGTCCTAGGGAGTTAGAAGAGTTGTACATAGACGCTCAGACCTAGCTTTTTGTTTTTCATTTTAAAGACAATAAAGTTCCATGCAAATACTCAAACTAATCCTGCACTTAATTAAGAACACGATATATATATACACACTCCTACCTCTGTCCCCAAATGTAATTGATTTTTTTGCGACCCAAATGTAATTGCTTTGGAGTGTGCTATGCATGTCAAACTATCTATGTTTGATTAAATTTATAGAAGATAAAATTAGGTAGCCCTGGAAGCTAGGCTTTCTTTCTTCTTTATCAATAGAAACATATGCTATATGTGTCAGTTCGTTCATAAAAAATTAGAAAACAAAAGTATTATTATGATATCGATCAAACATTATCATCATTATATGTATCATGAAAATATATTTCTTAATTATTTACCTCTGTAATTTATAAAGACTAATACTCTTCTCTAAAAACTTTGTCAACACAGGGTGTTTTGATTTAATTACAACAAACTCGTATGCCTTATAATTTAGAAGGTATATGGCATAACACGATGTGTGCAACATCATATTTCGACCCATAACCTCTATAACAGAATTATGTTATTTCAGGTGGTGAAAGATATTATATAACATCAAGTCTTATATATGTAAAATCTATATGCTTGTATATATAAATGTATTGATGGTCCAAATTCAAAACGTTTGATGAAAATTAATCCTGTGAGTTGACTTGTTTTCTAATAAGGAAACAAAGTTCCAGCCGCTACGTACCATCCTGAGTTGACATATATACTCCTTCCATTCCAAATTATGAGACATTGTAAAAAATCTTGGAGAGTCAAAACATCTCAAGTTTAATTAAAGTTATATGAGAAAATTTTAAAGATTTACGAGAATCTTGAAAAAAATTTGGAACTAAACCAAGCCTAAACAAGGCCTTACTCTTGTTATTGTCAACCTACAGTTGAGTGCCGCCTCTAGATCTACACACCGAAAAAACAGACGCTGTGTCCGGCCGGTTAGCCACTTGCTGCTACAACACACGCAGCAATTCAGAGTGAGTTCATCGAACTACAGTGAAGCTTTTATTTATTTCAAGATCAAACACCAGTGGATGCCCTGTTCTTCTGCGCGCAACTTTAGCCGCATGGCACTAAATCACTAATCAGGCAAAGTAGGGCTTAATTTGGCCACCGATTAGGTACTGTTGCAGAAATTAGTTGCACGGTTGTAGTCATGGCCGTACGGTGTATCTTTGATTTCCTGCCTCCTGTCGCCCCACTTAGATAACATGATTATATATGCATGCATGGTCCATGCATCCACATCTGCATCATTTGCAGGACGTACGTACGTACTCGATTTAGTTGAGTCCAAACTAAATATTTCTGTCCTTAATAAAATGTTTACCATAAATTGAAAATTATTGTACTTAAAAAATAAAATGCATATATGATACTCCGCATTTTCCAATTACAAAAATTAAAAATCGAGTAACTTAAACTAAAAGTCAGGTGTTAAACTAAATTTGGGCTCAATCGGGTACCAAACTAAAACTTGAGTAACTTAACTAAAAGTTTGAGCTCAGCAGTGTATAAAACTAAATTTGAGGTCAATCGGGTATTTTAAACCAAAAAATTTGAACATAAACTATTCAGATTTATACGATGAAAAATAAAAATTACAAAAGTTCATTAGGGGTTATTTTAATGTTTACTTATTTTTCCTACTGGTACATTGGTTTCGCAATAGGTTTTAGAATATGAACTAATATTAGTACTGATGAAAACAAAAGGACATGGTTGTTTTCAATCTTCATGCACGTATATGCATGGAGCCAATGGAGAGAAATCGTACTGAAATGGACTCCGGAAATTGGACTTGATGGTAGAGTCACAATTGCACACAGTAGCAGTATGTTTTATATAAAGAAGAAAACATCCATTCACTTGGAAAACTTCGTTTTCATGAGTACGTCCAAATTAGTTAAACGAGGACAAGGCACCAATTAAATCTCTCCTGTAAACTCCAAAGTCAGATAAAACGCAGGGGCACAACAACTACACAACAAGCACGTCCAAGAGTTGCAATGATTATTATTGTGTGCGGAGTACGGACCATCAAGAAAACAACCCATCATGCATATCTTAGAGTTAAGTATGTACTTACTACTAGTAGCTAAAGCTCCACTTCATTAAACAAAGCCAATTAGCCATCTCAAAGTACATCATCAGCATGAACCTCTAGTAGCCTAGTCGTTGTAGTAGTAGCAGTAGCAGTAGTGGTGGTAGTATCTTTCAGATAAATGAAACCTGATGCTTATCTGTCCATGCATCTCTCACCATTATTTGCAAAACCTCTCACATCCAACTTGGATTAACAGCCAAACCGATCGCAAAGCAGAGACGATGACCACACAATGCAAGAGCTTACACATCAAAGTACAGGAATTGCTCATCACTACTAAGCATATAGCTCACCAGCTCTACTAATATCCTTGAGCACAGTAGTACTAGTAGTAGTTTAGTAGCTAGACAGCGGCAGGGCAGCTAATGAGCAGTTGCAAAAGTAGCTATAGGCAGGAGGCGGCAGCATGCCTGAGACGGATCTAACTGCCATGGACGCATGCATGCGCTCTCTCACCGTCACCGGCCGGGAGCTTGCTTGCCTTTTCCGGGCGGTACGACGGTGGTCACATGAGCAGGCTCCTGATGACGGCGGCCTGGTCGCTGGTGACATCGGCGGAGGCCAGCAGCTCGGCGAGCGTCTCGCTGAGGTTGTCCACCTCCTGGTGCAGGCTCCTGATGTAGCTGCACGTGTCCTGCAGCACCCTCGCCGCCGAGCCCTGCATTCAATCACTCGTTGTTCTTGTGAGCTTGCTTGCTACTTACAAATTTGCTGGCGGCTGCACAGAGTGCATCAGAGTGCTTACCCTATGTGCGCCATTGCGAGTTTGAGACTCCGGGAGCAGCGCCTGAAGCTTGGACAGGAGCTCGGAGATCTGGTCCTCCGAGATGGACCTCGACGTCGACGACGACAGCGAGCCGCTCCCCGCACGCCGTGTGCGTGATGACGACCTCCGGCTGCTGGACATGTCGTTTGCTTGGTGCAATCTGATTATATATATGTGGATCGGAGCTAGCTATAGCAGTGCTTGCAGGTGAAACGAAGTAGCTAGAAGAAGAGCGAGAAAGCTCTCGGCGAGTAGACAAGCTCTAGATTGCTTTAAGGCAGGTGATCAGTGGCAGTTGCAGATGGAGCAGAGTGAGAGCTGCTGCTATATATAATGAGGAGATGGCCGGCCGGGCTGCGCGGCCTGTGAGTGATGGATCGGAGGATGGGGGGTGAGCAGGAAGGGGGGCATGCAGGCCGGAGGGAGAAAGCGAGAGTTATAATGTGCGAGGAAGACGTGCGTGCCGGGGTATGGAGGCTGCTGAAACGAAGGAGATGGTGGATTCATGGCGGGGGCTGCTGCGAGCATGGAGGAGCAACCAAGCTAGTGTTGGTTTCTGTACTTGTATTATTGCGGCCTCTGGATTTGTCTGTACTATGTGTGGGTTTTCTATATCTGCGCCTGTGTGGCTCCACCGCCTGGATCTGCATAGTTGCATGCAGGGCATCGATCTCTGAACCCGACTCATAGATTAGTCTACAATAATAGCAAGCAGAATCTTGTTTATTTCTGTAACCATAGATTGTTTATAAGCACAATTCGTACTGTATTCTCGCTTGAAGTGTCAACATATTTGCATTTTTCTTCCCCACCATTCTCGCTTGAAATGTCAACATATCTGCATTTTTCCGGCAGGACGCTGAGTATATATTTGTATATTTACATACTGTATAAGATTGGAACATTGTCTATCAGTAGAGAAATCATCAGCGTCCTGCCGGAAACGGCCGATCGAAGCATCGTTTTCAGCAGTGGAGTGGTGCTGAGTTATTGATTGCGAAAAAATAAAATAAATATGATTATAATTTTCTCTTAATTAAGAGGCATTGAGCATACAGTACTGCTACTCGTGCTGCTGCACGTGGTCGCAAGCTTCTGTGGTACTATTTACTAGTACTTTGGCACTGTGTTTATGACTATTTACAAATGATTTGCTCGGTAAATATATAGTTGGAACATCTAGGGATGCTGGAAAATTTGTACTCAGGGTTGTCCGAAGCTGCGTGGGGGCGAGATTATAAAATGGTCGTCTCAGCCAGTCGAGGACAACTCCCTACGTGGATTGCAGGAAGACGTACGTGGCCATGCAATGTTAAATTTTAGCCCACGGTTGGTTGACGCCGTTAAATTTTAGTTCCGTCAAATATTTGAACATATACATAAAGTATTAAATATATATTATTTATAAAACAAAACATATAGCTAAAAATAATTTGTGAAATGATTTTTTTAAGTCTAGTTAATTCATGATCAGATATAATTGCTATAGTTACAGATATGATATACTATCTATTAAACTTTGGATGTCTATTCTCTTCTTAATTAAAAAAAGAATAACTTTGGTAAATACCTATGCTAGACAAGAGATGATGGTGCATGATTATGGTGCCGATTAACCGGGCTCCGCTCCACGTACTTCTCAGCTAGAGTCAGATGGAGTTAGAGCGCCGATCGAAGCCCCGTTTCCTGGCTTCGCGTGCCGTACAATAAAATGGCTCATCTTCACATGTTTAAGGCCAGAAGCAGGGCTCGTCCCAGCAACGTTTGGTTCCGGGTCCGCTGCTGGAGTCCTGTGGGAGCCATACTAAACAGGGTCCTATATATATGGTCCTATATATATATATAGTGCCACATGAACTGAGTGGATCCACGTATACATATAGGTAGTCGTCACAACCAGATCTCTCTCAACACACATGATCTATCAGAGCCACTGGCTAGCTCGCTATAAACTCGATGGATCACTCAGCTGTCCGGAAACAGTGCCGGGCAACAGTTGGGCTTATAGAAATCTACCACCAACTACCCGGCCTGCAGGATCGATAGATCCGTCCACCGCCTCATCATGATATATGTATATCCAATTATATATGTTTGACCAGCTCTATATATAATTCCGATTTGAGGGGTGCCGATCCATGGGCGACGAGAGCAACACGTCTGTCTACCGGCAGATCGACTGGATACCATACCAGATGGTACTATACATTATTGGGGGGCCGGGTCAACAAGCAAGATGCTCGTTTTTTCGTGATCTCGAAGGACGGACGAGACGAGCTAGTGGACTGGAGCCCTCATCCTGATCGATGCATATGCTAGAAATGCTATATGTGCAGTGCACCCAGCCAGCCAGCATCGCCCCTTATGGTGAGCGGGAGTCTCGAAGCTTTTTCCCCCGAATGGCGACCTGAAACCATGCATGCATACCACCAGTGGCCATCGATGACAGGGACGACACGACGAGACGAGCTCACCGGAATCTGGTCGGCGGGTCACAAATCACGCTGACCACTACTGACCTGCATGCATGCCGTTCGCCGCCATATGTGAACTGTGCCGGTTTTATCAGGCCAGGGCCAGGTATGTGATCGGTCGGATTCGCCTAGGCCTTGTCTGAAGTGTGAACTGTGTATGGAAATCCCAGCTAGGGCCTTGTTTAGTTCACCTAAAAACCAAAATCTTTTCAAGATTTCTCGTTACATCGAATCTTACACTACATGCATGGAATATTAAATATAGATAAAAATAAAAACTAATTGCACAGTTTACCTGTAAATCACGAGATGAATTTTTTAAACCTATTTATTCTATGATTGGATAATGTTTATCAAATAAAAACGAAAGTGCTATAGTTCTGAAAACTTTCCGCAACTAAACAAGTCCTAGCCTGATAAAGTTGGCGTCAGTGAAAACAGAGTGTGTGCTGCTACTTGGCCCATGCTTCCACGACCGAACAAGAACAATCCACTGCGGACACGGATCCACGCCCATGCCCCCTGCTGATGACGGCCGGATACACGCGCCGCTCTCTTCGGAGATTCGCAGTGAAAGATGATGTTTGCCATGGGAAGATCTTTTCTGTCTTGTTGCACATTATTTACGATCGAGTCACTACAGCGGAGAGTACAGCCGTGAAAGAAGAAGCCATAATAATTGGCTAATGAGTAGTAGTAGGAGTGTACATGTAGATACATGCATGCCTTCCTGGATTCTCGTTAGGCGACCGATCGATTGGTGGAGTCAGAGAAGGCCAATCATGACGCTATGATTTGTTTGGCGACAGCACGAGGCTGGGCGTCCGATCCGTCATGCCCCTTCGACGACGATCCGGAACAAAGCGGGAGGCCCGGCCAGGGGCACCCAACAACAACAACATGCATGATGCTTGATGCATGGCACGGGTCGACGCTAGCTAGCTTTGTCTGTCACTCCGTCTGCCGTCCCGCCCGTCCCCAGCTCGGTCAAAGGACAAAGACCAACGAACCAGAAGCTGGGGCGGCAGAATCTCCCGGGCCTGCAGCAGGGCAGGACCACGCTGGTCGTGCTCGATCGCGGACACAGGAACAGGGCGCTCGCCGCACAGCGCGGATCGCCTCGGCGCGCGGCCTCCTGATTGGGGCCGATGGCATCTCTGGCGATCCCATCAGATCCGATCCATAGCATGGCATCCCGGTTCGGTTCCTCGATCGTTTCTGGAGAGTGGAGTGGGAGTAGCAACATGAACGGCACTCGATCGCAGGTGACAGACAGCAAGATCTAGCGCGCGCCGGCACGAGCACGAGTAGTACACGACCATGTGTGTCGCCACCGGTTGCTGGCGTGGTGGTGCCGTGGTGTGGACCTCGGGGGGCGCGCCGGGCGTATGCCGGCCACGCGGCAGCTAGCATGCAGAGCGCGCCGACCATGTGTGTCGTCGTACGTAGTACGTACTCCTAAGCTCCTATAATAACCAATGGCAACGAGAGATGGACGGCAGTTTCTAACCGCCCCTCGGCACTCGCCCGCCAGGCTCCCAGAACTTAACCAGAGCAGTTGGCATGCATACACGGATCGAGAGAGATCATCAGATCGAGATCGCACGAGTTTCTGACCCCGTGAGTTAAGTGCGAGTCAAATTTTGCTGTTTGCGCAGTGCAGGCATGCCGGTTTTTATTTATATATAGTAATCCCTTTCTTTGCCCTTTTCCTCTTTCCCTCTTTCAAACATAATTTCGTTACACCCTATCACTCTTTTCCTCTTTCAAACCAGATTTTTATATACTCTATCTCACGAATCTTCTAAGACTAATTAGTCCATAATTTAATAATAAAGCTACAGTAGCACATGTGCTAATGACATGTTAATTAGGTATAATAAATTTGCTCCGTGGTTTACTGACGGATTCTATAATTTATTTACAATAGTGAGGTTAGAGGTTGAAAGATTAAAGATAATATAGTAAAAGACAATCGGGATCTACCAGGGTCCAGTGCTCTCTAAAACCGGTTCTAGTTTTTGAGAAAAATCAAACAATACGATTGCAAAATAGGGCATGTGCTCTATTGTATTTGGATATGGAATATTGATGGAAGGAGGATTACAACGTTGCGTAGAGGCGAACCGAGCTGAGGCTAGTCCTGCTATAGGTTATTAGGATCTTATAATAGAATTTATCCACCTAAGTTCAGTTTCTTGACTTGACACGGATGTTGATGGGACGATGTATCCATAGACAATAAGACTATATATCTATGGTGACCTTTTATCAATTTTAAGATCCGTAAGTTCTATGTGTGGCTAAGTTTTTAGATGAGTGCGTTCATGTGGACATGTACATGAGTATTGCCATCAAGGCCTTGTACAGTTTGTAAATTTTTTTGAATTTCGATACTGTAGCATTTTCGTTTTTGTTTAACAAACATTATCCAATCATGGAGTAACTAGGCTTAAAAAATTCGTCTCGCGATTTACAGAAACTGTGTAATTAATTTTATTTTTATGTATATTTAATGTATCATGCATGTGCCGCAAGATTTGATGTGATGAGAAATCTTGAAATTTTTTAAAAACTGACATAAATAAAATCTCGCGTGGTGGAAGATGAAGAGCTGGTGATTCCTTGAAAAGAACTTTTACAATGATTGGTTGAACGCTGGTCATTGGCGTTTTTGCGAATGTTCGCGAGAAGCAGAGAGGTCGAACGTGAAGACAGCAAACTTTGCTGTGTTTTGTTCTGGTTGGTTTTGGCAGGCTGCGTGCCCCCCACGAGGTGCCGCACGTGCGCGATCGCCGAGACCCTCTCGCGGCCGCGGGATGCGCGCGGGGCTCGTACATCTCGGCTCTCGGGTGTCGGCCCGAGGCTCCGAGCATCTGCGCTGCGGATCGGGAGAGGCCAGCAGGCCAGCGCTCGGCTTTGGCGGATTCCATTCCGCCTCCCCGGCTTGTACCGCGCGTACGTTGGCCCGGCCCTTGGCCGCCGCGCACGGGGTGGTCGGCTCCGGCTGCATGCTTCGTTCGTCTCCGCGGCACGTACCGTCACGGGCGGCTCGTCGCACGCGTGTGCAGCCCGTAGTCTGCCGAACCGCCCATCGGCCCATGTACCTTCCTGCTGCTAGCTACTGCATGCGGGGCGTACCGCGTACCACCGGATCCATCACGTCGGTTGTTGGCAGTCGGAACCACGCGGGCGCGGGTGTTGATCATTTTCTAGATTTCTTCTCTGTGCTCGTCACAATTAAGGTACGTCTTGGTTTGGCCAGGGGTGCCGTCGTGCAGGGACTGATCGATCGAAAATCGACGACGTCATCCATGCATCCATCCCCATGTGTAGCGTTCCCAACCGGTGGACGGCTGTTTTTTTTTTTTTTTGACAAATGACGGCTGGTTTATTCCCTTGCCTTCAGCGGCTCAGCTTGAGATCACTCACCCTAGTTCGCCGTGCGGTGCAAGAGTACACGCCAACCTTAATAACAACCGAAGGCAGGATCGATCGGACTCGACTCGACGAATCATTTCCATTCCTATGGCGTATTGTATTGCCACCGATTCGGAGCACGTGGAGATCGCGATCACTGGAAAGAGGGGAACAGCCGATGGGCCGGTCGAGGAGACATCGAGCCGGCTGGCTTCCATGCCACGGGACAGACAACAACAACAGGAACAGCAACCACAACGCGCACGCATATGGCAGCATTCATTCCCCTCGGCTAGTGCCACGCACTGTGCCCGCCTCCAGTACACCGCCAGGCGCATGCACGCAGTACCACCGGTCGCTTCCATGCCACCCGGCCGCCTGCGGTGCGCCCGGTGACCGACTTTTCGTCGTGCTCGTGCTCGTGCAGTGCAGTACATCCAGGCGCGTAGCTGGACGGAGCAAAGGCAGCGAGAAGCTCGCACTCGCACTCGCAGTCGCAGCGCATGCTCGGCGAATGAAACCATGAAAGCGTGGCCGATCTATCCGGTCGCAATTAATTAACAGGTGTTGCCGCATTACAATCCATAGCTTTATGGCGCGCGTACGGCACCGCTCTCTGTTCAATCGCAAGATAGGGCACAAAAAAAAAATCTCTATACTCAATTCCGCACAGTATATATTCGGGCTGTACGCATCGATCGATGCTTACAACACATGTGTTCGTCCGTCCACTGTACCGCCAGGTCAGCCAGACGACAAAAGGTATATAACAGATGCCCTGTCGAGATACACGTACGTACTGTAGACCAGACCACCCGCCCGCCCTAACGACTCGATTAATTGTTAACGTAACCGCAATGCTACTTTGGCTAGCAATCCTACGTACAGACGCGATTATAGCTCGGCAATCAACATGCACACGCAACGCACGCCCGTACGTCCTGACAAGCACGGCTACTCGTCAGCCGGTGCCGATGTGCTCTATACCCTGTAGCAAGCTCTATACTCTGTAGCAAGCAAGTAGTCCGGCCGGCAACCACCGCGCGGGACCTGGTCCACCGCGTACGCCCACGCGCCCTCTTGCTGTTGGGGAGGGCGGAAGCGGGGGGTGCCCGGTGCCCCCATGCCGCCTCCCCACGTCCAGCAGCCGTCGCCGACCTGGGGCGCAAACGAAAACAGTGCGCCGGATACCGCGCGGATCGCAGCAAACAGTCGCCGCTCTAGCTACGCGCGGCCAACCAACAAACCAACCACCCAACTGCCCGGCCGGGGCCGGGCTCGGGCTCGTGCGCCACGCACAACCGCGCAACCGCAGCCCATGGGAGACGAGACGAAACAGCAACGAGAACCCCAATACAGACAATGCCGCCACTGCTCATGCATGAGTACGCCCGGGCGGCAGCGCGCGCGCGCGGCGCGTCCGCTCCGATCCGGCCGCCGCTAGCTGCAGCTCCCTCGCAAGTGCACCGGCCGCGCGCGGACCGGCCGAGCACACTGCACACGGAGCACGCAAGAAATCCATGGGAGCGGGCGGCGCGGCGTCGTGTTGTGTGGCGACACGCGACGCGACAGGGAACCCATGCATGCTTCATGCACAGTGCGCGTGCTAGGCAACGTGCCACCAACCGGGAGGAAACCAGGTGTACCGGCAGGGGGAGCGCGCGTATCGTGACTGCACAGAGGGAACTGGTACCGAGCGTACGGCTACCGAGCTACGACGACCGCCGGGGGAGCTCGACGTGCCAGCGACCAAAGCCAAGTTTGGCTGGCACGCAAAGTGCAGCAGGGTCACCTCGGCCGCCATTAATTCATTGCGGGCCTGGTCAGGTTGTGCTCTGCAATTATGAGAGTGGACGCTCTGATTAGTCGGCAGTTAAGCTTAAGCTACTATTCGCATGAAGCCTAGGGTATTTCAGGTACTGTTACGATTTGATGAGAACGTATAAAGACAGGAAGAAGGAGGTCCACTTGGACCCTACATTAGGCCCACAGGGTATTATGGGCCGGAGAAACATCGCCATTTTTGTACACGATGGGCCGAACTCCCTCAAAGAAAAAACAAAACATGGGCCCCAACTTATGACGGTTATACCTTGCTCTCTCTCAAAAAAAAACACGACTGTTTATACCTACCTACCTTCCTCCCTCTCTAAAAAAGAGAATACGGTTAAACTTTTATGAGTTAGAGCATCTCTAGACTCCAGCATTGGCTCTAAATCAGGATTTAAGATTAAGATTGTAGCGTCTTCCTTATTTTTTCTAGGTCTTGAAATTTTGCTCAGACTTGAGCAATACTCCTAGCTCTCAATTTGAAACCCATGCTTTTTTTATGGCGAGTGATAACGGATAAACTTTTTGTCACTAGAATGTGTCTTCTTTTCCTTTCTCTTGCCTTCCACCATTGTACAAGGAGGGGCACAGCAGGAGGAGTGCCCACAATAGGGAGGCCCTCTACGAAGAGGGGCCCATGGTAATGTGGTAGATGCCACCGAGAGAATGCGTGTGTGATGAAGCTAGTCGAGACAACATATAAGGGTGCGCCACTGAAGAAGCTAGGTGGGGAGGGACGAAGGATCCGGATAGAAATAGGCGATGAACGATGAGAAATAGAAAAAGCTAGGATCGTACAAGAGAGCCTCTAAGAAACACTCTATTGGAGCTATTTTCTGGCCTATCGTCAAAAGTAAGAGTAACTTTAAAGTCTTACTATAATCTATCGTAATAATAGAAATAAAAATTTTGGTGAAAAAGTTCATCCAACAACTTCTTTAATTAGAGCATCCCTCCCCCCAGGAGCTTTTCTTACACTAACTCTTTAAATCATCATTTAAAGAGCTATTTAAATGAATCGCTCTATATGTCCTTTCTGTCCAACAATTACACACTCTAGAGAGACAAAACCGCTCTCCGATCCATTTTTGGCTAGCGAGAAATCCGAAATAAAGAATCTTTTTTTTAGAGATCTAATTAAACCTAATGCTAAAGAATTCGAGGACAGATGAGTAAATGTGGACGAAAAGAGTTGCATTGCATGGTACATTCCATCCCAGGGAGAAGATACAGATCACATTTTCCAAGTTCATTCAGAAGAACACACACGGTTTGCCCTAGTATCTACATCCGCACGACCACCGGCCAACCCAAGAAACCGAAAAAAGAAGCCGCCACACCAGACCTCCAAAATGAAGATGTCATCGTTAAATTAATATATCATCAGAGGATGCATGCACGGCGGCGGCGTCAGACACGGTGGTGCTGCAACTGCAGCAGCCGCGAGTAGGCGCCCTCCGGCCGGGCCAGGAGGTCGTTGTGGCTGCCGTGCTCCACGATCCGCCCGTCCTGCACGACCGCGATGCGGTCCACCCCTCGGATCGTCGACAGCCGGTGCGCCACCAGCACGGTGGTCCGCCCCTTCATCAGCCGCTCCAGCGCCTCCTGCAGCACGCACTCGGACTCCGCGTCCAGCGCGCTCGTTGCCTCGTCCAGCAGCAGGATGGCTGGGTCCTTGAGCACCGCCCTGGCAATGGCGATCCGTTGCTTCTGCCCGCCTGACAGCTGCATGCCCCGCTCGCCGACCGCCGTCTTGTAGCCATCGGGCAGCTGGCTGACGAAGCCGTGCACGTTCGCCGTCTTCGCTGCCTCGATCACCTCCTCCTCAGTCGCACCTTCCTTGCCGTATGCAATGTTTTCTAGGATGCTCGAAGCGAAGAGGACTGGCTCCTGCTGCACGAGGCCGATCTTCAGCCGCAAGGACTTCAAGTTCAGCGTCCGGATGTCCTTGCCATCAATGGCCACTTTCCCCCCACACGGGTCGTAGAACCGCTCAATGAGAGCAATGACAGTGCTCTTCCCTGAACCGCTGGCTCCGACTAGTGCTTGGCTGCGCCCGGCATGGATTTTCAGGTTGAAGTCCTTGAAGATTTGAATGTCTGGGCGTGCTGGATATGAAAAGTCGACGTGCCGCAACTCAATGTCGCCTCGGATGGTGGTGACCCGCTCTGACTCCGGATCATCAGGCTCAATTCTTGTTGCTCTGTTGAGGATGCCAAAGATGGATCGGATGGATTCACCTCCGCGGATGATCTCTGGGGCCAGGCTCACCGTCTCAGCTACGGAGTTGGCAGTCACCACAAGGACAACAAAAACCTTGATGACCTTAGAGAAGGTGGATCCGTGTGACCGCACAAGATGAGAACCATACCAGAGGATGAGCGCTTCTGAGGAGTATAAGCAGAGCTGTGACAGGCCAAACAAAAGACCTGATGTCTGGCTGCGGCGGAGGATTTGCTGCTCTGGTACACGCAGTTCATGGCTGAAGAGTGACAAGATCTTGCTTTGAGCGTTGAAGGCCGCTACGGTGCGGATATTGCTCACTCCTTCACCTGCAACCATACTGCTCTTGGCATGTGCCTTTGCTGTGTCACCAGCAAAGCCCTTCATTGAAAGTTGCTGAAAGCACAAAATGAAAGAAGCCATCAGTACATATATTCTACACAGCCTGTATAAAAGTAAGAGTTATTCTGATTTTGACAAGCAACTAAATTAGCAAGACGTGTTGGCATTCATGTTTCCTTAAAGATGGACTTGAACAGTAGGTTAAGTCTCAAGATGACGAAAGACATCAATCGCTTAAAAGTAGGCCAAGAATTACCTGAGCAAAGTTGGCAAGCACAAGTAGAGGGAAAGTGGCCAGAATAAGTATTGCCACTCTCCATTCAATGATAAATCCAACAACGAAAGAAGTCATAAGGGATGTCATGTTCTGCAGGATGACTGATATTCTCTCAGCTATAGCCGACTTCACATCAGCTGCATCAACAGCTAGACGTGCAGCCACAAGACTTGAATTGTTTTCTTCTTCATCAAACCAACCAACTTCATTCCTAAGTATTGCTGCAGTGAATATTGTAGAGATTCACAACTTATTCAAATGTCACCACAAAAACTGATTTCAGAACGGAGAAAATACATACCAGACAACATCATCCGCCTAACCCTGGTTGTAAGATTTTCTCCCATGATGCTGAAGAAGTAATGCTGCACAAGATAAGCAACGACAGCATATATGCCAGTGCCAATATAGATGAACACATATAGCTTGGTTTTCTTCTCCATTTCATTGGGGTCCCTGTAGTAGAACACATCAAGCATTTCACCCATAACAATGGCAAAAGTTGGGCCAATAAATCCTGAGAGGACGGAACCAATGGCCCCCAACACTGCATAAGGCCATTCAGGTGCATTCAGTTTCAGAAGCTTGAAGAAGTATCCACGTGGTGCTGGGTATTTGCGGTCATTATCAGCATTAGAAATCATTTCAATGCGACCATCTGCTCCAGTACTGTACTGATAACTGAGGTTCCTTAGACTTCCAGACCTGAGGCTGAGAGATTTGGTGGAAAGTGAGCTTGTCAAGTGAATTGACCGTGACCTGCGGGTAGATGCACCTGCAAGATCCCTATTACGCGCCGTTTCCTGAAAACGGACAAGGGAGGCATATGCTCCAGAGGTTCCTTTTGCTAGGAGTTCATCATGTGTGCCCGTCTCAACAACTTGGCCTTGCTGGATCACAGCGATCATGTTCACGTTTCTTATAGTGGACAGACGGTGGGCAACAACTACAGTCGTCCTCCCAACCATCAAACGGTCTAAAGCTTCTTGCACAATGCTTTCTGAGTCTGCATCTAATGCACTGGTAGCCTCATCAAGGAGCAGAATCTTTGGATTCTTCAGCATAGCACGAGCTATTGCTATACGTTGTTTCTGACCACCAGAAAGCTGGATGCCTCGCTCACCTACCTGTGAATGAAAAAAAATTAAGAAATTAATATTCAATTGATTAGACCAGACTTACATGTATGTGGAAAAAAATATATAGACACACCATTGTGTTGTAACCATTTGGAAGAAGAGATATAAAACCATGGGCATTGGATGCAGTCGCTGCAGCCTCAACTTCTGCAATAGTTGCATCTGGCTTTCCATACAGTATATTCTCAAGGATTGTTGTTGCAAAAAGAGCAGGTTCTTGGTTTACCAGACCAATCTGATCTCTGAGCCACCTCAACTGGAGTGTCTTTATGTCAACATTGTCTAGCAAAACCTGGCCTGCAATGCAAATGAATTTAGCCAATAGTTTAAAAGGAGCCATAAATTCGAAGGAAGAAAATCAACAGCCTCTAAGATGAAGTCTTATGTTACCTTCATTAGGATCATAGAACCTTTCTATCAAAGCCACAACAGTGCTCTTTCCAGACCCACTGCCTCCAACAACTGCAACCGTTTTACCAGCAGGGAAGAAAAGAGAGAAATCCCGAAAGATTATAACATCAGGCCTTGATGGATAACTGAAAGTAACTTCCTTGAATTCTATGTTTCCATGGACCT
Source organism: Sorghum bicolor (assembly GCF_000003195.3). Taxonomy (NCBI): domain Eukaryota; kingdom Viridiplantae; phylum Streptophyta; class Magnoliopsida; order Poales; family Poaceae; genus Sorghum; species Sorghum bicolor. The sequence continues at coordinate 57,819,179 of NC_012875.2, forward strand.
CTGCCAACCACTTTCCATCCTTATGGTCATTCACTATGGAGGGTTTCTGGCGAATGACCTCCAACAGTTTGTAACCAGCAATCTTTCCTTTACTGAAGGCTCCGAGGTTTGAGAAAGCCTGGCCAAGACTCCTGTAGAAACAATTAAGCAGTTATTATTGCACACAAAACATGAGGGAAACAGCTCATGGACCAGGGAAAATAAGTGAAACAGAATTATAATAATACAACATATTTTTTCACTTACATGCCACCGACAATTGCAGAAAAGATCGCGGTAAAAGCCTTTCCACCATCAGTCTGCCCATTCCTGATGAAGACCCCGGCATACCAAAATACAAGTGCCCAAGACATGCAAGCGATCCCATAAGTACATCCAATTCCAAGACCTTTGGCCATCCCAGCTTTGTAACCAAGCTTCAGTGTGTTCTGGATTGCTTCAGAATAGGAATTGAGCGCTTTGCTCTCTCCAACAAAAGAGTACACTGTTCTTACTTGTGCAATTGCCTGTTCCAGAATTATTTCAGTCACCAAATAAGCAGAATTACATAGCACGACAAACAAACTAAACTGTTTAGGCCATCTTTGGTTCCCTTCTAGTCATTGACACAATTCTTTCCCAAAACATGCCTAAGATGTGGCTGACAATTTGCTGACCACACATAAGGCAAGGTTTGCAAAGATGTCTACAAACTATGGAGTTTGGAGGGGTAAGAAAGATTGTGTCGAGTCACAACTGTGGCAATGAAACAATTCAAACAAGCAACCGTAATTCCACATGAATAAATAAAAGTCGTTTTGGTTTAAACAATGTATTTGGGTTCTTCCAAAAAAAAGTATGTGAGTTCCTTATGGAAAGGAACAAAGGCATTCAGCAGCCTTCTATATTATCAACAATAGCTATCAACAAAACATGGTTAAAAATGGTTCACTCAGTTCCCAGAATCATCTCTAATACTACATATATTTCCCAGTGATGATACTTTACCAACAAAAGAATCTAAACATATTATCCCAACAAAGTTACATGATTAAATTTTATTCAGTACTGCACCACAATTGACAGGCTATATAAGAAATATCACAATTGCAACTGTACACAGAATTAATATGCATAATTTTTCTACAATCAACTGAAAATAACTAGGTCAATAGATTCTTCAAAAAACAACCTAATTGCCCTTTTGTTAGGAATAGGCTACCAAACCTAGTCACTTACATTAAATTAGGCATGACCACATGAGTCCTTTTACTACTTTCAGTGCGTGATCAGCCTACTGCAAATAGGCCCTCTTGAAATAAATCCACAAGTAGAAAATGGGGCAACAGCGCCACCATACCAAAAGTTGAGCCAAACAAGTCCTGTGGAAAGCAGAAACCCACAAGGCACTTGCCCCACCGAGTTTGTGGAATGGCTCATAGGATTCCCAAAGCATCAAAAGTTGAAAAAGAACAAATGGCATGTTGGTCAGTCGTCTTACAGCATAAATAACAGGATTCTTGGCTCCTAATCAGAAGACAGCACGAGGAAATACTACCAACCCACCAGCCAAATTCCATCCCAAGTCCAAGCGTCCACTAAGAAATGCATAGATTTATAGAAAACGAATCCTAATCCTAATCCAAGAGAAATATATATAATAATGACACAAATCAGCAGTATACCAGCAGCAGCCAAGTTCCCCACGGGAAACACGGCAGGAGGCAAGAGTCGCTGTTACCTGCTCCGCGACGACGCCAGCATTAGCATAGGACTCCCGGCTTTTGGAAGTGAGCCCAGTGAGCGTGTACGCGTACAGGCCGCCGGCGAAGGCGATGGCCGGGATGACGGCCACACTAAGCAGCGCAAGCCGCCACGCCGAGACGAATCCGACGACGAGCCCGGCCAGGAAGGTGGCGATGTAGTGCATGAAGTTGCCGACCTTCTCGCCGATGGCATCCTGCACGAGCAGCGTGTCGGTGGAGACACCGAAGACGATGTCGCCCGTGCGCGCGTCCGTGTCGAAGAACCCCACATCCTGCCGCAGCACGGCGTCAAGGTACGCCTTCCGGAGCGCGATCACCTGCCGTTCCCCGGTGTACATCCAGCACGCGATCTCTGGAAAACGAATGAATGCAGCTTTTCAGTCGGTGTGCAAGAATCGATAGTGTGGAAGCATGCAACGCCATTGTGTACTGAAGCAGTAGGCCACGCCGGCGGCAGCCGGCAGGCATGGACGCCGGCGAGCTCGCTTGCCGGATTCGTCGACATGAAAACGAGACAAACATGATGTACGGAGTAATTGTTAACTTTTCCCCGTTTGGTGTGATGGTGACGGGACTTGTGTAACTGAGTGGGGTGGTCTTCGAGATGCCCCACCGGCCATGACTAGATCCTATTTCGCGAATAGGCCCCTGTACTCCATTACTATGCTTCACAAGAACCATGGTGTGACGGGGGAATCGTACGGAACTCGACGGGGAGGGGGAAGGCGGATGGATAGGGGGAGGTCACCTGCGTAGGAGGAGACGCAAACCACCAGCCCCAGGTAGACGAAGTAGAGCGCATACTGCAAGAGAAGAGTAGAGGAAATCAATCATGACATGAACGAACACAGGTGCGAGTTGCGACAAGAAGCGGCGAACTTGGCGAAAGAACCCGTATCCGAGATAGGCAACAAAGTACAGAAGGGGGTCGTTTCGAGTGGAGCTAAGAATGAAGAACGGACAGACCTTGGCGACCTCGTCGGTCATGGTGCGGAGGTCGGTCTGGTTCTTGCCGAAGCCGTTGATGAGGTCCCCGAAGAGCAGGAAGAAGAACGGCATGGCAGCGCCGTGCGCCAGCGCGCCCAGACTGCCCGCGGCCATGAGCATCAGGTCCCACTTGTCGGCGAACGAGAAGAGCTCGTGGAACGCCACGGCCTGGTCCCCCCTCTTCTTCCCCTCCCCCGCCGCATCGCCGCCTCCCCCTCCTCCGTTCGCCACCTTGTCCGCCTTCCCATCCGCCGCCGCCGTCTCCGCCATCGCAATGCGCTCCCCCGCCGCCTGACCTGGACCTCCGGTAGCGCGGCTCGCACTCTCAGGCCGCAGCCGCGGCGCCCCGCGGCATTTGGGAAGGTGTCGCCGCTTTTGCTTGCAACGGGAGAGGGGGAAATCCGGAAGCCGGAAGCGCCTGCTTGGGATTAGCCTCGGTAACCGTGACGTGCAGGCGAGGTTTGTGGGGGTGGTGCTGGTGGTGGTGAGCTTGTGTTCCGCGCTGCGGTGGTCAGGTCAGAAGCTAGCGCGGCGTCGGGGCAAGTGATAAAGAGGAGGGCAGTGCAGTGTGGGCGCGGGGTCAGGGACGAGGCCGCACAGCCCACTTCCGCTCACTGGCGGTGAGCTTTACCGCTCGCTCTCCGCTTTTCACCTAGATTGCAATTTGCAAATTTTATTGAGGTTAGGTTTGTAAAAAAATATTTACCACGGATTTAGAGGGTGTTTGGAACTGCTCTGCTCCACGTTTTTCAGCTCCGCTCCATGTTTTTTTTGCCAAACGGTTTCAGCTCCACGCACTCAGTTCGAGAAAAAAGGTGGAGTTGTGAGAGCACCTAAAGAGGTACTCCATGAACTCCAGTTTTTTTGAGCCGCTCCACAGCGGAGTTTATGGAGCAGAGTTCGTGGAGCAGTCCTAAACACCCCATTAGTGAGTTCAAAACTGCGGTGAGGCCTTGTTTTTTAAGACTTCCGGCAAAACTTTATTGATTTAATAAGGTAGCTGCATCATTTACAAGTAATTAGAGAATAGAGCTAGGAGGATCATCTATCCAAACAAAGAAATCTTTTCTACCAAAGCCAATCTTGCTAATTCATGGAAAACTGAATTACATTCTTCTATTACAATGGCTAGTGAAAATAGCAGCAAACTCGCTCACCTTGGCCTTGTGGATGCACTTGACGAGGGGGAGGAGCTAAAGGAATATATATCAAATACACTGTAGTTAAAAAAAATTTATGGAACAACCCATTTAAAATAAACTATTTTCTTTTTTGAAAAAATAATTATTTTGTATAAGCTTGCATGCGTGCTTATGGCCATCAGCTTAGTGAACCTTAAATAATGTAAAGTATATTTGTCTTTTATGTTGCATGCTAACTTCTTTTCGATATGTAAGAATTACCACTAACTACAACACATGTACTACTTTCATTTGTTTTTTATCTGACACTAGAATTTTACTGCAGCCGTGAGTCTTCTCGAAAAGTGGCTCATAGACACTTCAACTTTTCATCATATCCTAATATGATTTTCATTGAATATATACTTGGCCAGTTGTGTACTCCCTCTATCTATAAATAAATGCACATTTTGTTTTTCAAAAAGTCAAACTTTCTTAAATTTAACTATAAATATATCAAATAATACAAATATTTATATCTACAAATAAATATATTATAAAAGTATATTTCATACTCAATTAATGATATATATTATATTTGATAAATATTACTATATTTTTTATTTATATTTGGTTAAACTTTAAAAGTTTGACTTTTTGAGAAACGACACCTACGGTTATTTGCTTATTTGTGGACGGAGGTAAATATATTTGAATCGTCTCAAAGAACCTTCGTGAAAAGAAACGGACGGTCAAAGTTGCTACTCCTAGAAGCAATAAATGATTATCTCCCACAAGGCCTTGTTTAGTTCTCAGAAAATTTTGCAAAAATTTTCAGATTTCCCGTCACATCGAATCTTTAGACGCATGTATGGAGTATTAAATATAGACGAAAATAAAAACTAATTACACAGTTTGGTCGAAATTGACGAGACGAATCTTTTGAGTCTAATTAGTCCATGATTGGATGTAACATCCTTGATGTTACGAACACTAAAAATGGATCATGTCATCATAAGCATTGCAAAGAATATTTGTTAAGCACATCATGATGCATCAACTTAAAATAAGTTTAATTTGGCTGAATGTGTTTAGGAATTAAAGTGTGCTTATTTTGTGTATGGATGCTTGTGTTGGTATTTAAAACCCTAGTGTGAAAAGTTTCCGAGAGCTTAAGGGGGGAAACCCTGATTTTTGAACCCCAGTTTTGCCCCCTTTTTCACAATTTAAAAACCAAGCAAAATTTGAAGTTAAGTTCAAAAGCAAAGTTGTATATCTTGTCAAGATGTACAACTTTGGTGTTTTGAGTTTTTTTAAGTTTCAATACAAAATTTAAAGTAATTTTGAAAATACAGATTTCCAGAAAGTGTCCCCTTTTCCAAATTGAACCTCCAATTCAAAATCTATTTGGAATTTTGAAAAGTGACCAACATTAAAGTTGTAGAGCTCAAAAAGTTGAACAACTTTCATGTTGGGAGTTTTTCAAGTTGTTTGGAAAAATTAAAAGTAATTTTGGAAATTCTAATCTGCCCCAATTCAAAAATTGGAATTTCCCCAATTTGGGATTTGAAATTCAAACTGTTTTGTCAAATTCGTCATTTTCCACCCAGAATTGGCTTTGGTCACCAAAAGAAGATTTGTAGTTTGTAAAATTCTGAATAACTTTTGTTTTGGTGGAATTTTGTCTTCAGTTCAAAATTTGGGCGAATTTCGCAAAACCACAAAATTGGTTGGATAGGGCTCGCTACAGTGATCCGGATCACGGGCTCCTCTGTCCCGCCGGCCGCAGAGCGGGCAGAGCCGCGCGCGCGCCCCACCGCCACGCACCTGCTTGCTGGCCACGTCACCGCGCGACGTGGACGCCCGCGACCCCTTCGACTCGTCCTCTTGAGCGCCCCCGCGACCGACATCGAGTTTCTTCGTTTCTGCGACCGAAAACGCCACGCCGATGGAATTCATCTCGCTCCTCCCACCTCAGCCCCGTTGCTCTTTTCCTCTGCTCCGCAGCATCCTTTAGCGTCGTATAAGCCAGCTAATACTCGCTTCCCTCGTCGGACTCGGCCATGAGCCGGTTTCCCGTCACAGAGCTCCGTCATGGCCGCCATGGGAGCCTGCGCACGTGGCTAGGAGGCCATAAACCTTCTCCGGCCAAGCCACACACACCAGCGCGAGCGCGCGAGCCTCAGGATGCTCCCCAACGCTTTCTCTCACTGCCATCAAGCGTCCACCGGCCGGAAATGAGGTTTTCTCCGACATCCTCTGCTCTGGATTCGCGACCAGGGACTTCGCGCGACAATTTGATGTTCTCCAGGGGTCTAATTGCATAGACTGTGACTCAGGTGAATAGTGCTATAAGGACTTGTTTGTAGATGCTTTGTTGAATCTTTGAAAATTCATATCTGGAGTTTGGTAACTCCAATTTTGGTGAACCAAATTTTGTTGTGCTCCATGAGATGTCTAGTTTTTATTAAAAATATTAAACTGGCCATGTTTTGTAATAAAATAATTAGTTATGATTTATGTCTTTTAATTATGTTTAAAAGGGAGAAATTCATATCTCATTCTGTGTAGCTCCTATGGGCCTGAAATTTTTATGGTGTTCTCATGATGTTATTTGAATGTTGCAGTAAAAATTTCATGTTCAGTAGATGATATATGTTTAAGTTATTAATTTATCTTGTTTAATGCTTATTAAATAGTTTACAATTAAAGTAAAAATAAATAAATATAAAATATGGTTCCTCTGGTTTTATATGAAATTGTTATATCATATAGATACATAATTTAGCTATGTGTTTGTAGAAAATGTCGAGTTTTTTATTTATCTTGCTGTTACATGCGTTCTTGTGATGGAAATTTATTTTTTTTATGGAAATTGCTATACTTATCCAAATGGCATGAAACTTATACAGTAGACTTTGGAGAGCATATATGAGCTGCTGTAGTTTTCTCAGAATTTACTGTATACTTTTGATACATGGTTATTACTTTGTCTATTTACCTAAATAAATTAATAAAGACATGAAAGGAATTTATTTAGGGATGACCATGATGTTTTCTAGTATCTCTTTGATGTATTTCAACTATTGGTGAACTGGGTTTTGCCCAGGTCCAAGTTTGAAATATAAATGAAATGTTATTTGTCTATAATTAAATTATTAGTGATTTCTGGATCAGTTTCTGTAGTTGTGCAATTTCGACCTACTAAACTTGTGAATCATGATTTGATGATGAAAGATAAATTGTAGTAATTTTCATAAGCTTTCCAAAATGTTATGGATCATGACGTTTGGTGATCTAGAACTCTGGTTATAGAGGTATAAAGCTTAATGTCTGATTCTGTCCAAAGTCTGGACAGAATTGTTTATTCATGCTGTTTGGCTATTTTATCTTTTAAATCAGTTCTCGAAGATAATAACAAAGTTGTAGAAAATTATCTAAGCTTTCCAGAAAGTCTAATATCATCTTTATTGGATGTTTGGATCTCTAATTATGGTTGAATGAAGTTGTGTATATGCTGCTGTCCTGGTTATGTGTGCAAATAGAGTTGTTTGTTTTTAGCTAGCCTTTACTTAAATAATGAGTTGCTTAATTTCCAAATTAGAATTTGAGTGCTTTTGAGATTGTGTGATGACCTAAGGTCATTAACATTAATGACCTTTGGCACTTAATTATTGTTTGATGTTAATACTTAATTACTGCCATTAATATTTAATTAAGAATTGATTAAGATAAATAGAAAACCTAATCATTTTAGGTTTTGATTGGTCTTTGGGATTGATTGACAACTAGTGGTTACTTGGCATGAGATCTACACAACCTTGCTTAATGAAGATGATAAAATTTGTTTAGTAGTAATCTATGTTTTGATAACTAAGTTAGTTTGTTTCTATACCGTGAAGGTAAGTTGTACTCGAGGCAGTTATGTTTGTTGTTATCATCCAAGAACTTAACCTGTCTTTATCATGTCATGAACATCTCATTGATCATGCATATGCACCTCTACGTGCAGACTACGCTCCGGAGGAATCTAATCCTCAGTGGGTTGCTTCCGAGTTTGTGGATCCATCTGGTTTTGCTGAGTTGTCGGACTTCCCTTCCGGTCAAGGCAAGCCCCGGACATTAAACCCTATCCTTGTATTTTCATAAAGTTATTTATATCACTTGAGTTAATATGATGCATTAGGTGAATAGGAGTTGAGTGAATCCTATTTGCTGCATTATCTACCTTGATGATTTCCATATTAACCTTGATACTTGTTTTATGAAAATACTTAGTATGCTTAGCCCTGCTTATTAGATAGGTTTTCAAATGAGAAAGTTTGAAGGGTTGTTGTGGAATATTTTTATGGTCAATAATGTTTCAACTTGAGACCGATCGGTGGACTTGCTTTAAGAATGGAGTCTTAAAGTAGTGTCTCCAACTGTGTCGATTAAGGACCGTACCGTTGTTGGCCTGTTGTGATTGAGACCTTTGAGTATAGCCCACATGCGGTGGTAAGCCTTACCTATAGCTATTCCGATACTTGAGAACGGCTAACCGCGTACTGGGAGTGGAGAGATGGCGAGAGTAGCGTGTACCCACCTTACGGATCTGAGATGATCGGGAAACATCTAGATTGGCTGTAGGATGGTGGTGTACTGTACTCTCGGGTGACGCTGGACCCGTTCTTGTATGGGAGGATCTATAGAAACAGGTTGACATATGCAAGATTAAGTTCTACATATGTCGTGTGGTACTGAATCCCCAGCTGGGTTTAATCGATTCGAATCGCCGTGTTTCCTCGGATATGGAGCCTCAATTCTCACCCCATCATCGTAGTAATAAATGGATCTTTGGTAAGAGAAAGTGGTGGTATGCTTATGAAAGTTTGATAATAATTTTGGTTAGTCATAAATGATGATCTTGAGTTAAAACTTGAAAGTAGGTTTTACTCTTAGTAAGCTTTTATGCAAAAGAAATGCTTTATCTTGATAAAGATTTACCTTGAATCCCTATAGCCTGCATACATGAGTCTTCACCTCTTTTCTAGTCGGTTAAGTCTTGTTGAGTACTTTTGTACTCAGGGTTTTATAACCCCTGTTGCAGGTGCTGACTTAGACTGCTTTTGGAGGTCATGTCGGTGGGCGCGACATGATTTATCCACCTCTTCTACCTTAGAAGCTTCACCTAAGATGCTTTCGCTACTATACACACCTTTTGGAAATTTAGTTGTTTATATTCCATCATATGTTGTAAGTTGAGTTATAAATCTTCCGCACTCTGATGTAAGTTATTTTTGTAACAAATGTTGTAATGTTGTGGTAACTCCATGTTGATCCTGTATGAGTTAAAACGTGGATGATTCGGGTTTCCCGAGGACACCCGACAGACTTCTTGAGTCATTTGGAACTCGTGCAAACCGATCAGAAGTCTTTGAGACAATGATAGGTGCATGTGGGCCACTTAATTCAGGAGGTTCTGCCACATTGGACAATATTTGTCAAATACAAACGAAAGTGCTACAGTGTCGATTTTGCAAAATTTTTTAGAACTAAACAAGGCCTATGTAGAAATTGGCAGTACTCCTACTTGATTGGTGAAGGAAAAACGGCTAAGGAGGGGCACTCACAATGCAAGACTCTATCACAGAGTCCAAAACATTTAATTACATATTATTTATAGTATTTTACTGATGTGGCAGCATATTTATTGAAGAAAAAGGTAGACAAAATAAGACTCTGCATTGTGAGTGCTGACAGGAGCAATCGAGCGACCTCGTTAATCGGCCCAGGCAGTTGTGATCGACCCAGGAGTTGACCAGGAGCCTCCGCTGTCCGCTGCGCAGTCGCGAGTGAGCGGCGCCTTGGGGTCACTGGCGGTGACGCCACCGCCGGGGCGCAGCCGCAGCCCGCAGGCAGCGCATGGGGAGCAGTGTAGTAAAATAAAGAGGAGAGAGAGAGAGAGAGAGGAGGGGACGACTCGGGGCGAGCCGGTGGACCAGGGGAGAGCACAGGCAGGCAGGAGTCGTGATTCCTGAGACTGCTACTAGCAGCACAGCACAGCACAGCACAGCACAGGTCGCTGCCTGTGCTGTGATTCCTCATGGTTCAGGTTCACGGCGCTCGCCCATGTGCCCTGGCCGGTTGGCCCCCTGTGGCCTCCGCTCCTGGCCGTCCGGTCCCGTTTGGCCTATGGCAAAGCTGATGTGGGCAGCTCGGCCGACGCTCTGCGCTGCGCGGCAGCAACGGCAGGCGTGTTTTAACTCGCCTCGGCCTCGGCGAACGGCCGGCATGGCAGGCGGGCGGCGGAAAAGGCAGCTGTGGCGCGGACCCGGACGGACGGGCCAGCCAGCGCCAGGGGCCGTGTGCCCGTGTGTGTTGCCCTTGCGGGATTTCCCAACGGGAGGTCCATTGCCGTACCCTGATCGCCACATGTGCCGGAACGTCAGATAGGCTAGCACACCGTATACTCCGTAGGTACTAGAGGCCGTAGAGAGAGAGAGAGAGCCGTTAGGTTACTGCGGGAGATCAATCTGGCTCGTCCGATCTAATCACACGCTCAGCCGATGGTACACTGTACACAGGCGTTGTTTAAATACATCCAAAAACTCAAAACTTTACAAGATTTCTCATCACATCGATTCTTGCTGCACATGCATGGAACATTAAATATAAATAAAAAATATAACTAAATCACGAGACGAATCTTTTAAGCCTAATTACTATACAATTAAACAATATTTGTCAAACAAAAATAAAAATACTACAATATCAAAATCAAAAAAATTTTTAATCTAAACGAGGCCACACTCGGCCGACGTAGTACACCCTACCGTTCTGCACCCTCGTTAAGACACGGGCCAGTTCGTCGCGGCTCCGTCTTATTTGTTTTTGGCTCATAAATTTTGACAGAAAATAATATTTATTAGTTTGTTAAAGAAAAATATTATTAAATAAGTTGCTGATTCGACTAATAAAGTCAAACGAATAAAACAACGTAGAAACGAGTCCGAAGCGCACAATCGCCTTTGTTGTTTGGGATCGCGGAACCGTGCGTGACGCCGGCCACTCAAATCAGACGTGGCTACGGACCGACGCGACAAAGTAGTGACAAACCAAACCATGGCACGATGCGAGCTTGTGACCGCCGAGCCAGCACCGCGGTACTGGCAACTGACGCCACGCCACGCGATGATGGAGCTTCATCACAAGAGCCAAAGCGGCCAACGTACACAGGGTTTGTCTAGATGCACCCAACTACTTCAACTACTTTATTTCAAAAAAAAAAATCAGATTAAATAGATTAAAATAGCTAAATTTGGTTAAACGTTAGTTGGTTTTAGCTAAATCGTTACAGCTAAATTTAGCCGGCTAAAGTTAGGCCTTGTTTAGATTCGAATTTTTTTTTGAATTATGATACTGTAGCACTTTCATTTTTATTTGAGAAACATTATTTAATTATAAAGCAACTAGGTTTAAAAGATTCGTCTCGCGATTTATAGAAAAAATATAAAATTAGTTTTTGTTTTTATCTATATTTAGTGCTCTACGTATGTGTCGTAAGATTCGATGTTACAGAGAATCTTAAAAAAATTTTAGTTTTTGAGATGAACTAAACAAAGTCTTAGTTTTGTCGATGAATATACCGATCACATACACATACACAGGTGTTACTCATGTAAAAGCAAACGGAGGTGTCAGTACCACAAAGCGAGAGCTCGATCGGCAGCGACGACTAGAGCTGATGAATGATGATGGCGGCTCAGAGAAAGTATGCCGTGCCCTCCACAGGTCCGCACGCGAGCTAAAAATAATGGTGGCGCCACGTGGGCGCAAGTGTTCTTTACACTAGGCTAATCACAAGTTCCCAATCAGAGTGTGAATCCAAACTTTGACAGGCACTGAAATGTGACGCCGTAGCGCATGAATGATCAGGGCACCTTCAAAAATACTGTAGACTACTACTCGTACAAGAAGTTTTTTTTTTAAAAAAAAGACGAATACAGTACACGTACTACCACTGGCTTTTGCATTGGCAGGATAAACCGAATTGTGCGTGCGTCCGGCGACAAACTGAACGGCCGCTTTCCTCACCGTGTGGGATCTTTGAACCGCGCGGAAGCAAAATTTGACACAACACTGGTAAGCTGGGGCTGCTGTGCTATGCTCTAGTGATGGAGACCCTTTTTGACTGTCCGTGCCATGCGTCGGTATCTTTCAGCGGATGGATCGGTCGACGTACTCGGCTCCGGGATTTGGTTTGACGATCACGACGTTGATGGGATACGCTAGCATTTCCGCACTGGCGCGTGATTATTCCCTCGTGCTGACAGCGCTTCTGATCTAGCCTGTCCAAATCACCAACTGGATGATCGTCTGTTTATTCCTGCAGTTTACTACGGCCTGAATATTTTGACCATGCTATCACTCAATTCAACGGTTATGGCCTTGTTTAGTTCACCTCAAAAATCTAAAATTTTTCAAGATTTTCCGTCACATCAAACCTTACGACACATGTATAAAATATTAAATATATATATAAATAAAAATTAATTACACAGATTACCTATAAATCGCGAGACGAATTTTTTAAGCCTAGTTACTTCATGATTGGATAATATTTGTCGAATAAAAATAAAAATACTACAGTCCAAAAACTTTTTAGATCTAAACAAGGCCTACGATGCATTCAATCCAAGTCAATACTTTTTTTTTTTGAGAGAACTGGAGGGGCAAAGCCCCTACAAGAAAAAATAATTTATTCAAATAGAAAACGAGGGTTACAATCTGAAAGCAAGCAAGCAAAAAAGGCTAGGGTACAGCGAAGGAGAGAAAAAAATAGAGAATCTCATCAAAGATGTAGTTCTAAACTCTGAACCCAAGATTCAAAACTGTACTGGAGGCTCCGTTTAACCCTGAGCTGCACCAACTTGAGTTCACTAAGAAGAGAGCTCTTGCAACTTTGAATAGATGGTTGAATCCCCTCAAAAAATCAGTTTATTTCGAGATGTCCAAATCGTCGAGCAGAGGAGAATGATTGCCACCATGAAGAATCTTGAAGAAAGTTGGTTTCTGAAAACTGTGATAATGCCAGGCAGATTTGCAGAATTCGGAATGTGGATTCAAGTCAATACTTCCCTCTGTTTTTTTTGTTTATCTGTCGGGAATGATTAACTGCAGTGAATACTTCGACCTTACTAGTTATTACGGACTAATATACTCCATATGCTTACTCTAGACATAAATCATATGATACGGATATTAAAAGTACTATCTAAAAAATTTATAGAAGCTGACACAGTAACCAAAAGTTGGAGTAAACAAGACGAGGGCAAAGTCGTTAAACAATACAGTAAGCGCCCTTGCTGTGTCCAGCAGCATGTTGGTTCTGGCAGAGTGGCCAGATTGCAGAAATGATTGGAGTTGCCGGCACAGTATCAGATAATCGTTTGTATGGTTTACAAAAAAATTGCAACTCACATCGATAGTGTACACTGTACTGTATGATAATAATACTCGTAAACCGAAACTGCTTCCACAGTGGTCTCTTGTTATGTGCTTTCAGTGCCTCGCATGTTTGCGAGCTGTTCATGGGCACGCTTTACTTTACAGGGAGGAACAGATACGCTGATAAAGCCGGCTTGTTTTCCTGGCTCCTTCCTTTCTTTCTCTCTTTCAAGGTCACCGAAGGGTGTCGATGACGATGACGATGAGGAGAGGAGTTTTTTTAAAAAAAGGATGTGGTGCTAGCTCCCGTGTGCGTCCTGGACGACACACGACACCCTGTCTGTCTGCTGCCACCAAAAGCAGCCAGACGATGCGATAGTTGTCGTGCCCGTGCAGCCGTGCTAGTGCCGCACCAATTCCTTTTCGAAACGACTCGGCGGCCGGACATCTGACGTCTCTCTGCCCCGTGCGATTCCAACGTTTTTTCTGTATCAGCTTCAGCTACTCCTTCCTACTCCTCGTCGTCTGGCTGGCTTGGGGATACTCCTACTTCTCGGAACCCACCCGATGGATCGTCGCCGTGTGCATCTGCTTGGAAGCTAGCAGCAGCAAAGCATACGACCATACTCCTATAGTGTACAACAGGAGAGTAGAAAAAGCAGGTGCACTTTGGAGTATGAAATGCATGTGTACGTTGGGCATGCACATGACAGGCGCTGATTTGGTTGCATTGGGTAATCCTGCACAATGCAAGTGGCAGAATGTTTTAGGCCATTTCATTTCATTTTGGTAATCCATCCAGCCTTACCACCGCGTGCTTGCTCTCTTCACACCGAGAGACTCACTCGACGCAGAATCGAGAAGGATGGATGGCCAGCCTTGCTTTTGTACTACTAGCATAGAGTACATAGCTTTAAGGCAACCCCGTGCATGATTAGGGTTCGTGGGAGGCATGATCCTCCCGTGGGAGTAGAGTACGCGCCGTATGTTTCATAGCTGGTCCCCTGCGACGATGTGGAGGACGATTAAGCTGGAATGAATGGATTAGAGTACCTGGCTTCCATGCAACATCCCAACCACTGCTACTTGCATCGCATATGCCTGGCGGGCAGAAAAGGTCAGGGAAAAGCCAACAAAGCTCCGAGCTGTGTGTGAGCAGTGCCTATATTGCTAATTAATCGCCTGATCCTAGCATCGCCGGCGTTAAACTAATCGTAGCCCCTAAGATAGACAGCATCATTGCGCTATCTGACCGTCTCCGTCATCAGCCATTTGCAAATGCATGCATGCAGCTGGATTGCTGGTTAAGAAAGGGCCGAAGAGAAGAGTCTGGAGCAAGAGCCCCAGATCAAGGATAAAAGTCCGGCGATTTAACAGCTTTTTGCACGGTAACCAAAGCGTGTCACGAAGAAGTCCCTGGCAGTGGACAGTGGTCGTAGTACGTAGTCCTCCTACAGGGCAGCTGGTTGGTTGCCTGCCAATCGCTGTAGGGCGAGACTGTTCCAGATGCGTTGCGTGCGTGACGTGCGTCCAATCCGCTGGGCCTGGGGCGAGCGACAGTGCCGGATGCTCGCAGATCGCCTGTTGTGTTCTGTTCCACTGTTCCTGTTCCGTGCTCGCGAGAGCCTGCCTGCCTGCCTGCCGTGCCGGTGCACCACCGTGCTCGCTGTCGTTCGTGCTGTGCGATGCGAGCACGGCGCAGCGCGGGACGACGTCTGGACGATGACGATGGGACGACGAGACAGCAGGGAATTGATGGATTGGCGCGCGCGCGCCGCTTGTCCACGCTCGATCGCCGTCCTCGGATCCACCCACGATCGCCGCGCCAGCCGCGCAGGAACCACCGAGGAGCGCCGCGCGCGCGAGGAGCAGCTTTGTGCCTTTTTGAGGGGTTCGCGGTCACGGACTCGCAGGCTCGCGAGTGGCTGGGCTGCCCGGCGATCGTGTCATGTCGGCGAGACAGACACGATGAGAACTGAAAAGCAGCGGCAGTAGCTACTGCTGGGTGATCCTGTGACGGTGTGACCCATGTACTACGACGTTACCTGTTGCAGTGAGTGCTGGACTGGATAGGAATAGGAGTACTCCGTACTACGTACGTTATATTCTGTTGGAATTGTTTGCACGTGTGCAGTGCAGCGCAGTTGCCTGCAACTCTGCGCCACTGCGTTGCTTGAGCATCGCGTCTCAAAACTCTGATCAGCACAACGGAACGGGACACCACACCAAAGTATGATTGCTCGGAGAAGAAAAGGCAAACGGGCAAAGCGTTTGAACGTGAGTTTTGGTCTTGAATCCTGATAGCAATGCTAATGAGCCGGGGTTCTCCCTGTTTTTTTTTTCAAAAAAAAAAGAATAAGAAAAGGCATACTCGTACATAATTAGTGATACTACTATATAGTAGCAATTGAGTCTACTGCTGATCTGATAGTGATCGAGACATCGAGTATCGGCGTGACCCATGATGGATGATGCATCATCAGTTCATCGCAAGATTCGCAAAGGCGTCGTAGGAACGAAATTGAAGAGACGCGTCATGCAGCGGGCATGAATGCAGGAGAGAGTGGCAACAGTGATGCCGAGCAGCCGTGGCGTTTGTACACCGTGTCCTCGGGTCATGTCGGCCTGTTGTAATACTCCAGCTACTGTACGCCAAAACGTGCCGTACGTGTAACAGTGGCGCCAAGTGC
The DNA here is from genome assembly GCF_000003195.3 of Sorghum bicolor. NCBI lineage: Eukaryota > Viridiplantae > Streptophyta > Magnoliopsida > Poales > Poaceae > Sorghum > Sorghum bicolor. The sequence goes on from NC_012875.2 coordinate 57,835,151, forward strand.
AGTGATAAACATGTCCTTGTCTGTCGTCTCTGTACAAGACTGTACAGGTTGACTGACTGCTTCGGATCCAAACATTTTCATGATTTCACAAAACACACCACCGCACACCAGACCAGCAGCAGCGTCGAGATGCACGGCCCAGTACTACAACTACTCCAGTCCACAGTCCATCTCCAAGTGGGACCTATAACACCCAAGCCCTCATTCTCGCAGGCCGGCCCACCAGCATAAATGCAGGCCCATCACACGGCCCCCTCAACGCGACCAGACTACCCGCATCATCATAAATGACCAAATGCACGTGGGATCCACCGGTTCAGAGGCTGACCCACCTGCCAGCGGGAGCCGGGAGAGCGGCGTGTCGATCCGTGCTGGGGGGCGGGGCACTGGACGAAGGGGCCAGTAAAAAGAGGCCGGGCCCACGTCGCCATTTCGAATTTTGAGGGTCCCGTCACCGCCGCACCACGCTACCCCGCCCGCGGCCCCATTCCGCAACGTTCGTCGGCGTCGCTCGCTCCAGACCGATTCAAACGGAAGAGGAGGCCGTGGTGAGGTTACTTAAAGGCGCGGTGACCCGACGCGAGCAAGCCTCCAAAACGCGCACGCGAATCGCGAACGCCTAGCTCCGGCTCAGCCGTTTCGCGTGGGAGTCGTTTCGAAAAGTTGTTTCGCAGCTCGCGAGCGGTGGGGGAGGAGAGGAGGAAGACCAGGCCAGGCGATGGCGGCGGCGGTGGCGAGCATCGGGATCATGGACGGCGCCTACTTCGTCGGGAGGGGCGAGATCCTGCACTGGATCAATGCCACCCTCCAGCTCTCCCTCGCCAAGGTCGAGGAGGTCAGGCCCCGCTCTCGTCTCCCCCCTTTTGGTCTCGCTTGTTCGGTTCGATTTGGTCGGGTTGTTAAGGTTTAGGGTTTTGATCTGTTCGCGAGGATTGTAATCTGTTTTATTCGTGCGAGAGGATTGTGTTGTACGGTCTGAAAATGCGAGAGGATCGTGTGACGTGACGCTGAATTTTGTGTTGATTCTGGGAGATTGCTCTTGCTTTCCTGCAGGCGGCGTCTGGGGCCGTGCAGTGCCAGCTGATGGATATGGTTCACCCTGGAGTGGTGCCGATGCATAAGGTTGGTTACGATTCTTCCAAACTCGGACACTTGATTGATCTGTATTTTGGGTGCAGACCCGTGGTGGTAGGTTGTCCTAGTTGATTGTAACGACTGTCTTCTGTGTCTGTGTGCGGGTTTGCAGGTTAATTTTGATGCGAAGACAGAGTATGATATGATCCAGAACTACAAGGTTCTTCAGGATGTGTTCAACAAGCTGCGTATAGGCAAGGTACTGCTATCAACGCTAGCGCGACTTTCCGGTTATGCTAACGTGTCGGGGGGCGATACAATAGAAAGGACAAGAATAAAGAAACTAAAGATAAGAAGATAACAAGTGCAAACTATGAAGTCTAACTCAGATAAAGCATGAGGCGATCATTTAGTGACAAAAATAGATACCTGAAATAAGGAAAGTGTATGACAATGACACAGATAAAAGGAACATAAAGGCCACAGATTGATCCACGTCATGAAACAAGGACATCTGCACACACTCCCTTTGAATAAGAAACAATGCAAATATCACTCCCCTAGAGATCATTTGAATAGAAGGATATGACATTATATCGAGCATGTGTTTTCATACTATCCTGAATTTCCCACCATGTGTCAACAGAACAGAACTTCATCAACAAAACACCAAAATTCAGCATTCATTTGTCATTTTGTTGCTTTCAAAATTATGTGTCTTTTTGCATCCATAACAGCAGCTAGCATCAAGCACTCTAAAATTCAAAATATGGTAATTCTGCAGTAGTATGTGATACCCTGAAAAGATGAAATTGCACTTTCTTAAACTTCATCTAAGCACATGCCGCCTTTTGGGACTTTATTAGCAACTTGAGCTGATATTTTGTCACAATAACAAATGTACTTCCTATCAGATACAATCTAACATTGCAACGTAGAGGTACGGAAACAAAGTTATTTATTGATCAATCAGCTATTGTTATGACTAAGCGCTAACCCAGAAAAGAATAGCAAAAACAGATAGATCGTTCCTTGCAAACCTGAGGAAAAATACATGTTATTTGTGCCCCGTTTCCTTGAATTTGACATCAGGCTCGTTTCCTAGCAAATCCCCAAATTTCTCTCACACTAAAGCACCCTGAAAGAAGAAAGTTTATGCTATTGGTATGCAAAATGATTTACGACACTTTTTATGACAAATGGCACCAAGAGAGTTTCATATGTATTCTTCTGCTATAATTTCTAGCAGTACATAAGTTCTTCCTTGCTCTTATTAATGATTGGTTTTACCCTGCAGAATATTGAGGTCAACAAGCTTGTTAAAGGACGGCCATTGGACAACTTGGAGTTCCTTCAGTGGTTGAAAAGATATTGTGATTCTGTGAATGGTGGAATCATGAACGAGTATGTGCCTTGAATCTTGATTATATTTGACTGCAATAAAATGTTATTACTGACCAAGGCATTGAGAAAACTATGTTCTTGTTCCAGAAACTACAGTCCTGTAGAAAGGAGGTCTAAGGGATGCAAAGAACGTGGCTCAAAGGGCTCCAATAAGACATCTAAATCATTGCAAGCCAATAGGCTTCCTGGTGCTGATTCAGCAGATGGAGGTGAGGAGTCTATCTGATCTTTGATTGTCTAACTACATAATGAGGCTGTATCTTGCAGCCTTTTAGGTAGTGCTACTGCACAATACAATTGTTATTGCTCTGAAACGATGGTTGTGAAGTTTACCAATTTTTATGCTTCTGTTTGTTATTAATATCTCCATGCTAATCCAATTATACAGGCCCTGGAGTTGGAAAAGTATGTAACACTTTTTCTGAAGAGCATTACATAGAACAGATTCAGAAGCTGTCTGAGAAGGTATGTATTGTGTACTACTGGTTACTAATTCAATTTATGTACTCTCCACATTAAAGAAAGGACATATCCTTACCTTTTGTTCTGTTGATAGATTTAGCTTTTAAGTTCACAGCAGTAGTGTTAGAGGAAATCTCATACTTGTTAGGTAGTGACATTGAGTTCATCATAGCTGCTACTTGATGTCTGCTTTATTTGTTGATGAATTGCAGATTGCAGATCTGAAAGTTTCTGTTGATAGTATTGAAAAAGAAAGGGACTTCTACTTCTCAAAGTTGCGTGATATTGAGATACTGTGTCAACGGCCTGAGTTAGAGCATTTACCGGTATAACATAAATTCTATTAAATATCCACGTGTCTGCACATGTTTACTTGTTTGATGTTATGACCTGCGTTCTAGAGCAACATTTTCTCAATTACTATGTTTATAGAGATTAATATTTCATCTGGTTGACCAAGTATTTTATGTAGGGTACCAACAATACACATTCATGCTTCTTGAAAATTAGGGTACCAACAAACCCTGTTCACTGACCCCTTATAGCTTCTTAAGGAATGTCAATTATGGTTCCCTTTTTGAATATTTCTCACAGCTTTACAAAGGGGAATTTATGTTATCCATATATGTAGTCTACCAATCTTCAACAATTCTATCACAATCACTCTAGTCTTTGCAATTTTTTTGGTTGGACCTTGATGTGAGAATAACATCTCATTTGCATCTCACGTATGAAATATGATTCAGGATCTGAATAATGTGGGGGTGGCAAAATGATTTTGAATTGCTTTGCTCACGTTTTAATTCTTTTTAGGTGATACCACTGACCTAAACTTCATTGTGACAGATGACTAAGGCAGTCCGGAAGATACTTTATGCAGCTGATGCAAAGGATTCACCGCTACCTGAGGCGAACGACATAATCACCAAGTCGCCAAGCTTGTTCTCAACTGAAACCGAGTGAGATGTGCGGCTACATGAGCTAATTTTGGTGGTTATTTTCTATCATCGATCGACGTAGTTCTGGGTCTGTAAATGGGTAAAATAACATTTGACATGAGTCATTATGCATGTCAAAAACAGTTTTCCTGTAAGAACTTGCTAGTTGCGAGTGGTTAGCTAGTTATGATGGATTCTTGCTCGACGTGACAGTCCCTGTATGGCTATATGTTTCCTCTGGAGAGAGATTCTGTTCTGTGATCAATACTCTATCTAACTGCTCGTTCCAATGAAATTCATCGAGTCTGTGATCAATATCTAACTACTCGCAATCTTGTTGCACCAGGAAAAAAAAAACTTCATGTATGCGGTCTGTTTTGAGTTGGTTGGAGTGCATATGGATGAATGACCATTACAAGTTGCTGCTCATGTATTACTGTAGCCAGTCAAGTTGCTATGCAACTAGGCCCGGTTACTACTTGGAACGAAGAATTGTAAACAGTGGATTCAAAGAATGTTTATACTAAATAAATAATAAAGGTTGCTAGTAAGTGCTAAAAAATAGCATGCTGATTTAAGCGAATGCAAACAAGACCTAGGCGACTAGACTCCAGCAGACACATGAAACAACAACGAGCATTGGAAATCAAGTAGGGTGGCGACGTGGCGTCCAGGATGTGAGGGAGCCATTAATAAACGGTTGCAAAATTGCTTGATCAGGTAGATGTAAATACTTTCTCAATTCCAAATTTTCTTAATTCCAAATCTTTTGGCTCTTCAAGGAGTACATTGCTTTTACTGTTATATATAGTGTTAAGTAAACATCCGTCTCAGAAACTTTCAATTGCTATTCATGGAACTGGAGCCGGTCTCCGATGCGCCATGCTCCTCGTCACTGAAACGACGCCTCATGTGATCATGTCACATCTAATCTAACTTTGCCTTCAAACCAAATACCTATGGTTCCAATTTCCGCTCTGTTAGTTTGGCTGATAAGACATGGTTAAAAGTACTTTTCGTTGATTTATTATGAGAGAAAAACACTGCTGAATGGCTGGCAGATTCAGTGGATTTGGGATTATTTAATCAGATTCTGATTTTATTATGTTTTTTAGGACGTTGTTTTTCTCTACCGGATGTTTTCAGGTTGAAACTTCAATTGGGGGCCAGTTTAGGCTCTGTTTGGTTACACATGTTAAATTTCAGTTTCTATCACATCAAATGTTTAGACTCATACATGAACCTAAAAACACAATTAGAGAATAATATACGAGATAAATTTTGAAGTCTAATTATTTCATGATTCGATATTAATTGCTATAGTTATACTACAGTTTTTATTAAACTTTAGTCCCTCCAAAAGAGGCCTTTGAGTCATGTCAATACTAGCGGAGGCGGAGCCGTGAACATATTACCAGAGCATATGCACGTCATGGGGCACTGACCAGAGGCGACAGCCGACAGACATGGCGGCTAGCAGCGCGCTCCCCGTGGTTGACCTGGCGCCTTTCTTCACCGAGGACGGCAAGGGCGGCACCGCCGGCGCCACCGAGGCCGTGCGCCAGGCATGCCAGACGCACGGGTTCTTCCGCGCCGTCAACCACGGCGTGCCGGTGGAGCTCATGGCGCGCGCGCTGGAGCTGTCGGCCGCGTTCTTCGCGCTGCCGGACGAGGAGAAGGCCAAGGTCCGGCCGGCCGAGGGGTCCAAGGCGCCTCGGTCTCTCCCGGCTGGCTACGGGCGGCAACCGGCGCACTCGGCCGACAAGAACGAGTACCTGGTGGTCTTTGATCCCAAGCTCGGGCTCAACGCGTACCCCGCTGAGCCTGCAGGATTCAGGTCAGTTTTCGAATGCAAAATCGCGTCGTCCTTGTTGACTTCTTGTGCTGTGGATTAACATCGGAGCAATTACAGATTAGGATTTACTAGTGCTCTTCGTTACCTAGTATTTGCACGACCCTCTTTTAGATATCCCAATGCAAAGCCCACGCAAAAACTGTAAGGGTGCGCACGCATACTTTCAAATCCAACTTCGGTTGTTAATTTTGACCACACTACACATTCTTGAATCCTTTGATTTTTAGATGAACAACTTTCTTAATACATCACTACGCTTTCCCTTTCCCAATAACTTGCTTCCCAAAAAATAAAAGGTATCTGAAATTTTTAGGTTTTTTTCTATAAAAGGTTTTCTCAAATATTGTGTGAAAGTTATGTGGATCTCTTTGGAAACATATGAGAATATGACTTCTCTACGATTTGGAAAGGTTTCACAATTTTTGTAAAAGTAGCGATAGGTATATGAGAAGTTTTTAAAGACAATTTTTTGAGTGAATCAGGTCGCTTACATTTGCAGGGATCAGCTAATAGTTTAGATCCGAAAAGTTTTTTTATTATTTTGACACTGAAACACTTTCATTTTTATTTTAATAAATATTATCTAGTTATGGAGTAATTAGATTTAAAAGATTTGTTTCATGATTTACAGGCAAATTGTATAATTAGTTTTTATTTTTATCTATATTTAATACTTTATGCATATACTGTAAGATTCGATGCAATAAGAAATGTTAAAAAGTTTTTGGCTTTTTAGAACTAAATAAGGCCTAAATCCCAAATGAGAGGAGTGACTGCGACAGGGAGGGGAGGGGTGGCTGTGGTCTGTGGGGCCGGTAATGCAGTTGTTGTTGCAACGGTACATACACCACCCACACGCTCACGAAAGCGGCCGTACAAACGAAAGCGCTGGCATAAAAAGTACACCATAGACGAAGGCCCACGTCTAATTAAAAAAAAACCAGCACACCGCTTCATGTATTTTTGAGTCTGGTCGTTTAAATTTATTTATCAAATCAATCAGTCATTGAACAATATTGTTCTGTTATAATAAATCAGCGAATAATATTTTCAACCACAATTTTTTAGACAAGCAAATATTTGTCTTAGCACGGTGTAAATATGTGATAGATTAACAGTTGTTTGTTACAACTTTTTAGACAAACAAACAATTGTCTAACCACAACTCATTTTTAGTAACAAATTAATCAAAATAAATATTTTCAACCGAGCTTAAGAATGAGTACCATAACTAGAAATATCGTGATGTGTCACAAACTCACATGGCCCGACATCTTCAGAGAGACCGTGGAAGAGTGCCATGCCAAGCTCACCCAGCTGGGGTTGCTCATCCAAGACATCCTCAACGAGTGCATGGGCCTCCCGCCGGGCTTCCTCAAGGACTACAACGACGACCGCGGCTTCGACCACATGACGGCAAAGAGCTACTTCCCGGCGACGGAGGAGGAGAACGTCGGCATCAGCGAGCACGAGGACGGCAACTGCATCACCTTCATCTTCCAGGACGGCGTCGGGGGCCTCGAGGTCCTCACCGACGGCCACTGGGTGCCGGCGGAGCCCGCCTGCGGCAGCATCATCGTCAACATCGGCGATGTCATACAGGTGAAGCCGGAGAGCAGGATATATAAATTAAGCAACTCCACGCAAATACGCAGTGCGCCCGTAACAAAAATCTTGCCTTTTTTTTTCCCCCAAATGTAGGTGCTGAGCAACAACAAGATGAAGAGCGCGACGCACCGGGTGGTGAGGAAACCTGCGCACAGGCACTCGTTCGCCTTCTTCTTCAACCTGCACGGTGACAAGTGGGTCGAACCGCTGCCGGAGTTCACGGCCAAGATCGGCGAGGCGCCGCGATACAGGGGGTTCCTGTATAAGGAGTACCAGCAGCTGCGCGTGAGGAACAAGACCCATCCGCCGGCTAGGGCCGAGGATGTCGTCAACATCACCCACTATGCCATCTACTAGTTCAGTAACAAATTGTATTTCAATGCGCAGAAATGCAGGAGCATGGCTCGTGTATATATGGAAAAATTGGAGGTGTCTCTACTTTATATACTACTTATGCCTTGTTTAGTTCTCAGAAAATTTTGTAAAATTTTTAGATTCCCCGTCACATCGAATCTTTAGACACATGCATGGAGTATTAAATATAGACGAAAATAAAAACTAATTATACAGTTTGGTCGAAATTGACGAGACGAATCTTTTGAGTCTAATTAGTCCATGATTGGACAATATTTGTCAAATACAAACGAAAGTGCTACAGTGTCGATTTTGTAAAATTTTTTGGAACTAAACAAGGCATTAGTACTCACTTGTTGTAAAATGTTGTTCCTATGGATAGATGAATTAAAGACCTGGCAACCACCAAAACGGCTACCGTTATTTTTGGAGTGTTATTGCACGGTGTGCAAGATAGTACTTATATGGAAATGTTTTAAACATCCAAGGAGCACAAATCCATTGTCGTCTAGTCCGGTTAGGATACCTGGCTTTCACCCAGGCGACCCGGGTTCAAATCCCGGCAATGGAATCTTTTTTGTCTTTTTCCTTTTTTTTGTTTCCTTGTTTTTCTTTTCTCTCTCTCTCTCTCATTCTCTCTTTTTCTTGTTTTTCTTTTCCGAAAATGTCTCCACGTACTTACTGAGAAAATTACTGTAAGGGGTGAATTGCCCAGAATCGTTGAGAAATAAGTCCTAGATCTTTTTTATACTCCCTTAGTTTAAAAAAGAATGCAACTATGAATTGCGTACAAGTTACAGCAGTTCACTTTTGACCAAAGTTTTAGTGAATGATGTTAAAATTTATGGCTCCAAATCAAATTTAATGAAAATAGGAATGCAACTATGAATTATGTGCCAGTTAAAGTGGTTCACGTTTAATCAAAATTCTAGTGAATGGTGTTCACATTTATGGCTCCAAAATCTATTTACTATGATAACACAATTTGTAATTAATCTAATAATACTTATTTGATATAACAATATTGATATTTTTCCATAATTGGTTAAATTTAGAATACTAAAACATGACATTGTGCTAGTTTTTTTTTTGTTTTTTGGACAGAGTATATATAAAAAAGACATTGCTCCTAATTTGGATTTTTTTTAGGATTTTCCGACGCTATGCATTAAATGGTATGTGACGTGCCCGTACTGTGTAATCTTAAAAAAGAACTGAGCAAGGGAGAAACTAAACAAAACCAAACGACGTTGCAATTTATGAGGACCTATCAAATTTGCTACTTCAAGTAAGAAAATTATATGGTATCACCACGTTGACTCGACACATGGCGTTCGAACCTATTCAGCGCAAAAAAAAAAAAAAAAAAAAAAAAGAGAAGGCGTTAGAGTGTTGGACAAATATCCAATGCAGCTTTCGCGGCTAGTCTGTACTTTGTAGCCTAATATGTTTATAGTTTATAATAGACATGGAAAATCAAGATACCGTGAAAGCAATTTTGTTGTACCATTTTTCAAGTACCAATCTGATCGATTTGATAGCTGAAATTCAAAACGTCTAACAACGCACAAACCAAGGTCACTTCTTTTTTTTTCTCTTGGCAGGTGTATATCGAAATGAAAACAAAATATACTAAGAATAGGTGTATATAGTAAAAAAGAACATAATTACTAAGAATTGTCCTACAGCACATGTCCACGGTCCACCTCTCCTTGTACATGCTTATTGCTTGGGGCCACAACCCACAAGATCGACAACCGCTCAGTAAATTTCTCAGACAAAAAGGCCCATTAACTTTACAGTGTAATCTCATCTTTAGTGTCACCATTGCCATCCTCGATGCAAAATTCAAACATTTCCATCCACCACTCAAACTACTGCAACTACATTACAATCTCTCTCAGCTGTGTAATGAGCCAAAGGAATAGATGCAAAGGGTAAAATGCCACTAGATTTTCATGTGCAAGGAAGACCGACACATACGGAAGAAAAATGTTGCACAGAAAAATGGGGAAAATAACCAATAGATGTAGGCCCCCGAAGCCTTCAAAGACTTTGAAGCTATCTCATTGATGTTGTTATGGTTCACGTAGAATAATTAGCCCCATTTGACAATAGCTGAACCCCAGGTAAGTCCAGCGCCAAAACCTGATGCCGCAATAATATCACCATTCTTCACCTTGCCACTGCGAACAGCCTCATCCAATGCTAATGGGATGGATGCCGCACTGGTATTGCCGTAATTAGCAAGATTTGAAATAACCTTGTCAGATGGGATATCTAATCTACTGGCAGCAGCATCAATAATACGCTGATTGGCCTGTAACAAAGAAGATCATTTAGAACAACAATAATTCAGGCCAAGTATATTTTTAGTTAGTACACTCACTTGATGTAACAACAACCAGTCAATACTGGAGGCAGGCAAACCAGCTTCTTGGAGTGCCTTCTCGATGGACTGTGGCACGCACCGAACAGCAAAGCGAAAAACTTCCTTTCCGTTCATTTGAATGCACGAGTAGGTTGCCTTCTTTGGCGGAAATCCAGGAACACCATTGGTATTGGACAAGATAGACTCATCATTTGCCGTTGTGGCATTTAGGTGCCTACATGTAAATAAAGAGAAACTATGTAAGCCAACATATATTTAGAACGAATTCTCAGTATCTCACAACATTCTCGAAAGGAAGTCGCACTTTTGTCCATTGCCATCACTTTGAACACAAAAACCTAGCAAGCCATCTTCATCAGCGTTGCATGCCTGCAAAATTATAAATTAAGAAGTTGGACAAGAGAATTTGGATAAAGATCTCATAATTAACAGTGTCACATCACCCAGCATGGCTTCTCATGTTTCTTACTGAACAAAGTCTCAACCATATTTCATTCAGATTTAGCCATGGAAGATTAAGGCCCTGTTTAGTTCCTCACCCAAAAATTTTTCGTCCATCCCATCGAATCTTTGGACACATGCATGAAACATTAAATGTACATAAAAAAAATAAACTAATTACACAGTTTGATTGAAAAACGTGAGACGAATCTTTTAAGCCTAGTTACTCCATGATTAGCCTCAAGTGCTACAGTAACTCACATGTGCTAATGATAGATTAATTATGCTTAATAGATTTGTCTTGTAGTTTCCTGATGAGCTATGTAATTTGTTTTTTTATTAGTTTCTAAAAACCCCTCCCGACATCCTTCCGACACATCCGATGTGACACCCAAAAAATTTTCATCTCCAATCTAAACAGGGCCTAACTAACTTACTGGGATGGGGAGAAATATAAATATTTACACAGGAAATAAACTATACCTGTACCAATACAGCACCAGCAGCATCACCAAAAAGGATGCATGTACCTCTGTCTGTCCAATCCACATATTTTGAAAGAGCATCGGCACCAACTACTAGGACATTCTGAAGACCTCCACCTACAACAGTATGCATACATTATTCAAGTGGAATATTAATTTTGATGGAGCAATTCCACATCAACAACATAAATTTTTAATAATTGAATTACCTTTGATAAAACGAGTAGCTGTGATTAAGCCGACTATAAACCCACTGCAAGCAGCTGTAATATCAAATCCAAAAGCATTTGTGCACCCCACTTCCGCCAGCACCTGTTAGTTAAGGATGAATTGGAACTTTTAATAAAACACCAAAACAGCATGCTCATAGTAACCACAGAAAACAAGACTAAAGAACAGTTATATCGATATCAATTTCCTTAAAAGTGCACCAAGAAAATCGTACCCTTTCAAACTAGCCCAGCTTATGGTACATACAGTAAAAGTGTAAAGTAGACAATGAATCTCAGGCAAAAAATGGTGCCCGCTGAAAGTATAAATGGGTAGTACCTTTCAAAATGCTAGCAGGAAATACATAAGGCCAGTCTCAATGGATAGTTTCATGACACAGTTACCAAGACTATAAACTAGGTAACCGAGCCATATGAGTTTCATGGGGATGAAACTCCTCTCTCATCTGATGAAACTCCTTCATTTAATGACTCTGCCAAGTCAGCAATTTTGCTTATGTGGCACCCTATTTAATGTGCATGACACTCTCATGAAACATGCATTGAGACTGGCCTAAAAGCAGTGCTGGACCATTGTCCATGTCTAATAACGTGCATAGATTGACATTAGCACTTCCCATTTCAGAATACCAACTCTAAATTTCAAAAATTAAGCAAAGTTTTTTTTTCAGAGCCAGGTTTCAATGCACTAAGAAAGAGCCAAATGAGGCCTCTCATGTATTGAAACAAAATTCTAACTTTCAAAGGCTAATATATTAACGAAAACTGGCATAATAACACTTAAATATATTTTACTAGATACCTGAGCGGCACCTCCAAACAGATCATCTGGAGTAGATGTACAAAGGAGAACAAGGTCGACGTCTTCAGCTTTTACTTCAGCCATCTCAAGTGCCCTTTGAGCTGCTTGTATTGAGAGCCCCCGCAATGTTTCATCTCCTGTCACATTTGGAAAGGAGAAGGGGAAAATGAGTTAAAGAAGCAAAACTAAGAACCTATTGCAACTGAAACTGTTGTGACAATAAAAAATTCTTTCCAACTGACACGCAGATACCAGCTTTAAATGTTATGACCCACATATATATAGTAAATTAGTAATTACAAACATGATTCCAGCAACAATCAACAGTTTTCTGTTCAGATCTATCCAACAGAGGTAGGCAGAAATCAATTTTTTTGGTTAATATTTTCCATAGTCCTTGGGAAAGTGCCAAGAGATACTATAGTTTAAGTACCCCGTGTTATGATCAGTGCCTCAGTGGTACCACTCCAAGGATAGTAAAAGAATTCTTCTAAGCAGTTGTCCTAAACCTAACTGGTAATTACACAAATCAGTAGTCAAACTACAAAAGAAGATACAATGTTTATTTGTAAGGTGTTACGATAATAAGGCATAGACTCTTAATATCATTGTACTTTACTTTGTAATATCCTTGTTTTTGTTTATAATAGTTTTAACATTATTTTATCATATATTAGAATTTCCATATGATATTGTTTTGACAGAAAAATCAATATTATTCATGTCCAAAAAAAAACTACTAAAATAAAAACTGATGTGCCAAACAGTTTATGCACATCCCCTACAGTTACCACGCAACCAAAAAGTGAATAACAACAAACAAAAGCAGTGTAAATTTAATCTAGGGGACACAAGTATCCCTAATTTGTTTATTTAACTGAAAGAATAAAAAAACATAATTACCTGAAAGAACTCGCCTGTTACGAATCCCAGTTCGAGCCGCAATCCATTCATCTGACGTTTCAACTATTTTCGAAAGGTCGTCATTTGAAACACTAAGTGTTGGGATGGCTGATCCACATCCGACAAGCTTTGAACCCATACCAACCACCCTGTAATATCATCCAGCAGAGGTCACTCCACTGGTGGATATTGTAGGCTCCATGACATAAAAAAAAGGCACAGATAAATGAATTTATCCTAGCAATACAGTTGGGCCAGCACAAGCATTGCCATACAATGGCAGCTACAAAAATGGAAACATTCACCATCACATTTAATACAAGTGGAGCACAGGCAGATCCCAGACAATTAATCAGAGAAACCACGACCTACCGTCAACTTTATTCTATACATCAGGGTGGCCTATTCCCGTGAGTAGTGAGACACAGTAACACCATCAACTTGAGGCGACTACACTACAGCACACGGTAGCATCAAAGGATGGAGCATATGGAACAGTTATGACACCCTGACTACATGGAACTACTGGATTTCGATCATAAGATGCCCATATAACCCACGGTACAGAAAAGCAAGTCCGGGAGCTACCTTATGCAGTTGAAGCCAACCGTATAGCAAAATAAACTAGCAAAACCAAAATAGGTGTGTCGTGAATATCACGCCATTTCCCAAAAAAAAACAACGAAAGCAAATCCCCCTTTTCGCGCAATAACGGCTGTATTGCAACGCACCCAGTATATACCATTTTGTACGAGAGCAGACTAGAGGCATCCAATCCCACCTTCCACAGAAACAATCACATCTCACCCGCCCAATCAATCATTGTGCAAATGAGGTTCCCAGGTGGACAGAGACACCGGCGTTACCTGGTGAGGCGGGGCTTGGAGGCCGCTGCGGACACCACGCCATCGTCGACGGTGGACGCGCAGCACCGGAGCTGGCGCGGTGGCAGCGCCACGGGCGGCGCGAATCGGAGGAAGGCGGGGCGGAGGCCACCCCTCGTGCGCGCCGGGCAGGGTGCGGCCACCCGCGGCAGCGCGAGGCCGGAGGCGGCGACCATGGCGCGGGCAGCCGGAGATCTCGCGGCGGAGGCGGCGGGTAGGGGGGAGCGGGATGGAGATTCGGGCGCCGGAGGGAGGGAGTCAACAGTCACCTTGGGGCGGGAGGAGGTGGGGGAAGGGGAAGTGGCGGCGGCGAGCGGGGCATGCGAGGGAGGAGGGGGGAGAAATAGAGGCCGCGGCGGTGGGAACGGTGGGCGGCGGTGATGGTTGCGAGGGTGGGAGGGAGTGGGCGAGCTTCGAAAGCTCCGCCCCCCAGGCGAGAGGTTTTTTAAGGAGGGGGCGATGTGGCTGATGGCTTTCCCTTCCCCTTCCCCCACCCCCGGCGCACACCGGGGCAATCTATGGGTGGAGCAACCCAAGCTGCTCGCCTTCAACGGACGTGCGTGCCTGTTCGCTCGCTTTGCTTCTCGTGACTGTTTCACTGGATTTATAATATTGTAATTATTAATAAATATTCCCTCCGTTTTAAACTTTTCGTTTTAGGTTCCCTATAGGTCAAATGTTCTTAACTTGGACTAGATTTATAAAAAAATTAGCAATATTTGTGTCTTTAAATAAATTTATTATAAAAATGTATTTTAAAAATTAGTCTAATGATACTTAGGCATTGTTCAATTTGCGAAAAATTTTGATTTTGGCTACTGTAGTACTTTCGTTGTATGTGACAATTATTATCCAATTATAGAGTAACTAGGCTCAAAAGATTCGTCTCGCAAATTACAGACAAACTGTGCAATTAGTTTTTATTTTCGTCTATATTTAATGCTCTATGCATGCGTACAAAGAATCGACGTGATGAAAAATCTTGAAAAAATTTGGAAACTAGACAAGGCCTTATTATGCAACAGAAACATTAATGATTTTTTTTATATTTTTATTAAAGTTAAAAATATTTAGCTTTTTTAAAAGTGAGACAGATATTTATTTTGAAAAGGCAAAGTAATAATAATAGTAACAATAATAAAATTCAATGTATGTATGTTTTGTCGATGCGTGCTGATGTTAAACAAAAAATGCTAAACAATACAAATAATCAACGCGGTGCTAGCAATGATGATGTCAAGATAAAAAGAATTCCACTTGTGCGATATAAGGTAGTTAGAAAACACTCATTTAGTACGTGTATATATATTGATACAGCACAATGTTGTTTTAAAAGAAAAAATATTTATAAATCAACTTGGGTTTTTTATATGAGCATGAGTACATGTAGTACTACAAATATTTCATTTAGAATAGACATTTCGTATTTGATGGTTTGGGTAAATAGACGTGCATGTTTACGCACTACGCAGCTATGTAATACACTCAGTCTAGTATGTATTGTACTATTATATATTTGTATATAGCACAAAATCATTTTAACAAGAAACGTATGTAATGTCAATCAACTCGATAATTTGACACGAAAACAAGCAACAGCACCTGCAATATATGTGACAGATAAAAAAATAATCGAGACGGGCATTTCGTATTTGATGGTTTAGGTAGGTAGCTACATGTGCACCTAATTGTGAATTGTCCATGTGGTATTCGCTTGACTGAATGTGAGGATAAGAAGTCATGATAGTTGATAGTGACCCGTAAAACTGTAGCTAATAATAACATATATAAAAGAGAAAACTCACTAATTACTTCATGGTGACTTCATGGCTGATGACATCTAACTAGGAGGAGCATGGGGCTACAATTGTTAATGTGATCTTTAGCAGACTCGTGAATAGTACTTCTAGATGAACTAATTCAATCGCCAAAAAATGAGTTTATTTAAATTTTAAGAGGAATGAGATTTCCACGTGATTTATCATGATATCTATATATAATTTATTTGGATTTTTTACAACATGTCGTAATAAAATGTGTGATGGCTTTTAAAAAAAATTGTAAGACCCCTAGTCTCCGTTAGTCAGAAGAATGTAATCTACATGTTTTTTCCCCATGAACAATGAAGAAAAATCCCCTCCAAATCCTCGAATTTGAGAAAAGTTATGGGAATAATATGGGTGCATGAAAACATCAACACTGTCTCACAAATAGGATTATTTTCACTTCTCGAAAATTCAAACATTTTCAACTTTTACCCAAATATACAAAATAGCCGAGGAAGTTGTGACACCGGTATAGTATATCCCACATGTCAATGTTCACACTAGAGATATTGGACTATATTCGTGTTCATGTTTGTTGAACAACATGGCTTATTGTGACACTAGAGTTGTCATAGCATTGATAATGCGGATGAGTTGTAGGTTCAGTGGTAAGATATGGTTAGTGAAGCGCCTAGGTTTAAATTTTGCTCAAGGCATGTTTCCTTTATCTTCTTTGCAGCTTTAAGTTATAGCCTCAAGCGCGAATGCTCCATAACTATTAAGGTGTTATATGCCGCTATTATGATCTTTAATTACCTCTCAACCGTAAGTATTTTTAGTTATAGGCGCACAAAGTGCGCACAATGTTTGATATGAGTTTATGCTTAAGTTTAAATGTTACAGCTTTCCCTCAAAGCATTGATGCATAAAGAAAGTAGAGATGAATTGAGTAGAGGAGCACAGTGATCTTCTTCGACCGTGTTTTGTTCTTGACATACCGAGTAACTTTGACATTTTCAGACAATTTGATTTTTTTTTTTTTAAAAAAAAACCCTTAAACCCAGTAGATTGGATCCAAAGACTAGTGGTATGATCCGACGGCGTCCCAGCATTTTTAGTTCCACGTGTCTCCAATCCACGTGTCTTCTCCCACCCCAATCCTCCCAAATCCTCACCTTCCCCTTCCCACTGCTCAGCCATCCCCAAAACCCGCGCACACCGGCGACGGCCGGAGAACCTCCCCGCCGGCAACAGCCATGCCGCCGCCTCTCCAGGCCCACCGCCTCCTCATCTCCCACCGCCGCCTCCCCTCTCCCGCTCGCCGCCGGTTCACCGCCGCGTCTTCCCTCCAATCCGCTCCCGCCACAACCCTGGCCCCGGGTCCCGCCACATCCTCCATCCTCTCCATCCGCGAGTCGCTCCTTTCCGGCGAGAGGACAGCGGCGGACATCACCTCCGAGTACCTCTCCCGCCTCCGCCGTACCGAGCCGAGCTTGCGCAGCTTCATCCACGTCGCGGACGCCGCCGCCGAGCGGGAGGCGGAGGAACTCGACCGGAGGATTGCGTCCGGGGAGAAGGATGCGGTGGGGCCGCTCGCTGGAGTGCTGGTGGGAGTGAAGGACAACCTCTGCACCGCCAACATGCCCTCCACGGGCGGGTCGCGGATACTAGACGGGTACCGGCCGGCGTACGACGCCACGGCCGTGCGGCGGCTGCAGGAGGCCGGCGCTATTGTGGTGGGGAAGACGAACCTCGACGAATTCGGAATGGGGAGCACCACCGAGGGCTCCGCGTTTCAGGTTGGCAGACCAGATCCTCATATCGTTTAGACGGAGTCTGCTGAAGTTTGAGCATTGCCGATTGTGTTCACTCAGGTGGAAATATCACGTTAGTGCTAACCATGGTAAAACGTTATTTACGCTGGTCTGTAGCAGTCAGTGAAACAAAAATACGGAGACATTGTTGTGAGGTGCTAGACTCTGATCATGGTCAGACCAGGGATGGTTCCAGGATCGTTAGTGCCATCTTAATGCGTGTAGGTGGCTAGTTGCATGTCACTATTGATGTTGAAATGCGGAGGACTTCTTTTGGAGATGAACTGCACTGCACCTGAAATCTCCACCGAGGGCCATGTTGAAATGTGGACTTCATGTGCTAAAAATGTAGACATGGGGTGATGTGATTATGACACATATTGTTGGTGATATGCAGGTGACGACAAACCCGTGGGATGATTCACGTGTGCCTGGGGGATCCTCTGGTGGTTCTGCTTCTGCGGTATCTGCTAGGCAATGTGTAGTGTCACTAGGAAGCGACACAGGGGGGAGTGTGAGACAACCAGCGTCATTTTGCGGTGTAGTGGGGTTGAAGCCAACTTATGGTCGGGTTTCTCGTTTTGGTCTCATGGCCTATGCTTCATCGCTGGATGTTGTGGGATGCTTTGGTTCATCTGTTTTTGACACTGCAACCATCTTATCTGTTGTTGCTGGCCATGACAAGATGGACTCAACCAGCAGTTCACAGGTAAAGAAACCGAGGCTTCACCTTCAAAGTACATTTGTCTTTTGTCTCCCATTTCAACCAGTAGTATGTTTATTATCTGGTTGGGTTATAACCTTGGCTGGTACAGTAGGCTTGGACATCAGATTTCATTTCCATGTGATCATTTCATGTTTTGAGTTGGCTGTTAGTAATTGTATTAATATGGTTTCATAGGATGACCTTTGCACTTTATTCTATCTAACTTTTTTTTTAATTAGTAATAAAGGCAGCACACGGGTTGTCTTCTTATGGTTGGAAAACAACATAGTATAACATTCAGAAATGGCTAAAAACAGATGTAAGAAGGATTATACTAGTCTGTCCCATCCTCCTATTCTCATATATAGCGTTGATTTAATCCATTTATATCATCAAAACTATGTGGCATTCTTGTATATTTGTCAACAACCCTTAACTTGATTTCTTCCATTCTACTCTGCAACTGGATCATGATCCATTAGCGATCCGGGGCATGCAGGAAGGAAGAACACTGAAGTTTGGTTCATTACTACTTGATCTCTTCTGTCACATTTTCAGGTTGTTCCAGACTATGCATCGGAGTTGGTCTCCCTAGATTTACTAGAATCAAAACCATTGGCTGGTCTGAGAATTGGGATTATACAAGAAACTCTTGGAGAAGGTGTTGCCAACGGAGTCATATCATCAATCAAGGGTGCTGCTTCACACCTGGAGCAGTTGGGATCTGTAGTGGAAGAGGTTTGTTACTTTCCACTATCCCGAATAAATAGCAAAAAAACATGTCTTTTCAACGGGATTCATGAAAAAAATGTTAACCGAACTTTCGTCTTCTATTGTATTTCAGGTTTCACTGCCTTCATTTTCTCTTGGCTTACCAGCATATTACATACTAGCCTCATCTGAAGCTTCTTCTAATCTATCACGCTATGATGGTATCAGGTGATCTTGCACTCTTGCTGTAGCTAAACCTTATCCTTTCCCCTGTGTTTTTCAATGTATCATAGGATTTATACTGTGGAGTACTGTTTTCAGGTATGGAAGACAGTTTTCAGCTGATGACTTGAATGAGCTTTATGGAGAGTCCAGGGCTAATGGTTTGGGTCATGAGGTACAATATTCTCAGTTACCAGTATATCATACCATACTCCACTAGTATACTCACCAGTTATCTTTTCATTATTTATTCATGATGCCTTTAGATGCAGTCATGTAGCTCAGCAAAGTGATCAATCTGATTAGGAGCTGTTACATTGTGTAGTACTATGCATGTGTCCCATGTCATCGTAGCTTAGGGTTAGTCATGCTGTCCATAGATTTTGACTACCTTCTTTTGCTTTTTTATATTTTTTTATAATATTGTATAGGCACTAATCTTGAGTATTACAATGAAAAAACAACAGTTGTATGTTCCACTCCATTTGCAAGGAAGATGAATTGCTAATTTAGAAAACATATCTGGTTCCTCGTTAATCAAAGCTTTTGAAATTAAAGACAGATTTGGCTGTGGTGAATTGAGTCCATTGCTTGCAAACTTGCGTTGTGGAGATATCAATACTTCCCCATGTAGGTCTGTTAGTTGTGGGCATGTCTTGTCAGTTACATTTTGCTAGTTGGAGTGTGACTCATTTATTTATGTATTATATTATTATATACGGACATAGTATGGTATTTGATCTGCAGTATTGGATAGCGTTTGAACCTTTTGTATTTGAAATGTCTGTTTTCATTTTGAGTAACATGGTGAAACAATTTCGATCATTCTTTCTAGGTCAAAATGAGAATTTTGATGGGAACCTATGCTCTTTCTGCCGGGTACTATGATGCATACTACAAACGAGCACAACAGGTAATTGCAGAGCAGTGACATCCAATTCAATTTGTAATTATTTTACGATGTAGTTCAATGCCACCAAAAAGAAGTAAAATACATGCATTGTAGTTTGTGAGAACACTGAAAGCTTCAAAGATGCTTTGGAAGATACGGCATTCAATGTTTGTACTTGATTATCTTACTACCATGCAATTTGATGCCACTGAAAGTACGAACTGAAGTACATGCACTGTAGTAGGTGAGGACACTGGTTAAGGAAAGCTTCAAAGATGCTTTGGAAAGATATGACATTCTAATTTCACCAGCTGCGCCATCAGCAGCCTACAAGATAGGTATGTTACAATCTGCTCATAAGTATGACCCCCTTCCCTGATTTATGTACGATTGATAGCTCAATTCTTTTTGGCAGGTGAAAAGATAAATGATCCATTAGCCATGTACGCAGGAGATATCTTGACGGTATTAGATACTTTGTTGTCTTCTGTTGATTTCACTTTTCTCTTCTTTGAACTCTGTTCCGAAGTACCTGCTGACATGAAATTCTGTTTCATATGGTGCTCATTGTGTGACGTCTTACTCATGATAGAAATATGAAGTGGTTGCAAATTTTGTGACTTATGTAGGTGAATGTTAATTTGGCGGGTCTTCCTGCATTGGTTGTGCCTTGTGGATTTGTTGAAGGTGGACCTGCAGGGCTCCCAGTTGGACTTCAGCTGATCGGATCTCCATTCTGTGAGGTAAAGCAGTGGTGTTGCTTACATTTAGAGCTGGAGAGTGCTCCATGTTGTTTCAGGATCTACATAATTCTACTTTTGTTTCATGCGTTGAATTCAGGCTTAGCGAGTAGAGAATCCACTAAATAACTTCTGCCATTTTATCCAGGGGAATTTGCTGAGAGTAGGCCACATCTTTGAGCAGACTCTTCAGAATCTCAGCTTTGTTCCACCGTTGTTGGCAGAGAGCTAGTCAACATACCGTTGTTGGCAGAGAGCTAGTTTCAACATAGGCATCTCAGCCGCTCGACAAGCAATTACCTGAGGCCCTTCTGTGCATCGACTTCATTCCCATGCGGAAGAGGTTGGTACTACGCGTGTAGAAAATAGAATCTTTGCCCGTGGAGTTGCTGATAATTGTGAGAGAGCAACGGCACCCATGCGATGTACGCCAGCAATCAGCACATTGCATACAGCACAGCATTGTACACACCGACAGAATGATTGATGATTTTGTATCAACGTTGGTTCTCTCTTGTGTCAAGTTTTGCATAGAAAATTTGTGTCCCTGACAGCGAGGTGAGTGTTGCAGCACCAATAGGCATGATCACCAATAAGCAGTTGTGGAATCCAATGAGAAACAGAACAGAAAGCACAGTTCGTGTCAATGGGTAGTCTGGGCATGGCGTCCCATACGGCAAGTTAAGGAAGCGGAGTCAAGCATGAACGAATCGTATTTTCAGCTTAATCAACTCGTAACGGCATGGCACCAACGAATCGTATTTTCAGCTTCTATCAACTCGTGGCAGGACACCAAATATACATTCACATTCTCATGGTCATACACGAAATATTCTAAACGACAATCTGTTAAAAAAATGCAGGTGCAAAAGCAAATACATCCCAGTCTGCAACTTTAGAATGCAGGTGCTGTGCAGCAAAACACCGCACACACCTTTCTTAAACAAATATATAATATTATACTAAAAGGAAGATGACAGGAAATACGGTCCAATTGAATTTTCTACACCAGCTGCACATAACACCACATAACGCTCCGTAAAAGTTCCTTGGTAATGTTTTGTTTCCAGGTACAGATTATTGAGGGTCTTGGATGGCTAGACTCCAGACTACTTACTGAAACAAAATCTCCATCTCTATAAACAGATACAATTCTGGAGCTCCAGCATCAACTTATTGTTTCTGCCACTGCAAGGAGAAGGAATCAATTAAAACATGGAAATGAAATAGACTAATTCATTGTCTGATGTGGCGCATTTGAAATGCAAACGAGGCACAGTGCCTTAAGCAGACAAATGGGGAGTGCACATCTGCCAAAATTACATACTCCTTGACAATGTCTGAAAGAAGAAACCACAGTCTTCAACAGACCGAGAAACAGCCCTCAAACCCTGACAATGCAGACCCTATAGCGCCACACTGTAACCTAGCCCGAACCCTGACACTAGGACCTTATAGCGCCACACAGTAACCTAGCCTGAAGCCACAAGCCCACAACCGCCTGGTTCAGGCGCCCCAGCACAATCCCTAGGTAGGACCACCTCACACAGCTGACTACCATAGGCCGGCGCCCTGTCACTATTTTATGGGTTGCTGGCAAGGGAGTTTTTTTAACCATCCCAGAAATTCGCTCCCACGGGGAGTCAAACCTAGACGCTGGTGGTGCTACTCAGGAGTCTACTAGCTATGAAGCATTTCGCTTATTAACCATAACCACTTATATCCATTAGAAACTTCTGGATAAAGCAATGGAAACAAAAACTTGATTGCACCTATGACAAAAACTGATGTATACAGCTATGGCAGAAGTAATTGGTCTTATACTCATTCATTTGTTTTATGGAAAATGGGCTATATTATTAGATCAAGAGTCAAAG
This sequence comes from Sorghum bicolor, assembly GCF_000003195.3. Lineage (NCBI taxonomy): Eukaryota > Viridiplantae > Streptophyta > Magnoliopsida > Poales > Poaceae > Sorghum > Sorghum bicolor. Next base: position 57,857,711 of record NC_012875.2, read on the forward strand.
TAAATTAAAATATTTTTATAACTAGATTTCAGATCAGGCCAAGGTGCAGACTGAATGCCCACTGGATCTGTGATACAGAGAGTATAAGTGGATTCTTATAACGAAATAGACTCATGCCCACTAAAATTTTGGTACAATCAAACTAAGACATACTCCAAAGATCAAAACTGAACTGCTATTGAAAATTCAAGAAGCAATTTGCAGTATTAACATAGTACACAGGTGCTCATAACCCGTACTTGAACTATATCCTGAGTCACACATGCAACAATCAACTAGGATTTATTATGCGCGTAAAATTTATAGGTGCAACACTGGTGCTAACTTCCTTCACAGCACTCTGCGCTCTCCCTCCCTATATAGCAATATAGTATGGCTCCTCAAACTTACTCTCTATATGTCACTTGCAGCAATTTGATAAACTTAAAAGTTAAGTGTAAACATAACATTCTTCAACAAGAAACTAATGCATATATAGGTATTAATATTTTTAAATGTTTTGCAATGAACACTAGATGCTGGAACTGTGCTGTTGCACGATGCTCTAACTACCGCTGCTAGCTTGCAGTTAAAATAAATCGCTAATCTGTTGGAAGTACCCTATCACTTACATTAATTGACAATGGCCAATCTCAGCATTTCAAGATAAAAATTGCTAATCTATATATAGTTACTGATTTAATAATACATGTCATCCTCATTTCTAGCACAAAGATCCTGACCAATCTAAAAGTGGATAGGAAGCTCAGCGAATCTTAATCGCCAATGGGTAATCACCACTTACATCAGACACATTATCATGTGATGAAGGTCTGTTTGCTAACATCCTATCGAGTTAGTCTACTCTCTCTACAAATGAAATGCATTAGCAATATCATAGGCATGACTGAATCAGTAATGTGTTGATTACCATGCCTTGTTCACATGAATATACAAATATTACAGAGTTCAAATAAATTAACTCAAGCAGGAACACTTGCAAGTGTATTGTGCTGTTTTCAACCTTTGAATAAACATGATGTAAAGTGAAAAAAAAACAATGAAAATATCAGCAATGTGATTGTGATTAGTGTATCTTGTTGAAATCAATCAACAGCTACTTTCTAGTTAGATCGTTTATCACAAGCAAGAATACTTTTGGACCTTATGTGTGGGAAGGTACCTTGGATCCATCTAAGAAAGTAAAAATGAATAGCAATGGCCGACTGGTACTGGTACAATCAAAGGAACTACAGCAGCATTATTCACGGAACGAAAGAAACCATCGCACCAGACACATATCGTGTAAGTTTTCTGATCCCAGATCCAGAATAAGGGGACAGTGTGTTGATGAATGATGCTACGCACCGATTGAATGATTGGATGGCCATGGAAGGAGTGATCAGAAGATGATGTCGTCATCCTTTTCCCCACCAGCAACCAGCAGATTTGCCGCAGCCCCCACGGAGATGCCCCTCTTAAGCGCGAGATCCTCGGCGAGCTGTTCCTCTGCGAACAGCTTGGCGGCAGCCATCTGGCGCTCGATCTCCCTCTTCTTGTAGCCCTGGATCTTCTTGAGCCTGAAGAAGTCCTCGCGCTCGAGCTCGTCAAGCTCCCCCTTGATGTAGCTGATGGTGTTCTCGATCCTGGGCTTGACGACGTTCTCGAGCGCGTTGACGCGGCGGTTGGTGGTCTTGATGGCCTCGTCGAGCGTGAGGAAGGAGGTCTGCAGCGAGGCGAGCTCGACGAGCACCTCGATGGCCTTGACGTGCGCGGCGCGGCAGGCGGCGACCTGCTGCCCGCCGCGGGCCAGGCCCGTGAGGCTCGGGGACGCGTTGGATGGGCCCCCGGAGGCCGCGGCAGGGTCTACGAAGTGGGTGAACTTGGGGAGCTTGACCCCGGCCACGTTCTCCTGGTGGGACCGGACGCGGACGGACGCGGCGCGGACGGACTGGAGGACGACGTGGCGGACGCCGTCGCCGGCGACGTACTTGGCCTCGGCTAGGGAGAAGGAGGAGGCGCGCATCGTCTCGCCCATGGACTCCTTGGCGGCGACGATCTTCTTGAGGATGGCGCGGAACTGGACCGTCAGCGCGTCGGACTTCTTCTTCAGCAGCGCGTGGCCGCGGGTCGCGCCGACGAGCCGGGCCTTCATGACGCCGAGCATCGTCACTGTCGGCACGACGTTGAGGCGCTGGTTCTGCCCAGCCATCACGCCGCCCCGATCTGCCGCCGCCGATTAGATCCGCTCGCCGCCGGCGAATTTGGGGAAGGAGAGAGGGGATCGCGGGTGCTGTCGCGGGTCGGCTATTGGGACTCGCTGTTTATTGGATCTGGGTAGTTGGACATGAATTCGTGCATTGGAGGATCGGGACACGTCTCGCCGCGACGACACGCGAGGGATGTTTTTTTTTTCCCATACATATCCGGCTCTTATTAGGTTTGGGCCGAGAGGAGAATATCATATATTGGGCCGAGAGAATTGAATCTCTCACGATTTTAGTCTTTTGGAAAAAAGGTTTTTTAATTCCTCCAACTATTAGAACCGTCCGATTTACCTTTCTGAGAGCGATTTGAGAGTGGTTTTGGCTCACATAACGCCCCACGTGGCGCCAAGTTCGTCACGAGGAAGGTAAATCGGATTTTCACAATAGTTCAAAAAAAATTAATTAGACTTTATAAAAAATATATACAGAAATAAATTTTCAAAAAAAAAATCCAAATACTTTCCTAGAATCAGTATGGATTTAGACATACCAAAATCTGATTTAATATCACAAAAATCATAGGAAATTTGTTTTAACTCCAAAAATATATGAAACGTCTTTCATAATTTTTCTAAAATTATGCTCCAAAAATTGTATAAATAATTTTTCAGAAAATTATTCAAACAAATTTTTTGAACAAATTTGTATTTAAAATATTAAAAATATGATTTAATATTAGAAAATTCATAGAAAATCTATTTCAACTTAGATAAATATTAAACTAGCTTCATTTTTTTTCTCTAAAATCGAGTTCTATATTTGAGTTAGGCACCATAATCTTAGATCCCGATTTTAGGAAGCACGTGAAGTCCAACATCCTCACCTTATCCAAACTGCTTCCTACTGAATATGTGATGTCAAATTTTGTATTTGACCTAGTTTTAAATTTTAGGAGACCATATACTCTCTTCGTTTTTAAGCACATTTGGTTTGTCCAAACGTGTGTATCTTTGATCATTGATTTTAAAATTTATATAGTTTCATGTCATAAGATTTGTATTTTTAGATTTATTACGAGAAATGCTATCATAATATATAATTCATATATTGTTAAACTATAAGGACTTTTAAAAAGATTAGTTAAAGATTGCTATGTTTGACTTAGGAAAAACCAAATGTGACTCTTAAAAAGAATGGAGGGAGTAAGATTTAAATAACTCTAAGAAAGGAAAAAGAGGTGGAGCATGATTTAGGAAATATAAACTTATAATAATAAATCATATTTTTAGTATTTTTAAATGCATATTTATTTTAGAAAAATAACTGGATAACTTTTTTTTAAAAAAAATATTTCTATAATTTTTTATATAAAGTCTAATTGACCTCCCTGAACTATCATGAAAGTCTAATTTACATTCCTCGTGCCTGAACTTGGCGCCCCAAAAACCACTCAAAACAACCTGTGGAGATAAATCAAATGGTTTCAATAGTTGAAGGAGTCTAAAAATTTTGTTTTCTGATTGAGGGAGGTAAATCAAACTTATGCAATAGTTGAGGGAGATCAAATAGTCTTTTCTTTATCTTTTGGATAACAAGTTGTTTTCATTAATTTGAATAGCGTTGGAATCATTCCTGGCCATTCCACGCCTGGAACGGGCTAACCGAACGGCCCTGAATGGAATTGGTGCTATATTCATAGAATTGGATGCAGGGAGTAGACGTGACGACGACACAGTGCCGTACCTTGATATTTTGTTTATTTAATCTCAATTTCAATGATAGCATAGCATGGTGCGATGCCCAGACCACAGGCATCTTAACAAGAGCTGACACCACCATTATTTGTAGCTAGGTTTGTACCGCCTCACAAATGAGCAGGTTGCTTGTGTGCATTTCTGCGCATAGAGAAGCCCCGTTTCAATTCACAAGCTAGATGGCGTAGTGGGTTATATGGACCACATCCTCGGGCCTCTCCGGCGGATGGGTCTTGTTCTTCATCCGCAGCTGCATATACTCGTTGTACACGAACCCCCTGTACCGTGGCGCCTCGCCGATCTTGGCCGTGAACTCCGGCAGCGGCTCGATCCACTTGTCGCCGTGGATGTTGAAGAAGAACGCGAACGAGTGCCTGTGCACCGGCCTCCTCACCACCCGGTGCGTCGCGCTCTTGAGCTTGTTGTTACTCAGCACCTACACAAAGTGGCCTCGTCGCTGTTTTAATTTAAACCAAGTTGTTGATCCAACTTAATAAGTACAGTGTTTTCGTTACAACGATATAAATGTAACATGGTGATAATCGATATAAAATTATAGAATTCATGAATCCAAATAGAGCAAGAAAAGTCTATATAGAATTATAGACACGCGCGCTGCGGACTCACATGGAGAACTGGGACAGTGTCGCGTTCTCTCTACGCACCTGTATGACGTCGCCTAGATTGACGATGATGCTGCCGTCGACGGGCTCCACCGGGACCCAGTCGCCGTCCTTGAGGACCTCGAGCCCCCCGACGCCGTCCTGGATGACAAACGTGATGCAGTTGCCGTCCTCGTGCGCGCTGATGCCGTTGACCTCCTCCTCCGTCGCCGGGAAGTAGCGCAGCGCCGCCATGAAGTCGAAGCTGCGGTCGCTATTGTAGTCGCTGAGGAAGCCCGGCGGGAGGCCCATGCACTCGTTCACAACCTCCTGGATGAGCAGCCCCAGCTCTGTGAGCTTGGCGTAGCACTCCTCCACTGCCTCTCTGGATTGATCAATTTGGTAAGAATTTGCTTTTAGAAATCCTGACGAACAAACAATACTGCAATTTCGGCGTGCAAATTAAACTTTGCATCTGGAGTTCTCGTCGACGACTGACCTGAATCCGGCTGGCTCGGCGGGGTACACGTTGAACCCAAGCTTGGGATCAAACACCAGCACGTACTCGTTCTTGTCCGCCGAGTGCGCCGGCTGCCGCGCGTAGCCCACGGGGAGAGGCGCTTCGGCGCCCTCGGCCGCCCGGGCCCTGGCCTTGTCCTCGTCCGGCAGCGCGAAGAACGCGGCCGACAGCTCGAGCGCGCGCCCCATGAGGTGGGCCGGCACGCCGTGGTTGACGGCGCGGAAGAAGCCGTGCGTCCGGCACGCCTGGCGCACGGCCTCCGTGGCGCTGGCGCGGGAGACGCCGCCGTCGTGGCCGTCGTCGGTGAAGAACGGCGCCAGGTCCACCACGGGGAGCGCGCCGCTGGCCGCCATGTCCGTCGCCTGTGACACGATTGAAGATGCCGCAGCGTACCATATGTGCTACTGTATTATTGTCCTTGTCCACTCGGCTCCGCTAGTAGCCAAGGACCCAACGAGCCGATAGTACTTATACTGTAGAAAAAAGGAGAAGGGACAACGTCGCAGTCGTTGCGTCGTGGGTTGTTGACACGACATAATTATGCATGGTGGCCGGCGGATGATATTCTTTCCGGGGGCCTTGTCTAAAACTGTAGCACTTTCGTTTGTTTGTGGTAAATATTGTTCAATCATAGACTAACTAGGCTCAAAAGATTCGTCTCGTAATTTACAGTCAAACTGTGTGATTAGTTTTTATTTTCGTCTATATTTAATGCTTCATGCATGAGCCGTAAGATTCGATGTGACAGGGAATCTTGAAAACTTTTTGGATTTCGGGGTGAACTAAACAAGGCCTTACATGAAACCTACTACAGTATATTGTATACACGTTCACAGTCACATGAAGCAGCAACACTTCAACTTGTTCTGTTGTTCATACTAATGTCCAGGACCGGATGGAGCGCGGAGACTGGAGTATGTACCACGCAGATGCCATCCATTTCTCTCACTCTCCTGAATGCATACGGCGTCGTCACATGGCAGGTCTGCTTTAGGGCCTGTTTGATACGAATTTAGGGCCTGTTTGATACGAAGGCTAATCATTGGTTAGCTAAAACAATTTTTGCCTGATTTAAGCTAAATTTTTAGTCTGCCTAGTAACTAGCCTTAAGCCCTAACTCATCTAAACAGGCCCTTATATGTTTTGTTGTCGTCAAAACATAAAGCAAGAATGAGGTGCATTCTCCTAGCTAAAGTGAAGAGTCCATTTTAGCGCACTTAATGTTTCTTCAATTAAAACACTACATCAATTTAATTGCAAATGCGTCGAAGCATAAAGGCTAGTTTGACAGAGGTCCACTCCTAATTGTTTTGAGCGTCTTTTATGAATCCCTACCAAACTCTTAAAATATAACTGATGGAGAGCTAATGAGAATTACTTCTCCATCTACACTACAAGTTGAGAGCAAATAGCTATGGGCTAGTTTAGCAGAGCTTCACCCCCCAGCTTCTTCAAAACAGATTCCACAAATCCTTACTAAACGTTTAAAATGCAATTGGATTCTAGTGGGGAGTTGTGGAGAACTACTTACGGGCTGAGAGTAAAAAAGATCCGCTCTCCATCACTCCTTCTTGCTCTCCATTTAATCACCACTACAAACATTTCAGAATTAGTTTTCACCTAATCTCCATCATGCTTCTCTACAGAATCACTTCATCGGAGATTAAAAAGTAACGCTTAAGAGTTAGGAAGAAGAGGTCCGCCAAATTAGACCTAAAACTAACCGATGATGGCAAACTAAGAGAACTCCCAAACTACATGTAGTTTCTATACCTATTAATTTTTATAGAAACTATGGTTCCGATGGATAGTTTCTATAGAATATTTTTTTTATCCAATCACATTCATTCTATCTCTATTTTTAGCCAATCATATCACTTCATGTCTTGGATTTTGTGTAGACATGGTTTCTAACTTAGATCCACTCTTCAATAACTCTCTTGCTACATCAGCAAAATGCTTAGGTGGCACTGCAATTAATATCTATAGAAACTACGATGGTTTCTGCATTGGGAGTGCTTTAATAGAGTTTGTATTGTGAGTGCTTTGATAGAGTTTGCATTGTGAGGGCAGTTCCAATGGTAGAAACTACACACGTTATCCAAAGCATTCATATCATGTATGAAAACTATCTTGCACAATGGAGGTTTCCATACCTAATAAATGTTTGCATTCTTTTTCTCTCTCTCTTAATTCCACGGTGATCAGAATACAAGCCATGACTGAAGACTCAGCAACTGCAGGACACGGTCGGGCGCTAGCGTGTGCGGTCACCACGTTCTCCACCAGCACGCATCGTGCATAGGCTAAGAACACGGTTGCTCAAGATTGCAACCCCATGTAATACATATTCATTGAGATCAATACAATATATGTTGGCTCACATTCGTTTTCTACACACTGTCTTCCTTGTGATGTCGTGCTCACCATGGAGGAGCAAGGACCATGGCGAGGAGCCTCGGAGAGCAGTGGGCCAGCGCGTCACCCCGGCGGGCGAGCAACCATGATACTAGGAGCGAGCGCGGCGGGTCAGTGCGGCTGGGGGCAAGCACGTCCTGCATGGCTGCTGTGGACAGCATGTGACGCGGCCAGTGACCTGTGCAACGGTGAGCGGTCTGCGTCGCGGCGAGCGCGGCCTGCGTAGCCTGGCGACAGCGAGCGTGACTGATGGCGAGCGGCCTGCGCCGCGGCGAGTGCGATCGCCTGGCAGCGGCGAGCGGGACGAGCACGGAGGACCATCGGCTATGACCAATCCTGTCGCGACCGCGAGCAGGCTCCGACGAGGTCCAGCGGCGGCTCCGGCGAGCTCCCATGGTGGTGCGCGCGAGCGGGTCGGCGTCGACCGTGGCTGGCGGGCGGGCGGGCGAGGACGCGTCGCAGCTGGCGGTCAGCCGTTCGCGGCGATGCAGGCGCGTATGCAACGCATCGTGGCCTCCATCTATAGACGCTAGTGGTTTATTCCCAATGGAGAAATTGCCGTTTCTTTATCCCTCGGTTCAAGAGTCGACGCCGTTTCTTTATGAGGAAACGATTTTTTTAATTCAGTCTCTCTTTCTTCATTAATTATGTTGCCACGTCAGCGTTTTGCTTATGTAACGTCTTATTCAATAAAGATAGATACTGCCTATTAATTGCCATTGAGACTGCCCTACTGATGATGGCACTTGCACACCCATCGGCACATGCGCTCACGCTACTAAATCTCGAGCCTCATTGAGTTCGGGTCAAAGAAAAAGTAGCCACCTGATCCATCGATATAGCGTTGATTTCCTCCTTTTTTCTGACGGAAGGAACCTCTGTGTTGTTATTAAGAAAAAGAACCGTTGACACTTTTTTTTGAAACGTGGCACTTTTTTTTCAGACATAACATTCCCGTGCTTCCCTAACAAAGGAACAAAAGTAAGGTCCTTTGTTTGTCGTAATTATTGTTCAACCATGGACTAACTAAGCTCAAAGGATTCGTCCCGTCAATTCTAACCAAACTGTGTAATTAGTTTTTATTTTCGTCTATATTTAATACTCTATATATACGTTTAAAGATTTGATGTGACCGAGAATTTTGAAAAACTTTGCGTTTTAGGATAGAAGTAAACAAGTCCTAAAATGCGCCTGGGACGACAGGGCCGGTCAGTCCAATGGAAAAAAAAAAGAAATTCCCTGGGCAGCCCACCAGGTCCAGACCACATCTCCCTGACGGCCCAGTGGCCCACTATCTCCCATGCGGCCTCCTGGGTGACGGCCTGACGGGCCTTGACGTGCGCCGCCAGCCAGCCGGCTACCCCGGTCAATTTGCGGCTGCGCCCCTTGTGCTCGTCCCCGTCCGCGTCGACCGGTTCACTGTCGGAGCAACCGAAGGAGGGCAGAGGCATCGTTGACTGTCTCGCTCGCCTGTCGCCTCGCCTCCCCGTCCGCTCCGCTCCCGTGCTTTCCCCTTTGCTCGCTCGCGGACCCCCGACCCCGACTCCGACTCCCAGCGGCGCACTCGCGCCAGCAAGCTCGAATCCGCACGCCGCCGCCGCCGCCCCCACGGCGCCCAGGTAACCGTCTTACCCTCTCGGTTCCTCGAAATACTTCTCGGATCCTCTCCACAGCGCGGAGTTCGTCAGGAAACCGTCCGTTCGATTCTTGGAGCTATGATTCGCGCCTCCTTCCTAGACGAGTAGATCCGGATTAGCCTGCGAGGACCACAACACCGGCAATTCGGCTGCTACCGCTGTCGCTAGTCGTGCGGGTAACGGAGGCGCAGCCCTGCGTCGTCTGCCTCCATAGCACGGGGGCACCCCTGATTGTGCAAGTCAAACAATGACGACGAGTCGCCTGCGCTGCTCGTGCAGAGCTTATCTTATCTGTAGCTTTACCATCTGTAGCTTTACCATCTCTAACTTACTGTCATGCAAATGGGAAATGTTTCCTAATCTGGCTAGTTTGCTTGTATGATGCCTACGGGAAATGATAGTGTTCCCTAAACTGGCTAGTTTGCCTGTATGATGCCTACAGCCCTACGGTACTTGCCATTTTTGTATGCCTATGCTTTATCTGTGAGGTGTGCTACTGTTTCTTTTGTGAGTATTGATTATGTCTTGTTGCTCAATTATATCAGGATCAGGGTGTTTGGCGTGCAGGGGTGGGCGGTTGGCTTCTGAGAACATGTAACAGGGGTTGATATGAATATAGGTTCCTTGAATAGCAGGTTCCTTAGCAGTTTGGCACTCCTTGGAGCCACTGAAGATTTCTCGTGCCCTTTGTCATTACCATTTACCTCCACACCTCCATTGAGTTAGAGGTATGCTGTTGTACTGATTTTCTTTGACATGATTTTACCATCCATGTAGTTTTGAAATTTCTGCAATATCTATGAAATGCGGCTTTTGAATGATTGGTTTAGGGTCTGTAACACTAATTCTGGTAGGAAGAGTTATGATGGAAAGACACTTATTTGTTGCCTCATTTTCTTTTAGATTTCTTCAATCTGTTGAGCCTTGTATATAAGGAAAAGAAATATTTTATGCATGTGATGGAAATGTAAGTTTGATGTCATGAGTTTTTTTGTGGCAATACATTGCTATTCAAGGTGTAAGGAGTAGGATCTCTTTTGGAGAGAAATGTTGGTGCTTCAAATCAATTGATATTTAGTTATTATTTTCTCATACTGCCTGGTTAACTCATTTATGGAGTGCTTTTGTTGAGAGTATTCTATGATGCATTCTGCCATTATGTGATCCTAGAAATTTGCATAAGATATGTATCATATGTTCATGAATTGTCAGCTCTAATTCAGAAAGGTAATTTAGAAGAAAGTATAATTGTTCTGACTTATGATAATGTCTTTGTTCGAAATATTAGTACTTTGAATTTTAGGTTATATCTACTATTTGTATATTAGTAACTTATGGATTATTCAAATTTACTCACCCAATGTATTGTGTTATTATACTATTTCAATCCCCTTGATATGTAGTCATGTATTTTATTCACTTCTGTGTTTCATATCTTTTGGGTAATTCTAACTATTTAATTGTCATGTCTTTCTGAATTTCCAGCATTTTTCATTGTATTTTCAGCTTCGGCGATGATGTTTGACAGTGCTCAAAATGCTCAATATGGACACAGAGAGTTTATTAGGTTGGTTCATTTGTCTGAAGGATACTTCTACCATGCTTTTGCATATGTTTCTTTTCTCTCTGGGAGTATAACATGTTTCATGTAGTATTGCCCTTTCCCCTGAAAGATAATATTTATGTACACTGTATGGCTGCAATAGTATATTCATAAACTGTTCATAGTTTACCATTTACCCTCTTCAGCTTCAACAGGTGCAAATTGTTTACTACTCTCTCTGATCCCAAATATAAGTCCATTTAGCTTTGTCCTAAGTAAAACTTTTGTAACTTTGATCACCAATAACTAAAAAGTTAGATTGATACCATGAATTTAATACTTTAATATTACTAGATTGTAATCATGCAACATATTTCCGTAATATGTAACTATTTTATTTAAAATAATTTATTCTTTATGATCAAAGTGCAATATTGGAGACTGTTACTTCAATATCCTAATGGACTTATATTTGGGGTTGGATTGAGTATTCTAGCTGTGGTATCCTAGAAATCTGGTTTTTATCCTGGCACTCTTTCATGTTTGAACAGGAATTGGTGCTTTACAAGCTAATAATTTTGGTCGGACCTGTGAGAGTTGCCTCATATTAGTGTTCAGGAGTGATGAAGTGAATGTTTGTGTCAAATGTCTTATAGACCTGAAACTTCTTTAGCTGCATGTGATTTCTAAGATCTTTGTATTCAATGGCTGGAGCCTTTTAATTTTTTATCTGTATCACCATATTTTTTGTAGGCTGGACGAGTCAAGTCCTAGATCATCTGTACCTTCTGAAGTGGGAGGCAGGAGTACCTTGAGGTTCAGCATGCCTGGATTTGGTTATGGTTCATTTAATGCACTAAGGTCTTTCTTGTCAGGGGTCCGGAAGGGCTCTGGAAGACTGAAGTCATTTAGACAGTCACTTACATCTGGTGCTCCTAAGACAGCTTTTGCGGAAGATCTTAAATCATATAAGAGAAATATATTCGATCCCCAGGACAAACTTCTCTTTCAAATGAACTGGGTTTTCTTCTCGTCTTGTCTTTTTGCTGTTGCAGTGGATCCACTATTCTTCTTTCTACCCATCATCAACACTCCAAACTGCATTGGTATAGATAAAAAATTGGCACTGACATCAACAATAATACGGACGGTTATTGATTTTGTCTACCTTATACGTGTGTGTCTTCAATTCCGCACTGCTTATGTCGCCCCGTCTTCTCGAGTGTTTGGAACTGGCGAGCTTGTGATTGATCCAATGCTAATAGCAAAGCGATACATTAAAAGTTACTTTGCGATGGACGTTGTTGCATTGCTACCACTTCCACAGGTACATCCCTTCTTGGTATCAGATAATGTACTAGTAATATATTAGTGTGTCAGCTGCAAGTTCTGGTCCATTTGGTTACCTTAGAAGTGAATGTTGGCAGATAATTGCAGATATTCAGCTTCAGCAACCAAAGCTCTGTCCTATTTTCCACAATGAGTAGAAGTCAGTTTCATTCGCAGAGAAGAAGCTGTGCTTTCTAACCTGCATTTTCTTAGTTTGGACGGTTTCTGATGATGCATTCAAGGATAAGTTTTATTCACCTATAGATAGACAGGACAACAATAAGCTATAAGATGGATCACAACATTGTAGTCAACATTATTCCTCGCGTCTCCAAATTGCTAATTCCCACAATTCAATCATCAATTTGAACACTGAATGTATACCTCACTGTAATTTAATACATTAAATTGTGGTCACCTTTAATCTCCTTTCTCTTCAACAACAATGCACATTTACGTTTCTGTGCATTTATTCCCAATCTGAAACATAAATTATTGTTTCACTACCTTGCATCCTTGTGCAGCGTGGTACTTTTACATGCATGCATAACTGCATAAGGCCGTCCCAAAAGCTGAACTTATGAACTTCTGTTCATAATCTGAAGCTTCCTTGGTTCTAATAATTTCCGAGCTTACCTTACACTATCTTGGTGGTTGACAGATTGTTGTTTGGAGATATCTCCACATTCCAGATGGCCCAGACGTACTGACTACGAAAACTGCACTGGTTTGGGTTGTTTTGATTCAGTACATTCCAAGGTTGTTTCGAATATTCCCTGTCACCACAGATTTGAAAAGAACAGCTGGTGTTTTTATTGAAACTGCTTGGGCTGGTGCTGCTTATTATCTGCTATGGTTTATGCTTGCTGGTCATGTAAGTGCTTCCATATGCTATGTACTACGTCAAGTATATTTTCCACATTCTTTATTAATCAAAAGGCGACAGCAGATGGTTGATCTTGGATATCTGACTACATTATTATCAGTGAGATCTTACCTGAGATTCTCTTATATTCTAAATAACTCATGACTTTAAAACACTCTGTTAATCGTGTTGCATATTCCAGTTGAAACTGTTTGAACTCTTCCACCATTATGTTACATTTAGGATGTAAAATGAGATCTTGTGCATATATTTTAAACATCTTCTTTGTTTGATTGATTGTGAACTGTTGTTCAAAGGTTTTCCTTCTTTTTTTCCTTTTTTTTTTGCGGTTGGTTTTCCTTTGTTGACTCATGTAAAAAAAAATGCTCCCTGTCAGCACTGTCCATCAAGATTGTTTCCCATAGTTTCTGTCGGCAATCATGCTTCCCATGGCTTATGTCACACCTTTTATACATGTTATCTCTGGCACAAGAACAATCATTTGTCTGCATTCGTTCATTGAAACAGCCTCTTGTAATTTTCTGTAGGTGTTTACATTTTTACCATGACTTATGCTGTAGTTTTTCTCTCTGTGTATACTATTTGTTGCAGAATGTTGGTACTTTGTGGTACTTTTTAACCATAGAACGTGAAGATGACTGCTGGCGTCAGTACTGTGATCCAAATACTGGATGTAATAGCAGCTACCTGTATTGCAGTAATAATCATCCGGGCAGCTATACTAGTTGGCTTAATAGTAATAGTACTCAAGTATTCAGCATGTGCAATGGCAATCAATCTTATGCTTTCAACTTTGGCATTTATGAGCAAGCACTGGTCTCTGGAATACTTGGTCCAGGAAATTTTATCTCAAAATTATGTTATTGCTTCTGGTGGGGACTGCAAAACCTGAGGTACTTAATTGCTATTTTTCATGAGATTTCTCATAACGTAGAATTTAAACGTGTTTGGATAATTCTGAAGCTGAACAATGTCCAGAAAATGAGCGCGGCTTGCTAGAAATGCAAGCTTGTTTTTCATATGTTCTTATAGGATGTCAAATCCAGTCTGTCACCCTTCTCTAAAGAAAGAAAAGAATCTACGTAGCTAATGTAGCTACTTATTATCTTGTGCACAATGTTCAGTTGAGATAAAAGTGTAGTAATATGTGGGAAACATTTTAGAATCTTAAGGTTCTATGAAGGAGGTATTGGATTTCATGTGCATTATATTAGATGAAGTTGCACACATAAAAACCAATAATCCAATATAGACTGATGTTGCATCTTCAAAACACGTAGATGGTGATTTTGGACGTTGGTTGTTTTTAGGAAGATATGAGAACCACATGAGTTGGAGCCAAAATTTAGATGAGATCTGTAGATATACTGTAGAACACGAGCTTTAGATTTGGTGACTGAGTAAAATCTGTTTTTATTTATAACTAAGATCTGTCCAATGTGTATATCTATTGTTGAGTATTATGATTTTCGAGCTAAAATTAATAATAAAGTTACAAAGACAGAAAGGTGGTTTTGATAACTTACAACATTATAAGCTGTGCTTTCTTTTAACTGTAGGATAACCCCCTGTATGTTTCTCAAAAATAAACCTTAGTAAAACACTCTGCAGGGTTCCATGCATTCCAGATAAGTAGTGGGGGAGCTATAGTAAGAGTTGGAAAGTGGTGGTTATATGTTGTCTATGTCTAATAGAATGGTAGTATCAATGCTTATGCAAGCATGAACCAAAGATGTGTGGGCACTCCAGGAAATATTAAATGTATGTCTTTGTACCACAGAATGTTCAACACATAAGAATCAGAAACTAATCGGTTTGCAGCTCCCCTTTTTTGGTTCAAGACTTCACATTTAGATCGTTATGTGAATTGACTGCTTGTGTTCTGGCTGTTGAAATATGCATTCTAGCTGTTGTAGGTTCACAAGATAGGCTTTCATCATTCTATGTTCTACTTTACTCTCATTATGCCTGCTATCTTAATTTCCATTTCCATTTGTCAGTACACTTGGTCAAGGGCTTATGACAAGCACATACACTGGAGAAGTGTTATTCTCTATTGCAATATGTGTCCTTGGACTAATTCTTTTTGCTCTCCTCATTGGTAACATGCAGGTAGAGTGATATGTTGTTTCCCTGTTTACTCTTTTAAGCCTATCCTCTTTCTTTGCTTGATTGCGAGTTGAATTTCTACAGAGCTACCTACAATCTGTTGCTATACGCCTTGAAGAGATGAGAGTTAAGAAACGTGATGCTGAGCAGTGGATGCATCACCGTTCACTGCCACCGGAAATCAGACATCGGGTGAGGAAGTATGAACGTTATCGGTGGTTGGAAACCAGGGGAGTAGATGAAGAAAGTTTGGTTCAAACTCTTCCGAAAGATCTTAGGCGGGATATCAAGCGTCATCTTTGTTTGGGCTTAGTGAAAAGGGTCTGTTATGGTGGCTCAAACTATTGTTTTCTGCTTTGTTCAGTCATTTCCATTTATTTAATATTCTCATTTTGTTTTTGCTACTGATAGGTGCCTTTGTTTGAAAATATGGATGAACGGTTATTGGATGCAATATGTGAGCGGTTAAGACCTGCACTCTACACAGAAAATGAATTCATTTTGAGAGAAGGTGATCCGGTGGATGAGATGCATTTTATTCTTCATGGTTGTTTGGAGAGTGTAACCACTGATGGTGGACGGAGTGGATTCTTTAACAAGGTCCAGCTAAAGGAAGGATCATTCTGTGGTGATGAGTTGCTCACTTGGGCATTAGATCCCAAGTCAGCTGCTAATTTTCCAGTTTCAAGCAGGACTGTCAAGGCACTCACCGAGGTTGAGGCATTTGCCCTATGTGCAGAAGAGCTGAAATTCGTGGCCAGTCAGTTCAGGAGGCTGCACAGCAGGCAAGTACAACACACATTCCGATTCTATTCCCAGCAATGGAGGACCTGGGCAGCTTGCTTCATCCAAGCGGCATGGCGCCGTTATTACAAGAGGAAGATGGCAGAGCAGCGGCGCAAAGAAGAAGAGGCGGCAAGCCGGCCAAGTAGTAGTCACCCTAGCCTTGGGGCGACTATCTATGCATCTCGTTTTGCAGCTAACGCCATGCGAGGGGTTCACAGGCTAAGAAGCAAGGCTGTCCCTACCATTGTCAGGCTGCCAAAACCCCCAGAGCCAGATTTTGGTGTCGACGATGCTGACTAACGAAACAATCACACTGAACTCGCTTGTAATTGTACTTTACCTCGTCTGTAGATTATGTACAAAATTCAATGACAGCTGCAGAAGATAATGTTTGTAAAGGTTTGTAACCACGCAAAGACAGACCATAACGGAGGTATATCCTGCTTGACGTTTATGGAAATGCAAATGTATTTTTGCCTGATTATATGAGTCCAAGTTTGCAAGCTGGAACCCGTATTTTCTGCGTGTTCTGATCTTTTGTTTCCTTCCGCGAAACGCCAGAGACAGATTGGGACATGAGAAACCTAAATTATAAAATTTTGAAAATAGAAATCCTAGGAAAGTAGAGAGATTGGGACATGAGAAACCTAAATAAAATACACATAAATCATGAGGATATATTTATAAGCTTCTAGAAGTTAAATTTATCTATAGGAAAATAAAAGGTATCTAGTAAAAATGGGAAAAAAATTAAGAACATTCTGATGAATGTCTATACATATTTTAATTTTTTTTGTACGATAAAAATATGAGAGACCAACGTGAATGTAACATACATGAATGATAATGCATTTTTATTGGTTGGATCTCATTTTTTTATTGTTAGAAATTTTAAAAAGGTTCTTTAACATTTATTACAATATTTTGGGAATTTCCATAACTTTTTGGATATTTTTTCATTTTCCTAGAGTCAAATCTAAAGCTTCTAAATATATTTTCATGAGACTTTTACTGGTTGGGTTTATAGTACCACAATATATCTCTAAGAGTTTTCTCATAATTTTTATATCTTATAATATATATATATATATATATATATATATATATATATATATATATATATATATTCTGTCTTTTGAAGACCTTATCAATTGTTTACTAGCATTTTTAATCAGAAAAATAATAAAAACCACTTTGAAAATCACTTCAAACAAGGATATTGATATATAATTTAAATGGTTGAGTGTTGAATGAGGCAGTTTGTCTGGTTTTAGAGGTAGAGGAAAAATCTAGACTTTCAAAAATGTTTTTAAACAACTACGATTGTTTAGAAAGTTATAAACATGTTTTTTTTTCAATAGATCTATCACCAGCAGCCGGTTTCTTTGGGCCGGGGGCGGGCAAGTGCCACTGCCATCTCGTCTCGCGGAACTGTAGGAATCGATCGACTGCGCCTTCCTCCGGCTCTGCTTTGTGAGATGCTCTTCCTCGTCCGGCGGCACCGCCGCCTCGCTCTCCCCTTCTCCACTCTGCCCGCGCCCGCGCCCGCCTCCAACCCCACCCCCACCCCCACCCCGCCCTCCTCGCTCGACGCCTCGGCGGTGCTCGAGACGCTGTCCCTCTACGCCAACGACTGGCGCCGGGCGCTCGACTTCTTCCACTGGTCCGCCTCCCCCACCGGCGCCAACTTGCCCCCGACCGCCGCCACGCTCGCCCGCGCCGTCGATATCCTCGGCAAGCACTTCGAGTTCCCGCTCGCCACCTCCCTCCTCCTCTCCCACCACGATCCCGAGGACCCCGCCTTCCTCCGCCCCGCGCTCCGCGCCCTCCTCAACCGCCTCGCCGCCGCCAACCTCGTCGACGACGCCCTCCGCGCGTTCGACTCCACCGCCGCCTCCATCGGCCTCCGTGACGAGGCCTCCTTCCACCTCCTCGTCGACGCGCTCTGCGACCACCGCCGCGTCGACGAGGCCGACCACCTATGCTTCGGCAAGGACCCGCCGCCGTTCCCGCCGGGCACGAAAACCCACAACCTGCTCCTCCGTGGGTGGGCTAAGACCCGCGCCTGGGCGCGTCTCCGCCAGCTGTGGTTCGACATGGACCGCCGCGGCGTTGCCAAGGACCTCCATTCCTACTCGATATACATGGATGCCCTTGCTAAGTCAGGCAAACCGTGGAAGACATTCAAAGTTTTCAAGGAGATGAAGCAGAAAGGCGTTCGAATCGACACCGTTGCTTACAACACTGCGATCCATGCTGTTGGGCTCGCGCAGGGCGTCGACTCTGCTGTAAGGTTGTACAGGCAGATGGTTGATGCTGGTTGCAAGCCGAATACTGCCACTTACAATGGGATTGTCAAGTTATTCTGCAAGGAGGGTAGGTTCAAGGAAGGGTATGCGTTTGTTCAGCAGATGCACAAGACTGGCTGCAAGCCCGACGTGCTCACATACCATTGCTTTTTCCAGTTTTTGAGCCGTCCACAGGAGGTCCTTGGACTGTTTGAGAAAATGCTTGAGAGGGGTTGCCAGCCAAGGATGGATACATATGTCATGCTTATTAAGAGGTTTGGGCGCTGGGGGTTCCTTCGGCCAGTGTTCATTGTGTGGAAGGCAATGGAAGAGCAGGGTCTTAGCCCGGATGCATTTGCTTACAATGCACTTATTGATGCGTTACTGCAAAAGGGTATGGTGGATTTGGCTAGGAAGTATGATGAAGAAATGCTTGCAAAGGGACTCTCACCTAAGCCAAGGAAAGAGCTGGGGACTAAGTTGCCAGAAGCAGAGTCTGATAGTGATAATGCATTAAACGGTGTGCTTTGATTTCTGTGAGCTAGACAGGGATGAGCATTATCACGTTCTTATGAAACAGTGATTTGAATATGCTCATTTGTTCCCAAATATAGGCTGCTTTTTTATTGAAGGAGGTCTAATATGAATTCATGGATTTTATATGGATTTGGAGGCAGACTGGATCATATTGCATTGCTGTCAATTAAGGTTAGGTTTTTATCTGGCAAATATGTGGAAAGAGCTGGGCCTCCAGAGATTGATGTGTTTCTGGAACCATAGGTGGACATGGTCACATGTGTAGGAAAAAAAATTATGATATGCTCATGGGCCTCCGCCAAGTTGACATAAGAAGTGGATGAGAGGACCAAGAAGAATCAGCAACGAAGCAAAGCCATGTAGTTTGTAAAAACTATGGTCCCTAGTCAGGCAGGTTCAGCTTGCTAAACAGCCTCATGGTGAAACCTGGAGCAGGAATACTGCAGGTATTTATTCAACCAAGTCGGCATATATCAGACCCAATTTTAGCTCATTTGTTACTGAGTTAAATTTGGATGAAAGTTGAAACACGGAACTTCAGATGAAGTGCAAAACTTCATGTGGTTGCTCTTTCAGTGAAGTCTTCACAGCAGACAATCTGCTTGCCAGGGGATGAATGGCAATCATGGCATGCAAACTCAACTTGGTACTTAACTGCCTGTTTGTAACAGATTTGGTATGCAGTGGCAACTTGGTCAGGTATAGATTCTCTTGAGCCACAAAATGCTTCACAAAATTTGAGAAACTGGTGACACAAGCTTTATTGAGGGAAGTACCATGCAGACCTGTGAGGAGAAAATTCAGAATAAATATGTTTGGATGTTTGAAAGAATCTGGCGAATTTCTGAGCAGCTTGGAGGACATTGGCAATTGACATGCCATGTACTGTGTTGTCAACAATCCTGTAGGTAGTCTGCATCGCTGGCTTTGCTTACTCTTGTCAATCTTTTCAGTAGTGTCGCTTTCTTTTCTTTTCCTTTTTTGGTTCTAGTTTTCTTAGCCAGCCATACCACCTTTGTAATTTGACTCACTTTAAAGAATCGGCAGAGAACCTGCCATTTTCTGCTAAACAAAATAGTTGAGGAGATCTGTGAACAATGTGGAATTTTCATGCACTTGGGGAAAATTTAATGATTTATGTTGGAAACTTCCAAAATGTTACTAGATGTCTTGCCTTAGGCCTTAAGGAGTTTGTTGCTAAGAAGTGAGATGGAATGAGTAGTAGTTGCTCCTAGGATTATCAGTCAGTTATTGTATCCTTGCTTCCCGAGAATCCAAGGAAGGATATAAAGGACATAAATACATCATTAATCCAATTATCTTTTGAAGTGTAGAAAAATGCAACATCTTTCTCTTAGATCAAGCTGACACCATGCATAACTTGCTCAACTTCGACAGAATGGTTCATACATTGTGTTTCTCTTAGTCAAGCTACTACCATGCATAACTTGTTCAACTTCGACAGAATGGTTCAGACATACAGAGAAATAGGTTCAGTATATGTTTTTTTTGTCTCTATATATAGTACTATTGTACCACACTATTATCTACAAATAACTGAGTCCAGGCAATCGTGAATCAAATTGCTGTCAAATTGTTCAAATATAAATGCATGGACCCTATGTAATACGATCATATTGAATCTGTATGTGACATGCATAATCTCGATCGACCATGTGTCTCCGGGCGTACATATGTAGGTCCATGGATTCCGCTGTGCTGCTTAATGCTTGTTATATATCAACTTATCCACCAAACTGTCGACAGCCTCACCAGAACGGCAGCGTGCTGTTCCTGCTGCCTTGTCCGGCCACGGGCACGTAGGCACGGCCTGCTCGCCTCCCGGTACGCTACGGGGCGCTCATGGCCCCCA
The DNA here is from genome assembly GCF_000003195.3 of Sorghum bicolor. Lineage (NCBI taxonomy): Eukaryota > Viridiplantae > Streptophyta > Magnoliopsida > Poales > Poaceae > Sorghum > Sorghum bicolor. Next base: position 57,878,179 of record NC_012875.2, read on the forward strand.
TGTCTGCAGGCGCGCGTACCGGCAGCTACCACACTGTCTCTCCCTGGCCTAACGACAACTTGCCTGAGATCGAGACGGGTCCTGCAAGTCCGTGTACCATGCATGTACGCAGCAGGCAAGGTGATCGAGCTAGCTGTAGGTCGCGTATCGCCGATGAACCGTACCGTTGCACCTGTGGCCTGTGCGGGGAAAATCCGTCTGGCCGTCGGCCGCGTGGGGCCGGGCGGCGTGGCTGGAGCCGTCCGTGCAGTCCGTATCGGCCGGGACCGGGCCATGCGTCGATCGATCGATCGGGAGAGCAACGCAGTAATGGCGCCGTGCCGACGGCCTGGGACATGTCGACGACACGCGAGGCCCCCCCGCGACCACGGCGCGTGCGTGCGTGCGAGCATGCAGCGACGGGCGCCTCCGGCCGATTCGATCCGCTGGATGGCGCGCTCGCGGCGGCCGTGCGGTAACGACGTTGTCCCCGGACAGGGCGGCGTGCGCGCGGGGCGACAGCGCGGCCAATTGGCGATGGGCCATGCATGGCCAAGGCCAACGACCCGTACTCGGTCGGTAGGGGCGGTAGTACAGCGAGTCGGCGTCAGCGCGCGGCGCCGTGGAAAAAAACGAACGCACCTGCTGCTGGGTGTCACTGTTCCGTGCGCCGCCGGGCTCCACGCACGGAAAGGTCCACCGGCCGGCCGGCTCGCCACCTGAGATATGTTTGTTCACACGAGCCCCCTCGATCGTTGTCATATCAGAATCGGATCTGCGTGAATCGTGATCTAGGCGTGTCTATCACTCTCATTCACGACCGCCAAGATGCACGACGTGAAAAGGATCGACGATATGATGCTCTCCATCGATCGATCATATCCTTGGTGGTTACACTTACGGTGACTAATTGCACATATGTTAGACCGTCAGATCATGCCACGCACGAACTGAATCCTCCGGCGCATGGACATGCGCGCGTGCGCGTACGTGCCATATTCAGGCAGGCAATGGCGTGCGACGCCGTCGGCGACACGGCGCGGCGCGCACGATGCTCGTCCACGCCGGACACGTTCCTTTTGACTGTCCGTCGACGGAGCAAGCTAAGCCGCCGCCAGCCGGCCGTGGCGCCGCGATCGAAAGCGGCGTAGTATCATGCCGCCGTACGGGTAGCTAGGTAACCACCAGCAAGACCCATATGGCCACTTGCATGCATGCCTGGCCGCGCGCCACGACGACGACGACGGTGATCGATCTGATCTCCATGACCTCGCACCTATCGAGATCCATCGGGATCATCCAGGCGTCGATCGCCGTGGTGGCTTCCTAGTTGCGTCACATCGTGTTCGTGACAGCAGCAGCTTGTGGCTCCCTATTCCTGCGACACTGCAGTGGCAGCAGGGCAAGATCCGGCCGGTCACGGATCTATCGATCGATGAACTGTCTCTGGTTGATCTGATGGGCAGGGAGCGACGGAGAGAAGACGACGTGTTTGTAGGTGCGTACCGTCGGCCTGCCCTCAAAACAGCTGGGCTCCTCGAATCGACGGGCTAACCGCTGCCAGTGCCTGCAACCCACAGCGGCCCGCTCTCCTGCCTCCGTCCACAGAGAATACAATTCTCACATTTTTGATAAGTCAAATGGTTTAAACTTTGACTACGTGTTCCTCATAGCTTAACTGCTCTTGGGGCAAATTTGAATCCGGGTAATAATCCGACCAAGGATTGTATTCCAAATTGTATTGATGTTCTGGTGGCCAATACAAAATTGTATTGATTGTATTCCAAATTCTGGCATCAGGTCATGAGTAATGGAAATGTTCTCCCATGTTAAAAAAATGAAAAAAAGTGCTACTCATTAGACAAAATAAGTACCATTAGATTAGTTATAGAATATATTTTTATAATAAATTTATTTAGAAATATAAATGCTAATATTATTTACTTTAAACTTAGTCAAACTTAATATAGTTTGACTGGCCTAAGTATACGTAAACTCGGTCGGTTCTTTGACCTTGCTGATTTGGCGTTAGCAGAGAGTCTAGAGTAGGGATGAAAACGGATCGGATCGGTGCGGGTAATACCTTTCCCATATCCTAATCCGCTTTTCTTTGTCGGATTCGGTGCGGAGCGGATAATACACGGATGCGGATGTGGATACGGTTTTTTTCGGTAGTCGGAACTGGTACGGATATGGAGCGGAAACGGATCGGAGACGGATTTTAATAGTCGAGTAACATGTGCATACATAGAGAATTATATGCTTATCAAGAATTTATTTAGTACAGAACAAGAATAGGCAATAGATAATAATCTTGCATTGCATTCCATGTTGCTGCTCTCACACTAATAATTAACACTTTACATGATATCTTCACTAAAAAATAATAAGTTATTAGCCAATAAATAATAGCATCTAGCAAATTTCTTAATTTAAAAATTAGAACATTAAACAAACACATCATAAAATACAAGTCCTCATATAACAAACTTTTTAAAATCCTAAATTTTTTAGTCTTGGAAGAGAAAACCTTCGGATATCCTATTTTGAACATCGGATAATCCGCATAAAATTTGCGGATAATCCATATCCGTCGGATTTTACCTATTCCATATCCTACCCTGTATCCGCAGACAATCGGATTCGGATTACCCGTATCCGCACGGATGTTAAAAGTTCTTCTTCATATCCTCGAAATTCGGATTCGGATCGGATCGGTTCGGAGAATTATCCACACCACTTTCATGCCTAGTCTAAGCCAGCGGATAATGCTCGTAGCCTAGAGTCCTACACACACAAGGCCGCGGGTGGTGCAGTGCAGGAGCAGCCCCACGAGCCGATCAACTATCCGCGTCAGACGTCCAATCGATCCGGCGCGCATCAAAAACCGCGAGCGCGCGCGTCGTGGCCGGGCGACCCGCACCATGACCGGGCCGGGCTCGCCTTGAGCCACCAAGTGGCACAGTGCAACAAAGCGCGCCTCCGTCCTCGGCCGCTCGCCCCATGAGGCCATGACTCCACGAGAAGAGGAAAAAAGGTGACTTCCTTTTGCGTCGTGCGCCGCGTTGCCCCATCGACCGTCCGTCGACTGGAGACACGAGATGACTGGACGGCCTTTGCGCCTGGCTAGCTAGTAATTGCCGTGACCACCGTTTCTTCTTCGTCGTCGTCGTGCGGACATGACGTTCTACAGGGACTCTTTTGACCACCTGCACGTACGCATGCGTCTCCACTCTCCGGTGATCGGTTCGTACGGTGAGATGAGCGGCGCGGTGGTACTGGATGGAAGAAACACATCGTTGTTACGTTAATGCCAACCAACGATGCCCCGTGGGGTGTCGATTGTATGCCAGCCGGCAAATTGTTGAAGCCTCGCATCAGGGGCGTACGTACACGTACACGTACGACGCACGGCTACTGTCTACAACCGTACGTGTGCCTGTGTGATACGTACAGCATGTCGTCGATCGCAATATGCGTGGTTGCCGCCGCCGGGCTGCCGGGCCAGCATGCATGCAGGCCCGTGCCCGTACGTGAATACATGCAGCTTAGGCTAGACCGCTAGCTAGCTCACCTCTGTTCCGGATCATGAGATGTACTACTGTGTAGTATAGTTCAGGTTCAGGAGACACACGCACACAACAGGCATAATAGTAATTTGAAGGAATGTTTAGGCAGGTAATAAGTAGCGTAGCTAGCTAGCACTGTACTGTACGTGCACAGGAGCGCGCGGCGCGTAAGGTAAGGCCTTGTTTCATCCTGAAAACCAAAAAGTTTTCAAGATTCTCCATCACATCGAATCTTGTAGCACATACATAAAATATTAAATATAGACGAAAACAAAAACTAATTATACAGTTTAACTGTAAATCATGAGATGAATCTTTTAATTCTAGTTAGTCCATGATTGGATAATATTTGTCACAAACAAACGAAATTGCTACAGTACCGAAAACTTTTTACTTTTCGAAACTAAACAAGGCCTAAGCTTCCACGCGCGCGCGGCGTGCGTGCCCGGTGCCCTGGCTTTGAACAGCATCTGGTCAAAGGCGCCGTCGGGATGGATGATGGATCGGGATCGGATCTCTCTTCCCACCTGGACTCATCAGTCAGAGCAGTGACACACACCCCTGATCGATCGGCTGATCCACACCACACAGCGAGGAAGAGCTTTCAGCTTTGAATCGATGAGCCTACGATACGCCTATGCCTGCATTCCCCAGTGAGTGCCCCCTGGTACGGTGGCCAAGTTCCAACGTGCCCAAACTCCCACGCCCACCTGGCCAGGCCAGAGGCCACACTGCGCCAGTACACTCCCAATTACCTGGGCCTCCACTTCTCCTTCCAACATCGGCACCGGTTCTTTTTACACGCCAACTTTTACCACACATGCTTTGCCACAGTCTATGCTCTTCAAGTCCTCATCATACAAACCTGATCTCGTTTAGTAGTTTTTTCAAACTTACTTTTAGCTAGGGGAATCCTTTTAGTTAAACTAAACTGGAGTACATTTAGACCTTGTTTAGTTCACCCCAAAAACCAAAAACGTTTTAAGATTCCTCGTCACATAAAATCTTACGGCACATGACAAAAATAAAAACTAATTGTATAGTTTATCTGTAACTCACGAGATAAATGTTTTGAATATATTTAGTCTATGATTAGACAATAATTGCCAAATAAAAACAAAAGTGATACACTACCGAAAACTAAAAAAAATTCGGAACTAAACAAGTCCTTACTACTCCGTAAACTAACACTCCAAGGCCTTGCTTAGTTCTAAAAAATTTTGCAAAATAGGAATAGTACCAATTTCGTTTGTATTTGACAAATATTATCCAATTATGTACTAACTAGACTCAAAAGATTCGTCTCGTCAATTTCGACCAAACTATGCAATTAGTTTTTATTTTTGTCTATATTTAATACTTTATGCATGCGTCTAAAGATTTGATGTGATAAGAAATCTGAAAAATTTTGCAAAATTTTTTGGAAACTAAACAAGGCCCGACTGACACGAATAGCTGGGAGAAGGGGACAGGGTTCTTGATCATTACAAAAGCATGCAGCTGCTAGTACAAGCAGGGAAGCTATAGCCACAGTACGGTCCAGTACAGTTCAACCCTCCATTATATACGAGTAGCCGGCCAGTAGGAGCATTGTATTTGAGTCCTTTCCAGTCACCAGAGGATCTTGTGTGGATCTAAGGCCGCGCATTATTATTCTAGTGTTTTTTCATTCTGATGTGCGTGCTGCTGTTTGTTCACGTACGGTAGGGCTTTAACTAGGGCCTTGTTTAGTCCAAAAAAATTTGCAAAATTTTTCAGATTCCCCGTCACATCAAATTTTTAGACACATGCATGAAGTATTAAATATAGACAAAAATAAAAACTAATTGCACAGTTTGGTCGAAATTGACGAGATAAATCTTTTGAGCCTAGTTAGTCCATAATTGGACAATATTTGTCAAATATAAACGAAAGAGCTACAGTGTTGATGTTGCAAAATATTTTGGAACTAAACAAGGCCTAGTTTTTAATGGGTTTATTAGTGTAGGTCATGTCAGTAACAGTAAGGAGTGAGTAATATAATCCTGCATGTCCATGGCCAAGAGACAGGGCGATGTGCCGGTCCGAAGGAGAACCGCGAGATCAGGTGGTACAGGCATTGTTTGCTGTATGAGCGGCATTGACTCGGTTGGGAATCGGGAGCTTTGCCTTGGGAACGAAATTTGTTCAAACTAACGTACACTCCCTTCTCATTCTTTTTGTTAGCCCATGCGTCGTGCGCACGTACCATACCACCACAACAATGTCTTTAGTTATTGCAGTTCCTGCTACATACTCTATCACCATAAAAAAAAACATCCTTTTAAAAGGGTGGTACTCCTTTCGTTCGTTTTTAGTGAGAAAAAAGAACTGACTTTAATAAACAATCACGTTCCCACCAAATTAGTTCAGTGACATACTCCCTCCATTACAAATTAAAAGTCATTCAAAAAATCTTGTAAAGTCAAAACATCTTAAGTTTGACCAAAATTATAGATAAAATTTTTAAAATTTACAACATCAAATAGGTATACTATGAAAATATAATTAATAAAAAAAATCTAATGGTACTTATCATAAATATTATTATATTATCATATAAATTTAGTCAAAATTGAGATTTTTTTTAACTCTTCAAGATTTTTAGAATGACTTATAATTTGAGATGTAGTGAGCAGTATAAACTATGTTCACATTTAAATGCATTTTTCTTGCTATAATATTGTTTTAATAGATTAACTATATCAACAAAATATTACTATAGTAATCATTTATGGGCAATGATCGATTTTGAACCGTCAAACTATTGTCTACTAAAAACAGGGATACAAATGTAATTCTAGCACGGAACCAAGTTAAATTGTTTTAATTTAACTAATTATAAAAAATATTAACATTTATGATATCAAATAAGTAGCATCTGATTTGTCGTATGTAAGATGTATATTCATAATATACTTATTTGACGTCATAAATGTTAATATTTTTACCTATATATTTGGTTAAACGTTAGACACTTCAATTAAGAATAAATCTAAAATTGTACGTATCTTTTTATACAAAAGGTAGCACTGCTAGGAAGTAAACTAGGTAGATGGTTTACTTAAGTCGGCTGAATTTTACTAATAAAAATAGTTGTGATAACTAGTTTGCATGGTTAGCGAAAGGCCTCTCACTGAGACAGTTAGAGCGTTGTCTTTGGTTCGATTCCCGATAGGAGCGAGTTTTAGGTTGAAGGTAAAAAAATTCACTCATTTGTCCCACAGCCAAACCACAGGTTAAAAGGCTGGCCTGGTTCTCATAGGGCAATGGAGCCCCTGTGTAAGGGTGGAGCAGAGGTTCGAAGGTCTTTCTTGACCTGTGTGAGAAGTTCTTTGTATCACAATAATAGACAGGAAGATGTTTTACCACTTTATGTCATTTTTTTAATTTGCATGGTTGGAGCATGTTAATTAGTTCCCCAAAATTCTTTATTTTTTTTGAAGGAACTGGACAGGTCAAAGGCCTCTACAGGAATTTATTAAAAACAAAGGTTAGAAAGCCTTACAAAAGGGAAAAAAGCTTCAAACAAACTACCAAGGAAACAAAAGAAGGGAACTTTAAGAAACAAAAAAAGAAGCAAAGAAAACTAAAAGCATTACTTTCGGCTGAGAACTTAACTGTACTCAATTTCATTCAATTATTTCATAACACCATTGTTCTAGCACTTCTGATGACTGCCAATATGTAGGAACAGAAATGGTTTGCAAATGTCACCAGGTAGCTGCAATATCTGGCTATATATCAGAGTTATAACTAAAAAAAATGTTCAATCTGTGCTTACATCAGAGAATGTAGTCATGTAAAGTTGAAGTCAACAGTAGCTTCCTCAAGACCGCCGTTAGTTTTATTCCTATAAAGAGAGTATCCATCCAAAAGTCAAAAGGTTGCAGTCCACCTACTACTTCTGAATCAGTTACGGTAACATTTCTGAATCCAACCGTACTTGCAAGCAGCAGGGACCATCCCACCTCGTCTTCTGCTAAGATTCAGAAATCAGAGTTTGGATTTCTGAGCAGTGGTCACAAGCATATCAAACCTGAAAAGACTCAGCTCTTGCAGGTGAGTTTCTAACAGTAATCAGGGGCAGCATATACCTACTGCGTGCTCCATTGTAGGAGTAGTTTTATAACTGCGTCACGACAAGCAAAGTGAGATACTATATAAATTAAACTAGCACCAAGTTCTAATTTGGAGGGAACATCCTTCCTTAAAAAGTGACAGCCCAACCAAAACTCAAGATACAGCCACGGTACATCGCTGGATTAAAGAATTGCCTTCGATCCAGCGTTCCTAATTGTTTTTTAAGCTGCCTGCTGCCCTTAATATAATTGGGGAGAGTTTGACATGTCAGTGCTCCATCACTGCAGTGGGCAAGGCCGGGGAGACCACTGCCGGTGTATATATATACAGGCGCCTGAGGTCACTTGGCCTCAGCCTTGCCGATTGCTCCTCCCACTCCATCCTACTGCTCGATCTAGCTACTTCACATCCAGCAGCAGGATAAACCACCGCATCTGGTTCTTCAATCGATTTGTTTGGATCAGCACAGCACAACACAGCACAGGAGGAGATGAAGATGAGGACTCCTGCTGTCGCCTTTGCTGCTCTTCTGATGCTGCTGCTTCTGGGTACAAGAGCACATGGTATGCTTTGCTTGCTTCATGCATGGCCATCTCCTCCATTAGTGCGTGCTCCTTGTGAGGTGTATCCGCCCTGGACTGATCTGACCATGCATATTTCCTCTTTATTTCTCCAAGCAGGAATCAGGCTGGATAGGCAGTTGCATGAAGCAATCAACAGCAAGGTCAGTTCAGTATACATATACCACACACACGAGCTAATTTAGACCAGATTTGCAGTTTTGCTCATTTTTGCTGTGTTCTATCTGTGCCAATCATCAGAAGATGGCCGATTCCAAGGCCGGCGATGCCAAAGCATCCATTGCTGGCGACGACTCGGTGAAGAAGCACTGCACTCCCGATGGGCGTTGCTCAGGTACAACGAAGCAGATGACCCCTACTCCTGTTGTTGCCAGGGATAGCGAAGTGATGATCAGTGCGCATGCGGCGCCGAGGTTCCATGAGGATTACTATGGGCCAAGTGGCCATGAGCCTAATCACCACTGATCAAGCTGTTCGAGCAAACCATTTCTAGCTACCTCTACCCTTTTTCTTAGCCTAGCTACCCGTAGTCGTTCTTCTCTCTCCATACTTCATCATCATCTTGGCTTGGAGAATGTAAAGGGAGAAGCTAGCTAGCTAGTTGTAGTTCTGTTCCGCACCAGGTCAATATCTCTGTTATGCTATGTATGAGTACTTGTAATCTAGTTGATCTAAGCACATTTTAGCTCTGCACACAGCTTTGGTCTTTCCTGCTCGGTCTTTTCTTCATATATTCTCTCTGTGGATGCTTGAATTATTCACGTGCGAGACCAACCCACGGTTCCACTCTCTGCACAGCATGTAACGGTACTAGCAAGAAATAGGAAATTCAGCATGTCAGTCGGCGGCTACAGCTATGGCTAGGCATTAGTACAGTAACATTTTACACACAACCCTTTTGGTCCCGTGCAGTAGTCAATTGCATCAAGTTGAGACATAGAATACGCTAGGCAAAGCTTTTGGCATCTCTTTTACCTTCCGTACCAGTACACCAACTTTTTAATGTAACAGGTGGTTTATTTTGTAACCTTTGATTGATGTTGCAGGAAAGGTGAAAAAGGCACTGGCGCACCCTGAAGCAGCAGCGGAAGCGAAGCAGCAGGTCAGTGTGTGCATTTTCAGGCTTAGCTAACTTTCAGCCACCACCTGAACATTCTCACAGTGTCATGCATGGTATGCATGCACACTGCTTCTCATGCATGGTAACTTACTTCTTGGATATCGATCTACTTATGTGCAGAAGAACAACTCGACGGGAAGCGATCACCGCAGCAGCACACCGGTGGACGGCGAGGCCACCTCGCAGCAAGGGCGGCGTCACGAAGCGGCGGCGGAGGCGACGACGCCCGCGGCTTCTTCTTCCTCCCCGGCCCCGCCAGGCGTGCCGCGGCAGCGGCAGACGTACCCGGACATCATGGACATCGCCGGCATGGACTACTCGCCCGCCACGCGAAAGCCTCCCATCCACAACTGAACGCCGGCCGGCCGGGGGCCGGGCTTGGTGGGCTACGAATCAAAGATCAGCAGCAGCACGTGAGTGGTGCACGCAGCACAAGTACGAGCTATAGTGGCTAGCTACACAGGTCTACGTTCTCAGCTAGTGGTGCTTGCGACTGGCCTATTAGCTTTGTTTGTTTGTTTGTTTGTTCATTAGATTAGCTGCTAGCCGTAGTAGCTAGTGAGTGCTCGACCCGGTCCGGTCAGTCCTGATCCTGAATAGAATAGCGCGCGTACAGTCTAGTGACCCACTCGATACTGGACAGCATCGCAGGAAATGCTGCACCTTTTGTGACGACGATACTACTAGTACAAAAGCTTGCTTGGCGTTTTTCATCTCGAGTCCCCCGCGGACCGACGACGTAATGTAACATGCCTGCCTCTCACTGCATGCCCTTTATTTGTAAACTCTGATCCGCGATCTAGCTATAGTTTTTGACCGCTACTATGCTGTACGTACTCATCTTGACCCATCGACTCTGTAGTAATCTGCTCGTGACTAATTTGTGAGTAGCCAAATTAAAGCTTCCAATCAGACCAGGGGACGACGGGTTGGTGCGGCGGTCGGCCGGCGATCGACAGTGAGCGATCTGCCACATGCGGCTGTGCGCGATCGAGTAATTAGGCGGCCGGCCGGCCGGGCGGTGGGTTAAGCGGCCGTAGCGGCGGCGTGCGGAGGCCCCGTGAGTTGCTGGCCGGGTTAGCCGTGGGGGGCACGTTCCTGTCGCGCGCCCGCCGAGCCGCGTCGCTTTCCGGCAGGGCGGCGAGGCCAGCCGGCTAGGGAGCACAGGCAGGGACGTACGCGCGCGCCACCCCCGGCGATCGCGACGCGGTCCGCGCGCGGGGCGGCAGCGTGGTGGAGGTGGAGCCTGCAGCGCGCGCGCGCCCGCGAGGGCGAGGCCGCGACGCGAAAGCCGGGCGGCCGGGACAGCGAAGCGGAACGAGGGCGCCGTGCGCACGGCCCACGGCCGGGAACTCGCCGCTCGTTGCTCGCGCACGCGTTGACGAGCACGCACGCACGTACGTACGTGCTCCGGACGCCACCATATTACGTGACGGCGCGGCGCCGCTGCGTGTGCTAACCTGTCTCTGTCCGTCGACCGCGCCATGCTCGCGTACGCTACGCCACCGGGCGCGCAAGTCCGCCGCCGGCCCGTAGAAAAATACTGCGCCACGGCACGGCACACATGCGGGCATGCACAGAGCATGATGATGATGATGATGATATTACCGGACGGGCAATGGGATGCTGCGTGCGTGACTGTTACCACTGTAACGACGACTAGAGGCTGTTGCTTTTTTTTGATACGAGGGATCTTCTTCATTTCCATTTCATCAACAGAAATACAGTTCATACAAAGAGTTTAGAGAGGATCAGAAATCCAGACACCGACGCTTACTACTATTCGAAAAGGACTATCCATTGTACTGTAACGACGACCAGAGGCTGTTACTGACGTAGTACCCGCTACAGCTCTCGATCGATCGGGTCTTGAGTCGATCTTGACTCCTCTGGCGCGGCACATGTACGCACGCATGCATGATGCGTGCTTTGGGACGTGTATCTACAGTAGTCATCAAACCAGGAGCAGTCATGCAGGGTAGTGGAAGAACCGGCCGGGCCGGCGGCCGGCCGGACGGAACGCGCGCGTATAAATTGCCTTCGATTCAGCTCTGACGGTGGAGCCTTTGTTTAGTGCTTCACACTGTAGTCTGTGCTCGCGTTTTTTGTATGGCTGTACGCTGACAACCACCTGACGATGTTGATGATTGCCTGCCCAGCTGCCCTGACTGCGCCGTTCTGATGGTTCGGAAGCGAAGCGAGAGATAAACAAGTCGCAGAGGCGGGCCGGGCATCGCGGAACAAGAAGGATGGATAGAATTTCTTCAGCGAGCGCCCATCCTGCTACTCGAATGCATATCCTATCTTGCTCGATCAGAGATCAGAGAAGACTTGAGAACCTCCTGTTGTTGTTTTTTGCAACATATAAAATACTCGCGACAAAGAGGAAAACCAAACTGTCTCCTTGAATATACTAGTATTACTGTATTATGCTGGATTGCAGCGGAGGACGCACAGAGCGTCTCAGAGCAAGGAATGGGTACAAAAAAAGGTTCAGAGTTGAATGAGGCTGTTCTATTTTAGACTACCAAACCTCATACCAAAAGAGTGCAATTTATACTTGAACCGAAGCAAAAATTCTTAAATTTGACTACATTTATAGAAATTTAAATCCTCACAATAGATTTACTATGACGATGCATTTTATAATTAATCTAATAAATACTTCCTCTTTCTACATCTCGAAGAGTCAAACAATCTCGAGTTTAATTTTCTTTTTGTAGAAAATAGCATATTGAAATCTGTATCTCTAAATAGTTTTGTATAAAAATACATGGCACGATTAATTTAATGAAGTTTATTTGGTACCATAACCTTGGTACACTTTTTATATATTTAGTCAACTTGATTGACTTTTTAGAAAGCGAGACATGTACTTATTTTGGGACGAAGGGGGTATTTGATATTATAAATATTAACATATATTTACATTGATTTAATTTAATCTAAAATTTTGAATCGTCAGAAACAGAGACAGAGGGAGTAATTTGGATGGGAGACCTATTTTTCCATTTGCCAAAGTCAAACCAAACATAAACTATCTCCAACAAGAGACCTATTGCAAGACCCAAACCTAAAATGAGTATCTAACAGAGTACCTATATCCTCTAACAGAGTATCCATGCGAGGTATAACCTAAATATGAGTATTCTCTTTCATAGAAACTTATTTTTGTAGAAAAGATTTTCTTTTGGGTCCTATTGTTAGAGAAGACCAAAAATAAAAAATTGAATCTTTTACTCTTGTACTTTAAGGTGTTATTGTTGGAGATAGGAACTGGAGTGTGAGAGGAGAACCAAAGATTGGTTCACTGTGTTGTAATAAAAAAGAAAAAACAGATTGATTCACTGGACGGCCCGGCGCCCCGGCCTAGACTTTTTGAGAGGTCGCGCCCCGTGACTCTGGATTGGGCCGAATGTATGGAATGACTGGGCCGAGCAAGCCTGGAGATGCAAATGCAATGCATGCGCAGCCGAATCGATCGCTGCTATTTTTGGAGGTGCCCCCGTACCGCTCAATCGTGTTTCCTGTTGCTATTTCTGGCATGGAGGCGCGGCAGCAGGTCGGTACCCTCCTCCGTCTCCGTCCGGCCCTCGCCACCACCGCACTCCCATCTCAGATGGGAGTGCACAAGAGGAGCATTCGGCAATCCGGTCTCCATCCACCAGCCGGATCCCCCTGAGAATTCCCACCCACCCCCGAGGGCGTCGTCGGGTCGTCGGGGCCAGCTGTTTCACACGCCAAGGCGGCGAGACGGCCGGCATTTCGTCGTCCGATGGCGCCGGCCTCCTCCTCGCCCGCCGGCGTCGCGCGTCTCGTCCTGCTCCTGCTCCTCGCCGGCGCCTCCGTCGCGCACGGCTCGTTCCAGGCTAGGCGTGCTCTGTCAGGTGCGCCACCGTGTGGGCTCCGTGCTCATGCCTAGCTTCCTCTGCTTCCCCTCTCAATCAACTCGTGTAACTTCGCGCCATGAATTCGAGCAGATGGCCAAGGGAGGGGAATAATGGCGCTATGGAGGAGGTCGCTCGCCGACGCTGCCGCTGCCGCTGCGCCTCCAGCGAACAATTCCCTCGTCCTGGCTGCGGCGAGGACTCACCGGAGCGACCCCTTCGCCAACCTTACCGCGTACAGCGGCGGCTGGAACATTAGCGACGAGCACTACTGGGCTGTACGTCACATCACATCCATTCGTCTCGTCTTCTTCCTCTCTCTCGCTCATCACCCCCTCCGCGCTTCCTCTGCATGCAGTCCGTGGCGTACACCGCGGTGCCCCTCTTCCTCATCGCCGTGCTGTGGTTCGTCGGCTTCGGCGTCGTGCTGCTCGTCATCTCCTGCTGCTGCTGCTTCTGCCGGAGCAAGAGCAACGCCTACTCGCCGGGGTGCTACTTCAGCTCCCTGGTGCTTCTCATCATGCTCACCATGGCCACAATGTGACTGCTCCTTTCTTCAACCACGCATGTTTCCGTTAAATCTCGCCATGACCGTGAATGAAAAAGAACTGAAGATCCTACTCGTTTCCCTTCCACAAACTGACGGTTCCACCAGCGCCGGGTGTCTGATCTTGCACGGTGGCAGCGATCTGTTCCACGGGAGCACCATCAGGACCGTCAACTACGTCTTCGGGCAGGGAAACCTGACGGTGGACCACCTGACGAACTTCGCCGGCAGCTTGGCGGCGGCGAAGAACATCACGATCGACCAGATCTTCCTCCCAGCTGATGTCCAGCAGAAGATCGACATCGTCGAGCAGAAGCTCAACTCTTCCGCGAACATCTTCTCCACTCGGATGCAGGAGAACTCCAGGAAGATCAAGAAAGTGCTAAACCATATGTGCGTATGGATGTTGGCGGGCTAACACGATTTGTATTGCAGAGCATTTTGTTTTGCTCTCAAATTTTCCTGGTCTCAACAAAGATCAGCAGATTGGGGCGTTTTAATAACCAAATGTCCTTTTATTTTGCTGATTTTAGGGAGCACGAATTGATGGCTGTTGCAGCTGTTATGGCTGCCCTTTCAGTACTCGGATTCCGTAAGCATTAACCTCTCTGACACGAATCTGTTTTCAGCTACATTAGTCCGGGGCCCTCTGTTTTCATGATCTGTATATTCTGAAGTTCTTTTTTTTTTGGCAGTGTTCTCCATACTGGGGTTGCGGTTTCTCATCTCCATGTAAGCAGTTCTTACAGTACCATTCATTTCGTTTCAGATAAGGAATTGCACTTAAGCATGCATATAGCTGACTAGTTAACATCTAACCATGTTTAGTGAAAATCTCCATGACCTTCGTCTCCGGCATGCCCGTCATGTCACCATTGTTCATGTCAAATTCTCATCCCTGTCATACCTCTGCAGACTGGTGATCGCTGCATGGATCCTTCTCACCATTACCATCGTCAGTTCTGGTCTTTTCCTCCTCTTGCACAAGTAAGCTCTCTGAAATTCTGGACATGCAATGCAAATGCAGTAGTATATTGCAGCAGGCATCGTCGTTGAGGCACTGACAGAACGGGGGCTGTTCCGTGCGTTGTGCGTGGTAGCGTGGTGTCGGACACTTGCGTGGCCATGGGCGATTGGGTGGCTCACCCGCAGGCGCACACGGCGCTGGACGACATCCTCCCCTGCATGGACGTGGCGACGGCGAACGAGTCGCTGTACCGGAGCCAGGAGGTGACGGCGCAGCTGGTGGCGCTGGTGAACAACGTCGTCGTCAACATCTCGAATCGGAACTTCCCGTTAGGTCTCCGCCCGCTCTACTTCAACCAGTCGGGCCCCCTCATGCCCGTGCTCTGCAACCCGTTCAACCGGGACATGAGCCCGCGCCGGTGCGCGCCCGGCGAGGTCGACTTCGACAGCGCGGCGAGGGAGTGGAAGCGGTTCGAGTGCCAGACCACGGGGCCGCCGGGGTCGGAGGTGTGCGCCACGCCGGGGCGCGTCACGCCGGCGGCGTACCGCCAGATGACGGCGGCGACGAGCGTCAGCAAGGGCCTGTACGAGTTCAGCCCGTTCCTGGTGCAGCTGCAGGACTGCTCCTTCGTGCGGGAGACGTTCTCGTCCATCACCAACAACAACTGCCCCGGCCTCGAGCAGTACAGCCGGGACGTCTACATCGGCCTCGTCGTCATCTCCGCCGGCGTCATGCTGTCCGTCGTCTTCTGGATGGTGCACACACGGCACCGGCGGCGGCGCGCCTTGTGCAAGTAGCTGTGACTGAGGAGATCTTGGTGGCGTGCCGGCGCCACGATTTAGATTGAGCTGTTCTGGACTGACAACCACGGCTCTGTAGATGAAGCCTCGTGCATCCGATTCAGCTATGTACAGTATGGTATTGTGCATCTGAAAGTGAAAATCGAAATGACGCATGTGGTGTGGTTGCTCTCTTGGGTAATTCTGCATTTCTGCGACTGGTATCATGGGCAATGTGTGTTTGTTGGTTGTCATCGACGCATTGGAAAGGAACAAACATGGGCTGTATGTCCGTGAACTCAGAGTAAGGACAAGTAATCGAGAACCCATGGGACCCTGATTTGGTTATATGATGATATCTAGAGATGGCCTAATGATCATTTTCCTTGCTAGTATGTGACCTCCCAGGACAAAAAAAAGGTCCTCAATGATACCAATTACCATACGCAAACTCACTCTCTCTCTCTCTCTCTCTCTCTCCTTCATCGCTGATAGGCCTAAAAAAAGATTGGGAGGGGAGGCAGGCAAGACGGGTCAGGATGTTAGAGACGACGGTGGAGGCAGCGGTGACGCCGCCAGAGTGGGAGCACTGTGACACTGCCCATGGCCATGATGACGGTAGGACTGGGGAAGGAGGAGGCTGCCACGACGCGGTAGGGTTTCGCCAGAGCTTTGGGGCGGTGGGGAGAAAGATGGTGCCTACGCAAGGGAGGAGGCAGTAGAGGAGGAGTGCCAACGAGGGCGGGAGGAGGAAGACATGTCGAGCGGTTCCCAATCACACGACTTGTCGCGCAATATCTCGCTCATTTACCATATATGATGTGCCAAACAAAACTTGCCTACATGCCTATGTAATCTGGCTCATGCGGTGATAGATCAATTCACTCCATCCACTCCAAACTATAGTGCACTTAATTCTATCCTAAAACAAGTTTTTTTTTTTACTTTTAACCAAGTGAAAAATATATTACATCTATATTTTCAAATAAGTGCACTATCATGATATAATTCATGTAAATTTTAACTATTTTGGTATGACAATTATTGTTGTTTTCTCTAATAACGGGTTAAATTTAGAGAATTTTGACTTTGCATCATACCTAAGTTGGACTATAATTTGAAATTGAGAGAGTAAACAAGAAGATCCAACCTCTAAGTGGAGCTAATTTTTTCTGGTTGGTTGTTCGCAAAAAAATCTTTTTGGTTAACTAAGAATAAATTATCCAGCCAAATTTGAGTAGCTTCCACTATGGCAGCTCAGTGTTGGGGTCGACCAGATCCGAGCCACCACCACAACACGTGCAGAATGGGGCAACGACCACTATCCTCCATGGCTAGGGTGGTGAGAGCGACGAGCATGGCGCAGATCACAAGAAGGCTCGATATGCTACTTGACAGAGACGAGAATGGTAGCGGGATCAATAGGATCCGATGCAGGGGTGGTGCTGCCCAGCGGAGATTGCTCTCCCTAGGGGCGTGCAATGCAAAAGGTGGGGGCCTCTAGGGCTAGATCTAAACCTAGATTTGTGATACCATATAAGAAAAATAGAATTGATGAAATTTGCATTGGACTTTATAGGCTAATTATATAAGGTACACGGAGCTAATACTCCATGTGGATAGACAATATAATACTATTCCTATTTAGGCCGTGTTTAGTTCCTGAAGTGAAAAAAATCGCGACACTGTAGCACTTTTCGTTTATTTGTAGTAATTATTGTTCAACCATGGACTAACTAGGCTTAAAAGATTCGTCTCGTAAATTTCGACCAAACTATGCAGTTAGTTTTATTTTCATCTATATTTAATACTTCATGCATGAGTCTAAAAATTTGATGTGACGGGAAATTTTGAAAATTTTTAGATTTTGAGGTGGAAGTAAACAAGGCCTTAATGTGATAGAGTGAACTCGAACATGCATGGGGACATGGGTTTTATACACCAACACCTCACATCAAGGTAATCCTTTTAAAAAAAAAATCCCTATTAGGCCATTTTGGGAGTTTTCGGTGTACTAAAAAAACATGAAGTTGACCTATACAACCATAGGTACCTGTTGCGCGTGCAGCTTGCAAGAAATTTGTGCAAGGCGCATTCTGTCACAGACGCCTAATAATTGAGACTGTAACAAGTAGCCTTCACATGCCCGACAGTATGACTAGAATGCCTGAATTCCTCTTGATCAACCACACATCAGCAGACTTCAGGGCGTGTTTGTCTCTGTTTGTTCAACAGTCCGTATGTTCGTAAGGTCAGAGAGAGAAAGTTCTCTCTATGATTATGCTTTCAGACCGGGACTTCTATTTCTATGACTCTGATGTTGTAGTAGCAAAGCTCTGTGTCTTCAGCTGTGGATCGGAGCACTGGAGCTACGGCGAAATGTAACGTGACAGGAGTGTACGATGCAGCACTAGCTCGTGGTCGTCGTGGTCTCGTGGAGGTAAAGCAAAGTGGAGTACGTGACAAAAGTCACAGGCACCAACTGTGCCGCGCCGTGCCACTACTCCTCGGGTTGGAGAAACGGACGGTCCGGATGACCCCCATGATGTCCATCCGTCCGACGCGACATGCAAACGTACAATTATTCCAGCGTCCGGCCATTTTACCCACCCCCATGACTTCGGTATAAACTCCAGCTCCCAGCACGATGGCCAGCGCCCTGCAGAGATCGAGCGCGCGCGCACACGCGCACCGGCAGGCGGCAGGCCACAGCGCGTGGCAGAGCCAAGCGAGCGAAGGAACCGGTCGGCGGCCGCGCGCGCGGGCATGGACTGGCACGCGTGGCTGTCGGGGGCGCGGCTGGAGCCGGTGCTGGTGTACGAGTACGCGCTGGTGTTCGCGCGCAACGAGCTGGAGCCCGACGACGTGGTCTTCTTCGACCACGAGTTCCTCCACAGCATGGGCATCTCCGTCGCCAAGCACCGCCTCGAGATCCTCAAGCTCGCCTGGCGCGAGCGCGACCGCCGGAGCCGCGCCCGCCCCGCGGCGCTGGCCCGCCTCCTCCTCGGCCGCGTCGCCAGGTACGTGCGCTCGCTCGTGCGACGCGACGAGGACGGCTCCACGGCGCTCGTCCTGGTCCCGAGCCAGCAGCAGCAGCACGACGCCTTCGGCCGCAGCCCGTGCGGCGGCGTCTCCATGCACAAGCAGCAGCGTCGTGGCGGGAAGGCGCTGCGGCGGGCCAAGTCGGAGCCCAAGGGGCCCACGCCCAGGTTCTCCGTCGGCGGGAGGGCCGCCGCGGCAGTGCACGCGGTAGGCGACGTGGAGGGCGGCGACGGCGACGAGATGGTCAGGTGGGACCGCCTGTTCCAGGACCTCAAGCCCAACTGACGCCGCCACCGTTTGCCACGCGATGGAAGTGCTGCTGGGACTATTGGGACGACGATCAGTGTTCAGAGTGCTAATAACGGTTGTGCTTGTGTTTCGTAAGTGAGTCTAGTTGCTTCGCTGTCGATCTTGTTTGCGTGTAATGTACAGTCTATGTTAGTCTATGCTTGGAACTGGCCATCGGACGTCTGGTTTTGGCGTATGATGGGATCTCGCCTTGAAGTTGTTGACGTGTAATAAACATGATGTTGATTTCTCTCGTCTGCTACTGTTCTTTCATTTTAACGAGTACATATTCTGTTCATTTGTCAAGTGTTTAATCAAGGAGCGCGTTAATAACTGTTCTTCTTCCTTGCCCATGTTCGCTCCCATCTCCCATCTTCCTCGCTTAAGGATGGAGATGGTGCTCTAAACGGGTACCCATGGTTCTTCTCTAGTGTAATTAAATAAACTGAGGCCTTATTTAGATCCAATTTTTTTTAAATTTTAACACTGTAGCACTTTCGTTTTTATTTGACAAACATTATCCAATTATGGAGTAACTAGGCTTAAAAGATTCGTATCGTGATTTACAGGTAAACTGTGCAATTAGTTATCTTTTTTATCTATATTTAATGTTCCATGGTAAACTGTGCAATTAGTTATCTTTTTTATCTATATTTAATGTTCCATGCAAGTGCCGCAAGATTTGATGTGATGGAGAATCTTTTAAAGTTTTGGGTTTTTGGGTGCATCTAAACAAGGCCTAAATGAACTAAATAAGGCAAGAATTTGTATATTTAGTTCATTAAATTACAATAGAGAAGAACCGCGGATATCTATTTGAAGAACCATTCTCAGCCTTATCCTTGGCCCAGCACGCCCCGCCCTGCCCTCCTTGCCCGCCACCTCGGCTAGTGGCGTTGTCGTCGCCGGCCACCCACCCACCGTGATAATAAGGCCATATCCGGGATATTTTATGACCCAATTTTAATATATTTATATTTTAAAAACAATATAGAAGAGTTTTATAGAAATAAAATTTTCTCTAATATCAGAAAACTCTTATCATTTTTCTTTATTAATACAATGTCACATTAACATGTTAAATGTCTATAAAACTCCACTAAAACTAACCTAGGTGACCTTTGCCTCCCGTCATGAGCTCTTCCCAACCAATTGTGCATCTACCATCGCCCACTCAATGCACCCCCACCGCCTCGCTCGCCACCCTCAATCAGCCACCACTGCCGGGCCGTCCGTTACCACAGGCCCCCTTCCCCTTCTAAGGTTCATAGCCATGGAGCCCACTCAGATCCGGAGTGAGCTCGTCTTCGGCGGCGGCAACAACGGAGGAAGGCATGGGCCGTGGGGTGGGCAGGGCTCATGGGTCGTGTGGGTGTGTGCTCCGCGTGACCAGTCGCTCGATAGATATTCCGTTCAGGTCTTGTTTAGTTCTAAAAAATTTTCAAGATTCTCCGCCACATCGAATCTTTAGACACATGCATGAAACATTAAATATAGATAAAAAATAACTAATTGTACAGTTTGTCTGTAATTTGTGAGACGAATCTTTTAAGTCTAGTTAGTCCATGATTAGACAATAATTATCAAATACAAACGAAAAGTGCTAAAGTAGCCAAAATCAAAAATTTCCCCCAACTAAACAAGGCCTCAATCAACACGTGATGATGATTGATGAGTAGTTGTATTTCTGTAGTACAAATTCGCATTTCGATCAAGCCAACATAAATTTGGGGGTTAGTTGGTACTAGCTCCCTGCTCCTCTGTAGTGGTTAGTTGGTTACTCGTAGACCGTATGTAGTTTGGTGCGGGCATTTGGTACCAAGCGCCGACAGTGAGCCACTACGTGCTACCTTGCCTGATCGGTACAGATCGAGCAACCATGCACGTACTACCAGTTTATGGCAGAAACATAGTACCATACCCGATCAAGCGACACCATATAACTGCAACGCCATCACCATCAGTACGCACGACGGCATCTGGTCTTCTTGATCTTGCAAGATACTCTCTCCATAAAAAAAAAATACAATCCTCGTTTTTTGAAAGTCTATATAAAAAAATAGTAATATTTTTTATACAAAATAAGTATTATTAAATTAGTTATAAAATATGTTTTCAAAATAAATTTATTTAAAGACATAAATGCTAACAGATTTCACATTTGTATTCTTTTGTGGACAAAGAATCAATGATGGGGTCTACATCATGGACCACACCAGGTGACTTTTCAAAGAGCAACAGTATCAATGAAAGATTTACGAGAGTTTTATAGATATTAATAAGCTCACATAACATAATCTAAATAAAGAGAGATGATAAAGTTTATTGTATGAAATGAATTTCATGGAGATGAAAATTTTTACACTGTTTTTGTTTGAGAGTCTTCCAAACATGGACTAAAACCAATTTCATAAAGACTGGCCTTGCCCAGGCACGCAGGTACACAGCGGTCAGTATTGAGTACTATGTTGTACTGCCAGAAACTACTCACCCAACAAACAACCGTACAGCAATTCATGTTCTTAATAGAAACAGTACCACCACCGTTGCAAAGCGTAATTGTTTCAACCGATATAGACAGCTGTGACACCTAGCAAATTTTAGTAACGGACGTAAAAAAGGTAGTTACGTTTCAGTGTGTCCCCAATGTACTGCTGGTTTGCTGTGCAGACTGCAGCTTGAAACAACCGTGGAAGAGACCCACGCGTGTTCAATTCGTGAGGAACCTCCAACAAAGAAATCATCGAGCTCAATTACTAGCGTTGATTGTTTCCATTTCCCAGGCAGACTGCAAGCTGACACAGTATGGCTTCTTGAATTCCTCTTGATCAAGCTGACACATCAGACTTCAGAGAGCGTGTTGTCTATATGTTTGTTCAACCGTCTCCTTCACAGCTTCGCCTTTTTTTTTTTTCATTTCTGCCGTTCTACGAAACGGTATGTTCGCAAGGTCAGAGGGAGATGTCCTTCCTATGATTCTGGTTTCAGATCGGGACTTGTATTTCTATGACTCTGATGATGTAGTAGCAAAGCTATGTATCTTCAGAATGTGCAAGCTCTGCAGCATTATTAGCTCGTGGTCGTACGGAGGTAAAGCAAAGTGGAGTACGTGACAAAAGTCACAGGCACCAACTGTGCCGCGCCGTGCCACTACTCCTCGGGTTGGAGAAACGGACGGTCCGGGTGACCGCATGATGTTCATCCATGAGACGCGGCCTGCAAATGTAATGTTTAGGCCTTGTCTGTAGCACTTTCGTTTTTATTTGATAAACATTATCTAATCATAGAGTAACTAGGTTTAAAAGATTCATCTCGTGATTTACAGGTAAACTGTGTAATTAATTTTTATTTTTGTCTACATTTAATACTCCATGTATGTGGCGTAAGATTCGATGTGACGGGAAATCTTAAAAAGATTTTGGTTTTTGATGTGAACTAAACAAGGCCTTATTTCAGCGTCCGGCCGTTTACCCACACCCATAAGCCCAACTGCTATTAGGGCAGTCACAATGCAAGACTCTATCACAGAGTTCAAGACAATTAATTATATATTATTTATGATATTTTGCTGATGTGACAACATATTTATTGAAGAAAGAGGTAGAAAAAATAAGACTCCAAGTCGTATTTAGACTCTAAGTCCACATTGTTCGAGGTACTAAATAACTTTAGACTCTATGATAGAGTCTGCATTATGAGTGCCCTTACAGGGCCAGCTAATGGTGGCAGCGTCAGTCTAATGCCTTTTTCTGAATATTTTCTCTAAGGACGTAATAATTAAAATATTATTCTAGGGCCAGCTAATAAATAATAGTTGACTCTAAGCAGGTCTTAAAAAGTATATGCTCTCAACAAAGTTTAGTATGTTCTCTTAAAAAGTATATTTGAAATTGAAGAAGAATTTTCCACAAATATATTTAAAGAAGCTATGGACTCATCATCCTCTCCTTCTTTAAACAAAACCGTCCTCAGCTTTAATATTTTCTCAAGTGTATCTTGTGCATCAAATACATTTTGAGCAGCTATGGGTTCAAACCTAAACAGGGGCAGAGCTAAGACTGTCTAGGAGTAATTTATGTTGGCTACATTGGTGCTAAAATATTTGAATTTAGCTTTTTCCAAATATTAGTATTAGTAATAATATTTTGGAAAAAGCTAATACTAGTAATTTATGTTGGCTACATTGGTGCTAAAATATATGTGTTCTCCTTGTTTAGTTAAGGAAGGGAGCAAGTCGCGGAAAGAGACTGTGGATTGAAACTGCAGTAGTAGTGGGAGTTCGGTATCCATGACTGGGCAGTTAGCCGGTGCTCTCCTTTCTGTCTCATACCTGGCATGTTCAGCTTGTCCTCGATGTACTGCTGGTTTGTGAGGAAGCTCCAACAAAGCCACGTGGAAGAGACCCACGTGAGTTCGTGAGGAAGCTCCAACAAAGAAATCATCGACTCATCAATTACTAGTGTTGCTTGCTTCCATTTCCCAGGCAGACTGTAGCTGACAATGATACAGTTTACGGATGCTTAAAATACAGAGTCCAATGGAACAGGAAGTACTCCGTATGTGAAACTGGGCACTTCATACATGCTTTGGAAGTATTACCCAGTTACCCAATATGAAACTGCCTTGTTTAAGCCTTGTTTAGTTCCCAAAAAATTTCAAGATTTCTTATCACATCAAATCTTGCGGCAAATGCATGGAGTATTAAACTTAGACGAAAACAAAAACTAATTACACGGTTTGCCTGTAAACCGCGAGATGAATCTTTTGACCCTAATTAGTCTATGATTGGACAATATTTGTCACAAACAAACGAAAGGGCTACATTACCCAAAATCTAAAAGTTTTGCCAACTAAACAAGGCCTTAGTTCCAAAAAAAATTTGCAATTTTTTTCAATTCTCCGTAAAGAAATAACTAATTGTATAGTTTATCTGTAATTTGTGAGACGAATCTTTTAAGCCTAGTTAATTCATGATTAGACAATATTTGTCGTACAAACGAAAGTGCTACAGTGCCCATTTTATAAAGAATTTTGGAACTAAACAAAGTAAAACCTTTATCTTCGTAGTTCGATGTCTTATGAGGAGCAGAGTAACCTGTCTAGAGAGGAGTCCATGTCATTCTAGTATAATTTTTCAGTTCCGCACAAATGTATTCCATTTTCTTTGCTGATGAAATTCAGTCTTCTATAAATTGGAATGATGCATTAGTTTTGCAAATGAACTCAGAAACTGTGGGGGGGAATGTTTGAAGAATCTCTATGATATGGAAGTTTCTGCTGTAAGATGCAACTATGCAAGCTCCTTCCCATTCCATCATGAAACACATCCTGGGCGGTGCAAAATTGTAACTGTGGTGCTGTAAATAAATTTTCACCCTAGCACCGTGAACCCAACATCCATTAAAACGATATCATGCTAAGCAGAACCATATGCTGAAATCAAATGTATATCAACCTAAGCAGAATAAAGTGTTAGTGAAGGTATAAGTTAAGGCACGATGAATAACTTGCAGAACCAGAAGATGAAGCTGTATGAGAATGAAACTACCAACATCAGGCATGTCACCAATTTTTAGTGCCACACAGAAAGCTAGCAGTTGGCTAGTCAAGTGAACTGAGAAGAGTCGAGCATTAGATTAAAGCAGCTGAAGATGGCATAAGATACATACATACAGACATCAGCATTCCAGATGCTGGGGACAGACTACAGACTCCTATATACACTCTTCACTGGTTTCTGCTTACCAAGCTCAAATGTGCAGCAAGAACATCCCTGATTCTCTCCCCCTCCTTATCCTTCTCACCCTCAAAGTCCACAAACACATCAGCATCATCACTCCGTTGAACCTCTGCAGTCATCGGCTCGCCGCATTGGAGGAGAAAATTGTGGAGCAGACAACCAGCAACCACAACATACGGCAGTGCCTCTTGGCACTCGCCCTTCCAGCATTCCTCCAGAAGGCGCCACCGTGCCCGCACATGGCCAAAGGCATTCTTCACCACCTGCTGCCCGTGCGCGTGCACATGGTTGAAGATGCTCTCTTTGGATAAGTCATCAGTGGCATCCACCACAGGCTTGTACGGTGTCACAAGCCAGGGGAGCAGCGGGCAGCAAGCTGGCCCCAAGAAGTAGCGCGGCACCGAGCCACCGATGAGCTCGCCCTGAGGCGCATTGGCGAGCACCATGGTCTGGGAGGTGTACAGCTTCGTCCGCGGGAGGATCTCCGCCGGCGCCATCTCCGGGTTCCACCCGACGGAGACGTCGAGGAAGCGACCCTCGGCGTCGACCAGCGCCTGCGCGACGGCCGCCTCCCCGAACCGCGCGTACCCGAGCGCGCCGCAGCAGTTGGGTAGCGACAGCGCGCAGAACCCCGGCACGGCGCGCGCGATCCGGTCGGGCGCGGCGAGGTCGAGCAGCAGGGCGAGGCGCTCGGCGATCGCGCGGCAGACCTCGTAGAAGGCGCGCGCGGCGACGGCGGGGGACGGGAGGCCGAAGCGGCGCGCAACGGCGCGCGCGGGCGCGGCGTGGGCGAGGCGGAACAGCGCGGCGCCGAGCTTGTGGTCGGGCGGCAGCGCGAGGGACGAGGACGAGGACGACGCGGCGGGCGCCGGGAGCGCGAGGGCGTGGAGGAGCTGGAAGAAAGCCGGCTTGGACATGCGGAACGCGTCGCGCCAGGCGGTGTCCGGGAGGGAAGGGCAGGAGAGGAGGCGGAGGAACCAGGAGGAGGGCAGCGGCGGCGACGGCGTGGGCGGGGACAGCGAGAGGGAGGTGAGCGTGAGCGTCTGGAGGTGGAGCGGGAGCTGCGCCAGGAGGCGGGACACGGCGCGCGCCGCGGAGAGGAGGAGCGGGTCCAGCGCCAGCGTCTGGGACGGGCGCAGCAGGAGGTCGCGGTCGGACGCGAACCGCAGCGCCAGGGTGACGGACGAGGCGAGCAGCGCCAGCAGCGACGTCAGCTGCGGCGGCGACTGGGGAGCCACCGCCGGCGCCGTCGGGGGAGACGATGGCGCGGGAATGGGCGCGCGGCGGGAGCTCTTGCGGCCGGAGGCGACCATCCTCGGAAAGCGAGCGCGCGCGCCGCGCGTAGTGGGGAGGTGGTGGTGGTTTTTTGCGGGTTTCGGGGAGCTGGACGATAGCGGTGGCGACGGCGACAGGTGGGAGTGGGAGCAGTGGACCGGACTGGGTGCACTCTGGACTCTGGACTCTGGAGTGCGCGAGCCTAGCTCGTTGGGTCAAGCAGAGGCAGAGTAGCTGGGCTCCCCCTTGGCCTCGGGCTTGACGACGACATGGGCTTTTGCAGGTTTGCAGCTGCGGCAGTGGGAAACGGGTGCTCTGCTTTCCTCGGGAGACGGATGTGACGGCCACGTCGTCGTGTTGGGGCAATAGGACATGCAATTAATTCGCAGTAATTTTGGTGTCAGGTCAGGTCTGAGGAGTCAGATTGGGCTCGGTTTCACGTGGACTGTGGATAGGAGAGGACTGGCCCAGTTACGTATTGGACCGGGCCGGGCCGCTCATGAGAGGAGGGCAAGTACATATGGTGCCTTTTTCTATCGGCAAATATATATGGTGCTGATCGCTGGGTGCTTACAAGGCATTCTCTTGTCATGCTGGTGGGACTTGGGAGTGTGCCCCAAAAGGGGTGTAGCTCATGTTTTTGATGCTAAGGCTCCGTTTGACAAGGCTTTTTTAATGGTTTTAGGAGTTGTTTAGAGACGTTTTGTGCTAAATGGGATGAAATGAAATAGTTGCACTGATAAAGCTCCTAAAAACGTGCTCTTACATAGTTTTAGAGTGCGAAGAAGCCAAAAATAGTGGATTCTTTTAGCTTCACCTCATCCTACATGACATTATTTGAGAGCATATTTTAAGAAATGAGCTGTTTTAAAAATGATTTATCAAAATGGTTCCAACTATACCAATAGAGTTGTTCATAGAGCTAAAGCGCTAAAAATAGTTTTACCAGTGAAGTGGAGTGAGACCTAAATAGAAGGCATAAACGTAAACTAATCATGATCTTATAGAGGTTAATTAATAAGTACTCTCTCCATTCTATTTTATCTGACGCACACGCATATCAAGATTTAAACTTTAAAAACTTTGACCATTAGTTAGACTAATAATTATTAACTATTATAACACAAGCTTTATATAATTCGATTTGTAACGAATTATACTATCTAATGATTATAAGTTTATAAGTATAAATAATATAATATAAAGTAAATGAATGGTCAAAATTGCAATTTAGGAGACTGTGTCATTCTAACGTGTATCAGATAAAATAGAGGGAGTAGAAATCAATAGAAAAAAAACTAATTAATCCACGTTTACGACAGATTCAACTTTAGTCTGACAAACCGGCCCAAAAGCTAAACGTCGTACCACGACAGGGCCGCTGCTAACTCTTTGGTATTCACTCCGTCGCAAAATAAGTTCAAGTCTGGAGAAGTTAAACCTTCTAAAGTTTAATAAAGTATAAATAAAAGAGTATCAAAATTTGTATCTCTAAATAAATTTATTATAAAAATATATTTTATTAGAAAAAACATATCTTTTTTCGATATTGAATGAAAATATTTTTTATATGAAAATTGTACATCCTGTACAACTTTTTAGTTTTGAGTTTTTTTATTTAAAGTCATTAAAATGCTAAAAAAATTAACAACATATTTACACTTATGAGTATTTTTGACTTTTTATACCCACGGTTTGACACCGTTAGAGTCTAATCTAACGGTCTAGAAGACAAAAAAAAAATTAAACTAGTGACGCTGAAGTTTATTGAACTTTTTTAATAACTCACAAGGAATTGTAATCTTTTACATTGGCTCATTTGGAATTCTCTCGAGGGCTAGAAAGTCAGTAACAGTAGCCAAAACGAACTCTGAACTCGCCCGGTTTACCATGCTCCTTCGGTTCTCCTTCCTCATCTTCTTCCTGCCCAAGTTATCTTTCCCGAACACTCTGTTTACTCTCCTGATAAGAAGGCTCGCCGGACCCAAAGTCCCGAACACTCTGTTTACAAAAAACCACGGAAAAACCATCGACGCACCCAAGTCCCCAACAGTCGAGTCAAGCCTCAACTCCAACTCCGATCATCCCGATGGCGTCAGAAGAGGTCCCCGCGCCGGCGGCGGATCGAATTCGGGTGGTCGGCAAGTGGGCCGGCGCCCTGGAGGTGGACCTGGGCGCCTGGACGGTGCCGATGCTTCGGGCGGAGGTGGCGCGGCGGGTTGGGGACGGCGTGGGGCCTGAGTGCGTCGGCCTCATCTTCGGCGGCCGCGTGCTCAAGGATGAACCCCCCGCCTCGCTGCGGGAGGCCGGACTTAAGGCCAACGCCAAGGTGCTCTCCTCCCTTACCTCCCCCGATCGCGCCAAAGAAATCGCCGCCGAGGCCGCCAAGGCCAAGGCTGAGGAGGAGCACGCTGCAAGGCTTGTCAGGCTGTGGTAACGATCAGAACTCTTAGGGTTCTTTGTTTTCTTTTTGGGATTGTTATTAGGTACTTAGGTTTCCGTTCCCTTTGTCTGGTGCTGAAATTACAGTCTTGCACTTTGGCATTGTGAAATTAAGAACTCGATTGATGCGTTTACTGCTCTAATTACGTAGTTGTAACGGCAAAACCGAACAGATTCCAAGTTGTTCCTAGCTGGTATTCAATGCAGTAGTAAGAAATTGTTAATTCAGTCTTGATGTACAAAAATTGGGAAGAACCATATAATCTGGAAAAAGATGCAACATAATTCATAATATGGAAAATTAAAAGTTGAGAAGAACCATATAATCTGGAAAAGATCTAATGGAGATCATAGTGCATATACTTCATATTATGGAATTCAGTACTTTGATCAACTACTAGACGGGGCAGATAGGGCTCATACTGAACCTGAAAGAAGGCTGATAGTTTGTTTGATTAAATTGTATACCTTGGAACCACATGTAATGTAACCAGGATTGGCCTTGAAGTATCATCGAACTCACTAGGAACTCACAAAGTTGTTTCATTGGATGACCACTGAATACGACGATTTTGTAGGGAAGCTGCAAAAGCATTGTCTCAAAGGCACACGGATGGCTCCTACCTTGCGGAAGAAGACTACAACTTAGATCTTGAGGATCAAAGTGGCCAGAAAGTGATGTTTGGATCTGTAGATGATAAAAAGTAATGGACTGAATCTTCTATTTATGATGATGCCTCATGATGTTTTACTATTTAACACCATCATCATCAATCTTCCCTTAGGGCTTTGACGATGGCTCTAATGCTTCACCAAAAAGCTAAAACTCAGATGAAGAGGCAAATGTATAAGGAAGCCCTAGATGTGTTAACAATGGCTGAGGTACACTGCCGTTTTGTGTCCTACCATGCTTCCCATCTAGCTTATGTGACTGTAGTGTAATCGTACCACTGCAAGAAACGTGCATAGGTTTCTAACTGATATGGATTGACAATTTCTTTGTTTCCATAACAGGAAGCTTTCTCCCTTTGTGACCCAAAGCTTATTGAGGTAACTTGAATATTCGAGAATGTTCCCACTTGTATCAATAACCTGCTGAAAGTTTTACTTACACTTGGTGTACATGTTCTGCAGAAAGTTGATAATGTGCCAATGCTTCAACTAGATATAGTATGGTGTTATTTTGTGCTTCGTGATGTATCATGCTTAGAGGTCGCCGGGACTCGCCTAGAAAAAGCACGGTTAGGTTTTGAACGTTCTCATGGGAAAGATTCCACTCGCTTCAGAATACTCCAGGCTGGCCGGCAAGCTGATCTTGCTATGTGAGACCCTTACTTTTTTTTTGCCTCTGTATTATATTTCTTTTTACTGAATGTGTTCATTTTCAATCAAAATTCTGAATTGCTACTTAGACACAAATGTGTGGGAACATTTATGGAAAAAGGTTTCTGTCTGTGTGAGTGGAAGGTCCCAGCATCTCTTCTTTAAAAGGGTAAAAAGACCAGTAGAGGGAAGGAGCTATAGAAATATAGATATATGCTTTTCTAAGAAACTAACTGGGAGTTTACAGCTTCTTGTTGTCTTGGTTCTTTATGGGTACTTTCCTTTTGTAGCATTCTACAGTTCACTTGTGTTGACACCTAGCATACATGTTTTCCTTTGTTGTGTAATAGTTATGTAAGGCTGGAGCTTTTGGAAGGAGTGGTGGCATACCATAATGGTCATGTTGAAAAGGCGCGTGGATGTCTCACTTCTGCCCATGCTAAATACCTGCAGGTACATTCTGTAGAAAGATGTTTTATTTTCTTCTTATAGCATATTACTTCCGCAGAAAGATGTTTTATTTTCTTCTTATAGCATCTTTTCATGTTCAGCAAATCAGTCTCACCCTTAAATTTTGTTAAATGGATATGAACTTTAGCTTCAAGTACCAGAGGAAGCTATATCGATGTTAATGGATATGGGCTATGAACCACGATCTGCAAAAAGAGCATTGAAGATGACTGGCTATGATATTCAATCATCAGTTGAACTCTTATGTGAGGAGCGTGAAAAGAAATTTCGTAGAAGAGAGGAGGACCGAGTTAGACAACGAGAGATTCTGTGAGCTCCTCATCATGAAGTCTACCCCTCCCCCCCTCTTTCTTTATCTTTTTTTAGCTGAGTAATGAACTTTCTTGGTGTTATCCCAGAGAACAAATGGCATATGGTAAAACTCCAATGAACAAGGCAGTTGACATGCAGAAGCTGAAAGGCTTGACTGCTATCGGGTAAGAATGTTGGTCTTTTCATATTACTCTCAAGAGTTGTTTTTAATTTTATTTCCATGTGCTGTAGTTCTAGTAAACTGCCAGTTGGATTGGGGCCTAAACCTGGAAAAACAGGATGTATAATGGTTAAACATGACCCTGATTCAGCTAGTAAATCTGACATAATAAAATAAAAGTGCTTGAAAAGGCCACCAGAATGCTTGACAAACCCTGACACCCACCCAAAACAATGTCAGCTCTTCAATCATATTTTGTATGGGCTTAATTTTATTCAACATTTGGTTGATTACAAACATTGAGTCAAATTGAAGTAGTAGTTGTTATTGTTACTGAGGAATGTTATTGACCAAATGTTTGTGATGAAAGGTAGTGATATTTTATTTTATTGGCACATAGCTAGTGTTGGCTAAGGACCTTAAACAGCTATTGTTGTTTCTTTTGCCAAAAGGGTCTGCAACATTACCTTATAGCTAATGTTGGCTAGTTACCTTAGAATAGCTATGTGGTTTATGTTTCATCTGATCTAGTGAAAGATGTTGTAGACCAACCTTATAGAAGACTATAAGTGTTTAAATAGTTATAGAACGCCTATATGGTTGCCATGGACCTTCTAGAAATTGAGTACTTGTATGTCAGATACAAAGGTAGAACACATTTCAGTTGTTTGTGCATGGTGATACCCCTAATTTTACATAGCCGTTGATTTGTACTACCTGTACTTCCTGTTTATTACTGACTGGTTGTTTCAATCTTGAAGATTTGAGAAGTATCTTGCTGCAGAAGCACTGCGCATAAATGAAAATGATGCTGACAAAGCGTTAGACCTTTTGACAAATCCTGAACAAAACTGCATCCTACAAGTATGCCTTCTCTGCATCCTCTTTGTTTTTTTACTCTTAACAAGCTATTCCACAGTTGCTAAAACATTATGTTTAATTGCAGAGTAAAATTCAGGCAAAGAGAAGCCGGGCATCTCGTGGTATGTATGGGTCAACACAGATCTCTTCAAAATTGTGTGGCCTCAAACCAATTGGAGTAATGAAATTTCACTCCCTTTTCTGTTCTCTTCTTTCTTGCCAGGGTTTAGTGCAGGATCATCGAGCTCCAGGGCAGCTGTTGCCAGGGCTGCTCCAGCAATCAACAACTCTCAGACTTCTGTCAATGATGTACCACATCCTGCTGATGGAGATGCTCCACCACATCCTGCAGATGGAGGAGCACCACATCCTGCGGATGGAGGAGATGCTCCTCCACATGCTGCAGATGGAGATGCCCCTCCACATGCTGCAGACGGAGATGCCCCTCCGATGAACAATGAAGAAACTGCAAACCAAGATGAAATTATGATTGATGAAGTAGCTGCCGATGATGAAAACGAAGGCGCAAACTCTCATCCAGTTCCAGCCAGGGATGCGTCGATGGAAAGTGAGCTTGCCAATGAACTGACGGGGGATGCCTTGGATGACTACGATATTGATGTCAGTAACGAAGGACAGGCTATTGCAGAGTACTTGAGCCTACTGGAGGCTGCTCCTAGTAGTTCTTAGTATGTCACCAAAGATCTACAGTGCTCGATAGGTATCTACAGCTTTAGAAGGAGAAACACAGGTGGTCTCAAATGGGGAGTTCGACTTAGTACGGTCGATTTGTACATAAATAATGCTACCCTTATGGATTAATTATATATGATGCTTAGAAATCTCTTAACATTGTGTCGATTGTCGAAGTAGTCTCTTGAATACAGAGTTACGTGGGCGCTCTGACATGTTTGCTTGATATATGAAAGTTCAGAAGCACATAGCTTGTAGCGTGTTCTGAAATGAATCATCAGGCGAGTATGCTTCTGACATGTTCCCAGTTTCTGGAGATTTGAATAAAATGATGATGACAATGCGCCTTAATTTAGCACTCCAAACAATAATCGAATCCGAAAAAAAAATAGTTTGATACAAGATCACACAAAGGTACAAGTGACGTTTGAGGAGACACTAGATGCATATACAGTCATGCAACAAGAACAGCAAATGAAATGAAATAAAGAAGAATGCACTAGCTGAACAGCCCGGAGGCGAGCGGCTTCCACCCAAATCCGTCGACGAGCCTTTCAAACTTTGCATTTGGGAAGGCAAAAGGAGACGTTGCTGTGCACGCGTGATGGATGGAAATGGAAGGGAATGGACTCGTTTAAGTGCATTTGTAGCCTGGCGGGACGGCGCAGCCGCAGTTGACGAGCACCTCCAGCGCGATGGGCACGTAGACGGAGATGTCCAGCACCTTGGCCTTGATGGCGGTGCACAGGCACGCCGCCGCGGAGAGCCCGGCGATGCCCTTCACGAGTGGGCAGCACTTGACGTTGGCGTCGCCGATGTGCACCTCGTTCCCGAGAACGTCCACGCACGCGCCCAGCTTCAGCGCGTCGATGGGGCACTTGTCCGAGGACGGTGTCGGCGTCGGCGTCGGCGTCGGGGGAGACGGAGGCGGCGGGCACGCCTTCCGGTGTCCCTTCTTCGTCGGGCTTCCTCCGATGATCGGAATGGGCGGGAGGCTGACCGGCGGCAGCCCGCTGACAGGGGGTAAGGTGACGGGCGGGACGGGGAGCTTCGGGATGGGGACCGACGGTATACTGACAGGCGGCAGGGGCACCGACGGTATGCTGACAGGCGGCAAGGGGACTGACGGTATGCTGATAGGGGGCAGGGGGACGCCGGTCGAGGGTGGCGAGCCGGACTCGCACGAGTGGCACTCCGGCTCCGCCTTCTCCCACGCGAGAGCGAGCGGGGACGAGGAGAGCGCGAGCATGGCGAGCACCAGCAGCGCGGAGAGCTTGGTGGACTCCATTGCTGCTAGCTGCTGCTGCTGCTGCTGCTAGGTGCTCGATCGTACGTACTGTGTGTGGCGGGAGGCGTCATCGGAGCTCGCCGTTTTTATAGGCGGGCGGGCGCTGGCGGCATGGGGCCGGGGCATTATTGCGCGCGCCGGGCATTGGTGCGTTGGCAATTGCGGCATGCAGCGGCAGGCAACAGCTCACGTGGAGAGCCAGTGGGATTGGCAGTGCTGGACTGGACGCCTTGGCTCGTTGCCATGGCGCCAAAGCAAGCTCAGCGGCGTGTGACACTCGCTTGGTCGCGTCCGAGGGCATGATTGAAACGTACTGCTCACCGCGTCGTCCCCTTCCGCGTTGCGCTGCTCTGTGCCTCTCTGTTCGTAACGCTGGCGGTGCACGATTCTGCGTATATCGGTGCTCGTCGTTTGCCCACGGCGCGGCTACATGTTTCACGAAGGGCAAGTTGGCAAACCCAACCCAGATAGATTCTTGAAAGCTTGGTTCAGAACACATAAGAGAGGACGGTGAAACTTCGTTCATTACTGTCAGCAGTCTCATCATTTGTTTAACTATATGCTTTCATTGATCGGAATTAATCATCTCGCCGGCCAATGTCTAATGGGATTGAATTTGAATGGGCAATATGCAGGGAACTTTGTTCGATCTGTTGGATACTTCTTTTTTTTTCAGAGAGTTAAACAAAAGGGCTTGATCAGATCAGTACGACATTTTTACAGTACTCTTCTTCTTAACACTCCCTCCTCTTGTTAATTCACGTTTTTCATAAGGATTTGGTCAGAAATTTCAGGCTTTGACTGCCAAGAACTTTTCAATGTTCAAAAGCATTAAAGCATACAATGTGTAAACTTATATATATATCTACTTTCACAATCTAACGACGATAGAATGCCTAAAGGGAAAGTGGTATAGCAAAACAAATGTAATTTTTTTTGGCGATTTATAATAAAAAAAATACTGATCAAAACTGCACATAAAAAAAAGCCTAAAAGAGATAATAAAAGGTAAAACACATGTCAAATTATCTTTAACACGACTGGAGCTACTATGTCCGGATGCACGTATGCATGCATGCCTGTAGTCCACGGAACCATTATTCTAGCTGAACTCGATTGCCAAGCTCATGCATGCAGTCTAGCTAGCTAGTCCTCGTTTGCTTGTAGTTGCATCGGTGGAACCAGATCTGGGCATCTGGCCAGAGCAATCACGAAAACTTTCCATGCATAGATGGTAGATCTCGGTCGGGTAACTGTTCCCTGATGCCTGCATTATATCATACCATACGTTGTTGATCATAACATGCTAAAACCAGCAGGAAAGTAGCCCCCCTCCTGAGTCCTGATCCTGACCCTGACAAGCTCTACGAGCAACCCGTCTGCTGCATGTCATGTGAGGACGGCGTGGCTTTACTGATCAAATAGACTGAATCCGGGCCAGTTGAGCGATGGGACATTTTGCCTACTTTCTGACGATCAGATCCCCAAAATGATTCAAATTAAGCATTTTACTGTACATTTTACAGCAAGCTAGCCATAGACACGGCCTTGTTTTAGAACAAACAAATTTACAGTCATCCTTGCTATTCATTACTGTAGGCAACACTTCAACAAGGCCAAGGGCAAAACGATGATGCAAATGTTACAGTAAAATCAAATAACATTTGGGGCCGGGGGTTCCACAATGACACTACGACAGCAATGCAAGTGCACTAGTACAGGGACACATATGACGCATGCATATGCATACACTGGTGGCCAGGCCATCAGCCATCAGAGCTCTGAAAATCAGAGACACTTGAACCCGTTGGGCAGCTCCGTCTTGCAGGCGCTGGCCAAGACGCCGACGCCGACGTCCCACTCCGTGGGGATGCCGAGCACTGTCTCCTTGACGGTGGTGCAGAAGCAGGCGGCCGCCTCGGCCGCCGCGAGCCCCTGCACGACGTCGCAGCACTTGCTCCCGAGCTGCGCGCCGGCCTGCAGGCCCGCGGCGCCGAGCACGCCGACGCAGGCCCCGAACTTGACCGCGTCCCAGGGGCAGCTCAGCTTCCAGTGCAGCACCTTGCGCGACGCCGCCGTCGTCGGCAGCGCCGGCGACGACGACGCTGCAGAGACTGAGAGGAGGAGGAGGAACGCGAGGGTGGCGGCCGCGGTGGCTTGTCGGCGGGCGGCCATTAATATTCCTAGCTAGCTTTGCTCGCTCGGCGTTCAATACGTGCCGCGCGAACGTAGACGTCGGATGGCCTGACGAGCGTGACGCATTTCGTGCTCTTTTTATAACCTTGCGGAGCACGCACGTACGTACGTACGTAGACTCTGCACGCAGCAACATGCCGAGAAAAAAATGTTTGGCGCGACGATCCGTTAACGTTACCAGTAGATCGATCTGTAATTTGTGGCACTGTGCAGTGAATCAAGTAGAATATGATGTGTGTTTTAGTTGAAGTACACGACATGATGGGTCTCTGATACGGCGATGCATGCATGTGGCATGTCGTCCTCATGCGTAAGACGATGGGCAGTGCAGAGACGGTGACACCACGGCCGGGACGGACGATTGTGAATTTGCACAATCCCGGTGGGCGGTGGTCCACGGCCGGCTGCGTCGCCGGCCGCGCGCGCACCGGACAAGGCCGCGCCTGGTGGTGGCGAGAGCTAGCTCATGTGAGGAAGGAGTGGCTTCATCGATGCGGCGAAGCAAGGACAGTGTAACGATGGCGAAACTTGCTGCGAGTGGTGACACAGGTGCCAGCCTGAGCTTAGCTATCTCGAAGTTGCAGGTTACTCAAGTCGCTTCGGCGTCCCATCAGCCATTAGTTAGTTAGGCCTTGTTTAGTTCACTCCGAAATCCAAAAAGTTTTCAAGATTCCTCGTCACATTGAATCTTGCGGCATATGTATTAAGCATTAAATATAGACGAAAATAAAAATTAATTACACAGTTTGTCTATAAATCGTAAGACGAATCTTTTAATCATACTGAGTTTATGATTGAACAATATTTGTCAAATAAAAACGAAAGTGCTACAGTAGCGAAATTCAAAATTTTTTCGAAACTAAACAAGGCCTTACTGCTGCTTAACCGCACTGGTTCTTTTTCCCTACAGGCGTGGACGACCTTTCATTGTGTTGAGTAGCGTCTCTTCATCACGTTGAGTCCAAACTGAAAACGTCCCTGATATATCTTCTCAAAGACGTTTGTTATAAAGGCCTCGTCTCTAATATGTGCATATCAGAGACAAAAAAAAAACATGTTATCCATCTCTAATGTGAGCTAACATGTCACTGATATTGTCCAGATCACAAATCATATAGACATTTGTTTTTCCCCTCGCTAATATACATCTTGACCTGCCACTAATATACATCATAGTGAATACAACAATTCATCATTCTCAAAAAAAAAAAATACAACAATTCATCGCTGCCCAGCTCTCGGTTGGGTTTACGAAACCTTTGTACCGTGGGTGGAGGTGGAACGGCGGCGAGGGCATCGACATATACCTAATGGGCTTCCCAACATCACGCTCACGCGCCACCAAAAGCAATCCAAGGCACAATGAAATTAGACAGTAGGACGTCATGAAGCCACGACAATCAGCGTGCATCTTTGCATGTTCCCTGGAGGATTATGGTACAACGATCTTTGTCCATGTTTACAGGAAGTATATCAGCGCCTTCACAACCTTCTCTGGCCTGCAGATGATGTCAGATACGATGTCAGATACGTCAAGGATGTACAGAGTCTAAAGGTTAGTGGATGTACACAGAAACATATAGTAGTTTATAATTCGTGAAACTGTTAGTAAACGTGAACTGGCTGAACCCCTCAAGCTTCTGAAAACAATTACCAGTCCTCTTGTGGCATATGACCAGCTCCTTCTATCGCCTCTAGTTTTACAACGCTGGGATTAGCTTTCTTGAATTCCTCAGCTATCGACAACGGTAAGTACTTGTCAGATATTCCCCATGCAAGCAGTATTGGTTTTTCCCAACTGCAACAAGATGATCAGTTTCTATATCAGAACAGGAATACATTGCCACGGGTCCACATGACTAGTATATATCGACTGCTTTATTCAGAATGAACTTTCTAATGCTCCTGAGCGCTACTACTTTTTTTTTTTTTTTGAAACGGCCGGCAGGAGCTCTGCCCGGCATATATTAATAGAGAAGTAGAGCGCTACTACTTTTGCACATAATAAATCATAGTCAGCCTATCTTAACTACACAAGATGCTCTTCTGCATATAGAATATGGATGCTTTGTTCTTTGGATATACTTTACCCATTGGACGAAAATCCGGCCGAAATTCTACTCTGTACATCTTGGAAATCGATCTTCCTGGCAGTTTCAAGCAAAGCTAAAAGAAAAGGACATACAAGGACCAAGTCAAATTGCAAGACAATTGTAGAAATTTTACAGCATCGTAAAAACTAGAAACACTGCAAATGGATTACTATTTATTCAGAAAACACTATTTTCACATAACATATACAAAGCAACCTAATCTAGATTTGCAAGATGATGTTCATTCATGGCAATGCATGGAGCCAAGTGAAAAACTAATTATTTCAGATATTCTAGGAGAAGTTCCTTTGATGATTGGGTCAGTATACCAAACTGAATGACAGAGGACTATATATGAAGTGCTGGAACTAAACCTGGGAGTATGGACTAACCAAATCCAGGAGCACCACTGGATAGATATGGTAACCTGTATACATCAGCCTTTTCCAATTTCAGCATATATCTGCCAAACAAATGCAAGACAAATGGAACATTTTAAGCCACTGTGCAAAATGAATAGTATAAAATGAAACATTTGACAGGACTGACATATTATTGCTTCATATGAATAATGGACAGACTTGATTCTTCTTTCATGGAAGATGCACTACAGCAAGAAGAAAAGGGGTATAATGAACAGTGTTTCCGCGACAAAGATACATACGCGCTACCTGCTTCAATGAAACGCTCAGCCAAAACAGCATTTTGACAAGTAAATTCACCAAGGAGTGGCCACCTGCATTGAAAGATTCCATCAATTTATATATAAATAGAATGTTGAATGTATAAATGAAAGACAAACATCAACATAACACATATAAGTGGAGAAATGATGACTAGAATCAGGGTCATGATACTCCATCCATCTGTACTCAAGTCAAAACTATACAGGCAAAGACTAACACATTACACCATGGACTAAATAAATAAGATAATCGACCTCGACTTCAAGAAAGTTTTATAGAGTAGCATACTGTAACCATAAACATTGAAATTTGACAACAAAATGGAAGAGCGCAAATGCATATTTTAGTCAAACATACATGCAAAAGTTCATATGATTATATGCCTATTAATATCACCAACCCACAAGTTTTGAACTCATGTCGACTTGTGGTGCGAAATGAAAGGTTTAGTGAGCTGCTGATTTAACCCATTATATGGTTTAGCTCATGTGGTGCGCTCATTTGCTAGGGTGTATTTTTTTTTGGCACTAGTCCTAGTGCTGATGTGGTGTGCTCATTGTTAGTGTGTAGTCATATAGGGTGTGATAGGTTTGCTTGCACTAGGTCCTATGCAGGAAAACCCAAACGAGTATATAGTGTGTTAGGGTTGATTGCCCTGCTGCACATGCAAGCTGTGTTTGGTAAGATTGTGTTTGGTTACTTAATTTTATTGTAAGTGGAATTTTCATGTGCTAGTAGAGGTTGGGTGGGTGAGGAGATTCCATTTTTCATGTACTAGCTAATTAATGCCTACTAATAGTAAGGAGCCAAGATAAGAAGAAATAACTGACTTTAGCTGCTGAAACAATCCAGGGACTGGAGAAGAAACTGTAAGTGGACTGTTAAGGATTGCTAACTTAAGGACTTTGCTTGAGTTATTCAGTGCCCATGTCAGCCCATAAGAACCAACAAGAAAGCCCTGCAATGAAAAGAAAGAAAGAAAATGCTACATGTGAAGTGAAGATTTTTACAGACCTTGATTTTCATGAAAGTTACACATTTGTACCTGGACAACTAAGAAGAAGGGCTCGGTGATATTTAGAGTACCAAGAAGATCATCAAATGCCTTGTGGAATTCGTCCTCTACAAATGGTACAATATAGATGTGTCTTTAGCAAATTCCTTTAGTTTAATACACATTTTCCTGACCTTTAAAGTCGAATCCATATCCAGGCTGTGGCATTTCACTGAACCCAAATCCGATCCAGTCAGGTGCATAGCAGTGGTAGCCAGCATCTGCCATCTTTTAATTTCAAAAGATACTTAGGGGATGGGATAATTGATTGAAACAAAAGATGCAATGTGATTAATAATAATGTTGTAGTGAACATGAGAGTTCGTAGGTTTTTATAGAACTTGATAACTGCAATGTTCAGAAACAAATACCATATTTTGTCGTTGTTTTTTTTTTGTTTCAGTAGTGCATGAAAGTGCACCCATATTTTTTTGCATAAAGAAAACACAAAATACATGTTCGTCTATAGGTCCAAACTACTCAAATTTAAAAGGAGATAGTCTAAATAGACCAACCACATCAAATTTTCTCTCATATGACAATGGAAAGTTACTTAAGCATATATATATTTTGCTAAATAAAAAGTTGCATAAAAACTGTCAGACTCAGCACCCTATTCACTGTTGAGTAAATATAATGCCTAGTACCAACGACTGATCATCACATAGATTGTATTTATTCCAATGATATACGGGTTCAGTGAAGCAACCTGAGCCATAACCACGCGGTAACTAAATGACTGAGCAGGAGCACCATGAAGGAACACAATAGTCCCACGTCGAGCATCAGGTGACCCTACAATATATCAACAAGTCCATGCATGTGACCAACGATTGCACGAGCCTGAGTTTTATTTATCCAGGGGTTAATTATAATTATACATGAGAGTTGTGGTTGCAGCCCTTTGGCTCATTTCATTCACCAGTAAAACTAGTGGATGAAATGAAGTGATACAACACACTAACAGATTAAAAAATGCTCTGTTTTCACTTCTCTTGCAGAAGCTTGAAAGAAGAAAAGGGGTTATATGACATTGGACACCAATAAGTATTTGGACTCCTTATATGTCCTCAACAATCTAGTATAATCTTGCATGTAACATGCAATCGTGAGTGTAATACAGTGCGGCTTTGCTGGCTGGGCAGGTGGGCACCATATATCAATGTGTATCCAAATGTTTTACTGGAATGTTCTTCCTAGCGGTCCAACAACGAACGGAAAGATGAACAGATAGTACAGTACCTGTTTCTCTGACGAACCATCGAAACTCTCCTGCTCTGACATACGAACCGTACTCCCTGCCCTTGTCTTCGATCCTCTGGACGCAACAATTCGAGTCAGTACAACCCATATACTGTCTCTGTAATCAGAAGACGAACGAAGCAGACAAGGAGACGAAGCGAGGCAGCATGAGGCATTACGTAGAGCATCTGGCCGACATTGCCGTCCTCGGCGGGAACCGCTGGCAGCTGGATGGCGCTGCGGCTGGAGGGGTTGTCCGTCACGAACCCGAACGGATTGAACGCCGGGGCGTCGTCTTCTCCCTTCTCCCCCTCCGCCGTGCCGCTCCCGTTGTCCTTACTGCCCGCCGCGACCATCGCGTGCCCGTGTCTCGGCCCGCCTCCGCACCGCAGCCTGCTCCGGCCCACGGCAGCACTGAAGAAGGCGCCGCCACCGCCGCCGCTCCTGGAAGAAGCGGCGGGGATGGAAGGGAGGAGGAAGGGCGCGGTGGTGGAGGCGGCACTCGCGCAGGGGCAGCAGCGAGACATGGCGGGCGGGCGGCGGCGGCGGCCGGTGTGTGTCCCTGCGATGGTGGTGCAGTGCAGCGCACTTGTGCTCCGATGGCTCTCGGTCTCAGGTGGGGTGGGCGGTTCCCGGCGAATGAATTGTGGCCCCGAAGGAAGCGAGGTGATCGGTTGGACCGGTTGGCGTCCAGCCGCGTGGCCCGTGGATTGGCGTGGGGCCGCCAGTTCCTCTCAGTTCGTTGGTCGTGTGGATGTGCGTCTGCGTCTGTTTATTTTTTCTTTGAAAAAAAGAGAGAGATGAATATATATTTATAGAAGAACCGAACAAGAGGTCGAGAAAATGATGATTCTGCAACAGTATATGTTTCGAACGACTACAGTAGAGTTTCATGTGTTGTCTTCAACTCTTTCAATCGTCATATTTTTGCATCCATACTCTAATTTGGGCGATCCATGTTCAATTTGATGGCTTCGGCAAGATCTATGACCAAAGATGAACTCAACTATTCAATTTTGCATTGACTTTATCCTCCGCTTGATCCAATCCATTTTTGTATCCCTTCCTTCTCAGGACAACTTGTAGTGTCAACACAAACCAATGAAAATCAAAGAGTGGCACTAAACTTTGAGTTCATGCATAGATTTCAATTTGGGCATTGGAAGTGTATACCATCAAATTGCCGATATTGAGAAATGGAAATGAGAAACAAAATAAAGTATAATTAATTGTTCTTAGCAGCATTTCACCGTGCACATGCATCCTAGCTCATGAACCGCAAGATTCAAGAATGACACCATGATACAATATGTTTTTTTTTTTGAAACTTTCGTGATACAATATTATTCTCAAGAATAAATTCCAAAACTAGCTAAGCTGTTTCGCCGATTGACATCGATTCATAAGTATTTGAGGGCAATGGTTGCGACGATGGGCATTTGGGGGCACATCTCCTGCAGTTTGCCCTACAATCGGCCCAAGAATTAAAGCAACGCTTGGGCTGAGAATTTTTTTTTATTTTTAGTCCATTTTTAAAACAAATTTCAAATTTAGACCGCTTCTTAAAAAATTTTCAAATCTAGGCCGTTTGGCCCCGCCACCATGCATGGCGGGGCAAAAACACTGCATCCCGCCATGCATGGTGGCGGGGTAGACCCTGCCACGTGGCGCTGCATGGCCGAGGTGGCTGACCTGGACCCCGTCATGATCGCTGGCGGGTTAGGGCTACCCCGCCATGGATCATGGCGGGGTACGTACCAAGCAATGCAATGCACACGAGGCAGAGAGCTGGACTTGTTTAGTTCCAAAAAATTTTGGAAAAGTCGATACTGTAGTACTTTCGTTTGTATTTGAAAAATATTATCCAATTATGGACTAACTAGGGTCAAAAGATTCGTCTCGTTAATTTCGACTAAACTGTATAATTAGTTTTTATTTTTATCTATATTTAATACTTCATACATACGTCTAAGATTCGATGTGACTGGGAATCTGAAAAATTTTGCAAATTTTTTTGGAAATTAAACAAGGCTGACAGGACATGTTTGTCCTCTCGTACGAATTGAGCACATCATGGAGTCTAGTCTAGGGTCTTGTTTAAGTTGCGAATTTTTTTTGGTTTTGGTACTGTAACATTTTCATTTTTATTTGACAAACATTGTCCAATCATAGAGTAACTAGACTCAAAAGATTCATCTCGCAATTTACTGGCAAACTGTGTAATTAGTTTTTGTTTTTATCTATATTTAATATTCCATATATGTGCTGCAAGATTTAATGTTATAAAAAATCTTGAAAAGTTTTTGAGTTTTAAGGTCATCATGTCGCTTTGGACAAAGCCTAGCTCTAGCAGCAGCCGTAGTCATCATCATGTCCATAAAGCTGCGCCCATAGTTCAGGCATTGTTTAGTTCCCAAAACTTTTTAGATTTCCCGTCACATTGAGTATAGT
Source organism: Sorghum bicolor (assembly GCF_000003195.3). Lineage (NCBI taxonomy): Eukaryota > Viridiplantae > Streptophyta > Magnoliopsida > Poales > Poaceae > Sorghum > Sorghum bicolor. The sequence goes on from NC_012875.2 coordinate 57,921,326, forward strand.
GGCATATACATAATACATTAAATATAGACAAAAATAAAAATTAATTATACAATTTATCTGTAAATCGCGAGATGAATCTTTTGATACTAGTTAGTTCATAATTAGATAATATTTGTCAAATAAAAACGAAAGTGCTACCGTAGCAAAATCCGAAATTTTTCCGAGTCCTGAGTGGTCAGTTCGGCCACTTTTCCCGAGTCGGTCGTGCATGTTCACGTGACCACACCACCAAGTCTTGTCAGCCTTGTTTAGTTCCAAAAAATTTTGCAAAATTTTTTAGATTTTCCGTCACATCGAATCTTTAGACATATGTATAAAGTATTAAATATAAACAAAAATAAAAACTAATTGTACAGTTTGATCGAAATTGACGAGACAAATCTTTTGACCCTAGTTAGTCCATAATTGGACAATATTTGTCAAATACAAACGAAAGTGCTACAGTACCGATTTTCCAAATTTTTTTAAACTAAACAAGATGCGGGCACGGGTAGGGTAGGACAGAGGGAGAGAAAGAGCTTTTGGTGGTGCTGGGCGTGCCCCGCCATGATCCACGGCGGGGTGCGCAAACCCGCCATCAGTCACGGTGGGGTACACGTCAGCGTACTCTGCCAGCCATGCGCCACGTCACCAGTGCACCCCGCCGCCATGCATGGCGGGGTCATGTGTATTTGCCCCGCCATGCATGGTGGCGGGGCCAAACGGCCTAGTTTTGAAATTTTTTTCGTAAACGGCCTAAATTTGAAATTTGTTTTAAAAATGGGCTAAAAATAAAAAAATATTCTGGGCTGATATGTATTGCAGCAGTAGCACGTTACACCTCTGCGTCTCTCCTCCACGCAAAATATAGTAACAACCTTACTACTGTTACTAGCACTCTCGCTCATGACGTTTGCCAAAGTATGATTTGTTTTAATAGTATAATTTCTTATTGTACTCTCAACCCGGTTGAGTGGGCGACCTCCACCTACAAATATCACAATTATACTTCAATATTTATATTAATATAACAAAAGCACAACAAGTTAGTACAGAAACATAATGATATTCTACATACAATGAGCCGAGCCTAGGAAGCACCCAAGGAGAACCAGGATCAATAACATCACCATTGCATTCATCCGGCTAGTGTCCCCCATTGATTCTTAGAGACTGAAAAGAGTAAGGTAAGGTTGAGGACGAGTTCCTCGTTGGTTTGTATGGTATATATATAGAGCAGCACGATGTATGCATCCATGTTGGCTCATTTATATTATTTTATACTTGTAAAATAAATTAGTGTATCCATTGCCAATACCGTGGCATTCTTCTTTTAGAAAAAAAACTAGTGCATACTAACGGAAGGGTTTCATTTTGGTCACTATTTAAAACATTTCAATCTAATATATAGTAGAAAAATACTCCCTTTATTTTGGTCACTATTTAAAACATTTCAATGTAATATATAGTGTATATTTAAGTATATTGATGGAATATTGATTCCGAAGAATATGAATATATTATAAGTCAAAGCGATGTTCACAAAAATTTTGTTGCAACTATTTACAATCCCAAAAAATATTTTTGAGGGTTGTCAAATTTTAGGATTCACAATTTTCAAAATGTGGATAGGGTCTATATATACTGAAGTTGTATTTCTCAATGCAATCTACAAATTATATAGTTGACACATTTTTTTAAAGTTGTGTAGATTTCCAAAGGTTCATTTTAAGTTCATAGATTTTATTAGAAGAAACTGGAACAACTTAAATTAGATTCTATGTAAGAATAATCAAGAATACCATCCAAACGTCCTTTTATAGTTTTAGATTGCTCAAGAATCGAACGGGCGAAAGAACGAGCTTACCCAGTTGCAATGGCATTCTGTGGTTTAGGTACCTTAGAGCATCTCCAGTAGTCTCCAAATAAACTGATATTAGGGTAGCCCAATATTACTTTTTGGGTGGATTACAGGCATAATATTTTTGTAGTTCCTAATATCTCATTCTCAATATGTGATTTTGGCCTATTTTGCAGATTCAGCCTGCTTTGGCCCTATCATACTGAATTCAGCTTGCTTTGGCCCAATCACGAATTTATGTCTATCCCACATGCTTCGGCCCTACCTCTACTCGTGTGTCCTCCATGGCTTAGCCAGTTAGCCCTGGGCGTGGCCTGCCGAGCCCAGAGACAGAACAACGGCACGGCAATGGCGGTGAGGGAGGACGCCGACAGGGCTAGCAAGGCGGACGCCCTGTACTTGCTGCAGTCCCCGGGTGGCAGGATGTCGCACGCACCCACGTCCGTCTCCATGTACACCTGCACCCCGAGAGTGGACATGCCGGCCGCGTGCGTTAGGCACGCCAGCACCTGATGAGCATGATCGAGCATGCAACAGGCCGATGCATGCATGTATATATATATATATATATATATATATATATATATATATATATATATATATATGGTCATCAGTACTAACCAATAAGTCTATATATTACTACACTGGAAATAATCGAGCTAGAATACTGGACAACAAGGTGCTCACGAATTCGAGGATGACGATCGCCGCAGAGGCGACGCGCCCGGGGAGTGGAACGTGCAAGAGGATCACCACGGCATCCAACACCAGCCTTGTTACGCTCCAGATTAGCTGAAAGACCAGCACGACCTCAAGAAACCTGGGAAACAGATCGATCGAGGATCGGACAATATATACAGCGTCGATCGATGAGTCGTCGAATAATAATAAGTGAAGTGAAGTATAGATATGGATGAAAATGTTTAATGAAATGAACACACGAGAATTGTTTACCGGATTGAGGTGTAGTCATGAGCATCCCTCGCTGTACTCACGTAGGCAAGAGACAAGCCGCAAAGCGCGGACACGCCGGCCCTGCAACAGTTGCAACCAAGGCCCTGTGCGTGCCAAGAACAAAGCGTTGAGCTAAAATTAATTTTACCTGCCATGTTTGCACAGATCATGCTGCAAACTGGAACTGAATTACGCACGGAGGTGTACTAGTGTAGATGCTATTGGTGAAATTAATACGAGTGCGCATGCATGCAGTCCGCTCACCTCATTCTCTGCTGACTGGGGCTCCGATCCGATCGCCTTGCTCGTCCGTCCAAGAACTGACCGGGAAGAACAAGCACAAGAGCTTATTCGTTTGAGCTTCTGACGAATCTGCCAACCACGAACAGGCACCGCGCAAATTGCTTGCTCGTGGAAGAACTAGTGCAGGACCCAGCAGGAAGCTCGCGGTGTGGGTCAAAATGTCAACGGCGAATTCCCCGTCGGAGGTTACTGCCCCAAACCCGTCCCCGCGGGGGCAAATCCCCCCATCCCGTCAAGGGTCACGGGGAGAACTTCTGATCCATCTCCGTCCCCGCTCGGGATTAAATCCCCGCGGGGATCCCGTCCCCGCGTTAATTATATAAACAATAGCAAATCACTTACATAAACAGTAGCAAATATACAATAATTCACATGCAAATAACAACCATTTGTCCATAATTGCCTACTGCATAGTTCATAACAACACAGAAACAATCACATTGTTCATACATTCACCACAAGCGATTCATCAACTAGAAATAGCAACTAAGAGTCCAAACATCGAGCATAGGTTTATTATTATCGGGTCTCCACGGGGAACGGGGACGGGGAGGCACACCAGATCCGCCCCCGCGAAACCCGACGGGGACAGATTTTGTCCCATTTAGCTTCGCGTGGGGAAAGATTTTGCCCCAAACCCATTACCAAATAGGAGAATTCTCCGTGGAGAATCGGAGATCAGGCCCGTTGACATTTTGAGGTGTGGGTGGGCGTGCCTTCCTCGCTCGACACGGAGGCCGCTTGCGAGCATATATATAAAGGTAAATACGGAAACCTTGCTCAAGCAGCCAATGAACACGAACTTTTTTTTTTCACCAAAATGGCAGTGCAGTCACATGATCGCATCTATCGTCGTCATCAGCATCAGCACCTTCGCCTAAGGATGCACCAAAAACCCAAAACTTTACAAGATTCTCCATCACATCGAATCTTGCGGCACATGCATGGAGTATTAAATATAGATAAAAATAAAAACTAATTACACAGTTTGTCTGTAAATCACAAGTTGAATCTTTTAAGCCTAGTTACTTTATGATTGGACAATGTTTGTCAAATAAAAACGAAAGTGCTACAGTGTCAAAATCTAAAAAAATTTTGGATCTAAACAAGCCCTTAATTCTCTCGTTGCATGACATGCCGTCTGCGAGAGGTTTTCTGTAGCTACCGGTTGGCATCCAGCCACGTGGCCCGTGGATTGGCGTGGGGCCAGCGGGCCGCTCAGTTCGTTGGTCGTACGGATGTGGCCCTGGCCCTGTGGATCCGTGCATGTCTGCATCTTTTTATTTTTTTTCTAAGCCAGTCTCAATGCAGGTCTCATGAGAGTGTCATGCATATTAAATAGGGTGCCATATAAATAAAATTGCTGACTTGGCAGGGCCATTAAATGAAAGAGTTTCATCAGATGAGAAAGGAGTTTCATCCCCATGAAATCCATGTGGCTCGGTTACCTAGTTTATAGTCTTGGTAACTGTGCTATAAAACTATGTATTGAGACTGTCTTAGAAAAAAAGAGATGAATCTGGAGACGGGGACAGTGATAAGTGATAACTGTTGGCTGAAGCGGCGAAACTAGCGGTGATGAATGATGATTAAATCTGTAATAGTGTATGTATGTTTTGGATATTTGTACTGGAGTTTTATGTGTAGTCTGAAACTCCTATATTGAGAAATGGAAATGAGAAATGGAATAAACTATGATTGTTTGTTGTCAGAGTGCACATGCATCCTAGCTCATGAACATCAAGATTCAAGAATGACACCATGATACAATATTACTCTTGGGGAGAAATCCCAAACTAGCTAGCTAAGTTGTTTTTCTTATTGACATCGATGCATAGCCATCTGATGGTGGCAGTGATCACGACGATGGGCACCTAGGCTAGGAGCGCATCTCCTACACTTTGCCCAGCACTGGGCCCAAGAATCATAGCAAAGCTGAGGCCGAGAACTATTGCAGCAGTAGCACCGGCTGCCATCAGTGCATGTTGCCTTCACGCAAAATATGGTAACAATGTTGCTGCTGTTACTAGGCCTTTCTTGTTGTATTCCCAGCCAGCTTGAGTGGGAGACCTCCCCCGCCTACAAATATCACGTTATGATATTTACATCAATAAGAACCAGGCCCGTCGGATGGGGGTGTGCAGGCAGTGCACAGGCCAGGGGCCCATGACCATTGGGGCCCACGAATATACCCATGTATACTACAGCGTTTGCTTCCTGGCATGATGCGAGTACGTGTACGTGACCCTTCCGGCCTTCCAATTCCTGATTCCTGCGTGACCCATGACCATTGAGAATGATATTTTGGATAAAATTGATCTTGATATTGTTATTGAAGATTTTGCATCAAAAAATGTCCGAAGGCGGTTTTTTAAAAAGCACTGAAGCACTATATTTGAGGTAACCATAATAATTATTTTACCATTCTTTTAGCTTCTTCGATGTAATGACATTTTCTTATGAACTAAATATATGCTGAAAGTTTTGTCTTATTAATAGTATTACATATTTCAGTCATCGTAACATTAGATTGTCGGACCCTTAGTGTCTTGCTTGCACAAGGGTCCTAAAATCTGTTGAGACGGCCCTGAGTATAACAAAGCACAACAAAGCTACTCCCTCCATTTCAAATTATAAGATTCCAAGAATTTTGAAGAGTCAAAGAATTTCAAATTTAACCAAAATTATAGAGAAATTTATGAAGATTTATAACATCAAATAAGCATGCTATGAAAATATATTTAATAAGGAATTTAATGGTCTTAGTTGACATCATTGTCATATAAATTTGGTTAAATTTGAAATGCTTTGACTCTTCAAGATTCTTAGAATATTTATAATTTAGAATAGAGGGAGTAGTATGAAAACATAATAATATTTTACAAGCTAGGAAGCACCGAAGGAGCACCAACAACAACAACATACATCACCGTTGCATTCATTCGGCTAGCGTCCCCCATTGATTCTTATATATACTAAAAAGAGAGAGACTAAGGCTTAGGACCAGTTCGATCCTCTCATTGGCTTGTACAGTTTATATAGATCAACATGCACGGTATATATATGCCTCCATATGTAGGCTCATTTATTTTATACATGTTTTTTAATTAGCACATCATCAGTTACACCTCTAATTAGTGCATACATTATCTACTACTAAATATTGTAGTATTCTTCTTTTAGAAAAACTAGTATACATACTAACTCGCAAGGGTTTCATTTTGGTCACTAGTTAAAACATTCCAATCCAAGATATAGTGCAAAAGTAGTAACTAATTAACTAATGTCTCCTCATGCAAAGCAAACTATCATTCATCATGCAACTGCCGTCAATATATATATTAGTTTTTCAGTTGGCATGAAAGTAGAGTAGTTATTCAACTGATAATTTAGGACAAATTTTAAATGCTCCAGTACCTTATATTTCAAGTGGGAGTACATATTTATTACCTGTTTCATAAGTTATAGCATACCCACCTTATACCTTAACTGATTTAGGATATGCCGAGAGTATACTAATTCTAATCCTAAAAATAATCATGAATGCCTATGAGTTTTCAGAAGAATTAGTCATGTATTATCTCAATAGTTGTCCAACAAAATAAAAAAGCATCATCGTTAATCCTCAAGGCCTAGAATTACCACGTTAACCGGAGAAAGTAAAAAAAATACAAGTGCTCACAAACATGTTTAATAACATACCACCATTGCCATTACACAAAAAGTAAACCAAAATGCCCATATACATCTATTTATATATTTACCAATATGCCATCATACAAGAGTTCAATATTGTTGACTCAAAAAAAATATTTCCACAACTGTTGACCTAATCTATCATATATAAAAAGAACATAAGGTTAAAACATAGAAAACAATAAAATATTATAAGACCCAAGACAATAAAATAATAATCGATCTATTCATACATTATGAAAAAAATTCTACTTATGAAAAAATAGTTATTTTGTTTCGTCTCCCACCGCTCCTAGATGCCCCCACGATGAGGAAGACGAGCACCCCTCCACCAACGTGATCCCTTCTTCGGCGTGACTCCTACTCTGACACAATGCCTCCTCTAGGTGGGCGTCCCTCTGGCGACTCTCTTTCTCGTGACGCGACCCTACCGGCCTACCCTGGCCATCATTCGTCCTCCAACGACTCCCCTCCCCGACGACACCCTGCTCCGATGGCCAGTTTCATCAATGGCATTAGACTAGGAGGATGATATGTGGGTCCCACCTAGTCATTAACTGCTAGAATAAATTTGAGAGCCATGATTTAGGTAGTATTGCTGAAGTTGGAAGGAAAAAAAAAATAAATACTAGCAAAATGGGTAGCCTGTTTTGGTAGTATTAGTGGATATGCTCTAAAGAAGGAGATAATTAGGTGCTAAGAAATGATGATGCTAAGGATATTACAATGCTTTGTGTTGTTGAAGTGGGATACAAGCCAAGTATGTAACCAATAAAGTCAAACAGAAACAAAAATAAAAGGCGGCAATCGACTTCTATGACTGCTGACACTAATGAAATATAATAAGGCCATCAACCACATAACAAGTTGCACCAAGCTTGGAACTTGTATCCTAAGGTCAAGTTATAAGGGTATCTCTAACAAGAATCCAAATAGATAGTATAATTTATATTTTATTCTGTACAGATGTGAGAGAAGGCTAAAAACATTCTACTTCTACTAACAAACATTGATAAAACCATTAATTCTGATAAAGATGAAGTTTATACTAAAAAATAAAGAGATTAACACGACCATATAACTATTTATATTATAGTCCCAAAAAATCATTTAAAGTTCTGGAATTTTAAGATTTCAAAAATTTTCAAGCAACCTTGTATGTTGATATGCTCTATACCAAACTTGTATTTATCTATAAATTTGTAGTTGATAAATTTTTTATTTAAAGTTGTGTATAGGTTTCAAACGTTCATTTTAAGTTATTAGATTTTTAGAAGAATTTGGAACCGTTTAAAACTAGATTCTAGGTGCAAATAATTGAGAATCACGACCAATGCCCTTGATTGTTTTTAGATCGTGTAGGAATGGATTGGGAAAAGAATCAAACTTGCACTCCATTACAGGGTCGCTAGGGTCGCACGGTGCGAGCCCGCTTGCCCGCCTGCTCGCACGAGGTAGACTGAGCTGGGGCAGACATGCGACGATGATTCCGTGGACATATATGGTGCAGTTGCTTGGAGCCTCTTTTTAAAAAAACAATTGCTTGGAGCCGTTTGTACACTTAAGTTTTTTTCCAACCCATAAGGATTTTAATAAAAATGAACCAATTTTCCACCTTAATATATTTTATTAAGTATAAAGATCAAAGATAATTGCTATGCTTCCTAGAAGGCTCTTAAGCATCTTCAGCGAGACTACCCACCAGGCCTTCTACTTTACTTTTGGGTTGTAAAGCAAAAAAACTACTACTTTTGTTGACTCTCTACTTTTCCTTTCCCACTACCCATTCCTGTTGGCCACATACTTAGCCACTCAAATTCTTCCTTTGGTTGTTTCCACTCTGCGTGAGCTCGTCCGCTCCCAATGCCTCTCCTCTGCCCCGCCAGTGTCCTGCACTAGCGTGATGGCCCACCGACGTCCCGCCTATGCTCAGAATGGGGTGAATGCGAATAAGGTTTTGAAAGATGAAAGCGGATTAATTGAGCTTGGCTCATTTTATATTTAATTAAATATGTCAATAAAATTCTAATGCTCATCATATCAAAGGTTAGGTGTAATTAGGTTGTAATCCCATATGAAAAATTGGTTAGAGGGTGACTTTTGACTTATATGGATGGTTTATTTGTGCACATATTGCAAAATTATGAGAGGATGAGGAAGGCATGTCATCACACACGGCCCCGCCACCCAGCCGTGTGCATGATGTGTCACGTATGGGCCAACTGCACCAAGACATGACAAATGTGGTGCGAGATGGGAGAGTTTTGCCGTTTGGGCTTGTTGATGACGCCTATGGCTGGCCACATAAGTACCTAGAGGAGGAGACCACCATCTATTGTGACACCCGCAAAATGTTTTTTGGAAACTTGAGGAGAAAATGTTGTTTAGCTTTCGGAGAACTATTACACGACAACTATTTCTTCATTGCACTGTGCATGTGTGATCGGCTATATCGAATAGGCTACTAGGTCAACTAGTGGGAATGTCAACATCGGTGCATTCCACTCTAGTCCACCTCAGGGTGCATATTTGATCATTATGTTCATTTATGTAATTAATTAACGCATCTGTGAATTGCATGGAAACAAGATCACACCTGCACATATGTATCACGATAATTGTTAATTTCTTGATTGAAATAATATGCCGTAATTTTCCTAAATTTGAAATATAAAGAACATTTTCTTAATTCCTTCCACAAGTGTCTATAGAAACAAAGAGGTTGATAGACAATGGAACCACCCTTCTAAGGCCCACGTACAAACATATGAATTTGTCTCTTGATGCAGCACAATTTATAAGAAACAAAATAAAGCACGACTGCCTATTATTAGCATCTTTTACAGTGCAAATGGTGGGTCCGGCTGGCTCTTGGACCTCAAAATTCAAAATAATTACTCCATAATACTCCTTAAAAGACAAGACGTTTATTCTTTTTTTTTTCTTGACCGAGGAAATACTATTATTCTTTGAGATGAGAGAAAGTCAAATCTAGCTGAGCAATGTCGCCTTTTGACGTCGTTGAACATCTGATAGCAACGGTAACGACGATGGGCATTTGGGGTCGCATTTCCCACATATTTGCCTGCAGTCCTCCAAAGATGCAATGCAGTAGTTCACAAATCCAGTGCAGCAGTAGCACGTCACGTCACCGATACATGTTTCCTTCTTACAAAAGTAAAGAACAACCTTGCTACTGTTACCATCACTCTTGTTCGGAACATTTGCCAAAGTATGATTGGTTGCAAAAGTATAGTTTATTCTTGAACTCTCAACATTATTCCCCAGTAGTACGCGACGACCTCCCCCACCTTCAAATATCACATTATAATATTTTTATCAATGTAATAGAGCACAACAAGCTACTCTTATAAAGGAAATGATAGAAATTGATATAGGAACATATATAGTGCATACAGTGAACAAAGGCTAGGAAGCACCCAAAGAGCAGCACCACAAACAACATCACCGTTGCATTCATCCTGCCGGCGTCCCCCATTGTTTCGTAGACGAAAAAAGAACGAGATGAGGTCGAGGACAAGTTTGACCCTCCTTGACTTGTATGGTATATATAGATCAACATGATATTTGCATCCATGCAGACCCATTTATTTTAATCTATACAAAACTTAATTAGAAGGGTTTTATTTTGGTTACTAGTTAAAACATTCTCATATACGTACTTATTATAAAGGTACAATACAATTAACTAATTCCTGCAATTCAAGAGCAAGCTATCATGCCGCTGCCATCTCATCAGTATATTGAATTTTCAATTGACACTAAAGTAGACTCATAAATAGTTGTTGGCGTATTATTTATTATTATTTGCTTCATTAAGTCATAGCTAGCATACCGCCTTACTACCTGAACAGATTTAAGATACATTAATTGTGCGATATACTAATTCCAATCCTAAAAATCTTGGGGGTTCTTAAGAAATATGAAATTAAACTTTGCATAGCTCATGGTAATCCTACAATCAACAATTCACAAAAAAAATCAAGTTCTAATTTATTTTGAGAGGTAAAGATGCGAGAATTTCAGGTGTGCTCTAGATGAGATAACATATTGCCATATACTAGCAAGAATGTGTTTGAAATGTCACCTATTATTTTAGTATTTGATAAACAACTTAAGTGGACTCAATGTTAATATGCAATGCCTAGAAATTATCATGTTAACTGAAGAAAATAATTTTTTAGATAGGTTGATAATTACCCACCACTGTATAAAAAAGATAACCCAAAATGCTCATCTATGGTCACTCCCAATACTAGAAACTACATATAGTTTCTATACCCATTAATTCTTATAGACACTATATATAGAAACTATGGTCCCAATAGATAGTTTCTATAGAATATTTTTATATCCAATCACATTCATTCTCTCTCCATTCTCAGCCAATCATATCACTTCATATCTTGGATTTTGTGTAGACATGGTTTCTAACTTAGACCCAGTTTCTATGATTTTTACTCTCTCTCTCTCTTTAATAACTACATTTCCACATCAGCAAAATACTTAGGTGGCACTGCAATTAATGTCTATATAAACCACGATGGTTTCTGCATTGGGAGTGCCCTTATGTGTTTGTCATTATGTCATTATCAAAGACAATAAACAAAACTATAAACCGGTTGAACCAGCTGGTTTTTCGTCGAACCGGTAAACTGGGTGGTTCCATGTGAACCGATGAGGTTTTGAGTTTTTCTAAAATTACCCCCTATGTGCATTTAGATCGACCTTATCTAGTTAGGGGTACTATTGGAATTGACTCCAAATGGCTGTGTAGGGTTGCTTTCCCTTGATTGGATTGACCGAGTGAGAGCTTAGGAGGGAAAATTGAGGCTTTTACATGTATGCCATTATAAAAATTGATAATTACCTATAAGTCATTAGAAAAGTTGAGTTCTTACATGTGTCACTGCTCTAAACTCTTTTGTCCTTCATGTCATTTCCGTCAGATTTAGCTCTAACGGTGTCAAACCGCGAGTGTGAAAAATCAAAAATACCCTCAAGGCTGAATATATAATTAATTTTTTTGAGCATCTTAATGACCTCAAATGAAAAAACTCAGAACTACAAAGTTGTAGATGTCGACAATATCTGTAAATTTTTTGTTAAAATTATTTTCATTGAATTCCATACAAAAAATATATGATTTGATATGATTAATATGTCTTAAAAAATATTTTTTAATACAAAATCAAATAAAAATATTTTTTATATAAATATTGTATATCTCAACGAGATATATGTTTTTCTAGTTTTGAGTTTTTCCACTTAAGATCGTTAAGATACTAAAAAAATTAATTAGATATTTAGATATGAGAATATTTTTGTGGCGTAGAGGATAAAAGAAATCAGAGCAGTGGCATCTGTGAAGAGTTTAACCTTTTTAGTGGCTTGTAGGTAATTACAGTACAACTCTTCTCTTCGTTTCATACTTTCATTTCTGGCGACGGCCTTCTTGCTTTCCGGCGGTGTGCTGCGCTCCTGCTCCCGCCTCCCGGTGGTGCGGCGCTCATACTGGCTGTGGCTGCTGCTGGCGGGTCTCGGCCTTGGGGCTCGGGCTCGCGCCTCACGGCCACGGGACGTGGCATCGCGCGCGTCCGCGGCGAGCGGAGGGCGGCCGCGGCAAGCCACGAGCGTCCGCAGAGTCGGCGAGCTCCACGTCCACAGTGAGCGCGGATCCAGCGTGCGGCGGGCGTACGTGCCTCCGTGGAGCGTGGATCTAGGCCCCAAGCGTTCAGCAGTCAGCACTTCCCTTCCTCTTTCTATGGCGGCAGGTGAGCATTAAGGCTTCTACTGCCCTTTCATTTTCTTCTGTGGAATTGGAGGCGGAGCACAATTAATGGCAGTCAAGCAGTATAGCGTAATGAGGATTTCTTGGGTTTCTTCGGTTTTCTCCCTCCACCGCTGGGGCTGTGATGAGTATCTGACTATAGCAGTACGCCTTTCGCTTTCTCAGTTTTGGTGGGGGTTCTTGATCGTGATGTGCTAGCTCTGCCTCTGCTGCCTGATGCTCGACGCTGACAGTGTCTGATCTACTGTAGAGTTATGTGTTTGACACCCGCTGTAGTGACAGTAGTGCTCGCCGGGATTTATGACTTGACATGTAGCTTGAACTATGTAACTTTGTGTGCTTGTTGACTAACGTTGGAGACAGAGGAGGGTAGCTTCCTTGTTGCACACAACAATGTAAGTGTGGTCCTCTACGGCATTGCCATACTGCACATAGTTTATTGGTCAATGCATACTTTATAAAATCCAGTAATCAAGTTTGTATAGCATTCCTTATGTTTATTGGGTCAAATACTGTTAGATTTCTCGTTAGCCAAAGATTTCCAAATAGATCTCCAAATATAGACTTCCTGTATTCTAGATTCCTGGTTAGCCAAAGATGGAGAGCAAGTATGACTCTCAACAGTGCATACAAGATATAGAAAAATTATTGGAGGGTACAAAGATATAGAAAGCGATTTTTAATCAAATGACTCTCTAAATGATGATTTAGAAAGTAAATTTTAGAAAGACTCTCGGAGATGCTCTAATTAGGCAGGAGGTCTATTCCAGTTTCAGGTAGAGTCCAAATATCATGAAACAATCTCAAAACGGACTCAAATCAAACATGAAAGTTAAACCTATCTCTGACTTCACCTGGACTAAACAGTCCGGTGTGCTAGGAGCAATGCACCGGACCATTTGGTGTGTGCAACTTGCGTGATCGACAGATTTGGGTGTGAACAAAATGTTTAGATACACAGTTGTATATGAGTTGTATTCTTGAATTAAATTATTGGAAGCGAAGAATTTCCCTTTTATATAGAATTATAGATGTGATTAGTTAACACTTTATTCATTATTCATGCATTGTATAGGAAGAAGACCTTGGTTGTTGCTTCTTTGTTGACATGTAGATTTGCTACGCTTGTGATGTGCGGTGCTTCGCTAGCACGTATGGCTGCAGCACCCGTTGCTATGTACTACAATGTGTTCAGGTAACACAATTATCCATTCTATCCTTCAGTATTTAGTACAATTGCTGCCTTTCTGTTTAGCTACATTAAAATATGAACCACAACCACTATACATTTGTTCTATTTGCAACACAACCATCTCATCTTGAACTGATTATCTGCAAACAAAATGGCCCAAACAGAGAGCAATAATTAATTACGTCCCACATATATCTTACTAGAAAAGTGATGGCGGTTCTAAATGGCTCTCTTAAGTTTCAAGTAGTCCACTTCATTCCCGTTTCTCTTCACTTCCTTTGTAAAAGGTTTGCAAACTAACATCACAACATTATCTAGTGTTTTTAATTTTTCAAAATTTTCTTCTCAGGATATAAATGCTGCTTCATGCTTTGTACTTTTACAGGGTTTTATGCATAAAACTGTGATGCATTAATTTTTAACATACACGAAACATATAGTATTCTTCTTTGTTCATAATGAAACGATTTTGTCTTCACTTAAAAAAGAAAATAAAAGAATTGATTTGGTCTGATTTTTTTCTTCACACTTAGATCCTTAAAAACTGTTGTATCTGCTAATTGTCGGAACTTATAATTTGTTTACTACTGTAAATGGTAGATCATCTATAGATATCGAATACCATGAATTATAGATCCTATTTGCTTGATTCTCTGTTTGCTCAAAGATGCATTAATATACTCTGAAGCTTATATAGGGTGATGAGTAATTTAATTAATGTTATTAAGCAATATTATAGGAATAATATTGTTTTTTTATATTTAATTAGTGTGTTTATTTTATTTTCTTTCAGGTTTCTTACAGTTGTCTTGACCATCCAGCTTCCTTGCTGCGGAATAAGGTTATTGCATGACATTGCAATTATTTTCTTCCACATGCCACCCCCTGGAAACCTTGCCTCCACACTGATAATCATGTTTGAGTGGGTATGTAAAATAATGCTCCTACACTTGTTGACGACAGCATAAATCCTAAATATTCAACTAAAAAAACTAAAATTATCAATTTGCAGATCCTTTCAGTCTTGGTTTTAGCTGCCAGCTGTTCCGCGCTGGGAGTTGAGGTGTACATGGACAAGGACACAGGTGCTTGCATGTTCATGCAACCACAGCCATGTAGGTGGTACAAGGAGGCAGCCATGCTGGGCTTGCTAGCAGGGGTCTTTAGCTATACCATCTCTTTGCTCCTGTTCTGTCTCCAGTCTTCTCGGCACACCCAACCTCCTGCCCCAGCCCCCGCTCATGGCCACGACCAAGGCTAGGTAAAGCACAGGAAATTTTTCCTCCCATTCCAAAATTTGTGTCGCTATGATTTTTCTTTATATATATACTAGTATGACAGTGTTTGTTTAATCTAGTAATGCACTGGTGTTGATGTCTTTGTCGTAGCCATGTCATTTATGCAATGCAATAGTGCTGCAATGAGGCACATTGCATTAAGTATTAGAATTTGGTTAAGGAATTGCAATTGCATCAAGAATTCAAGACTACAGCAATATGAATGATGATGGCATTAGGGAAGCATAGCTCTCATATATAGTCATAATGCAACAAAGTTAGTTTCCTGAATTTTAATGTTCCATGACATTTTTCTGCAAATGAGTGATTGTGTGCTTGTAGCCCTCATGAAAAATGTACATCTGAATGATTTTACCAATAATTGAGACTGCAGTTTTCAACCATTGACCCTTATGTGTTCCGTATCCTTAACATGTAGGTACAGAGTCATCCAAGGCATGCTCAGAAACTGCCATGAAGACAACGCTAATTTGAAATGAACCGGTCAAGGTAGCTTAGGTAGTTAGTATGTTTGGTGAAATTAGTATGTTTTTTTTTTGAAAGGATCACCGGGGGGGGTGAGCGCCCCACCTGAATAATTCCATTGATGCCGGCAAGCCGGTGTACGGAATGGTTTACAAAGTAGCCTTACAATTTGGTTTACATGAAAAAAGTTACAGGAGAATTAAGGAGGGAAAACGGAGCTCCAGTGATTTGAGATCGTGTTGTCCTCATTTTTGAGCCTGAAGGCCCAGAGGTGGCACGTCTCTCTGCAAGCCGTGCTAAGTCGTTGAAGACAGGGTCTCATTTGTCGGAAGACCACATCATGTCGGTGATTCCAGATGCACCAGCAGCAGAGCAGAACGAAGGTGTTGTAGTGTTTTGGCGGCATTGAGGGAGGCCTTGAAAGGTTCCACAGCTCAGTGATGGGCGGGAAGCTCGTAGGGGACCCCAGAACTTGGGTCCAGAGTTGGTTCGCGATCGGGCAGTGGAAGATTAGGTGCTCAGAGGTTTCCGGCGCCACTTTGCATAGCTCACAGGTGGAATTGTTGACAATGTGTTTCTTGAGCAAATTGCAGCGGTTTTGGATTCGGTCCTGAAGAAGCAGCCAGGCAAAGAATTTGACTCGCTGAGGAGCCTTGCTTTTCCACACAAAGCTGAAGACCGGGCTTGTTTGCTGCGTGTGGACTGCTGCCTTGTATACCGCAGCGGTGCTTAGTCTTCCATCAGCTGAGCAAAAATTGGAGGTGCGCTTGTCCATTTGATCCGTTAACGTTACCTGATCCATAAGCTGGTTTAGGCTTAGCAGTTCGGAGACAACCCCAGCAGATAGCCTGGAGCTCAGAAGGTGATGGATCCCCAGTTGGACAACTTGTTGGACGGAGCAGTGAGGCTGGGAGCAGTGGCTGTATAGAATTTGGAATTTTGCAGCCAGGAAGAAATCCCCTAACCAAGCATCCCACCAAAATGAGGTGTCCTTTCTGTTGGGAAGATGCTCTTCGCACTCCCCAGCAGTACGGTGAATAGTGAATCTTCTCACTCGGTGCCGTGAGAGGTCTGAGCTCCAACGGGCAGTGGGCTCAACAGTAGGTGAATACAGTGAATGCTCTCTCTCTTATTAATGGCGGTATCGTGCCCCTTATATAGGGCCTGGAAACCGACCTAATGATATTTACATAAATGCCCCGTGACGGTGGGGGAATATTCCAGCATATTCTTTCATTGCAGTCTACTGACCCTAATACACCCGCGTAATTTCACATTGCAAACCCTTCGTTCATCCTTTGACTGGGGCCTCAGCAGGTCGGAGGCTCGGATCCTCCGCCCAGTTGCGGATCCTCCGACGCTTCGATGTCGGAGGTCCCGCAGCCCGGCTGGTCGGAGGTTGCTCCACCCGGCCACCCCGGGAGTTCCTCCTTAGCCTGGTCCAGTCGGAGGTTCCTTGGCCTGGCCGCGTTCTCCCGCCATCCTCGGACCCGGGAGGGTCGGAGGTTCCAACCTTTCCTCGCTCGTGGACCTCCGCCGGTGTCTCAGTCCCTGCACATACTTTGCACGACCAGACGAGTCGTCAACATTAGCATTTCCCGTCGAAGGATATCCTCCGACGTTTCAGGTGTCGGAGGTTCCTCAGGTGAAGGATAACCTCCGACGCTACCAGGGGGAAGGATGCAGCTTTTCCCCAACACTTTCCATTGCCCACTGACACTCTGGTGATGGAGCGATAGACAGGCATTAGAGCTTTTAGCCCTTGCCAGTGGTTGGCAGACCCCGGCCCAGTCGGTGTGATAAGGTTAGTGTTTTGCCTAGCCCAGGATGCCCAGGCCGACTGCTCCGGGTTGAAGAGGCGGTGCATGAGTTTCAACAAGAGAGCAGCATTATGGGCAGCGAGGTTTCTCACACCAAGTCCTCCTTCTTGTAGGGGCTTCATTACAGTCTCCCAGTTAACCAGGCACTTAGATCCTGAGGTTTTGCTTGTCCCTGCCCAGAGGAAAGCCCGCCGTTTGCAGTCAATTGCCTCAATCACTCCTGGAGGCAGAGGGAGCGCCTGCATGATGTAGTTGATGAGCCCATCGATCACCGAGTTTACAAGAGTTAGGCGCCCCTGATGATTGAGTAGAGCTGCTTCCTAGGTTGCTAGCCGGCGGTCTACCTTGGAAATTAGCGGGGCAAAAGCGGAGAGTTTTAGTTTTGAGTTGGACAGAGGTAAGCCAAGGTAGGACTGCGGGAAGGCTCCTTGGGTGCACTGCAGGGTTTGGAGTATGACACTGATGGTCTCCTGTTGAACGTGCATCGGAATTAGGGTGCTCTTGCTGAAATTTATTTTTAATCCGGTTGCCATTGCGAAACTGTCCAATACAGCCTTTAATCTTGTAACATCTGCAACATCAGCTCTTAGGAGGAGTAAGGTGTCATCTGCATACTGAAGCACTGGGCAAGGTCCATCACACACTGGGTGCCTAATTCCATTGTCAGTCTTGATCAGCCGTTGCAGGACATCTGCTACTAGCAAAAACAGATAGGGGGATAGAGCATCCCCTTGCCGGAGGCCTCTCTTGCATCTGATCCAATTTCCAGGGCAGCCATTGACCAGCACCGCAGAGTGCGATGTTTGGAGAAGATGCAGGATCCATTGGTTCCATTTGTGAGGGAAACCCCTAGCAGATAGAATTCTCAGGAGGCTATCCCAGCAAACAGAGTCAAAAGCTTTGGCGAAATCGAGCTTCAGGACAATCGTTGGCTTCTTGTTCTTGTGGCAGAATTGGACTAGCTCAGTAGCATAGACGAAGTTCTCGGATATGGACCGTCCTCTGATGAACCCGGTCTGGTCAATGTCTACAAGTTGTTGGATATGTTTCTGCAGTCTTGTCGTCAGAATCTTGGAGATGATCTTTACCGGGCAGTTCTGAAGCGAAATTGGCCTGAATTCAGAGGGAGAAGAGGCTCCTTCACGTTTGGGGATCAGGACTATATGAGCTCTGTTAATTCTGTCAAGTTCAATGGAGCAGTTGTGGAAGGCGTGAAGCAATCGCATGATGTCCCCCTTGACCGATGCCCAAACTGCCTTGTACCAGGCGGGGCCTAGACCATCAGGGCCTGGAGCGCTGTTCACATTCATTGATTTGATTGCTTCCAACGCTTCGCTCTCGAAAAACTGGGATATCAAACTGTCAAGAGGTGGATTCTGGTTCTGGTATAGGTCTGCCACCTGAAAATTCCAACTTGCCTGGACAGCAGACCCGAGGATCTGTTTGAAGTACTGAGTGATCTCCTTAGATTTGTCCTCATGGCTTGTGACAGTTGATCCATTGACTGTGATTGAAGCGAGGAAGTTCCTTCGTTTCCTGCAGGACGCCTTTACATGGAAATACTTTGTGTTTGAGTCCCCTTCTCTTAGACACCTTACTTTTGCACGCTGCTTCCAGTAGGCTGCTTTCTGCCTCAGAAAGAGGTCAAGTTGTTTGTAGCAAATGTCTCTGAGGCACCGTTCACCTGCATTTAAGTCTCTGAACTCTTCGAAATGGTCAAACAGGGAAATGATAAAGTTGTAATTGTGGTATAAGTATGGTGGGGAGCGGTGCTTGCGAGCCCAAACCTTGGAAGCCTGCCTAGTTGCCTTGACCTGTGCTACCAGGGACCCCGCGGGATCCATCTGTTGAGGTGCAGAGAGCCAAGCTTGAAGAGCTAAGGGGACGAAGGAGGGGTTAAGAAGCCAGGAGCGCTCAAGCCTGAAATAGGTGGCTTTTGGGATGTTGGTTTGGATAGTAGCAATCAGAGGTGAGTGGTCGGAGGTTGGCCTGTTACCAGTAGAGAGGAGGGAGCCAGGGAATAGAGAGGCAAAATCAAGGTTTAGGAAAGCCCGGTCAATTCTAGCCAAGGTCGGAGAGGCCCGTTTATTAGTCCACGTGAAACGTCAGTCCGAAAGAGGTAGCTCGATGAGCTCCAAGGTGTTGATCGTGCTGTTGAAACGGGAAGCCAGCGATCTGCTAAAGTTGCCGTTGCTTTTATCGTTCGGGTGGCGGGTTAAGTTAAAATCACCAATGAGGAGCCACGGTGACTGGATACTGCAGCAATAAGAAGAAGGTCGCTAAGGAAGGAGTCAGTAAGCTGGTGGTCAGAGGGGCCGTAGACGTTGGTGACTGCGAAATGGAAGTCAGAGACGTTAGATCGAAGGGAGACCGTAGTGGAGAACGCAGAAGTCGCGGCAGCGGTTGCCGAGAAGAGGGAGTCGCACCAAGCAGTGAGGTTGCTCGGGAGGAAAGAGCGATAGACCCAATCAGGTTGGGAGGCAAGCTTAGTTTCCTGCAAGCAGACAATATTTGGACTATACCTAGAAACATTGTCACGAACAACAACACGTTTATCCGAACGGCCAAGGCCACGGACATTCCACGAAAGGATTACAATATTTCTACGCCCAGGATTCATGGAGCAGAGATTAGACAACGAAACAAAGACAAGGCGATACATAAAGGAGTAAGAAAAAGACGCAGAAGGAACAGAGAGGGGGCGAATGGGAAGGGAGCAGTCCTGAAACTAGGTAACATTAAGGGAAGACGCCCGACGCCGCAGCCCTTGCTACCGCGCGGGTACTCGGTTCATCCAGACCAGCCGCTTTGCCCAGGCGGGTCAAGTCTAGAATCTTGAGAGCATTCTTCTTCTTCAGCACTCTAGAGTGGCGCACTTGTTTCTTGAGCTCGGCTGAGCAGGAGCTGAGGCTGTCCCTCAGAGCTTTGCGGGCAACTGCTTTGGTTGTAATATCGAGGAAGGTCCCTGGGTCCAAGCGCGCGAGTCTGACGCTGGCGCGCTTAGGAGGGGAGGCCCGCTGGGAAGCAGCCTGAACTGGCAGCTTAGCAGCATGATCTGGCAGAATTGTCGCAGTCCTCGGTCGCCGCTGATATGAAATTAGTATGTAGTTATTGATAAATTAGTATGACCTAGATAGTGCAGAGGCCTCTCCTTTATGTAGTCTGATATGCTACTCTAAACTCATATACAACTAGCAGCTGGACTTGCTTTGTAGTCTGACATCTATATATGATGTAAATTTAGTTGGGCTTGATGATCAGTCAATGCCATTCTGTGAACCTTCAAATTGATTTGGCAGTGAATTTGCTATTAGAGTTATACATCAAGACGTGAGTACGTGGCAAGCAGAAGTCTCGAAATGCAAAATTGTGACCTAAGAGAAACTCTTCCTCCAAAATTTTGTTCAACCCCAAAAATCCTACCAGCACCCCTAAAATCTAATGTTGAAGCCTGCAATGGCATCTCCTTCAGAAGAAATTGTACTGATTATATAAAACGAAGGAGATTGTAAACAAAACCATGGCAAATTTAAATTAACTTTGTTTCAAACTGATCCCACAAAGCATATTATTTGCTAGCAAAATGCGATTAACTAGGTAGCCGGAGTCATCGATGTTGGCACGTTGCTGACGGACGGCGGAGAGCGGCGCACTGCCCGAACCTCTGCTGGCGGCGGCTTCGGGCACCTGGGGTCGCATGTCTGGCAATGTTCCCTGCATAGTTCCCGAGTTTTGTAGCACAAGCCATTCGGGTCTGTATCACAACAGTAGCACTTGCCAATATCGACGCAATCGCTCTCGATACAAAATATCGAAGCAACCTTGCTACTTCTACTGTGAGCATCACCAGTGTAGTTTCTTGAACCCTCGTCCCACCCAAGTAGCCGGCGACCTCTCTCACCTGCAGTTATATAAATTTTTGTTAGTTCGTACAGAGAGCATATTCCTCGAAACCGGCTGCGAATTATATTGTGTACCACCGGCCGGATCTGTGCTACTGTGCTAGGGAATGCATATATCTGCCTACACCATTGGGCAGAATTTTAAACCGGCTGCCAAGAAGCATCCGAAGAGCACCACAAAGAACAACGCCAGGTTCATCAGGCTGCTGGCGCTCCCCATCTGACCGATGCGCTCGAGATGGGCTGGCGAGGTCGAAGGGAGATGAGGAGTTGATCGATGGCGGGTGCTCCTATACGGCATACATGCCAGGTATATATATTGCTTCACGCATGCATATATGGAAATATCTGACGCATGCATATATGGAAATATCTGACGCATGCAGTACGTGATCACACGGGACACGGCGGGTACGTTTTAGTTTCAGGTTGCAAATAATACCATATATACATACAGCTCGTGTATATGTTTCCGTAATTTCTTGTGATGTAGTACTAGTAGTCGAAAGATTCAACATAGATTTTGCATGACATGTACTATAATTATGCAATCAATTGACTATTTAACGCATTCTCACTCGCATAAATTAAGGGAAGCAACAAAGTAAAGGGCTGCCACCGGGGCCACACACTGGCACACTCCTTTCACGCGCCGGGGACGAGCAGACTCATCGATTGCCCACTAAATTTGTTCTATTCAAGTATAGCAACATATTATTTCCTAATTGATGATCAAATTTGGTTACAAATTCAACTCCTGCAAGATCTTCGACAACCATATCTCTATCCTGAACCTCGATGGATGGTGCTGATGCTGGTGGTGGGGCACAGGTAGCGGGCACACTGGGCTTTATAAACTAGGTAACTGGCCCATGAAACATGCATTGAGACTGGCCTTAGGGTTTCATTAGAGTTTCATACACGTTAAATATGCTGATGTGGTGCTATATTAATGAAGAGAGATGATAAGAGTTTCATGGGAGTAGAGAGAGTTTTTTCGCGAGTATGTCAACCTGACACGTGATTCATTAAGCAGAAAGGGAGAGTTGGGGTTACAACGGCCTTTGGTAAAGCCGTAATTACTAAAGACCATTGTAACCTCAACCGGAGTCACAGTGCACCGAACGAAAGGTTACAAAAGATTAAGAGCGGGAGCAGCGTTCGACGGATGAGCGAATAGAGGGAAATGTCTCAGGTGCCTGTAGCCGGCACGAAACCACAACCGCGCTTCCTCCAGCACGCTCAGCAGCGCCTCTTGCGGACTGGAAATCCTGGAATCAAAAGTTCTTGCGTTCCGCTCTTTCCAGAGAATCCACCCGACGATGAAGACCACCTGAGTCGAAGCCCTTCCTCTGCCCCTTCGGAACCAGCTTCCGCGCGGCCAACCACCAAGACCAGAAGCAGGTTCCGGGCTGCAGCGGTACATGATTGAGGTGAAGCCGCCCCAAGACGGTTTGCCAGACGTTCCGACTGAAGGAGCAGCCAATCAGAATGTGGTCAATCTCCTCAGCGTCGACACCGCAAAGGATACAGGTTGGCGATTGCTGCAGACCGCGTCGATGACGTCTTGCCACCGTCCAACACCTCTTGTGAAGCGCCAGCCAGAAGAGGTGTTTTACCTTGGGCGGTGCAGCCACCTTCCATAACTCCTTTGCTCCCAAAGGTCTGGTGGCGCCAGCGAACAGCAAGTGGTAAGCAGAAGCCGAGGAGTATGACATGTCCGCGGACCACTTCCAACGCAAGACATCAGGCGAGTTGTCGGAAAGGTGAACATTCCGAATGATGTCCTAGAGCTGCAGGTATTCCGTGAGGATCAGCACGTTGAAGGGCGGTGTGATGTGTCGGACCCAAGCGTGATCATGGATGGCTTTGGCTACCGTCGTCGCTCGACGCCGGCGAGGCACCCTAGCCAGGACGTTTGGGGCTACCTCCTGCACCGAGCGGCCGTCCGGCAGCCATTTGTCTAACCAGAAGATAGCTGTGTTACCATCGCCTAGAACAACGTCGGTAGCAGCAAGGAAGGTCGAAGCTAGAGTCTTGTTGTCAGGTGAAGGCAGCGGAACCCAAGGCAAGTAAGCTTGCATTCGGCGCTTCCATTCCCAACGAAGCTGTAGCGCTACCCCGAAACGTCGAAGGTCAATTAGACCGAGACCTCCAAGCTCCTTAGGGCGGCACACCAAAGGAAAGCCCGACGCTTCTTGTCAATTTGCTGCACAGCCCAGGGAGACAGGCAAACTGCGATGGTAGTGTGCGTTGGGATGGCCGAAAGAGTGACTACCGTAAGCGTTGCTCTCCCAGCAATGTTTAGCAAGTTCCCTTTCCAGGCGGGAATTATGTTAGCGACTGAATTTATGAGTGGGAGCTCTTCCGACCTGCTCAGTTTGTGGACAGAGAGAGGAACGCCCAGGTAACGGCAAGGGAAATGCGCTATCTGGCAGCCAAACCGAGACACAAAGAGCTGCAATTGTTCTGTGGAGCACTGAATTGGTGTTGCCACGCTCTTGTCCATGTTGGTGAATAGTCCTGATGCATGTCCAAAGATGCGTAACATTTCCTTCATGACATCCACATCTCCTTGAACCGGGGCAAGGAAGACAACTAGATCATCAGCATACAGAGAAGCCCGACAACCTGCTGCCTTTGATGGAAGGTGGCTGAGGTATCCATTCTGATCCGCAAAACGAATTAAGCCATTGAGGACCTCCATGACTAGCACGAACAACATAGGCGAGAGGGGATCGCCTTGTCTCAGGCCGCGGGCGTGACAGATTCTGGCGCCTGGTCTTCCATTGAGGAGGATTTTAGTGCTTGCAGTGGAGAGCAATGCCGAAATCCAGTCTCTCCAACGGCGACCGAACCCCATGAATTCCAGAATTTCCAGCAGAAAAGACCAGGAAACTGTGTCGAAAGCCTTCGCAATGTCAACCTTTAACAGAATGGACGGGCGCTTGACGGAATGCAGGTACCGACAAGCAAGCTGCACCGACCGAAAGTTGTCGTGGATGCAACGGCCTCGGATGAATGCACTCTGATTCGGGCTTACCAGAGAGTGGAGGAACTTGGCGAGCCTGTTAGCAAGGCACTTGGCTACCAACTTGGAGAAGCTGTGAATTAGGCTGATGGGCCTATAATCTTTAATCACTTCCGGCGCATCCTTCTTTCTTAAAAGAATCATGAAACTCCTATGCACTGTTTCTAAAATATTGATGCGTTGGAAACTGTGTCATGAAACTTCCATTGAGGATGGCCTTATGCGCCGAGCAAAATACCAGCTTGCACCCGCTAGTATCCTGACTATTACTCTCACCCTGTTTGTCCGGCAAACCATAGCTGATCGGAATAATACCATTGTTTAATTCTTCCTCCCTGAGAAGAGGCTGATGATGATCACTTTCACCTGCAAGTTTTTTTCTACACAAATTTCCGTAAGTACAACACAATGAAAATATAGTAATATACAAATGCACGAACGCTCAATAAAAAAAAACAAATTCATAAATGACTGAGAATAAGTGCATAGGAGTATATATTATTTCTAAGTTTCCATAGACTTCACATAGCAGCTGAAGTAACCATATTTTAAAAAAATGTGATCCACCAGGGGGTGTCGAACTAAACGCAGATGTCATGCTTCGAACCCGAGCGGGTCAAGAGTTTTGACGACTCTTGGAGTTCAACGTTCTAACTAGGTGCACCACAAGAAGCTTGGCAAATTAACCATATTTAGCACACCATTTCTTTTACTGCTCAACCAAAAAATTTTCTACCAAGTCTAAAGAGCCCCCTAACTAAACCTCAAAAATCTGTTATAAAAAAAATCTGTCATAAAAAAAAACTACACCTCAAAAATCTGAGAAATAATAAGACCAGAGCAAAGTGATTCACACTTCACAGTGACAACACTCATACAACAAATCTCTTCTTCTACTAAGATTTATCTCTAGTCGGGATTTTATTTTTCTTCACACCGCCTCTTCCACTGATCACCCGCGAAACTACCGAGCCGAACGGGCGAACCTCATGTCGCCTCCACCGTGAACCGGGGACAAATCACACACGAACGTAGGACGTACGCACGGCCACCACCACCAGCTGGGCCTTTTCCACGTTCAACAACGTAGCGTAACACCCGCGGCCGCACCTTGACGAGACAAGATCCGGTCCTCCTCCGATCCTCCGTCTTCCTCCCAGCTAGCGCGCGCGCGGCCCCGGCCCCGGCCCCTCGATCCATCCATCGTCTCGGATCCCTGCCTGCCTGCCAGTGCATGCCGCACCCTGGAACTGGAACGGAGGGCATGGCAGCGTCGCCGTCGCCGGACCACCTCTTCGGCCTGCGCAACAGCTTCTACATCGGCGCGTACCACGCCGCCATCACCAGCAGCCAGTCCCTCCCCGCGCACGCGCTCTCCCCCGACGACCTCGTCGAGCGCGACGCCCTCCTCTACCGCTCCTACATCGCCATCGGCTCCCACCAGGTGCGTGCCTGCCCCCCGGCCGTTCCACGTACGCCATTGCTCAACTCACACCTGACTGACCCGGCCTCCTGGTGTCGTGCATGCATGCAGTTGGTGATCGGCGAGATCGGGCCCAGCGCAGCCACGCCGCTCCAGGCCGTCAAGCTGCTCGCCGTGTACCTCTCCGGCGACGCCGGGAACAGGGTCGGTCCCGTACTCCATTTGCAGCCAATGCGATTTCCCCGTGTTCTATTCTGTCCGTCTGAATTACCACTTGTCTGAATGTTCGTCGTCCTTTGGTACTGTGAAATGCATTTCTTCCCTGTCTGACTTTCTACGTGCGCCCTGTGATCCTGGTTCAAGGAATCGGTGGTCTCGAGGCTTCGGGAGCTCCTGTCAGATGCGGCTGTTGGGACCAATCCGATCCTACGGTTGATGGCCGGCACCGTCTTCATGCACGAACGCGATTACGCCGAGGCACTGAAGCACACCAGCTCCGGTGGCAGCATGGAACTGTAAGCGTATACCCATTCTTCCGTTCAGCTTTGTTTCCTCATCTGATTACTGATATCATGTGCTCCATCGGTTCATCTCTCGCTGAAACCACCCTCAATTTGGTGGTGCAGGCATGCGTTGAATGTTCAGATATACCTTCAAATGAATAGGACAGACCATGCAGAGAAGCAACTCAGGGTGATGCAACAGCTGGACGAAGACCACACGCTGACGCAGCTCGCCAATGCATGGATCGACCTTGTCATGGTAGGCCGCACAGCACACACATTTCCCACCCATGGTTCTCGCACACATTTCAGAGTTTCAGTTCGGCCTCTTTTACTTTCTGAATTCTGACGAAGAAGAACTTTCATTGTTCTTCAATACTGTACACCATGACTACGTACTTGCCATATTTTTCAGGGTGGCTCCAAGATCCAAGAAGCGCACCTCATCTTCCAGGACTTGTCCGAGAAGTACCCGGCGACCTGCACGATTCTTAACGGGAAAGCCCTGTGTTCGATGCACATGGGCAACTTCGAGGACGCCGAGGGCTTGCTGCTGGAGTCACTGAACAAGGTCAGCTCTGGTGATCCCCCAGTTTGCCCAAAACCAGCATTCTTCGCCAAATAGGAGTATTCAACAGCCAACACCGTAGCTGCAGTACTGAATATCTGCACATGCCAATGTTGTGCACTTGGCCACTTGTGATTCTGAAACAGAATCCTTGACATGTTTGCTTGTGCTTGCACGAAACTCCTGAAACTGTTCAGGACGCCAAGGATGCTGAAACTCTTGCGAACCTCACGGTGTGCAGCCTCAACTTGGGAAAACCTGCAACGCGCTACCTCAAGTAAGTTTTCCCATAAAGTCTTTTCCTAGCGACCTTGTTTTGTTTCTGCCTGACAAGTCTGAATTCGGATCGCCTGAACTGAATGGCTGAAAGCAAAACTGGTATTTTGCAGCCAGTTGAAGCTAGCACAGCCAGACCACGCGCTGGTGAAGCGAATGTCCTCCGCTGCAGACAGCTTCGACAGAGCCTGCCAAGCAATGGCATGAAATTTCATTTGCTCCATTATGTTTATTTTCCCTAGGATGAATCGGAATAAGATCGTGATCTTCTGTCTCTGATGAGAAGCAAAGCAGCTAGAGCTTGGTTAACTTTACTGCTCGCCCATGACCTGTCTGTCAATAAATTTGTCATGGTAGGATCTTGAGTTCTCGACTATATATGACAGTTAAGAAAGGCTATATATCTTCTGATGCATTAGTGTAATTATGAGCCCACGTTTTGCTTTCGAGTGCTCTGATGGAGCCTGCATGAGACACCAAACACGCTTTCAGGAGAAGACAGCGAGAAAAGATTTGCATCAACCGTGTGTTGTGACCTTGTGGGCTAAAAGTGGCGCCTTTTTGACAAAAGTGTAGGTTGAGAATTACACCCTCAGTCCTTAAATGTTTGTCGTTTTTATTTCTCGAAAAACAATTTTGACACATATGTATATTAAAATTAATAATATTTATGATATATAATTAGTATCATTGATAGATATTTCAATCTAGTTTTTAATAAATTTATTTAGAGATAAAAATATCGCATATTTTCTATAAATCAAGTTAAAGTTATCCACACGTAAATCGTGGCGATAAACATTTAGAGACAAAGGAATACATAAGTACACTCCAAACCTGCCACATGATGTTCTATTGTGGCTGGCCACTCGTCTGATAGTGACAGTGTGGCACTAATGGCAAGGACTAATTGATCCACTAGATCTAGTTCCTTCAAAAAAAATGTTTTCACAAATCTGTCAACATATGTAGAGCAGAGACAAGGCACTTGAAGATGGGAGTAGGGAGTAGGTGTATAGACGTATAGTAAATATCAGGTAATTAACGAATGAAACCGAATGAGACAAAGGGTCCAGCACAAATTCCATGGCCAGAGGAATCTGATCCAGAAGCACGACGGGGCGCAACACAGCTTTCGGACGGTAACGCCACCGCAAGATCTTGTCCCGCTCCTCGGCTCCGTGCAGTGCTGCGGCATGTTGCCATCGGAGGGTCGGTGACGCGGACGCGGACGCGGCCGTGACCCGTTTCCGAACCCGGCGGCCCACGCGGCACGTTGATTGCCACCGTCACATCCATGTGGGAGCCACCTATTCGTGACCCCACAGGCAGTCTCACATCCATAACAATCTGCTCTGTGCCGGGACCGGGAGTCTGTCCTTTCTGCTCTGTCGTTACTAAAAACCCAGCGAGCACCACTTCCCATCTGCTTGTCAGTCCGAGGGCTTCGGCTGAGTGGCGGCAGCGGCGGAGGAGGGCAGGAGCAGCGGAGTGGCCGAGGCGATGGCGCCGAGGGACCCCAAGGAGGATGGCTTCGGCGTCGGTGGCGGCGGCGCGGCGGATCCGGATGCTGACATCGAGGCCCCACTGCTGGTCTCCTCCGGCTCGTCCTTCCTCCTGGACCCGGCGCTCGAGGACGGCGGCGGCGGCGACGAGGAACAGCGCCGGCGCCGGAGGCGGTTCATCCACGGCAGCCACACGCACTCCAACACCACCTCCCAGGTCGCGCTTGTCGGCACCGACGTCTGCCCCATCGAGAGCCTCGACTACGAGTAGGCCCTCCCCCCAATCCGCCGCGAATCGCTCGATCGCTTGGACTTGCTTGACCCAATTGACCGATGCGATATTGTGTGCTGCCTGCGCCCCGTGCAGGCTGATCGAAAACGACGTGTTCAAGCAGGACTGGAGGGCCCGGGGAAGGGGCCACATCCTGCGCTACGTGGCGCTCAAGTGGGCCCTCTGCTTCCTCGTCGGGGCCCTCACGGCCGCCGCCGGCTTCGTCGCCAACCTCGGCGTCGAGAATGTCGCCGGCGCCAAGTTCGTCGTCACCTCCAACCTCATGTTGGACGGCAGGTAAGCACCGCTGCGGCACTAGCATTCAGTCGATTGCTTCTGATGCTGATTCCAAGCTTATTTGATCAGACATGGGTCGGCGTTTGCGGTGTTCCTGTCGTCCAACTTTGCGCTCACGATGTTAGCCACGGTGCTGACGGTGTACGTGGCGCCTGCGGCTGCCGGATCGGGGATCCCGGAGGTGAAGGCCTATTTGAACGGTGTTGACGCCCCCAACATATTCTCACTGAAAACTCTGATAGTGAAGGTACTAGTTCAAAGTGGCATTGATATTTTGGTGTGACACGATGTGTGAGTATGACACCTGGCTCAGTGCTTAATATGAATTAATGAACTGGTCGATCCAATTATTGATTTGTCATTTGGGATTAGCACTGTAGCAGAGATATTTGTAGCCTGCTTGCACGACAGTTTTCAGATTCAGTTGTGGTTCTGTTCTTTCTTGGACTACATTGAGCTGTTCAAGTGAAATTGAAGATCATTTTAGAGATGGTTTACATAAGTTGAAGTCGTGGACCATGAGCATGATTGCTTCAGTGGTTCTGGACATGCTAGAAAACTAAGGCATATTATTGACTATTTTGTTCATAGAAGATCTGGAATACCACACTCTGCAAGGGCATCCATATTGGTCTTTCTTGATAGCCTTGTTTAGTTCACCCCGAAAACCAAAAAGTTTTCAAGATTCCCCGTCACATCGATTATTTCGACACATGCATGAAACATTTAATTTAGACGAAAATAAAAACTAATTGCACAGTTTACCTGTAAATCACGAGACGAATCTTTTGATCCTAGTTAGTCCATAATTGGATAATATTTGCCACAAACAAACGAAATTGCTACAGTAGCAAAATCCAAAATCTATTCGCATCTAAACAAGGTCTTAGTTTTTTAACTTGGAGCCACTCTGACTGATATGTCTTAAGTTCATATCTGAAGCATTTTTTAACAAAAAATTGTTAGCTCACACTGTGCCCAGCGTTCATTACTTTAGTTTATGATAGCTTCTGAGGGAAAATAATGAATCTGTGGTATTATAGCTTTCTAGAGTACTTCTGCTGCATTTAAGTAAGGTGTATTTGGAACATGAACATTCCTTTAATCTGCTTGACTCTTTTAACCATATTGATGAAAAGTGAGATTCATCTTATAGATCATTTCTGGCTACATATAATCTCTTATCTGCCATGGAGAGAAGTGCTAAACTGTACAAAGGTGTACACATAGACCTTTGCTCTTAATTAGATTACTATGATCTAGTAACTATATTTTGATGGCAAATGGCGAGGAGCACTGAGAATGCATGTGCTAAGATTTATAAGTCGGTTTTGTCATTTTCATTGCAGCTTCTTTTAAGTTTGGACTGAATTCCGAATGCTGCATCCTATTTTAAGTTTGCCTAGATTGGGTCTTAGTTTGCCCCCCACCCCCACCCAAAAAAGAAAAAAACAGTTCAACTTGTTTTATAGTGTATCCATCCTCTTATGTGTAATTTCTAAATTTGTATTTTGATACGTGCTGGTTTTGAGCAGATTGTGGGATGCATTGCGGCAGTATCATCATCACTGCATGTGGGAAAAGCTGGGCCACTTGTACACACAGGCGCATGCATTGCATCAATACTTGGGCAAGGTGGGTCACGTAAATATCATATGACATGTAGGTGGCTCAGGTACTTCAAGAATGATAGGGATCGGAGGGACCTTGTTACTTGTGGTTCTGCTGCTGGTATTGCTGCTGCTTTCCGGGCGCCGGTTGGTGGAGTCCTTTTTGCCCTGGAAACAGTATCTTCATGGTAAATTCTTTGAAAATGTGTTTCATGATGTATTTATGTAACTCTTGTTTATTACTATTGCAGAGCGGAAAAAAAGAGTGTGAAGGCTGTAATTACATATGATCCATGACTTGGGTCATTGTTAAGTACCTACATGATGTGTTGATAGAAAATATTCCCCTATTGTCTGAGAAGATGTCAAACCATGTTTTTCAAAAGAAAAATAAGCGATAACAACAGACTCTATACTTCAATGGACCTCCTGTTCAACATCATTGATTTCCTATTATTAATGATTTTTTAAGTTACTTTTACATGAAATAAGAAGTGTGACATAAGAAGTGTTCCACCCAATGGAAAATTCGACTAGTGCAAATGTTTCTTATCATCTGCTACCTCTTTTAAACAGAAAATAGTAATTGAAATTTGTTCAAGCACGGGTAGTGCACAAGTATTGATGCACTGAAGGGTATGGTGCACTAGATCTGCTCCTTACGCATATCCCTTCAGTGGTATGGCGTCTTTCGTGGACAAACTTTCTTGTACAACTTACAGACATTGAAACATATTTTCTTTTATTTGCAGGTGGAGGAGTGCTCTACTATGGCGAGCCTTTTTCACAACAGCGATGGTCGCTGTTGTGCTTAGGGCATTGATAGACTTCTGTCAAAGTGACAAGTGTGGCTTATTTGGGAAAGGTGGCCTTATAATGTTTGATGTGACAGCAGATTATGTCACCTACCATTTGATTGATTTACCTCCAGTAATCACTTTAGGGGTTTTTGGAGGAATACTGGGGAGTTTGTACAACTTTTTCCTGGACAAGGTTCTCCGTCTCTACAACCTTATCAATGAGTATGTACCAATGTTGCCTCAGTTTAAACTATCCCAACTTGTGCAGTTTAAACTAAACACCATGCATGCTCTATTTTATTGCAGTTTCAATAACCTAATAACGTCACCTTTACTGTTGTATTATATCAATTTTGAAAACCAATAGATATAACTTCTCGTAAAGGTTGCACCATGCATCTAGTGAATCATTTGAAGTCAAAATGCTCAAGTATCTGTAACATCTTGCCTAAAGTATTTTATTTACTTCCAGGAAAGGAAAAACTTACAAACTGCTCCTGGCTGCAACAGTCACTGTTTGTACGTCGTGTTGTCTCTTTGGCTTGCCATGGATTGCTGCTTGCAAACCTTGTCCAACTGACACTGGAGAAGCTTGTCCATCGATAGGCCGTTCTGGTAATTTCAAGAAATTCCAATGTGCAATGGATGAATACAATGATTTGGCTAGCCTATTCTTCAACACAAATGATGACACTATTAGAAACCTCTACAGTGCTGGCACTGACGATGAATTCCACATTTCTTCCATCCTTGTGTTCTTTGTTGCATCATATTTTTTGGGCATCTTCAGCTATGGCCTTGCTTTACCATCTGGCCTTTTTGTGCCAGTTATTTTAACTGGTGCAGCTTATGGCCGTCTGGTAGGCATGTTGATTGGGTCACAGTCAACTTTAGATCATGGTCTTTTTGCAGTTCTTGGCTCTGCTGCTCTGTTAGGTGGATCAATGAGGATGACTGTTTCAGTTTGTGTTATCATCCTAGAACTGACTAATAATCTGCGAATGCTTCCTTTGGTAATGCTTGTCCTTCTCATATCAAAGGTGGTGGCAGATGCTTTCAATGCAAATGTCTACGATTTGCTTGTTAGATTGAAAGGGTTTCCACATCTTGAAGGATATGCTGAACCATATATGAGGCAATTGTCAGTCAGTGATGTTGTAACTGGTCCTTTACAGACATTCAATGGCATAGAGAAGGTTGGTCATATAGTCCATGTCTTGAAGACAACTGGTCATAATGGTTTCCCTGTGGTTGACGAGCCACCGTTTTCAGATACTCCTACATTGTATGGTCTAATTCTTCGAGACCACCTGCTTGTTCTATTGAGGAAGAAGGATTTCATCCATAGTTGCTCAGCTTCTACACTGAAAGCTTCAAACCATTTCTCACATGCTGAGTTTGCTAAACGTGGATCAGGAAAACATGACAGGATTGAGGACATTGAATTATGCCCAGAAGAACTGGAAATGTTTGTAGACTTGCATCCATTCACAAACACATCTCCATATACTGTCCTTGAGACTATGTCTTTGGCTAAGGCTCTTATACTTTTCCGTGAAGTTGGATTGAGACATCTTTTGGTTCTACCAAAATCTTCAAAGGTTAGCGATGTTTTTAGGCTTTGGTTACTTTATTGCTGCTATGTCTATTCAAGATTATAATGTGTATTTCCTTCATGCCTGTCTGGACAAGTCTTAGCTCCTTGGCTACAACTTTGGGCCCCCTATTAGCATCAAGTGTTGTTAATCATAATAATTACTTTAGATTAACTGTGTTGTGAAACGGCACACCAGTTGCATTTGTATTTTTTTACCAGTGGCATTTTCTTTTTATATTATAGTACATAAGTCTGATTAGAAATGACAAATACTTGTGATAGTTGTCACTGATAACATTTTGGCTGCTTTTACATTAAATGCAGAGGGCGCCTGTTGTCGGCATACTAACGAGGCACGATTTCATGCCTGAACATATATTGGGCCTTCATCCTTTCCTCTTTAAGAGCAGATGGAAGAAGGTGCGACTTGGCAAGGTGAAAGTCGCCGACATATTTTGAAGCTTGCTGGTGACTAATGATTTGGGGAGGTCACAGAAGGATCATCTAATCACCGTTGTATACTTTGGCGTCTCACTCCAAAAAATCTCATTGAGCGGAATCGTATATTTTGCAGAGAATAACTCAACTTCAATACTAGTGGACTTTAGTCAAGGAAAATAATTTCGTTGTAAATGCTAACAAGAGGATGGAACATACTCAGTAGCTGCTAAGTGCTAACAAGTTCTTTTCCCACGAACAAGAGGAATATGTCACTGTAACTTCATGTTCATTATGCATATTTTAGCTAACCTTTGAAAACAAATGCTATTTGTAAGGTCTAGGTGCATCCACTGTCAGGCCCATGAATGCAAAAGTAAATTCAGTTCCATCTTTCATTCTTATAGGCTACTATTCAAAACATATACTCATATATCTGCATTTGGTGTGATAAATGCAATGTATTTCCTCAGCTTGGTTTCATAGCTTATTTTTGCAACATTCATGTGCTTACCTTGTGTTACAACAATGGCTGAAAGCCTGAAACTGATGGTTTAGCTTCTGTGTTGACTGGATCTAAATGCTAGTAATAGTCAAGACCATTGATAAAGTTAGGAGATCCTTTTTATGGAAAGGAAGGAAGGAAGTTAACGATGATTGGTGTATGGTAATAGCATGTAAAAATGTGGCTCGGTCAATTGACCTTGGAGGACTGGAGGTCTTGGGATCGCTAATTTACAAATTATGTGCTGGCTGCTACTTCATCACAAATTATAAGATGTTTGACTTTTTTTATCTTAAGTTTGACCACTCGTCTTATTCAAAAAAATAGTCAAATTTAAGTTATTCTTGAAGAACTTCGATTAATAAACCAAGCCATGACAAAAGAAGTGATATTTTGCACAAATTTTTTGAATAAGACGAATGGTTAAAGTTGGTATCAAAAAAGTCAAACGTTTTATAACTTGAGATGGGTTGAGCATTATAGATGGAATGCCTCTGGTTGGGCAAAACCAATGAAGACAGACCACGGTTTGGACGACATTCAAATACGGCCAATGTTTGTCATTTCGTTCGTCACTCAACTACTCAAGTTGGAAGTGCCACAAACACTTGGTAAGAATGTAAGATCGCCGGTTACATAGGCATAGCTGCTATGTGGTTGGTCTTGCACGGACCGGCGGTGGTGCCTTGCGTGCCAAAGAGAGATATCAATACTCGGACAGTGACGCAATCCCTTAGCGACCATATATACATAGTGAAATATCATCTTTCAAAAAAAAAGGGGTGGGGGGTGGGTGGGGGGGGGGGGGGGAGAGAGAGAGAGAGAGAGAGAGAGAGAGAGAGAGAGAGAGAGAGAGAGAGAGATCAGATATTCAAGGTGGCCTCTCCGATTGGAAGGATCGAGTCAATATTTGCAACCATGGGATGCACTTGGAAAGGTGGCCTTATCTTAGGAAAACGATCGACACTTCTGGATCCAATTAAATCCACGTACAGGGCTTCCTTTTGTGGCTCAATTACGACCTTCGAGCGGAGGTGATTGTGGAAATCTTGGGCCCGCTGACTATATGCAAAGTGCTTTTGTGGCTTGCGATTCCGAAACAAATGCTGGACAGCAGATCGTTTAGCCCAAAGAGGGTGTTCCGCATCACGAGCAATGTTTTTTATGCGACCAAGAGAATGTCCAGCTTATCCTAACTTGGCAATTTTGGCACAATTTGTTAGCACCAGTTGGTCTAGGCACGTTGCTCCAAGGCGATCTGATCTAAGCTTCTAGAAATGGTGGAGATATGCAAGCTGACGGATAGATAAAGCTCAAAGACGGGGTTTAATATTTTATTAATTTATTGCACGGCTGTTCTTCGAGGAGTTGACACTTTATTGGAGCCTTGCTGGAGCGAAAGAGCTTCAGGAACTAGGCTTCTGATGAGGTCATGAGCGTTAGCTTGATCAACCTTTGTCCGGTCATTTCTAGCTTTTTTAGGGTGATTTTTCTTATCTTGTGGTCCAGCCCCTCTAGTCTCTCTTCTATACGAGTCTGATACTCTGATGTCATAGATGAGATAGAGTGGTCGTTTATAATGGATTGTATTTTTCTCTTTTTTGTGAATCTTAATACAGAAAACACTTTTATATATATATATATATATATATATATATATATATATATATATATATATATATACCTTACGTATGCAACCTTTAAAACATGACTAAGATTAAATCAGTTGATCTCGAGATTGATGAAGTCACCATAAGCATCTCGCTTTTAACGAGTTTGAATCATAGAATTCATTAAGTAAAAAACATCATGGAGGCATAGATTATGTCATACTATAGAATAAATAATGATAATTTTCTATAAATAATGATAATTTCCTTGATCAATATTATAAGTGCTAAAAATATTTCATTATTATAAGCCAAATAACAATATTTAGTGTAGCTAAAACGTCATTTGCAACCAGAGCAGAACACAAAAAAAAAGGAACACAAACAATAATTGATAATATCATAGTGCTCCACCCTATGAAAAAAACTATATAGCGAACTATTTACTTCGTTTCAAATTATAAGTTGCTTTTACATATATTTTACCTAGGCCTTGTTTAGATGCGAAAAGATTTTGGATTTCGCTACTGTAGAACTTTCGTTTGTTTGTGGCAAATATTGTCCAATTATGGACTAACTAGGATTAAAAGATTCGTCTCGCGATTTACAGGTAAACTGTACAATTAGTTTTTATTTTCGTTTATATTTAATGCTTCATGCATGTGCTTAAAGATTCGATGTAAAGAGAAATTTTGAAATTTTTTTTTTATTTTCGGGTGAACTAAACAAGGCCCTAATGTTCGTAAGACGTCGTGATGACTAAGAATAAAGATTATTTTATTGTGCAGAATATATTTCATTTTAATATGTTTTCATTTTAACTTTTGACCGAGGAAGCCTCGAATCCGAATCGATTCGTACCTTTTCCAACCCGTCCCACGTTCGCAGAATTACAAAAAGAAAAAAACACCCCGCCAGATCATCACCGTCCACCAGAAACCCCACCCAAACCACCCACTCTCCCGCGGACCCCACAACATCTCTACCCCACCTGTCCGCCGGTCCAACGCCGCCCCTCCACCCCGACGCTAGCGCCTCCCACCGACGTCACCAGCCAACCGAGCAACCGAAACGAAACGGGCATTCGACACCTGCGTGTGTGTGTTTCTCTCTCCTCCGAGATCTCCTCCCCACGTTGGTCTGGCTGACGCCCGCCCCCTCACGATTTCCGTTCCCTTGTCCGTCCTCTCTTGTCTCCGCATTTCCGCTCCCCCTGTGTTTTCAAACTCGTACGAGACCAGCGAACCTCCACTTGTTATCCAGCCGACCGTACCCCGCTGCCGTCGCGCGCCGGCATTTGCTTGCCCCTGTGCCCGGCGCCGACGCCGACGCCGACGCCGACGCCAAGCCCTGCACCCGCAGCTCGGTAGCTCTGCTGCTTCCTCGCCATCTCCGACTCCGCGACGAGCCTGCCCCCGGATGCGCGCCCGTCGACTAGCGGAGGCGGGAAGGCGGCGGCGCTGAGGTGTCGCCCGGAGGAGGAGGAGGAGGAGCGGGATGGGGTTCTTGGTGGGGCTGGTATTGGGGGTCGCGGTGGGAGTAGCCATCATCATCGGCTTCGCCCGCTGCGAGAACTCGCGCGCCGCCCGTCGCCGACGGCTGGTACGTACGCGTTTCGCACCCCCAGCCCCCGACCTCGGCCGGCTCCGTCCTCGATTCTCTTCGAATATAATCGATGCGTGCTGCTCGCGATAGGAATATGGGATTCGTGGTAGTAGCTCTTAAGAAATCACGTTGCGCATGAATCGAATCGAATCGAAGCGAAGACGAACCGCTTGCCTTCCCTTCCCTTCCCTTGGTAGGTTTGGCCGTTTGGGGGCGTTGGGCTCCACTGTCGGCATGCTTTTCCACTGGTTTCGGATAGTAGATTTGGCCTTGCTGGTGCGCCAGAAAGGCTCAGGTTGTCCCTTTCCCTTTTGGGCTCTCTATGTACACAGATGCTTTGACCCCTTGTTGCGATGGGAGTTCAATTACTTGAGGGGTAGCAATCCTTGAATCCTAAGCAGGAGATAGCACGAAGCAAGGTGTTTGGTTTAGGTACTGCAATGCTGGACTGCAGGCCATTTGCCTGTTTCGGTGCTTGTTTCCATGGCTGATAGCATGTGCAAGCTACTTGTTCGTGGTCACACCCTCTCATTGTGCAAGTTTGCATTAATAAGTTGACAACCACTGAACCACATGCAACAGTTAGCCTACTTTTTGCCCTAGGCCTGTGGTCTGTCCTGATCTTCTCATGGTTTCCATTTCACTAATTTCCATCCATGTAGTTGATTCTGTATATATCTCAAACCTGGAATGGTCCACTTGGTGGGTCTTTTGTCCAGATTGCAGCCATTCCTGATACTAAGAGTGGTCTTCTCTTTTTTGATGCAGGCTGCTACCATTGCTAGTTTCTCCAAAATGACGATTGAGGACTCGCGAAAGTTACTCCCCGCCGACCTATACCCTTCCTGGGTTGTTTTCTCATCGCAGCAAAAGGTATTTGGCTGTATTTAGTTAGTTCTAATTCTTCTGCACTATATGTTGATGCATGTATGTTGACGACACAATACTGCAGTTAAAATGGCTTAATCAGGAGCTGACAAAGATTTGGCCGTCTGTAAATGATGTACGCTTTCTTGCAACAGAACTTCAAATCTTGGACTCAACTTTATCTCTGTTTGACTTGACTTCCATTATGTACAATCTTATTGTGTACACTTTTTTTTTTGACATTCGTCATTGCAGGCGGCATCAGAACTGATCAAAACCTCTGTAGAGCCTGTTCTTGAACAATATAGGCCAATAATCCTAGCATCCCTGAAGTTCTCAAAACTCACTCTTGGTACTGTTGCACCACAGTTTACCGGTAGGTTTCTTCAAAGTTCAAACTCCTCCATTGATTTCCATAAGGTAGCACAAGCTTTTTCCATCACTGTCATACTTGTATTTGATTTACTTCTATATGATCGAACCAAAGTGTGGGATTTTTAATTTGAGACTATGCCGCATAGGACTGCACCTCATGTTATAGAAGTCCACAGAGGACAGTACTGTGTATACCTTTATCTGATGACAACTACTACTGTATATTCCCCAGTTTTTTTTATTACAAAAGTATAACTTACAATTAGGGATGCATACATCCATTAAACTTCACAAACATCTAGATAGGTGCACACCAGGATTTCAACCCTGGTGCATGAGTCATGCACCCATGACTCCTCCACCATCACTGATGGTGCTTTTGCCCATTACACTAGGGCGTGTCCAAAGGCTAGCTACATAAGTCTGATGTGGAAGAGTGAAGAACATAAGAGAGGATGCTTGCTAGTGAGTAGCGATTGACAAATAGCTAGGCTATTTCACTTAGATCATGGAGAGAAGAATGTTTGTGAGAGAAGAGATAGATGCTGGGTAATAATGAGAAGAGAGTATAAAATAGTATTTCTTACTTTTTCTTGCGTCCGATTGAGCTGGCTAGTTGCTGTGTAGCAGGCTCCATTTTTGGACGCCCTAGATTTAACTGTTGGTTGTTACAGAACTGTTATCCTATAAAAGTTCGTGAATTCGATTTTCTTTGCTTTGAACAAAAGTGCATTCAAACAAGACACAACAGATCAAGCTATTGCATTTATACTCTAGTTAGTGATTGCTGAAGTATTTGAAATAAAACAAGAATCAGAAGGGTTTGATGGTCCATTGTGTGAATATCCCTTTAGTTCTTTTAGATGTATAATATGCTGTCAATAAACTGGACTGGAACCTACGATAAAGGGGCAGTAGAGTGCCGTTTTCATAGTATTTTATAATGCAAAAGCATATAGAAATAACTAGAAATAATGTTTTGTTATGGTGAGTTTGCAGCAGTCTTCAATTTCGTGGTTTGTGTTATTTGATTTCCATTTTCTATCTAGCCTCATCAAAGATGTGGTGTAAGTTCCTCATTACCTGGTATGTTTCTAACCAGCAAGTTCTGCTGATTTTGGTGCAGGTATTTCCATCATTGAGAATACTAAGGAATCAGGTATTGTCATGGAGCTAGAGATGAATTGGGATGCCAATCCAAGTATCATACTTGCTGTAAAAACTAGACTTGGTGTTGTGCTTCCAATACAGGTGAGATATTTCACGGCTATGCCCTGGTCCTTTAATATAAATGCCACCACATGGGGATGCATTAAATGCCTACCTCACACAGTTGACCTTGACCATTATAGGTATCCAGTTGGGATAATTTGTTGGTCTTCATGTGCTTGTGCTAAGAAAAATGAAATTTACATCACAACTATTCTCTGGTTTACTCATAATGGTTTTTTCCCACATTTGTGTATGGTATCACAAATAGAGTGGTTGTCCATGTCAAAATTTGAAAGTGGATGCACCATAATCTGTGTGAGTGGTCTTGCCATATAGGTGAAGGACATTGGCTTTACAGGAGTTTTCCGCTTGATTTTCAAACCACTAGTTGAAGAGCTACCTTGCTTTGGAGCTGTTTGCTTTTCTCTACGGCAGAAGGTTTCTTTTATCCCTTTTTTTCTCTGTTTTTTCTGACATGTGCTGCCTTAATCTCATTTATTTTTTTCTCAAATCGTGTGGCGTGTCAGAAAAAGCTGGATTTCAGACTGAAAGTCATTGGTGGCGAAATTTCTTCTGTACCTGGAATTTCAGATGCTCTTGAGGTTTGTCAATACATTAATATTTGTAGCAGATAATTGGGTGTCGTGTTCCCTATACTTGAGGTTGTGTAATTATCCTTTTGTGCAGGACACTATAAAAAATGCTATTGAAGATTCAATTACATGGCCAGTAAGGAAAGTCATTCCTATTATACCTGGAGATTACAGGTAATTTGATTCATGGATACTACTGTCATTTTAGTCTGTATTGTTAAATCACATAGGGAAGATCATAACTGATTATATACACAGTGATCTGGAACTGAAGCCTGTTGGTACCTTGGAAGTCAAGCTTGTGCAGGCAAGAGATTTGACAAACAAAGATCTGATAGGAAAATCGGATCCTTTTGCCATTGTATATGTGCGCCCATTACCAGACAAAATGAAGAGAAGTAAAACAATTGTAAGTTTAGTTGCTTGTTTGTGAGCTCTGTCTTTTGGAGTTATTTCTAACCGGTATATTCAACTACTTTACAGAACAATGATCTGAACCCTATCTGGAATGAACACTTTGAGTTTACTATTGAAGATGCTGATACTCAGAATGTAACCGTGAAGATTTATGATGATGATGGCATTCAAGAATCTGAATTGATTGGCTGTGCTCAAGTCAGGCTGAAGGATCTACAACCAGGCAAAGTGAAGGATGTCTGGTTAAAACTTGTAAAAGATCTGGAGATTCAAAGGGACAGGAAAGATCGGGGTCAGGTGAGCCTGATTTTCATGAAAGCAGCCCTGCTCATTTTTCCTTTCCCTGACCCTAGAAAATTGTCTTATTTCTTTTTCTTTTTGAGGAACAAGCTTTACCATGCCTTGTCCATCAGGGATGTGGTCATAGAGGTACATAATATTTTCCTCGTGGCATACATGATTAAAACAGGTGCACCTTGAGCTGCTCTATTGTCCATTTGACATGAAGGAAGAAGCACCAAATCCTTTCAACCAACAGTTTTCGATGACTTCATTGGAGAGAACAATGACAAGC
Source organism: Sorghum bicolor (assembly GCF_000003195.3). Lineage (NCBI taxonomy): Eukaryota > Viridiplantae > Streptophyta > Magnoliopsida > Poales > Poaceae > Sorghum > Sorghum bicolor. Next base: position 57,962,685 of record NC_012875.2, read on the forward strand.
ATGGAAAATGGATCAGGGGGCTCTAGTTTTGCTAGGCTGTCTTCTAGAAAGAAAAGGGAAATTATCATACGAGGAGTTCTTTCAGTAACAGTGATATCCGGGGAGGATCTGCCTGCGATGGATATGAATGGAAAATCTGACCCATATGTAGTACTTTCTCTCAAGAAGACAAAGACAAAGTACAAGACAAGGGTAATTTCTTAATCAAATACAAATTACTTAGTGATGTGTACATATCTCCGAGTCGTATTGAACTGCTATGTGCCTATATCTAAACATGATTAGTCAATTTTTTTATGGACTCACAAAGTTGACATCAGTTTGGTTAGCTACATATAGTGTTTAATACTATTTATAATTGGATCAGTACGGAACCATAATAGTGCTATGGTCAGAAAATGCTTGGACAAAGCAAGTCTTTAACTGCCCCTGTCATGTGACTGACCACAGGTTGTGAACGAAAGCTTGAACCCAGTATGGAATCAGACTTTTGATTTTGTCGTTGAAGATGGCTTACATGACATGCTTATGCTGGAAGTATATGACCATGACACTTTTCGTAGAGTAAGTTCAGGAACTTCAATATTATTACCAGTAGAGTAGTTTGTCAACTGCAAATGTAAGGTAACCATCGAATATGCTTTCTGTAGGATTACATGGGGCGGTGCATCCTGACCTTGACAAAAGTTTTGCTGGAAGAAGAGTACAAGGAAAGCTTCAACCTGGAGGGAGCAAAGAGTGGGAAGCTGAACTTGCATCTGAAGTGGTCGCCACAACCAATCATGCGTGATTCGCGAGAAGTGGACAGCTTAAGGTTCAGATAAGTCCAGTAAGTTTGCACGCATGGGTGCACGTCTATTTTTGGGGGCTGGGCTGGCTGCTGTCCATGATTTGATGGTTCTGGCTTGGCCTCGAGACCTGCTTGGTTGAGCGTTTGTAAATTCAGGTGCAAATTGATCCGTTGCACATATACATGCGGCTTCTTCAGGTGCAAATTGTTCCGTTGCACATATATACATGCGGCTGTTATGTTTCGATCGTTTAAGCTCGGGTATGTTAATGTAGTCGGCGGCTGGGCGCATCGCAATGGTTTGTCCGTATCCTCTTTGTAATGCCATATTCAAAGTAGAAAAATGTATAAATCAGGAATCTAGTGGAAAACAAATTTATGGCAGTTGAACGGATGGTTGCTCCTATCACGCTCACCATGGTTTAACGTACGCAGATTCCCCGTTGTCGTGCAGTCGAGCACTGCATTTGGTCGAAAGGGGTTGCTTTCCGCGACTGTTAGTTGGGACGAAGCATGCAAACGCTGCTGTCAGATTGTGACATGGGAGCGCGAGGAAAATAGCATGCACATTTGAGTTTCACGTGGAAAGGGAAGGAACAAAAAGACAGCCGCTTGAGATGTCTGATATATATAGTGCGGTAGTGCCCATCTGAGAGACCGGCTAAAAATGAAAGTACATATCCAGAATTTCATGCAATGCAACATCAAAATGAGAGTCTGAAACGGGTTAGGTTCCCTTGCTCCAACTTTGTACTTGTACGTAGCAGGCATCCAATTCGTCCCATCTCTAATCTCTTAGCGCAACATGCGTGCCTCGTCGCACCAAACAAACCGCCTACGCCTTGTTTAGTCCCAAAAAATTTTATAAAATTTTTCAGATTCTCCGTCACATCGAATCTTTAAACATATGCATGAAGTATTAAATATAGACAAAAATAAAAATTAATTGCACAGTTTGGTCGGAATTGACGAGACAAATCTTTTGAGCCTAATTAGTCCATGATTAGACAATATTTATCAAATACAAACGAAAGTGCTACGATGTTAATTTCCCAAAAAAAATTAGAACTAAACAAGACCCTAATAAAAAGGCCTTTAAACCTAGGTGTCCCATCCCATCAGTTCCTGACATATGGCGGCTGCTACAACATGCAATAGACTAGTCTCTGCGAGGAACTCCGGTCAACGGATGGACACGGACTCACTAAGCAGCCAAACCCCATTTCCTAATAACCATCATATATACAAGTATATGACAGAGATCGCAGCCAAAGCCGCGAAAGATTCTCACATTTGGGGCTTTCAGACCCGGACAGGAGGCGCACGAGCATCCCAGAGTTTCCTCCTTCGGCGGATTCGTTTGGAGCTTTTGACGCCATCGCCCGGGACAAAGCGCTCAGGGCTTCGCCTCCGCGGGCATCCCTCCCTTGCTCCTCCCGCCCCGCGCGGCCCGCGCCAACGAAACGAGCTCCAGCCTCCAGGCGTGGCGGGCATGGAGCACGCGTCTCCGCACTAAAAAAAATGCGGCCTCCTCTGTTTCTGTTGCTGTTGCCTGTAGCCTGTTGGCACGTCACAAAGGCATCTCAGCGCTTCGGACAGTCAGCAGACACGACGCTTTGGGAGTGTACGGTGGCCCCGCTATCCAGTGATGATGAACAGCCGAACGGGCAAAGTACAAAGCTGCAAGAACTCCTGCCTCACCTGGCGAGTGATGAACAGCCCATTCGCTTGAGCTTATCGGTCCAATCTGCTAGTTATTCAGTAGTATTTTTTTCTCATAACAAATTAACCAACAATATTTTCTATCATAACTAGCAACACAAAAGCTGATACTGAAGTAAGAACTTTTTACCTTTTGTTTGGTTCATCGGTTTCAAAATATAAGTGGCGCGATGATATTCTTGATGCTCAAAGTTTCTTAAGTCTAACTAGATTTGTAAAAAATGTTAATAATATTTAAATTTATTATAAAAATAGATTCAGTGATTTATCTAATTATGTATAATAAATTTTAATATTTTCTTATATATATTTAGTTAAAGTTAAAATGTTTGACCTCTTGAAAAGGGAGAACAACGCTTATTTGAGAGGATGGGAATATTTCAGTAGAGGCCTGACGCTCCTGACTTTTTTTTAAGAAAATAAAATAAAATAGCTGATACTGATGTGATTCAGATTTGGCATCTTAAAATATAACGGGCTGCAAGTAACAGTACGTCGCTTGCTTGCGCACATAAATAAAGAACCTTTTCTCTCGTTTTTTATACCCCAGTATAAGCTTCTATTTATATTCCAGGATCTCTAGATACTGCAAAAGTACAAAGCTGCAGATCTCTTGCTTCTTCTTCTTATTATATTCTAGGATCTCTTGCCTTACCTGCGAGGCTATTCGTCGGCTTTTGTCTCTGATTGTCACTAAAGCTGATAAGAAGGAGTAAGAACTTTAAACTATCAAAAATTAAGTTAAGAATTTTTACTTTTTATATAATTACTATTAAATACGTCCATACGTTGTAAAGGAAGAAAAAAGTACTATTATATATACATTCATGGAAAACGATGATCAAAGGTATATATATATATTTATATTTTACTTTTTCTATAGAAATTAAAATCTATAATTTATTTTGTAATGATCATGACATCTATAATACAATAATGTCCTATTAAGTCGTATCCAATTCAAAATACAATCCTTATAGATTCCTCCCATTACAAAGCACATAAATATTTTCATACTATCTATATGCAGTGATGTAGTGAAATATTCAGTTCTATGACTTTCGTTGTGTGCCCATAAAAAAATACACAGTAGGGGCCTGGCCTTCCTGACTCTGTCTTTTTTTTTACTAAAATAAAAAAAAAAGGTGATACACATGCGATTCAGATTTGGTATCTGAAAATGTAAGGGGCTGGAAGTAACAGCACGTTGCTACGCAGATAAATAAAGAATCTTTTCTCTCGTTTTTTGTTTCTTCCAAAAAAAAAAAAACTCCACAAGGAGGATGCAAATTATATTGCTGACGCAATGCCAAATTATTCCCAACACGTGATTAGCTCAGGCCATGCGCCCATGTCTGTGTGACCCATGACCATTGTGTGGTACGTACTGGACTACTGGTATATGAACAGAACAGAACAGACTGTGGGCATCGGCTGGACGCTTCCTCGTTGGCATCGATCTACCCCAACTGGCTGCCGCCAAAGTTACGGTCCACAATCATACAATGTTTGCAATGCGCACTGGCAATATTGTTCCTCGACACAGTGCTTAATTAACTGGAGCAATATATATAGTAGTAGTAGTAAACAAACAGGCTCATGCGTCACCCCTTTCCCTTTGGAAGCTACTCCTAGCTAGTTGATTAGAGCTGGTAGCAGTAAGTCTTTTTGTAACAAAATCTTAGGGTCTTTGGAACCTGAGAGGATCCAATGCGTTGTTCTCTTGTGAGAGCACTTGTTATGTTTGGCAACAGAATATAAAAGTAGTACACCCACTTTGTGATCACTTATATAGTAGTATAGTATACAAAAATAACGAAGCAGCACCGATGCACATGGCATCACTCTTGACGCACATTCCAAACACACAAAGAGAAAGCTTAAATATCTTCCTCTAAGGTCTTGTTTAGTTCATTCCAAAACTCAAAAACTTTTCAAGATTCTACGTCACATTAAATTTTGTGACACATGCATGAAACATTAAATTTAAATAAAAAATATAACTAATTACATAATTTACTTGTAATTTACGAGATTAATCTTTTGAGCATATTTTTTTTTAAAAGGAGGAAACATTCTCTGCTTTTTAGAAAGCAAATGGTAGATGATATAAAACACTGGGGATACCAGTTCACAACACAAAAAGCAAGTAAAAAGTAGCCTCAAACATTATTACAAGCTAGAGTTCAACAACATCCGATTGTAGGATTGGATTTATTTTGAAAGTCTTGAGCCAGTTTAGAATGTCTTCTTTCGCCTGTATGATTTGCTTCTGGTCCTTCTCCCTAAGAAGCATCTTTTGAGTCTAGTTAATCCATGGTTGAATAATAATTATCAAATAAAAATAAAAGTGCTACAATATTAAAAAAAATTCACCTCACCAACTAAACAAGGCCTAAAAGAAACAAAGTGCAAATATCTCGGTGTTTGCAGAGGGAAAACAAAGTGTAAATATCTCGGTTTATACCAGTGAAAATAATGGTAAGATAATAGTAGTAAGAGCAGTGAGCTCACGTGTGTGTGCCTGCCGCCCGTCGACGTCTTAACATGTGGCCCGGAGTTCTCCAAGCTCATAATCGAGGCCTCCCCGAATATTCTACGTACTCAGCTCCACCACGCCCCAATGCCCGGTTTGCCGCCCCCATTGACCGGCGACGGAGAGAAGGTGGTGGTGCAGTGGTGCTGCTCGTGCTGCTATAGCCTATAGCTCGATTGGCGCTGCGGCAAAGCTTGCAAAAAGAATTGGCCGCACCTTTCTCGTGCACGGAATCGCGCCGGGATCCAGTCACCACGCCCCAGTTGCCGCGCCAGACACATGCCCCACGCCCACGGGCCACGGGCGGGGCGGGGGCAGGGGCGCAGGGCAGCGCAGCGCGTGCGTACAGTGCAGCGCACACGACAAACAAATCCTGGCAAGGCATGCATGGGCAAGGCAAGGCGATGCTAGCGTCAAAAACTGGCTCCTCGTTGCGGCCAACGAGACGCCCAATAAAAACGGCTCCGGCCCCTGGCGGCCTGGCCTGGCCGTGCCGAGCTGCAAGCAAGCGCGACCCCCCGGCCCAGCCAACCATCTCTGGCCGCCCGCCCGCACCAGCCTCGCGCCAGCAAACCCCCACACCTCACAAACACAGCTGTGCGCCTGTGCCGTTGCGGCCTTGCCCGCTTGGCTTGAATTTGTCCTTGCACCGGGACTTCCCCCTGGCCGTCCGTCGAGTGGAGTTGCATGCGCCGCGTGCCTCGTTTACGTGCACGAGTTGGTCGCGGAGCGGAGCGGAGCGAGGGTGTCGTCTCCAGCTCCAGTACAGTACAACTGGTACGTGTTCGTCGCGAGCATGCACCCCCGGCCGGCCTTGTTGCCTCGACGCGGACGTCAGATGTCGCGCTCACGTCTCCCTGCCCTCTTTCCGTCTCCGTTTCAGCGTGTGGTGTTTGTTTGGAACTGTACGCACGCACTGTGCTGTGCACATGCGATGCGACGCGAGAGGGGTATCAAAAACCAACCTGAGCCGTCGATGAGTCCACGACGCAAAAGCGTCCCTCCCGTGCAGCCTCCGTCGCGGTGGCTGGCAACGTGGGCCCTCGCATCGGACGCTACCGGGGCGCCGGAACGAGAGGCCAGGATGGCGCTGAAATCCGTGGGTCTGATGAGAGATCCCACGCCGGCCTCACATCCTATATCCTCTCCTCCCTCGCGCGCCCCCTCCCCTCTCTCATTCCTTCTCTTCTTGCCTCCTCTCCTCCGCCTCCTCCCTCCTCTGCTGCTGCCGGAACTGCGGCGGCGGCTTAAACCCTCGCGCCGCCGGCTGCCGGCGCTCCATTCGCGTCGCCGCGTTCGGAGGCCGTCGTCGTCGCACGTCGCTGCTTTGACACGCGAGGCGAGCTTCAGGCAATGGCCCCCAAGGCCGGCCGCGGCAAGGGCAGGGGCGGCGGCGGGAAAGGCGACAAGAGGAAGAAGGAAGAGAAAGGTATATATCCAATATCCGCGTTCTGGCGAAGCGTTTGCTTGCTGTTCTATGTCCGCGCATGCTGCGGCGTCGCCAGCTCTTGCCATCGACGCAGCGCAGCGCGGCGCGGCTTGTTGTTCTTGGCAACATTGACGAGCATCGCCGTAGTAGCACTTGCATGATTCTAGCTAGTTTTCGCTCCTTTGCATGTGATGAATGAATGAATGCAAAAGAAAAGGTGAAAAGAAGAAGATTGCCGCGACCGCAAGTCCTTTCATCTTTATTCGCTGGCTTCCTCCGTACTGAACCAGGGGGATTTCGTTCGTCTCTGATGAACGAACAAGACGACCCTGCCTTTTTTTTTTCCCTTGCAGCTTGGTGTTGTTCTTGCCATGATTACTACTACCTGTCCCTGTCTTTGTCCTTGCTTGCTCCTTATTCATGGGCTCCCTTTATTCTCACATATATTCAGAATTCAGTTAGTAGATAGATATAGGAGCGTAGTACTACTACGAGCGAGCCACAGGGCAGCTCTCTTTATTTTTCTGTTGTTGTTGGTGGTGGTGGTGCAACGACGAAGGACGTTCCCCCGGCCGTGCGGTTGGGTCATGCGGTTTGCAAGAGCCGAGTGAATTGCGCTGCCGTCCCCCCTCGTTCGTTTCATGCGCGGTTGCTGCTGGGAGACGATACTGTTGCTCTCGTGCTCACCCTAGTTATACAACAACTGGTTGATAAAAGCTTTGGTTTGTTTCTTGTGCCTGTGCAGTTGTGCCCAGCGTGGTGGACGTCACGGTTGTCACCCCCTACGAATCCCAGGTGACACTCAAGGTATGTGCGCCCCCGGCCGGCCTTCTCCCACACTTGTTCAGCGCACACGTAAAGCCACTTGAAATTTTTTTAAAAAGAACAGGGATAGGACAACAGAGGGGCCAAAAGAGAGAAACATGAAGAGTGCCTCGACATCTCTTTGAGAAAAGTGCAGGGTGCCACTGCAAGCTGGACACACTTTGCAGTTTGCATACCCGTGTATAATACATTGTGTTGCACTGATGAGAAAACGAGCGAGAGTGTTGCAAACTTGCAATGAAACGCGTGAACTTTGAGTTTGTTTGCGCGAGCGCGCTTTGTTAACGCCGTGTCCTTGTGTGTTTGTTGTACTGGTTTTTGTAGGGGATATCCACGGACCGTGTGCTGGACGTGCGGAAGCTGCTGGGGTCGAACGTGGAAACGTGTCACCTGACAAACTATTCACTCTCCCATGTGGTAATGTTCGCCTCCTCTCGCTCACTCATCACTCTTTCAACTGCCCAGTGGCCTTGTTTAGTTCCCAGAAAATTTTGCAAAATTTTTCAGATTCCCCGTCACATCGAATCTTTAGACGCATGCATGGAGTATTAAATATAGACGAAATTAAAAACTAATTACACAGTTCGGTCGAAATTGACGAGACGAATCTTTTGAGTCTAACTAGTCTATGATTGGACAATATTTGTCAGATACAAACGAAAGTGCTACAGTGTCGATTTTGCAAAAAATTTTGGAACTAAACAAGGCCGCACCTTCATTTTTAGACCAGAGGAAAAAAAAAGTACTTGTACCTTCTCCAAATTCAACCTCATACTGAGTGATCGAGTTGACTGAATGGTTGTGGTCTCGCGTTGCAGGCGCGCGGGCACCGGCTAGACGATGGCGTGGAGATGGTGGCGCTCAAGCCCTGCACGCTCCGGATCGTCGAAGGTATGTAGATGGTGACAGAATCCGCACACTGCAAGTATGCACCATGCATTTGGCCTCATACTGCTGGGGTGTGGCCGTCTGGTAGGGTGGGAGAGGTTCACACAAATTATGAGCCTGCATGCGCTCCAGCCTTCCTTGCATTGTCCGAACGCGAGCGAGCTGGTTGGTAGCTGGGGGGTGTCGTATCGTATCGTATCGTATCGTAGAGGTCCACGGGACCGGAGTGTCGTTCTAGTACACGAAAACAACTTGGTGGATGTGGATCGGAGGGCAGAACGGACGGCGCACCTGGCTGTGTCCAGGCAAGTACACGCGCACAGCTGTTGGTCTGTTATACTCCTACGACGTACAGAGGCCAAACCAGGCATATCGGACATAGCACGAGGGTGACCGTAATGGTAGCACGTTCGATCGCCCCGCGTAGTGGTAGAACATGGTTTGCTAATTGCTACCGGCCGATCAGCACAGATGGTCCACGCATGCACGGCGGCCGGCATTCAATTAACACCCAGGAGCCCGGAGGGAGAGGGAGGCGGCATCACGCATGGACGGACGGACGGCTGAAAACCCCCTGAATTCAGCGTGAATTTGGCCCCATGCTATGCAATGCTATTATATACGACGCGTTCCAAACCCAGCGGTGGACAGCCGATCGACAGGTCGAGCGCGGCGTTGGGTGCGTGCGTACTGCGGGCGAGCTAACTTGGACAGCGTGGCCACTTCACGTTGGACGGACGGCTCTCGTGTCCATTCTCCATCTCTTCTTCCGTCAGTCAATGGCGGACAGCGAGACAACTAGGCTAGGCTCGCTCAGTGCGCCCGGTTCCGTTCCGGACTCGATCAAGTGCTGCGGGCACCATCGACCGTGCCGTGCCTGGTGCCCCTGACGTCTGCCTCTATCGGGCACTGGACTGGCAGCTCCGGACGGCAGGGAGTCTCTGCTGCTGGTGGTTTCCGGTCCTGCTCCTGCCCTGTCAACCGGTTGTTGGGGCGGCGGGCGGCTGCGTTGGTGGTGTCATTCCGCACACCGGTGCGCCCGCGCGCTCCGGCCCATGCTTTTTTTACGGCCAACAAATGCCCGGTGCAATGCGGGGGCGGTCCCTTTCCGTGGCGCGTCATCGCACGGATCGTTCCGCTTCCGCGGCGGGTGAGAAGATGAGGAGAGGGGACGTACGTACGGCGGCGTGCGAGAATTTCCACGGGACGTGTCCGGCGCGATCGCTCCATGTGTCTGGGGGAAAAAAATCCGAGGTGGGACGGGGCAGAGGAGACTTGCAGGTGCCGGCGTGCCAGGTGCCACCGTATGGTCGCGCTCGCGCAGGCTGGGCGGTCCGGCTCCGGCAGCCGTCCTGGTCCTAGTCGTCGCCATATGATTCTGACGGATTTTTCTCTTTACCCGTAGTATCATTTCTTGGGGGGTCAATTGGGAACAGGGTTTCATACATCCGCATTGCTATTAACGTTTGGTTTTGAATGGCGCCGCTGCCAGGGCGGGGGACGGTGATTGCTGTGTGCCTATATCTGACCGAAACGTCCTCGTCCTCGTCTTCTTCTTCTTAAAGATTAGCAAGTACACTAGTACAAGTGCTTATGCTTTAGTCAGTGTAGTTTAATCCGAGGAGCGGACCGGCGCGTGGTGTCTCCAAATGCCAATTAACATTTGGACGTGCTGGAAGGGCGGGGCGGGCGTTGCATTGCACCCGCCTCACTCACTAATACCAAGTCAAATCCAGCTTTGGCACCTCCACCTCCACTTAACCAGGGTTATCTTTTTTGACTGACAAAACTTTACACATAAGTGTGCTCACCGAGGGTTATGTCTGTGAACTGACGACTGCGAGGAGCGAGGTGTGTTGTTAGAATTTTAGGCTACCAACTGGTAATATATGAATGCAGAATGCATGCGCGAGGTAGATGGAAACGGGACCCCTCACCCTGAGAACCAAAAAGTTTTCAAAATTTCCCGTCACATCGAATCTTGTGGCACATGCATGAAACATTAAATATAGACGAAAACAAAAACTAATTAGACAGTTTAGTTGTAAATTACGAGACGAATCTTTTGATCCTACTTAGTCCATGATTAGATAATATTTATCACAAACAAACGAAAGTGCTACAGTACCGAAAACTTTTCACTTATCGGAACTAAACAAGGCCGAAGTTACTCTGCCAAGTTTCAGAGTGCAAGTTGCAGTTGTTAGCTCAGGGGCGACCTAGTTCTTGTCCCATTCTGCCTCTTACGGGAGTAGCCGAGTAGGGGACAAAGCGACGCCTCTTGGAATCTGCGGTGGGTGCTTTGGTTAACTCCACGGGTATTTTTAGGTGTTCAGACTTTCAGACAAGCTGCAGTGGCATTACTATATATATTGGTGCATCACCTGTCAAAGTCACACTAATGATGTGTGTTATTCTTAACTTATATTGACTCGACTAGGAACACCATTACCGACTTAGCGTGATGCAGTTTTGGGTTTGTGTACTGTACGTGTCATCGATAGCTGTTCTGATTAGTTGTAGCAGACAGTGCTGTTTAGGACCTATTTTTTTGAGAGAACACTGGTTAGCTTCAGACTTGATTATCAATACAATTTACTTATTATTCTAAAACCCTGAATGATGCATGGATACTGCAAGCACTGTTTTTTATTTATTTATTTTGGAAATATATTTTTACAACTGTCTGAAATAACTTTGTAATTGTATGAGATGTGCTAATGATCATCCTTTCCAAAAAGAAAAGAAGCTGCGATCTCATGGGCTCTAAATTCAGGTTTGGGTCCCAAGTAAAGGCCCAAACCTCAGCACTGCACAACCATCCAGTTGGGCCTGTCGATTCTAATTGAGCCCAACTGCGTGTCTGCAGAGGAGTACGCGACGGCGGAGAAGGCGGAGGCGCACGTCCGCCGGCTGCTGGACATCCTCGCCTGCACCACAGCGTTCGCCAAGCCCCGGGACGGCGCCGCCAAGCACAGGTCGTCTAAGCACGGGCGGCCCGCGACACCGCCCTCCCCTCCGGCACCGGTCTCGACCGGGGCCCATGGCGTCGTCAGCGGCGAGGCCGCGCCGCCCATATCGGAGGCGCACGACATGGCTGCCATCCGGCCGCCGCCGAAGCTGGGGGAGTTCTACGACTTCTTCTCCTTCGCACATCTCACTCCGCCCGTCCACTGTGAGGATCATCCCTACTACGCCGATGAGGCATTCCGTTTCCGCATTTGGTGGTTTGTGCTGTCTTAATCTGACGCGAGGTGCGTGCGTCATTTCTGCAGTTATCAGGAGGAAGGAGGCGAATGGCGCTTCTCAGGAAGGCGATTACTTCGAACTCGAGGTAAGTTCTCAAGCACACACTTGAATGTACTAGCAAAAGTGGAGTTCATTCGCATTGGTGTAGTAGCTAACTAGCTATTCAATTGGATTTTCACTTTTGAGTTGAATCGCAACCTTGCAATAGTCAATCTAGGCGCGTGGGTATGAACATATGCCTAATGGAGGAGTTCATCTGTGCCCAGGTGAAGGTTTGCAACGGGAAGCTTCTGCACATAGTGGCTTCAGTAAAGGGTTTCTACTTGGCAGGGAAGCCACACAACGTAAGCCACTCCCTGGTGGACCTGCTGCAACAGCTCAGCAATGCGTTTGCTAATGTTAGTAACCTGAATCTTAATTCTTCATTATCTTCTGTGCTTAGCTCTCTTTACTTCATGTTTTTATCCGTCCTGGCAAATTATATGACTGGCAGTTATCATGCATTTTCCACAGGCATATGAGGCGTTGATGAAAGCATTTGTGGATCACAACAAGGTTATAATAATCAATATGCTTTCCCATCATTTTTATTTAACTGATTATTGAATTGAATGATGTAGTTCAAGAACTTTTGGTGAGAATAACCTTTTCTGCATCTGTAGTTTGGGAATTTGCCGTATGGATTCCGTGCAAACACATGGCTTATTCCTCCAATATATGTTGACTCCGCCACGAAGTGCCCAGCACTGCCAGTTGAGGATGAGAGTTGGGGTGGAAATGGGGGTGGCTGTGGACGTGATGGAAAATATGACCGCAGACGGTGGTCAAAAGAGTTTTCTGTTTTGGCTAGAATGGCATGCAAAACTGAGGAAGAACGGGTGATCAGAGACCGGAAAGCTTTTCTTTTACACAATCTGTTTGTAGATACAGCAATTTTTAGAGCTGCATCAACAATAAGGCGACTCATTGATCAGTCTATGAACTCAATTGGTCCACGTAGTGGCACACATGGTTCAAACGTATTTGAGGAACGTATCGGGGACATGAATATAACTGTGAAGAAGGATGAGGCTGATGCTAGTTCCAAGGTGGAGGACAAGGTTGATGGCGCTGCCTTCTGTCAAACGGGTGCTATGGATATTGCACAAAGGAATCTTCTGAAAGGTTTAACCTCTGACGAAAATGTTGTTGTTAAGGTGATGCCTTGCACTTTCTACTTTTACCCTATCTCATTTTAGGGGGGTTAAAATCAAAATCCAATAACTGTAAACATATATTTCCACCCAGGATTCTTCGACACTTGGGGTGGTGATTGTCAAGCATTGTGGATATACGGCAACTGTGAAGGTTTCTGGACGTGCAAAGGACAGTAATGATGTTAAACAATCAAATGAAATCTCTGATAATTTTGATGGATTGATGAACATTGATGTACATGACCATCCGGATGGAGGTTCTAATGCCTTGAATGTTAACAGGTTTGATATGTACTCATGTAATTTTAGTTGCTTAGTAATGGCTTCTGTGATCTGTTTGCTCATCCCTAGAGAAAAATGCTGCGTTAATACACATTAAGTTTTCTTACCGAAATACTCATCATCATTCTATTAACGACACCTTTTCCCTTCTTTTGTTTTCCAGTCTAAGGATACCACTCCTGAGAGTTATCCATCCAGAAACTGTTGTTAGTAACCAGCACCCTAGCCCAAAGTCTCATGCTAGTAACTCCGCAAGGAAACTGGCACGTAAAATACTCGAGGACAGCTTGATAAAGCTGGATAGCATGCCTAGCATAAATTCTAGGATTATCAGATGGGAACTTGGGTCCTCCTGGCTGCAACAGCTGCAGAAAAAGGATTCTCCAGCGTCTGAGAATGGTAAGGGAAATGCAACAAAGGCTGACAAAGAACCATCTGTCAAAGGTCTTGGAAAGCATTTTGAACAATTAAGGAAAATTAAAAAGAAAGAATGCAACATTGAAGGCTCCAGTTCTGAGAAGGAAGAGTGCAACAGTAACTGCTCGTCTATGAATGGTACACAAGTGTCAGATAAGATAGCTGTTGATGAAACGAATAAGGGGGCTGATATAAGCGAATTGATGTCAGAGGATGCTTTCTTTCGCTTGAAGAGTTTGGGAGCTGGCCTTCATGAAAAGGTGGTTTTATAATGCAATTTCACTCTCTTTAGAAATTTTGTGTTAATATGTTAGAAGTACACTTCTGAATTGGTTTGTACATTCTCTATAACAATGCTTGTATATTATTTTTCTTCTACTATTATTAATATCTAGAACAATAGGGGCCGCCCATACTGTAGTTCTTTAAAAAGAAGCAAGTTCACAGAACTATTTTAGAATTTTGAAGGCCATCTCATTAATTTGAGAGCCAGTTATTTTAGATCATTTCAAACACAATCAATGATATGTTCTGACTTGAAAAGTTTATTCATGTTTCGATGAGGTTTTTAATGCAAATTCACTTTGGATTAACATAGCAAGCAATTTATTATACAATTTTTTTCTTTTATCGGAAGTCTTGTGTTAAAGTCTGTGATGTAGGAATAGAAGAGCTCACAAAGAACATGTTGGTTAACCTTTGTTATTTTGTTTCCTCATTTTATCATTTCTTGATCCAGTCCCTCGATGAGCTCACAAAGATGGCCCATAATTTCTATGATGATACTGCGCTCCCAAAGCTGGTAAGCCTTGTCTTAGCTATTTGGTACTTTGTTTAAAGTTTTGACTCACTTGTAGCAACACTCGCTACTTCAGTTATCTTGTCCTGATTTGTTTTTTAGTTACCTATAAAAAACTCTTGTTATGGTACTGGATGTTGAGTTAGTTTACTCAATATTTTTTTAGAGTAGTCATTGGTCAGCATATATGATCTTGGGATGTCTTATTGCCGTAGTGCTTAATTCATTTTTTTTCCTTGGAATGCTTTTCACACAGGTGGCTGATTTTGCATCCCTTGAGCTTTCTCCTGTGGATGGAAGAACCATGACCGATTTCATGCATACAAGGGGACTTAATATGTCCTCTTTAGGCCGTGTGGTGGGTGTGAATTTTATGCTTAAATGTTTTTCCCACTATGTTTGGACAAACTTGCATAACAATCTGACATTGTTTTTTTAAATTAATCAGGTAGAGCTAGCAGAGAAGCTCCCACACATCCAGTCTATATGCATTCATGAAATGGTTATTAGATCCTTTAAGCACATCATCCGAGCTGTTATTGCTGCTGTTGATGACATGCAAAATATGTCTGCAGCTATAGCTGAAACTCTAAACATATTACTTGGATCTCCCAGACTTGAAAATGGTGCTGACTCAGATGCCCATATTGACAATAAGTTGCGATTGAAATGGGTAGAGAGCTTCCTTTCAAAAAGATTCTGCTGGAAACTGAAAGATGAATTTGCACACTTACGGAAATTTATCATTCTGAGAGGGCTTTGCAGCAAGGTATGGGTAATGTAGTGAATTATGGGAACATTCAGTCTCTATTCCAAACAGGCATACTAATATGGTTTGTTGCTCAGGTTGGACTGGAGTTGGTTGCAAGAGATTATGATATGAATAGCCCTAACCCATTTGACAAATCTGACATTGTCAGCATTGTTCCTGTATGCAAGGTAGTACATTACTGAAACTTAGGAAACCGCTTATTGTCTGTCTCTTGGATAAATTATTGATTCCATTGCTTTTTTTTGGTGTGTTCTGTTTCAGCATGTGGTCTACTCATCTATTGATGGCCGAAACTTACTGGAATCATCGAAGATGGCATTGGATAAAGGAAAATTAGATGATGCTGTGAGCTATGGAACAAAGGTGCATATGGTCAACTTTTGTGTCTTTTTCTTTATTAATTAACTGCTGTGCTAACATTATAGCCACATTTTGTTTAGCAAAAATTATTTATTTACTAAATAAGTTTGTTTGTTTTTTCCTTGCTGAAGGCATTGTCCAAAATTATAGCTGTTTGTGGTCCATACCATCGACTAACAGCTAATGCATACAGCCTTCTTGCCGTGGTGCTTTATCATACTGGAGATTTTAATCAGGTACTTCAAAGAATTTGGTGTAGGTTCACTGTATCCTATCCAATGGATGTGCAAGTTTACTTAAACCAGTTTTTGCTAAAAAAGTCTCAATAGTACTATCAAAGTATGAATACATCAAGCTGTGAAGTTTGTTGTTGGTAGCAGTTCCATCAATCAAACTAGCAGTTGTTTTCTTCACAACCTGACCTGTCTAGTAGCCTTATGTGGCAATCTTGGATTCTCATTACTTGTTATGTTTTGGTAGGCAACTGTATATCAACAGAAGGCACTTGATATCAATGAAAGGGAGTTAGGTCTTGATCATCCGGAAACTATGAAGAGTTATGGGGATTTATCTGTCTTCTACTACCGCCTTCAACACATTGAAATGGCTCTAAAGTAAGTGTGGTTATAGGTGTTTCTTTGTTGAAGCATGAATTGGTGGCATCAATTGAAACCAGTCTACCATGTTGCTAGTTTATATCTAGTCATCATATGCGTTAAGCAAGCATACGTACTGAAATGAGCCCTGCAACTTTGTCCTATGGCATGTGACTGGTGCTTGACTACTTGTGTCTACACATGTAAAAAGAGATACTGTCTTGATAACTTTAAAGTTTCAACTATCACACTTGTAATCCAACTTCTACCATGTGTGTTCTATATAATTTCTTCTGTACCTAATTGTGTCTTAACCCTGAAGGTATGTCAACCGTGCGCTATATCTGCTTCAGTTTTCGTGTGGGCTTTCACACCCGAATTCAGCTGCCACCTACATAAATGTGGCTATGATGGAAGAAGGCATGGGAAATGTTCATGTTGCTCTTCGATACTTGCATGAAGCACTGAAGTGCAACAAGAGATTGCTAGGAGCTGATCACATCCAGGTAAAAGAAGCTATTCTTTATTTTCCAATATGTTGTAGGATTGTAGTCATTTGAATTATCTTTGCACACTAAAGAACTTCTAAGGTGTAAATTTTGGCATTCCATGCTTACATATTTCCATGAACCCGTCAAAAGCATTTCACATAAAATAGTGACCAGGGTTTCTCATGGAAATGGTTAATGTACATCAAAGCCCAATCTTTACTCAAACAACTGTTCGATATATGTAGTAATGTGTCTAAACTACATTACTAGAAGAAATCTATCACATCAATATTTCTTTCTCCAGAATTGCATAAACGTGCTGGAATGCATGTCTTATATAACAATACATATATAAGACACCTCGGGTATATTAGGATTATCACTAATAGGCATGCAGTTGATGCACAATCTAGCTTTGTTATAGCTCTCACCTCCTAGCAATCAGCACACACACACCCGATGTCTTGTCTCAGTTACAAATATGTTCATGTTTCTCAATCTAAAAATCTTATAGTATTCTGTGTCCCAGGTTTTGAAACTATATTGCGTATATTGTTCTGGTTGCTATTTCTTCCAATGAAGTATTGTATTGTTGTATCAATTTTTTTGTAAGTTACTTTAATAATAATGTACGGTTCAGTGAAACATATTATAAGCATACAATTCTTGTCATAAAACATGTACACATCTGAGTTATAATTCATTGAATAGCATGATAAAGGTTTAGGTCCTGTGATTTAATTACTTACTATGAACTAACAAGCAATTTTTCAATCAATCAGACTGCTGCAAGCTACCATGCCATAGCCATAGCCCTTTCAATGATGGACGCGTACTCCCTAAGCGTGCAACATGAGCAAACAACATTGCAGATACTTCAGGAGAAACTAGGGCAAGATGACCTCCGAACTCAGGTTCTTTTTCTCGGAGCATACAAAAATCTAGGATATATACTCTGATGTTCTCTTGAATTAACACATTACTTTTTGCTGCAGGATGCTGCTGCATGGCTAGAATATTTTGAGTCAAAAGCATTAGAGCAACAAGAGGCCGCTCGAAGAGGCATGCCAAAACCTGATTCATCTATTGCAAGTAAAGGACATCTTAGGTATGAAACCACTAATAATCTGAGAAGTTTCATTTCTAAAATATTTAAATTTAGATTGAAACATCCATCTTTCCAGTGTATCAGATCTTCTTGACTTCATAAGCCCAGACCAGGAAAGAAAAGAAAGAGATATGCAAAGGAAGTGCAGGCGTGCAAAGGTGATTATAATACATGTTTTTCTTTTTCCCTTTTTCTTTTGTCTCAAACAATGCAGGTGAGCTGTAGCTTTGTATTAAAGATAAAAGAAGAACCAGTCCCTTACAAGCAACCACTCTGAGTCTCTGACTCAGCAGAGGGTTGCGGTACAGTACATAACAAAACACAATCGCCTGGAAATAAAAATAATGATCCGACCAAACAGCTTGTCAAGAACTATAATTTTTCTTTTTTCGAGCGACGCAGGAGAGCTGCATGTCATTTCATTAAGAAAAGAAGGAAGAACTATCATTTTTAAAAGATAGATGGAATATATACATGTTTAGTTTGTTAAAATGATCATTCTCAGAGAATGCTGATATTACAGTCAAAAGAGATAGGTGCACACCTGATAGATCCATGTTAAGTATATGATATATGACAACAGGGTTGGAACAATTATTCTCATGCTGGGTGTGTGTGTAGTAGGAGGGGAGGGGTGGTGGGCTGGTGACTGTGGGTTCACACCTCCTTTCTCCTTTTTGAAAGAAGAGGTTATGCATTCTCATGTTATAATCCATGAAGCACTGAGGGCCAAATTTTGTTATTCATTTCTTCTTTCTTGTGTAAACTTACTTAAAGGTGCTGCTGTTGCCCAAAGTGTTATGTGAGCCTCTTATTTTGACCTGTTGCCTCTTGCTTTCATTTTCATGACATATAGTATTAATTTGCAGAATAATATCAGAGCTCATCATGGTGAATCAGTTGAAGAGAAGGAGAATTTCCAGCATGACTCAGGATCTCCTCTTGAAGCAAGCAAAGACGGTTTTCAAGAAGAAAAACTGGATGTGCATCCTCCTGCTGTATTAGAAGAAAATTATGCTGCCCATGACGAGCAGAAGCAGTGTGATGTTTTATCACCAGAAGAATATTCTGATGAAGGGTGGCAAGCAGCTAGTATGAGAGGAAGATCCGCAAATGTAAGGAAGAAAAGCAGTCGCAGGAAACCGGCTCTTATGAAATTAATGGTTGATCGTTTTGAAGATGGCCATACAGGTTCTGTATATAGGACTAGTTTGCAGCCTCAAACAAAAGGAGACAAAGAAGATTCTGTAAGTGCTCCTAGCCAGCTTTCATTTGGTAGTTTTTTAAAAACCGACAAGGTTAATGGGGATCCCAGCATTGCTGAAGATAAATCTTGCAATGGTAGCACTAAAGCAGAACAACGTACAAAGCCAACAGGAATTAACAGGCCAACCAACATTGCTTCCAAGTTTATATCATACAAAGATGTGGCTGTTTCGCCCCCTGGCACAGTATTGAAACCAATTTTGGAGAAGAAGGAAGCAAAGGAGAAGGATAGTGGACGTGATATTGATCTAACACTGTCATCCGAGGAAGAAGATCAAAAGAAAGAAAAGCCAAGTGAAGACAGTAGCAAAGAGGTTCTTTCAAGTCAGCAAGACTTAGAGAGTCATGTAGCAATACCTCCTGACAGCAACAGTGATGAAAGCCCATCTGCATCTAAGAAAGCATCTGGAAGCAAACTATCAGCTTCGGCTCCTCCATTCAATCCAGGATCACTGTTATCAATGTCCCACCCATACAGCACGGTGGCAATATATGATGCCAGTGCTGTTCTTCAGGCAATACCAAGTCAAGCAATGGAGATTCTCCCTCATGCCATTGATACTAGAGTGCCTCGTGGTCCTCGGTCCACCTTGTACTATCGTACTGGGCATTCCTTCCAAAGGAAACAAGGTTACACGCACAGCCAAAGTACTATTGTAAGGGGTAGCTACTCACCCACAACCATGAATCCCCATGCTGCTGAATTTGTGCCTGGAAAAACTTCGCAACAGTCTGATGTGGCTGACAGAGAACCCAGTCCTGCTAATCCTGTGACCAATTCCGATCTGGATGTTGTATCACAGACCACAGATGAAGTAAAGGCTGAAACACCTGCCACAGAAAAGGCGGGTCAAGTTGAGAAAATCGTTTCAGGTAAAGGAAAGGAAAACAAAGGGAAAGACATCGTGAGAAATTCATACAAGACAGAACTTGCAAGGCAAATTTTGCTCAGTTTCATTGTGAAGTCAGTGCATGACAGTTTAGGTTCCGCCCAAGCTGAACCAGACAGGAAGTCAAGTGGATCAGATGAAGCTAGTAATGAACAGAGCAGCAACCTAGGCAAGAATGCTTCTGGTCGCAAAGATTCAGATAAGCAAGAGAAAGCCATGGAGGTTCCTAAGGGTCTGAAGGATACAGAGGGATTTACAGTCGTTTCAAAACGTCGAAGGCGGCCACAGCCATTCATGAACCCCATAAATGGCCTCTATTCTCAGCCGTCTATTACCTCTGTCAGTTAAGGTCATTGCATTTTCAAAGATCTGCAATATTTTGGAAGATGGACCTTTTGCGTTTGCTTAGAGGGTTGGTAGCAGAATTTTGCCCTATCCAAGTGAGCAGCGAGCATGTAGTCAAAATGTACAAAAATTTTCGGAGATACCCTTTGTAATAAAAATCTGCTATAGTCTGCAGTAGCTGTAGCGCAGAATAAAATGTTCCTTTGTATGTTATATAGGACAGAATCTTAGGAAATTGTAGCAGATGTTAAGTTAATCCAATATTCCAGTAGAGCTTCTCTTATGCCCTAGTGTTTATGCAGTTTTCTCAGGTTGTCATGGGGATTTATCATTGCAGTTTGCAAATACTGTAAAATCTGGTAGGCGCCAAGAGTTTCAAATCTTATTCTTGAAGGCATGTCATGTCTTTTATTGCTTCTTTCCCTTGTGCGGATGTGCCCAAACTAAAAACTGCTCTAGTGTGGTCATTGGATGCCTTGTCAGAGGATCAGCAGCACTTCACTGTGAAGCAATTGCAGCTGCAGACCAGATCACCAGACCACTGTGGCCAGGCGTGAACCGGTCGGCAGTTTTAAGCTGTTGCAGCTACACTGTAGGAGACAGGAGTAGCCTGTTCTGTAGCGTAGCTGCTGAGACCACACAAATTTGGTTTGAGGCGTCGTAGTTTGTATTTGACAATATGAATTAACTAGATTTAAAAAATTCGTTCCATAAATTACAAGTAAAATGTGTACATATGCCATAAAATTTAATATGATGGGAAATCGTAAAATTTGATATAATGAGAAATCTTAAAAAAAATTGGGAACTAAACCAGGACTGAAAGGATCGTGTCAAAACAGAAATTTAAATCTTTACAGTGTGTTCAGTGCATGCGGTATCAGAATGCCAGCAACACCTTTCGACAGCGAAATACTCCGTCGTCGCAGGCTCGCAGCGGAACACCAGTTTACTGTTTACAGTTACGCCGTCGCAGGCTCGCAGCTAGCAACAGGCTGCAGCAGCAGTACCGGTAGCCGCTGCAGTACCCCTACATACCAGAGAGGCCAGAGGCTACCACCCGCCATCCATATCGTTAGGCAGCAACAGCGCCCACGCCATAACTGCTTACGAGGTCAACTCGGCCCAACTCCATGCATGGCATGGGCATCGGCAGTAGCGCTCACCTGCCAATGTCCAGCGCAAGCCAGGCGCCAGCAGTACAGCCCATGCCATGCATGCATTGACAGATACTACTCCCCTCTCGGGGAAAAAAAATGATACTTACGGAGTACTCGAAAAAACGGGAATTATATTACTTTTAAGATGAAGAGAGTATATACAGATACATGTGCCAAACCTGCAAAAGTGCCAAGGCCATCCTCGCACATCTATCCTGGTCGGCGGAACGGGCCTAGCTGCATGCTGCTGTACCTGTACTCCATGCTCCTCCTACATGCTTACGCATGGAATGCAGTGCTGAATTGCTGATGCTGCTTACTACAGGGCACAGTGGCCTGCCTTTGCTGTTTTATTGATGGCGCATCCAGAGACCAGACCGGCAGGCATGAGCTATTGGGCCTGGGCAATAGTACACGCGCACGCACCTGAGCTCCCAATTAATACCACCACTAGGCACTAGCGTTCGTTCCGCGTCAGTAATTGGGCTGCCAAGCAGCTTGAAATTTGTCACGGGAATCCGGTTGGGACTTGACCGCTGAGAGGGAGGCATCGTACGTTCCGTTTCGTTTCTCTCCGTCCCTCTGGCGTGATGGCGTGTCTCAACGGATTCGTCCATCCACCAAATTCTTGTTTGGCGCTCGTGCGTCGCTATTGTACCCCAGGCGATGCAGGACGCCGGTGAAATCCGAGGGAAGCATCGAGGATCGGAGGTGGATGTCTGGATGATCGGCAAAGAAGTCACCATGGACCGGGGCTGTGGAGGAGGAGGAGATGACGGTGACAGTTAGTGTTTCGGATTTTCAGGGGAGCCCTCCATGGCCGGTGGGCTTAGAAAGGGAAGGATCCAACAGCGGCGATCACATCAGGCAGGTTGAGGGGCAACGAGTGACCGCCATTGATCGCCGCCGCCGAGCGGGCGGTGGGAGACAACCAGATGGACAATGTCCACCGGGGGAGGAGAGGGGAGGGGGGCGCTCTCATCACGCTTATCCAACTTGAATGATCTCATTCTCATGCATACGAAAGGAGTGCGCAATTCTGAAGGGATGATCATGACAGAGATGTCCCCCAACACAAATCATGTGAGCCATGAGCGGATCATGAGTAGCTCTCCCCATCATCCTGCGCTCGCTCTGCCGCAGCACGGCGGCATGGCATGGCGCCCGTGACTGTGGGGGCTACCTCCCACTTCCACACACACATTCCTCTCGTCTCGATAATTTGGTAGGTCCCCCACATGACAACAACGTTCGTGCAGATGTCGCCCGGCCCCATTGTCTGTCTCTATATATTCGATATTCCCTCTTCCTCTTACGCAAAAAAATTAAGGCCTTGTTTAGTTCCCAAAAAATTTTGCAAAATTTTTCAGATTCCCGGTCACATCGAATCTTTAGACACATGCATGAAGTACTAAATATAAACAAAAATAAAAACTAATTGCACAGTTTGGTCGAAATTGACGAGACAAATCTTTTGAGCCTAGTTAGTCCATGATTGGATAATATTTGTCAAATACAAACGAAAAAGCTACAGTGTCCATTTTGCAAAATATTTTGGAACTAAACAAGGCCTAAATAAAAGATGTCGCCTCATCCGGTCCTTGTCCCACAGGAGGAATAAACTTGACGTACGTTGCCACGTCGGCATGGCATCGGATCGATCACCTACGTCTACGTGGGACGCGTTAGAAACTTCAAACAACTTTGGGTTGCAAAGCGCGTGCACCTTTTGGGCAAATGGCATGCAGATGCAGGTCGATGGGGGGTTCCATTCCAATTCCAGGATCAGACGAAGTTGACCTGCTAGCTGCTAGTGCTAGTGGAACACAAGACAACATGACCCACCACACAAGACAGGAGACACATTTCACGCGTGATTAGATTCAGATATGGGAATAGTACGTACGTAGAGGATTAATTAGAGATCTACGAATTAAAGCCTAGCTAACAAGATCGGCTAATTAACAAGCGTACACGTTGCATACATGGACCATCATCTAATTCTAGCTTGCACAAATATATAGGCGGTACATGTAAACATATATGGAGAGACTGACGGTGGATTAACAGTCAACACGCATGACACTAGCTAGCTAGCTAGGCTCGCCGGAGTTCATTGATCCTGGGGGAGTGGACGGGGAACAGCGGCAGCAGCTTGGGCCGGTCGCCGTCGCCGGCCCGGGGCGACGCGTGCAGGTAGAAGCTCTTTGACGCGATGGCCTTCTCCTCCCGCTCCTCCTCCTCCCGGCTTATCATCACCACCCCCGCCCCGCCGCACGACGGCGACGACGAGTGCGGCGACGGCGTCATGGAAGAGGACGACGATAGCGACGGCGACGCGGACGCTGCCGCCAGCACCAAGTACGCGTCCATGGGCGACACCGGCGAGTGCATCAGCCCGTGGGCGCTGTGGTGGTGGGCGTGGGCGTGAGCGTGGTGGTGGTAGTAGTAGAACGACGACGACGACGATGGCAGCTGCGGCCGCGCCAGCTCCAGCCTGGCCGGAGCCGCGCGCCGCCTCTCTTGCAGCTTCGGCCGCCTCGGCGGCGGCGGCGGCGGCGGCGGCGCGTGCGCGATGGTCACCGCCGCCGCCTCGTCCTCCTGCGGCTTTGCCGGCAGCTTCTCCGCCGCCGCTGTCGTCCCGCCTGCTGCTGCTGCTGGTGCCGCGCCCGTGAGCTTCTGCACGAGCGCGCGGAACGTGGCCGGGTCGGCCTGCACGAACGTGGTGTTGTCGTCCACGACGCAGGTCGCGGCCGCTGCCTGTCTCACGACCTTGGGCGAGCGGGACGCCGCCATGACAAAGCTAGGTGAGCAAGCAAGCAAGGAGCGAGAGCAAGAGGAGGGAAGGCGAGGCGTGCGTGACCGAAGGAAGGCGGGATGGAGCGGCTGGTGGTAGCTTTTTAAGGGACAAAAAGGCTGCATTAAAGCCAAAGGGATCGGCCGGAGCCGGACGGCCGGCCCGCGACGGATGGATGGATGGCTACCGGACCTGGACCTGGACGGATCGTCGCAGTCGCAGGAGGACAGGGGTCTTTTCTGCCCTCGCTAAACCTTTGGCCCCCCGGACGCTACCTTTATTGCCGTGTCCATGCAGGCTGTGCCACTGTGGCTGCGACTACGACTACGACGCGAGCGCGAGAGAGACGACGACGGACCCGCGACTGCGCGGCGTCGTAACGTAGAGTACGTGTACGTGCATGATGTGCAGCATCACGCATCTTTTCCGGCCGGCCCCTAGCTATCGTGTGCTCCTCTTTGCGTAGGTGTAGGCACGTACCCCGTACGAACACGATAGGAATACGGTCGAGGGACCGCCGGCCAGCCGGCTGCTATATGGCTATCGACTATGGTGGTGTCATGGTGGGGTGTCTCCGGCATTTCTGCTCGAGAGAGCCTTCACTCTTGATCAGGTACAGTACAGCATGCACATCTGCAGGAGGCAGGTAGACGATGCCGACTGACCTAGCAAATGCAAAGCAATGAGAGGGATAGCACACAGCGCATAGTACCACTCCTGATGAGGCCGACGCTTAGCTTTAATAAATGACGCGTTCAGGCGCCGGCTGGCTCGGGAACAGTACCACGAACAAGTACGTGGCTTTCTTGACGACTCACAGTTAGTCTCCGAGAAGAACGTCACCGATCAGAGCAAAGCGTAGCGTAGCGTGATGGCCTTCACGAGTCGTGCGTACTAGCGGATGTTGACGCCGGCCGGCCAGCCCACCACGCACGGCCGGCCGCAGAGGATCCCCCGGCCCCCGCCGCTGCAGCCCGCGCTTGCGTGAGGGAAAGAGGAAGGTGTTGCTTCCGGGGCGGGCCATCAGCTGCGCCGCTTGCAACGCCAGACACCGGCCTTGGCCTAGTCATCGTGCGCGCCCATGCTCCAGGTCGCCGCCGGACGCCGTCCAGCCTCCTGGGCGCCGCGCCGCTGTCCCGTGTTCCATCCGCCGGGATCCGGCCAGAGACTGCCGGAGCTCCGACGACAAGTGGACGATGATGCTTGCTCTTTCTTGCTGTTGCACTGCCAGTATGGGTATGGGACAGCGCAAGAGGAGCATGTAGGAGCTGACCTGTCAGGTCGTACGCGCTGTCGTCCACGTCGAATGGGACCCCGTGGTCCAGTTGTCACGTAACGTCACTCGCCGGCCGGCCCGTGTTCACGTGGAGGGCTATTGGCTAGTCGTCGTGTGTGCTTCACTCATCTGTCGGCCGGCCAGCCGGAGGAGCGAGCTGCCTGAGTTGCGTGAGCGAGAGGAGACCGCGCATGCAGCTTGGCTCGCGGTCCGTCGGTGGTCTGGTCGACCGTGCAATACGCATGCGTACGTGCGGCCGAACCGACGCGCGCGCTAGTGTTTCTTCAGGCAAGTACGTACGTACGTGCTGTGCACTGGCGTCATGGCTCATGACGTCTTCGGCCAGCACGCAGTCGTGTCGGCTCGTCGTCGCTGCAGATAGAGGCCGGCCGGTACATGCCTGCCGGTCACGCACACGCACTGTCTCGCGGTCAACTACGCGCACGCTGGTTAATACGTAACGTACGGGCTCATTATTTCACAGGTATCGTTGCACACGGCACATGCATGTGAGCTGCAGCACGGAGCAGCTGTCCAGGCACGCGCGCGATGCAAGTTCTCTCGTGCTCGTGCATGTTGCGTTTGAATGTTTGTTATGGCTAATGGAAGGAATGGGGGAGTGTAATTTTTATAATCATATTGCCAGTATGATTATTGGGATTCTTATCACTTATTAGGAGCATGCATCCATCCATAATAAGGACCATAAGCACGAGTTCAGACTTGTACCAGCACAGCAGGCAACGTCAGAGAATCGACGCACCCAGACGCAGTCCTGTCTGGCAAGTTGCAACGTGGGGGCCCTGTTGGGTCTCACTCTGTTGCCTGTTGGCCATTGCCTGACGGAATCAGCAGCGCTCGAACCACAAGTACCCTAACAATACGTCCATAACAATAAGCAGCAGGAATCTGAATTAAGTGAATAACACCAGAACTGTGCTCACTGATGGTCTCAGTCCTGCGTGGGCCTCGTTCAGGCTTCAAACTAGCAGGTACTAATACAGTACCTTGCAAAAGTGAGTGGGCCGGGGATATGCATTTGGGCGAAAAGCAACTGGTCCACTTGATATCTCCTCATCTCATCTCATCTCAGCGGCAAACTCGATTAGCCTGTAGTGAGAGCTGAGATGAGAATAAGAGGGACAAACGCGCGAGGCCTCAGGTTCACGTGTCACGGGCTCACGTTTAAAATGAAGGCTGCAGGGCTGCTGAATATATCCTGACACGTTACTGACGAAAAACGCAACTACTCACGTTCTCACGGCTTCACGTTCTCACGGAGTACTCCTGTATTTCCACTTCGGCTTTCATTGTGGTCGCTCTCCCCTCACGGCCTCACGTACTGACCAGTGATCAGATTACCTTTCCGCTCAGACATGGAAGCTTTCTCCAATTTTCTTCTTGTTCGTCAATGGCCTCGCAAAGCCTGGGATGTCGCCCATGGGCTGATCACTGATGGTGGGCTCCGGCCTTAAGCTTTAGCGCCCAATCGGCCCAAGGATTTTGTTCGAACCAACCAGCCGCTGACCAAAAGAAAAGGTTATCGAATATATTCAATCGGTCGATAAGCATGAATGAAACCAACCAATTGTCTAAAAATTGGCTAATTGCAATGCACGACCAGACCAGGCCAAACCAAACCGCCATCGCGCAAACAACGATATCGACGTCGCAACTCGCAAATGGCCCCTCGATACGCCACCGACGAGAGAGATATCCGACCGTGACTCGGTGACACGAATCCGAGCAGAGCCTCCGGCGGCAACCGGGGCGCGGGCCGGCACGTACAACGTAGGCACTGGCCAGGCGCGCGGGAATCGGGGATGGACGCGCTTCGCCCGCAGGTCCTGCACGTAGCCGTGGCCGGCCACGCGCTGGCCGTGGTGGAGCGCGACGGCACGAGCGACCCGGCCACCGGCCGCGTCCTCACGGGCTCCTGGCTGTGGGACTCCTCCCTGGTGCTGGCCGCCCACCTCGCCGCGGACTCCCGCGCCAGGCGCCGCCTCCTTGGCGCCACCGTCGTGGAGCTCGGCGCGGGGAGCACAGGGCTCCCGGGCGTCGCGGCCGTGGCCTGCCTCGGCGCCGCGCGCTGCGTGCTCACGGACGTGGCCGCGCTGCTCCCGGGCCTCAGGGCCAACGCGGACGCCAACGGGCTGGGCGCCGCGCGCGCCGACGTGCGCGAGCTCCGGTGGGGTGATCGGCTCCAGCTCGAGGACGACGACGAGAGGGTGGGCGTCGTGCTCTTGTCCGACGTGTTCTATGACCCCGACGACATGCCGGCGATGGCGGCCACGCTGCGCGGGATGTGGTGGACGGACGGCGATGATGACGAGGACGGCGGCGGCACCGTGGGGTGGGCGGCGAGCGAGGTGCGGGACAGCGTGCTGGAATGCATGGACGTGCTGCGGGAGCATGGCTTTGAGGTGGCCGAGGTCGACAGGGTCACCCGCCCGCTGCTGCGTGACCCCGGAGAGACTGCCGCCTTCGCCGTCTATCGCGTCTTGCTCCGACAAGGCGACAATGGGATTGGGAGTTGACTTTGGTTGCTCGCTAAGCTACTAGCAGAATGTACACTTGTCACCTTTGACTTTCACGTTGCCTGTGCAGTAAATCATTTTCACTTTTCATTTTTCATTGTCGCACATATATGGCAACTTGTACTACTTGCCCATTCATTTTTCTGCAACTTGTAGTTCCTTTTCCTGCTAATTCATTCTTTGCAATTGCCATGAACATGGGTCGAAAAGGAATAAAGGGGCATTGCAAATTTACAAGCGTGCAAGCCTGTGGACATGGCCGAGAACGACGGCAGTTTACACTGTCGCGCAATTTGCAGTTGAGAATTTACAGTTGCAAAGGGTTGCTACAACGCTGGCTTTCACTACCCACCACGGCAAAATTCACCGCCCCTATGTTCAAAGGAGCAAAGGGAAAAGAACCCACGTTTTCTGAAGTATTTGTCAAACCAACCCAATCTTTGAGCTTCCAGATGTACACTCTAATAAGGACCTGTTTTGGTTTATGAAACTATAATAGCCCTAGAGAACGTGAAAACCGATCTGCAAGGTTCGCGATAACAAATCCTGAAAATACCTGCGTATGAACAAAGCTCACATGGCTAAACAGAATGACAATGTATGCAAAAGCCAGCTGAACGGTGAAGAGGAACACATAATTGAACATGGTGATGCAAACAAGTTAAGAACACAAGGCTCTGTCGGAACAAAACCTTCAAAGCATTCAAATTGGTTGCTGTCGTAAGATGGTAGATATTTGACATAAATCAAGCTAAAAAAATACCGAGCTGCTGGATACTCGTACCTGGACAGAACCAAGAATATATACTGCTGAATAGTGACGGCCGTGAATGATCATATCAGCAACCATTGCTAGCGGAATTGTGAGAGACATGCCTAGGGTGGCCACCAAGGGAGTAGTCCAAACAACAGAAAGAGCCCTGGCCACAAGTTCTATGGTCAGTCTGTCACAGTAACCCCGAGTATGCAGTAATAATAGAATGGTCTGATTAATATAAAAGATATTAGCCTTCTTTAACACATACCAGAAGTAGTCTGATAGTACACTTCCGATTAGGCTATTTGCCACCACCACTTCATCCACTTTAGCTGAGTGGGGCATTGAAAACTTTGGCTCAATGCCTAGTGCGGTTAATGGCCAGACTGAAATAAAAACACAATAACAACATTTATTTAACATAAGCCAACCATGAAAGACAATAAGAATGCACAATTAAGAAATTTCCAGAATGTGATTATATATTTCGAATTTGTATACTTCTGCTATATTAAATTGGAACAGGGAAATAAAATATTACCAATCCACCAGAGAGCAACAAGGGTAAAAAGTCCAAGATAACCAAACAGTTTTTGGACATCAACCTTTTCTCCTTCCTCTCCACAAAATTTTTTAAGCAGCACTGAAATAATATTGAAACAATTAGGGGGCTGAATTCATAGAGATCAACAGCAAATAAAGCAAAGTAAAACAACCTACCAGTAAATAGGCCATAGGCGATTGCTGACATAAGACCAAACATATCACCTAGAAGAGTCCTCTGTGTAGCACTGCAATTGTAAAACTTGCATATCAGCAGCAAGGAAATACAGTTGAAAAAAGGCATTTCCATCCCCAAAGTTGTTTTTTTTTGTCTCATGTCCATCACTATCAAGTCATGTGAATATAAAAATGAAACATTCAATGTTCGTTGTTTTTAACACAAAAAACAAATCAAGCCAACAAACTGAATACTGCTAGTTGTAAGCAACGCCAAGGGAAACTCCAACGTTATACATCATCATGCAGTCATGAACCTCTGTGATTATCAGAGATTCAGAGTATATATAAAAGAGTAAAGGCCAAGAATAATAAATCACTCACCCAGATTTGCCTACTTCTGATTCATCAGATGCCCACGTCTGGCCCATAGTTGTCATTACAACGCCAGCCATGCTAATGAAAACAGCAATAACTTTCGCCGCATTTATGGAGTCTTGGCCAAGTAAAACACCAATGAAAAGAGTGAAGAGTCCTGAAGTTGAAGACAGTACGGTGGTACTGGCAACACTAGTTCTTGCAAGCGCTGCATTCGATAAATACTGCATTCATTCAGCATAAAAACAATGAGTTAGCTTTACCTATCAAAATTTTCTTTTATGATTGAAAGTTAGGCTTTCAGAAAAATATGTCAATAGTTTTTTTAGAACAAATGTCAATAGTTATTCACATGAACATTTCGAGTCCCCTGGAATTACAAATTAACATGCAAAGTCATTGTAAAATTACCTCTGTGACAAACCATAAGGGGCAAAGATACAATCCATAAGTTGCAATCTCCTTTGTGGAAAGTTGCTTGTCCTTGAAAGCACCATCATTCATTTCAGTGATTCCGTATATGAGTGGTTTTGTCTCTTCTACTACAGGAATGCTCACATCAGTGCAATTTATCACTATAGTTTTCTGTGATTCCATTTCCAACACCTTCTGAAATTCACCATTCTTCAAAGGGGCACTACCACCAAAGGAAGATTTGCTTGCAATTTTTAAAGCACTAGTGTTTCCAGAATGCCGTCTCATTGAGTTGTATATGAAGTCTTTTAGAAATGACAAAGGGAGATATATGACCATAAGGGAGGCCCCCAAGTAAGTAATTGCAAACGGATGTTTGTACTTTGTGAATATCCCCTGCACAAAAGATTTAGTTAGAAGATGAAAAAATAATATATTTTGCAAGATGAACTTTACAAAGATCAAGAAAAGATAATCAAGAACTAGAAGCTGAGGCGTTTAAGTGTTTTGCAGTCATTGGAGGTGACGAAATTCTACTACCAATAACCTCTAATTCTACCATGGTATCTCCTTTAATCATGTATTGTAGGTGATCAAGCATATCAGAACCACCCCCAATCAGGCACAGATGGACTGTGACAACTACCACATGATTAATACTTTGACAAAGTTTACATGAACAAAGCTAAGCACTGAAGACTGACGACAGGCAGGTACAAGTCGTTAAACCATTAACAGCAGATTTGATGGATATCCATATGAGCACACATACATGAAATTTTGGAGGTTAGCTCCAAACTTATATACAGTAGAAGGCAAAAGAATTGACTTTTCTTTTCTTTTTAATGGTATAAATAAAATCCAGTGGTGAAGCCTCGGGGATTCAGAATGATGCCGTATGTTCTTTTAAGACTCGGGGATTCAGAATGATGGATATCCATATGCATAACATTCCCCTGAGAAATTTTCTATACAGGTAACCTTGCGCGTTACTTTTAAAAATGAGTCGAGATGCAGAACAACACCTCCAAGGCGGTTCAACAAAAATAATCTGATAAGCACAGAGCATTTACGCCCGAAACGAACCGAACCAAACCAATCCGATAAGCAAGCATGCATCCCAAGCCAAGATCCAAGAACCTCCAATCAAAATAAACAAGTAAAGCGCATAAGGATTACAGAATCCACACCGCACCTGCGTGACCTCGGCGGAGAGGACCCAAATCAGCACAACGGCGACGATGAGGCAGAGGCCAGCTCGGTACTTGAGACCGGAGCCCATGTCCGCAGCAGGCAGGCAGGCAAGCAGCCCTGACGTTGGTTCTTCTACCACTGAAAAACTACGGCGAGAAGGGCGGGCGGGCAATTTAAAACCGCGCGCGACCTCACCTCACCTCACCACCTCGCCTGGCCCCGGGGCGGCGGGCACACGCGTGCGGTGCGCGAGCCTCGTCGCCTCGGCATCCGCCTCGCTTCCCTCCTCACAGAAAGAGCGGGGAGGGGAAGCGGCGCGGGGCGAGGCGGGGCGGAGGAGGAGGAGGAGGGGAAGCGGCGGTTTTGGCCCAGGGAGGGAGGAGGCGTGGGCGGGGTGGGGCGGGGGGTAAAGCCAGCCGGGGGTGACCTACCCACGGAAGTTTCTATTTTGGTGGTGGTCGCCCCGAGGCCTGGCGGGCGCGACCGGAGAGGCGGAGCGGCCCCGGGAGGGACGACGCGCTGGCGCTGGCCTGGCCGCCTGCGTGGTGGTGGATTCGGCGTCAAGCAACGGGGAAACGTGCTGCTATGGGCGCGGTGGCGGTGGTGGATTCGGCGTGGAAGGCGAGCTTGCTATGGGCGCGGTGGCGGTGGCGGACGGCGAGTTTTGGGTGGGAACTGGGAAGCAGGTGCGCGCGCGCGGCGCGGGGGGGAGTATTTGGCTTGGCTCTGGCTGGTTGGCGTTGGCGGGCGCTGGACGCAGGTGGAGGTGGTGGTGGCGCTCGGGTTCGCACGGGCGTTGCTGTCCCGGCGGATGCGGAGGGGACTCCCGGTCGCTCTCGGTCTCGGTCACATCGCACGCACTCCTGCCGTGTGGGGACGCGGGGGCAAAGTTTTGGTTGATCTCGGACTCTCGCCATGGCACGGCGTGATGGGATTGGATGGAAACCCGACCGGTTCGCTTGCTATTCGGCCGTGCTGGAGTGCAAGTCTCGGTCGTAATAGTCGGTGCTGAATTGCTGACGGTGAACAGGTTGGCTCGCGCGGGACCACTGTGGTTTTTTTTAAAAAAAAAGAAAGAAAGAAAGAAACTGTGCTTTGGGACGTTCGTACCGGTCACGGCGCTGAGGCTTCAGGCTTGGCTTGAGAGCCTGAAAATGCTGGTCGTGTAGACACAGGTGTAGATGTAGGTCAACTGACGATAACTAACAGACTAACCGCGTGACCGCCGATCGATCATCGATGTAGTTTGCACGGTACGCTGCCAGGAGCGTTGAAACTGAGCTGAGATTTGTGAATTGCGATCGTTTTCACGGGGAAAAGTACAGTATACGTCAGTGTTTTTTTAGTCTTTCGACGAGCCGTGACTTGAAAGGCCTGCAAAGATAACAAACGATCCGCTAATATAACTGACAGGCGATGATCGCCCATGTTCTACTGATGAAACGCGGATAGTGACTTCGTGTTAACTTATGCAGACGAATTGAAGAAGCCCGTATTGCCAGGATCATTTGAGACGTAGACCCCTGCATTTGTCCTTTCGGTCCCAAAACAGCCTTGTATGTTTCAAGCCAGCTGTTTCTTTTACAAATTTAGTACTAGCTCGAGAGACTTTAGAGTAACAAACAGAGACAAGAAGTGTATATCCACTGGCGGATGATGCTTTTCTTTCGCTCGCTGTCCAATACCCAACTTGGCGCATGTATGTATAGCTGCTGCAAAACCAGCAGATGGCCATGGCCCTAGAATTGCTATTCTTTTTTTTTCGAATGCGTGCTAAGCACGTGCTTCTTTAAGGGAAAAAGGAGTTCTTAAATACATGAACGTCCGGAAAGGGCGAGATGCCGTATCCGGAACGCCCCACACACTACACAAAGCACCGGCTAGAACGGTGGAGCGGGAACAGTTGTACTTCTAACAGGATGGTCTGCTGGGGGGGAGGGGTAGAGAGCGTGATCTAAGGCACGAGGGAGGCGAACGCCGCTAGGCTACGGAAGCCCGCCGCGATCCAGGAATCGGCCTCCTCCTTGACACGATCCAGTAGGGTGGTCGCAGGGGATGGGTCGTCGTCGAAGACTCTCCGGTTGCGTTCTTTCCAAAGCATCCAGGAGACGAGAAGCACAAGTGTGTCGAACGCCTTCTGTAGGTCGTCGTGGAACCGCGCACGCGTCCGCAGCCACCACTCCAGCAGCGTGTCATCCGCGGTGGGCGTCAGGTGACCGAGGGCAAACGTAGACAGGATGCACAGCCACACCTCGCGCGTGTAGACGCATTCAGCCAGCAGGTGATCGTGCGTCTCGTCCAGCTGGTCGCAAAGAACACAGGTGGGGGACTGCTGTAGTCCGTGGCGCGCTCGCCGCTCCGAGGTCCAGAGACGACCATGGAGGCCCAGCCAGAAGAAAAATTTGACCTTGGGGGGGGGGGGCGCGTGTCTTCCACAGCTCGCGTGCGCCAAGAAGCTCGGTCGTTCCCGCAAAGAAGGCGCGATACGCAGAGGCGCTGGAGTAGTCGCCCGACGCTGACAAACTGGCAAATAAACAAGGCGCACACGTACAGGTACATCATGGCGCATATTGCAGGCACATGATAAGAAGTTTGCCGTTTCTAATCGTTGGTCTTCTTGTTAAAAAAAACGTTGTTCTCATGGACCTTGTCACCATGACGTGTGTCCCCACAAGGCCACAACTTGTTGTAGCTGGAACAACTAGACTAGTACGTATTTCCAAACGGCTTTTTACGCACCAGGACATAATTATATATCCATGATGCAGTTGACAGGAACACAATACCTCCAAACGGGGAAACCCAACTCCCGCTCCCGCACAACTCGTGCGTCCGGCCTAACTGAAGAAAGATTCAGGTACGGCGGACTTGCTTGTCAGTAGTATGTTACAAATTAAAGAGGGCCTTGTGCGTGCCTTGTGTGTGCTGTATGTATCATCCAATTGAACAGATATGGACATGAATGGCACAGGTCGTTTTCGGACAGTGATGCACAGCGCAACTCAACCGACAGTCGTTTGATCCTCTACCGGGAATTATCCATTATTCTCAGAGAAATTCCATCATGTGCGTGTGTGCTGTGGCGAGCAGCCGTTACTTTCAGCCTTTCATGGATGCTAGCTAGCTACTGACCTACCGTGCAAATACCAGAAATTTCGTGCGCCGCTCCAGATTTATCAGGGGACGTGATCATGCATGTTTGATGGGTACGGTGCTATGGTCTTTCATCTTTGTGTCGGCGCACGCACGCTTTGTTCGTTTAGTTGATAAACCATGACAGAAAGTATTATTAGTTGATTTTTTGTGAGAAAAAAATATTGTTGAATGACTAATAGATTCGACTAATAAATTTAAGCTAACAGACCCCGATGCAACACAGTTAAGAAACGCAAGACGACCTTATGCATGGTCACGCAACGAAACTATGGAATGGAAGCAACTGATTATTAGGCGTTAGTTGGTTGAGTTGGAGGCGAGCAAAGAAGGGGTGAAGAAGCAAGAAAGCAACGGGCCCGTGCATCCCACGGATTTGCTCACATGCCGGTGCAGTGGCCGCGAGCCATATGATCCTGGGAGTACCAAGGTGTGGCCGTGTGTGGGGCACGGGCGCACGGCAGTCAGCAGCAGCTGGCTCCACTCCACGATGGCCGGCCAGCGAAGCGAAGGTTGGGTGGAGGGGAAAGCGGCATGCGTGGCGTGCGCTGTGCGTTCCTTGTCCTTCCAGAAAAGGGCGCGGGCGGGGCGGCTACTACTACTAGACACTAGTACACACGCATGAATGCACGATGATTGTCTGCAGAATGCGGCTACTGTACTGCTTCTGTAATGCAATGTCGATCGTGGTCAGCTGAGTGCGTAGCTGATTAAGGAAGGCAAACCATTACTACGTAACAATAACAAGATATCTCCGATCAAACTTGAGTGGCCTTGTTTAGTTCCTAAAAAAATTTACAAAATTTTTCAGATTTTTCGACACGTCGAATCTTACGCCACATGCATGAAGCATTAAATATAGATAAAAGAAATAACTAATTATACAGTTTACATGTAATTTACAAGACGAATCTTTTGAGCTTAGTTAGTTTATAATTAGACAATATTTGTCAAATACAAACGAAAGTGCTACAGTATCTATTTTGCAAAAAAAAATAGAACTAAACATGGCCTAAATGGCCGTCGGTTGATAGCTGATACGGAAGAATAGTATAAATTTTGATATGATGTCATTCCGTTACCAATGCCATTGACGTTCAGTGCACAAGGTCAGTTACAATGATATTTAACGTACATTTTGTGTAGAATCAAATTAAATTGCGGTTTATAAAACTATGCACAGTAAATGGAGATTATTTTTATGTTTTATGCCAAATCTACAATGCAAATTCCTTTGCGAATGAAAATATTTGTTGGATGTACGACTGACATTGTGTATAAGTGAAAAGAATAATTAGCAGTCACAAGCAGACATATAAGTATTCATTCAATACCTTAGTTAGTTAGTTAGTTACTGCGCAAGGGCCCTTATACATGATGTTCCTAGATATTGGGATATAGATTAAGCCGGCCCAATACCCAATTCAACAACAATAGTGTAGAGACCCTATAGGGTCAACCACTATTTTTGGTGTCAAATTCGTTGTGACACCATGGGCCACTAACCAAACCATGTTGTTAACTTGAGAGAAATACTTGGAAGAATAAGGTAATCTTGGAGCTTGTTTTCAGTTGAGATGGTATATAACTCTAAATAAACTTGAGTCTAAGATCTTCGAAATCAGAGTTCATAGTGAGAAGCTATATCGTACTTTAGTATTATTATTAGGTAGAGATCATGAAAATATAGTCGATGTTATGGTGTACAATGTGTAAGAAATAATGCATGCTACCATATAATGTGTTTGTAGGGTTAACCTGATCAGTCACCACTTTATAAAATTATCAAGTAACTGTAGCAAAATTTAGTTACCAACAATGCCTTACAAGTCTAAAGAAATTTGAACGTGCACCTTATGTTTTTAGGGCTTTTCTCATGTGAATCCACTGGGTTTTATTCCTTTTCCGTGGGTGTAGTGTGAGAGGAGCAGGAGGTGATGGCCGGCGAGGGAGACGTCATGGAAGAGGCGAGAGATGTGACAGATTGAGAATGCCACACGACGGGGCAGTAATAATTTTCACTCGAATATTCCACGTGGCAACTTATGGATATTCTGGGCTAAATATAACTTCAAATACAAGTCCTATTCCTTTATTGCCAATGACGACCTATCGAAGTAGAAGCTCACCGTGGATGCTCCATCTCGCCTCTGATGCGAGTTGCCTAGGCATGGTATGACACGAAGAAAGAAAAGAAGACGGAAGCAGAGCGCCAGAGCGGCTTGAGCGTAACGGCGGAAGATCCCCGAGCACATAACAGCGCAAAAGCGACAATTCAGTTCACATAACAGAGAGAAAGAAACGTCTTGCTGCTCTTCGCCATAACAGTCAAGAGCTAGTCATAAACTCCCACTAATAATATAATAGCTTGATGCCGTCTGGCACAGGGCACTGGCCTCAGGTTTAAGCTCGTTGAGCAGGGAGCTCTACATTAGCAGTGGTCTATTCGTCACAAGTCACAATCACAATTCACACATGGGTCGGAATCTAGGATTCGCCTCAGATTCACACCAACTCATATCAGAGCTCCAATCAGATTTTCAAACGAGAAGGGATGGCAAAATGCAACTCGCATGATATCTCCATGTTCCTGCTCATCCCAGCCCTGTTGTAATCTGCCTTACATTTTCTAACCTCAATATAAGACAAGATTGGTGGACACTATGACAACTGCTATAGATTTCAGCTCATCCATTAAAACCAAGGCCAAGCAAAAAAGCAAGGGAGCAATACACAACGAACAGTATCAGCAAGAAAAACTCTACCTTCAGTAGAGCAAGAATGCAATTGGTGAAAGGAACACATTAAAAAATCGGTTCCCTTTATGTTTTCTTTCCACATTTTATACTCCTCCCCTTGCTCAATCCAATATTAAACACCAGCGCAGCTGGTTAGAGCATCCTCACCAGTCACCACCGCTGGTATCAAATAATGAAGCACTTGAGTTTTAACGAAATCACCACAAGAAATCCATTAGCCAGGATAGTACAATAACTCGATGCATAAATTTAAGCATCTTCTCTTGGGCAGCTGTCTGTAAAGAAAATTGCCATAAATTCGAGCATCTTCTCTTGGGCAGCTGTCTGTAAAGAAAATTGCCGGAAAAAGCTTCCCTCTGATTGGAACTATAGGTCAGTGGAGAATGAAAAACTTTGCCAGGCCATGGCTGTGCTGTGCATACGACACACATTTTTTCTCTTGATTGAGAAACTACATGTGTATCTGATTCGGTGACAACTTTTTTTCTGGTGGTCTCGAGTAGTGCCATCAATGTTTGCTTCAGATTAGACTGTGGCTGCTCTTTCACAAGCTTTGTAGTAAAGCGTCTTCTGCACATAGAAGAGCATGTATGCCTGAGAAGTCCTGACAGTATGCTCCTCAACTCTGGTTACCCAGGCATCATCACATTTGTACCAATGATTGTTTAACCTCAGATATGTCACATAATGGCCAGCTTCTAGCTTACCGCTATGCGTGATCACTGCAAATATTTCAAATTCTGATGACATTTCTGAAACTGCATCTGCATCACTAGCTTCTGCAGGAAATATGCGGTTACCATATCTACTTCTGAGAATAGATGATGACAAATAAGGTGCCATGTCAAGGGAGAAAGGAAACTGCAAACAGTGATCAACTTTCCTCGACACCTTTTTGACTGATGAATGCTCAAATCTCTTTATGTGAAAGCAGGAAACTAATGGAAGCCTGCGAATGGACATTTGCTTCAGGGACTCTTGCCTCTCGTTGCAGTGTTCACAGAAGAACTTTTGCTCAGCATCAAGTCTCTCAGACCTTGTAAACCGTTCCAAACACCTCATTAGTGTTGACACCTTGGAATTCATGCCAGCCAAGCCACGTTCCCCATTGCGCACATGCGGCTTTGTATTTGCAACACCAAAAGAACTGTTATCTCCAGCATCCATGTCCAAAGAAATGTCCATACAGGGCTCAAAAGTTGTGGATGTGAACCCACAGCTTGTGCAGGTGACATCTGACCTCAGGATACCAGAAAACACTCTGTGGGCAATGCAACAGTCCCCATGGCCTAATATGAGAACAGATGACAGTGTTAGGATCTGACATTATTTATGATTATTTTTACTCAAGACAAATCATGTTCCAACAAATCAAATGGAAAAGTTATCTAGAATAAAAATATGATATGTAGCCACTTGATACAGATTTCAGTTGACTGCAGAATATGCAAAGGTCTTTTGTCCAGAAATTAGCAGAAGCTTACCTTGGGCTTGGGCATGTGACTTTTGTTGGTCGTCCTTTATATTTTCATGGATATGGTCAAGGATGGAAATAAAGAATTCATGAGCATCCTGTTGCTCGTAGCTTGCGAGGTTTGATGCATGCTGCCACCAACTAAAAAATCACAATGATACTCAATAATCAGAAGAAAATTAAATACTTCCATTCAGATTGTAGAATAAATAGATGTCATATTGTTTATGCTCAGTTTCACAGAAGACTAGAAAAATTAATTTAAGCATACAATTCATATGATCCAGATATCCTCAAACATGGGAACTGTAATAAAGTCCAGCCAATATAGACCAAGTGCCCAAGAATACCTATAAACTCACCTGGCCATCTGTTACCTGCATTGAATTTGCAGATTTTTATGCATTTTATCAATTTAATTTTCTTTGACAGTTTAATGACTGCTAAGCATGCCAGATGACTTAAGCAGTTAGGCCCAATAGGTTAACTTGAGAGCTTACGGTTATATGTTCTATATAGGATAGGATGCCATGTCACCAACCAATTGTCATGTATTGAGACGTGTAACTGTTCCCCCTTTTCTACTAGCAATACAATAACATATAATGCTACAAAATGCCAAGCCATGTCATCAATCAATTGCCATGTATTGAGATGTGTAACTGTCCTCCCTTCTCTACTAGCATTAGAGTAACATATAGTGCTAAAAATGCCTCCCTCTTTAGTTGCATATTCTCTGCTCATTCCATTTTGTATTAAGTAGCTCCATTTGCAATCCTGCACGATCATGGTCTAGTTGAAATACAAGGCATATAATCCAAATAACACTGTAATGTATCTTTGCAAGCCAGAAATACAACCCAACATCTCAGGCAAGATTCCCTTCCCAGCGTTACAACTCGTCAAGAACCCATTTTAGCTACCATATAAATATTAACTTTGCTTTCCCAATACGCAATGGAATCCAACAGAAAGGAAGACAGCATGCTGCTATAAACCCGAAGTGGCATCAACCATTGCGATTAGCACGCGAGATCCAGAGTCCAGACCTATATAGAAACTTGGCGGGGCTGTACGGCATGCGCTCCCCGGAGAAGGCCGCAGAGTAGATCTCGTCGAGGTCACAAGCGAGGCACGCGACCCTGGCGGCGTCGGCGTCCGTGGCGCGGTGTCTGACGGGCGTGCGGCGCGGGCAGAGGAACCGATTGTGGCGATCGCCGAGGAAGTAGTTCCGAAGCGGGGGCGCGTGGAGGAGCGCCTGGAGCACGGAGTTCATGAAGCAGGTGTTGCCGAGATTGTTGAGCCCCCGCAGCCCCGCCGGTGCGGCGGCGGAGGCGGATGTGGTGGGGTCCGCGGAGCTCATGAGCGCGAACTCGGCCGGATCTGGCGCCCATGCGCGGTAATCCACGCGCCGGCGCTTGCGGAGCGCCGCGGACGGGGACGGGGAGGAGGCGGAGGTGGAGGGGAGGAGCGAGGAGGACTGGGCGAGGAAGACGGCGTGGTCGAAATCGGGATCGTAGACCTGGTCCCCGCAGGCGGCGCAGAAGAGCTCGGCGCGGTCGACGTCGACGGCGATCTGGTGGCCGGGCCCCGCGGAGGCGGAGGCGTGCGAGGCGGCGTGGGAGGGGCAGAAGACGGCGGCGCAGGAGAGGCAGGCGTAGAGGCGGGAGGTGGGGGACGGGGCCGCGGCGGCGCAGGGCGAGCAGCGCGGCAGCTCGCGCGGGTCCCGCCGGATCTCGGGGCGGCCGAGCGGGCGCACGCGCAGGCAGCGGCGGAGGAAGCGCAGCGGGCGCGACGACAGGCGGTGCGCGGCGAGGTGCGGGCAGGGCGGTGGCGCCGACGGGGTGGACATCGAGGACGGGAAAGGGGGCGGATTGGTGGGGACAGCGGCGGCTGCCGCGGGGTGCGGGCCGGAGCGTGACGGCAGGTGATGCG
Organism: Sorghum bicolor; assembly: GCF_000003195.3. NCBI lineage: Eukaryota > Viridiplantae > Streptophyta > Magnoliopsida > Poales > Poaceae > Sorghum > Sorghum bicolor. The sequence continues at coordinate 58,003,200 of NC_012875.2, forward strand.
GTGCGGGGACGTGGTGGAGGGGGGAGGTGGGGTGGCGAGGCGGTGGACGGGGGGATGATGGTGGCGGTCGTGGAGATGGACGGTTTATGGGTCGGAAGTCGGAACTCGGAAGAGGCGGTTCAGGGACAGTGGTGCACTACTGCAATGCACTGCAGGATCAGGAACGGGCGATCAGGCTTTCCTCAGCTTTGCAAACTCAAACCATAGCATATCATCAAATTTAATCCACATTCCACAACGAAGTTGACATTTGGGACAGCTAGAATGTAGAGACTACATGGGCCATCTAAGCATTTTGTGACAAGCATTGAGGCTGTGTTCGCTTCTATTAGAAGCTTTTTTTTCGAGAACATGCAACGGCATGTGTTTCATTAAGCAGAAAACCCAGACTTAAAATAAAGTAATCCGCAGATTACTCCACACAAGTACACAATACAGAACACAAAAGAAAACACGCCACAGAGGCGCCAACCTAGTCAACCAGCTCGGCGGGCGTCAAGAGCTCCCAAAGGTCTCTAACCCGCCGCGATCCAGAGAGAGGCCTCTTCCACGATAGCCTGCGCAAGCTGCAGAGGCTGCCAACCGGCCCTCTCAGAGATCCTGCCGTTCCTCAACTTCTATTAGAAGCTAAGCCTCTGCATAGCAGAAACGAACATTACAGATGAACTGCACCCCAACTCCCGAACTCTTCCAATAAAACAGTCTAAAAGAATCGTCATGAAGACGATTAACTCCACTACGTTACGGATGAATCATAATTGCGTCAATCTCATTCAGTTCTTACAAAAAAAAAACGTTGTAAACACAGTAAGCATCGTGCACGAACTTACACAGTGTCCTGATGTCAGATGGATCAACAAGAATAACAAGTATCTGAACAAGTGCATTGCTTCAGTGACTACCAATTTAAGAATGTTATGAGCAGGACATCAGCCCATCCTATTTACTCATGTCTAACTTTTTTCATCAGGGCCTGAAATTAATATAGGTTACTACTGCATCTCTTGTGGTTTAACATACGCCAGAATACCATAAACGGTTTGCACAACTGTGCAGACGAGGACGATAGATCATCGCAAATGCACCCACAGCCAACCACGGGTTGCTGAAGTGATTCAGCCACAGCCATACCATCCACCTGCTGACGAGATTATGATAGTGAGCTTCCATGGTCTGGCAATATCTTTACTGAGCATGGTGAATAGATCAGACACACTGTCATCACTATCAAGGTGGTGCACAATGATTTGTCTCTGGGCAAGCAACGTGACATCTTCTGGCATGCTTATAAGCTGAGACAAAAACACAATATAAGCAGTGAAATCATCTCCAAATTGGGGACGGCACGACTGGAAGAGGCGGTTCAGGAACAGTGGTGCACGACTGCACTGCATGCAGGATCAGGACCTGAACGAGCATCGGGCTCTCCTAAGCTTAGCAAAATTGCAAACACACATATACTCCCAGTAAAGTTTTGATTCGCATTCCACAATAAAGTTGACACATTGGGACAGCTAAAATTTAAGATTTTATGGGCAATATAAGCATTTTGTGACAAGCATCTGAACTTCCCAGAATAGCACCCGGCCGAACTCTTCCAAGAAATTTAGTACATAAGTAAACGCCTTATCAAGACGACTAACGCCACTGCAATATACATGAATCGTAGTTGTTTCATTCACATCCAGTTCTTACAAACAACTTATTTGCAGTAGGCAGCATGCTCGCACTCGCATCAACTGCTACCAAACTTACAGTGTCTTCGAGGTCAGATGGATGAACACTGATAACTCAAGTAACTGAATAACTGTATTGCTTCAGTGATTACCATAGTATCATCAGTCCTATTTACTACTGTCTAACTGTTTTACCAGGGCCTGAAATTAATCTTCAGCGAACATACCTTAACATATTTCACTAAGAGGGGAGACAACTGACCAAAGTTACAAACGAGCAGACTTCTACCTCAGTGGCGAGGGCATACCAGCACAAGAAATCTCTCTAGTTGTTGTGCTAGCCTGCTACATCTACGTTGGTGGATTTACATACGCCAGAATACCATAAACAGTTTGTACAATTGTGCAGATGAGGACAAGGACCGTCGCAAATGCACCCACAGCCAACCATGGGTTGCTAAAGTGATTCATCCACAGCCATGCCATCCACCGGTTGATGCGACTCTGATAGTGAGCTTCCATAGTTTGGCACAGAGATTTCAAGTAGTAGTTACCATTGAAATCGAATACCACATCTTTGCTGAGCATGGTGAATAGATCAGACACCCGTTCATCGCTATCAAGGTGATGCACTATTACTTCTCTTTGAGCAAGGAGCGTCACATCTTCAGGCATGCTTATAAGCTGAGACAAGAACACAATATAAGCAGTAAAGTCATCTCCAAACTGAGGACATGTTTGCTCAAAGGCAATAAGGTTTCTGAAAAGAGTCCCTGTGTAGTCATCAACTATGATACAAGGAATCCCTATAGCACCATTGCTAAACTGAATGTCCAGTAGAGAATGGGGATCATGTTTATCATATTCTCGTTTCTTAAATTTGATACCAGCTTCAAGATACTGTGCCACCCGCCGCCAACGATTAAGTTGTTCCCCAGACTGATGGACATCAATTTTATGTTGGTATGATGAATCTTGTCCATTTTCTTCTGGGTGATATCTCATCCTGAAATACTTGCGTCCAAAACAGAGAAAACTGTGATCATCTCCACTTCCAAACTGATTGCTATGCTCTTCTTCTGGATTTTTGCTAGGTCTGAAGTAAATGTGACACAAGTGAAGCAAATGGTGAAAATCTTTTGGCCTGTTAGATTCCATAATTGCTTTTGGAAACCAGCGCAAACCAGATTCAACATACTTTGCAAGCTCATCTGTAAAACATAATGTTGAAGCATGGTTTCCTGCAGCCAGCTCAAAAATCTTTCTTATGATAAAAAATGGGATTTGATTTTCTAGCAGGAATAGATCATGATTAATGAATCTAATAAACCAATAACCCATATCGTAATGTTTGTCATCTTCGACCCCATTAGTTCCACCAACCTGGTCACCTTCTTGGCATTGTGCCTTATGTTTTGGCGTTATTTCGTCATTCTTCGCACTCTCTATGCCACTCGATTGGGTTCCATCAAACATTATTTCTCTTAAGCCCCCAAGAGCCACCAAAATAAAGCATCCATCTAGCAGAAGCATCTGAAGAAAGGTTTCACTACTCATTTTGATGTCTTCCGAATAACATTTTCTTGCTTGTTTTGCTAACTCCCCAATTGCTGTAAGGTAATCCAACAGGTTCCATTCACAGTTCATTTTGAGTACATTATCCAGATAGCCCCATTTTTCTTTTTCCATGACTTGCAAACTTGCAGCTCCATGGTGATATGGACCAATTGATATCATGCATGGTTCGTATGAGAACCTCTCAACATCACGTATGTGATGTTGGACCTTGTAGATCATGCATGATTCCGCTCCATTACCAGAATCCTCACCCAGTGACCAGTAATAATCAAGTTCTTGAGTCATCGAGATGACCAATTCGGACATGTTGATTGTTTTAGCCTTATTACTTTGAACCTGAGGCATCATTTACCTGTTCTGGCACCTTCAGTTATAACACATGAAAGACCACATTAAAAAACAAAAAGTTGACTTATCAAAAAAAAGTTTGGATGACAAATGCATTCAGATGCGACGAGCTGTGGAAAAAGACAATAACACGTCTGCAAATTCACCAACAGATAGTGCAACAATGCTTGAAAGTTGAAAAGTACTCCCTCTGTCGCAAATTATAAGTCATTCCAAGAATCTTGGAGAGTCAAAGTTTTTCAAGTTTGACCAAATTTATATAGCAAAATAATAACATTTTTGGTACCAACCAAGTATCATTAGATTCTTTCTTAGTTATATTTTCATAGTGTACCTATTTTATGACATAAACCTTTATATTTTTCTCTAGATTTTTGGTCAAACTTGAAAATACTTTGACTCTCCAAGATTCTTGGAATGACTTATAATTTGGAACGAAGGGAGTATTGTTTAGTAGATTGAAAGGCCAGGCTGTAAACTCGTTTGCTGACTCAATATCTGCATTGAGCCTTCTCTTTGTATGTTTTCTATAAAGATCATCCCATAGCAATTAAAAATTTATTTGCCTTTGCTTTTTTCTCTCGAACATGCAGGAGAGTTGCTTGTCATTTCATTAATAGATAGAAAACGGTCCAATTACATGCCGAATCCACGGCTTGATTAGTGATTTGTTACACTTGCGTATTTGCCTTTGCTTACCCAGTCTTGAGCGATTTGGGACCATAAATCCAGTGAGTGTAGTTGATTATGTCAATAATAGCATTCCTTGTGTATATATGGTACCTCGAGGGTTCTGTGTGATCCGGGGGGAAAAGGCACTATGAAGTATGAACCCTAGATGCAGATCTCGTACAAAACAGTTGACAAAAAGGAAAGGTGCCATAGTGTTGCTCATCAGAGAAAGGCGAAATGTTCGACCCCGCCTTTGGAACCCCTCATGGAGAACCGGGATGGATCAACTTTTCGTCAGGGAAGAAGTTAGAAATAGTTATCGATACTAGCGCGTCAATGCAATAAGAGCGAGGGGGATTTGATGTTCTATAAACTGAAATGAAGAACACATACCTGTGAAGGCTGCTACGCCAGATCGAAGGCCTCACCGCTGTGGTTGAATAAAGTGAGTCGAGATATGGTCCGGCGTGCGAACACAGTCATACAGAGGACGCGTTCAAGGAGGTCCGGATCAGGTGAGATCCATAGGGGCTGATTGGTTGCCCCAAGGAGACGGTGCTAAGGCTATTTGATACACTCAATCTATGTTTGGTTGCTCATCTAATATGGTTTGTCTGTGTCCTTTCATTCCTTTCTCCTCCACCGTCCCGGACGCTTCTATCTTCTTGACCCGAGCTTCCCTCGTGAGTTGGGACGGCGCGGTGCTTGGCGGGATGGGTTTCGTGGAGCGCGGGAGATAGCCACATGCGGGCGCGCAGAGCTTCGCAGCTAGGGTTACCACCCCCATATCCACACCTTTGAACCTCTTCTTCATCTTTTGCTCTAGTGCGCTCCTCTTCGTCCCTATTGACCTCAGTTGATCGACCAAGTCGACCTGCTCCGCTGGCTCCGTGTTGGTCCTCCCGTGGTCCAACAGTGCCTGATCCTTGGGTCCCCTGTGCGGCGATTTTGTTAATTAGTTTGTAGATTTTGTTTATTGTGCCATAAACTTTAGGGTTCGTGCCATAAACTTCATATTTATGCTCTGCGACTTATGATCTATATATGTTTACTTTAGATCTGGAATTTGTTTGTTGATCCATCTTCTTCCGCCTTTGAATTTGTGTGATGCACTCCTCTTTGGCAAAATATTCAGTGCATTTTTTTTTGCGCCATGTGTCATACAACTGTGAGGAGGTCTCATGAGGGAGCAATTGGAGCCAAAGTCCAACAAGTAGCTCTTGATATCCAAATAAGAACTAAAACACGGCTTATTGGTAGATAAATCAGTTGTACATTAAGAGCTCTTTGAGTTTACTGGGCTAATTGGATGTGTCATTATAAATGTCATTGCTCGAAAAGTGAGATAATTCCAAACGAACAGTTTTGCAATCAATTGCACCATATTGTCTGATTTCTGATTACATGATAATTGAAGTAACTAATATTAAAACCAGGGGCAAGCTTTATTTGAAGGAAACACCAAAAGTCAAGCCTCGTTGATAACCGAAATACCAATCACACATATAGTTTTACTGATTCCGGATGTCGTAAATCTCAATTTCAGAATGCCATTTTGGCCAAATCAGTAACACCTTCTCTTGCACGGTGGCATGGGCCGCGGACGGAGCAGGATATTGGGTCCAATCAGTAAAACCTTTTCTTCGGATCCAGCTGCGTGTGCTGAAGAATTAAAAGAGACATACATACTCATCTCAATGAGGACAATATTGTTCCTCAAAAAAAAAAAAAAAAAAAACTCAATGAGGACAACTAACCAGCTGCATAGTGAAATAGTTCGCCCAGTTTTTCTTTCGAAAAAAATTACCAAATAATTCGCGCAGGAAAGGAACAACTAACCAGTCTTGTGCCCGCCCGGTATCTTCTCTTCAACTTTTCCCGAGAATGAAGGATCTTTGCGGGATGTGACAACGCTAAAGTGTATGTTAATGGAGAGCAAGAGAATGGCGAAGAGCAAGCATGTTACTTTGGTAGCCATATTTCTTTCTTGGCAGGATGAGTGCGTGGCGAACTAAATGGTCGCCTTCGCCTATTTATACTGAAAAATAAAACTTATGTGCACCTGATCTCAGTTTCTTGATCGTCTGAACAACTTTTTTTAATGGCCTGAGTACATTAAAAACCACGCCATACGGTTTACTGGGAATCAATATCTGATAGGTTATTTATTATCTCTAATTGGTAAGTTCCGTGACCCTACAAACAATAATGTTAAACAGTTTGGCAGAGATCGAATCGATATCTTCGTATCTACTGCTACTAGGTGTCTAGTCTAGGGTGTAGCTGAAAACACAGCGCCCATCAATCATGAAAGACTACAGTCGTACTCCTCCGTCTCATTAAAAATATCATTTTTAACTTTTAAATATCCTTTTTAAATAATTTATCTTATTTTTAAATAGTATTTTCAAGTTTGACAAAAAGATAGAGAGAAATATAAAGATTTATGTTATATAAAATAGGTACACTATGAAAATATAACTAATAAAGAATCTAATGATACTTAGTTGGTACCAAAAATATTATTATTTTGCTATATAAATTTGGTCAAACTTGAAAAACTTTGACTCTCCAAGATTCTTGGAATGACTTATAATTTGGGACGGAGGGAGTAGTTGTTATGCTTGAGCACTCTATCTTTCTCAGACCAACTAAATTTGCATCCCTCTTTATAGTGCGGCATATCCTAAACTCAAGGTCAAAAGAATATAACCGATTTAACCATTTGATTCTTCAATGTCTTCATATGCCACTTTTTCTCAATATCACTTCAATGCAATTAACTTTATCTCCTCTCTGAGCAAATATAGCTTGAACATGTGACTTGAATCATTTCAACATATATGAGTTCAATCCATGGCTTCAAGTCACTACCATTAATAATTTGATCCTCAACAAAATATGACTCCTCATAGCTCAATTAGTACCTCGACTCAATGCAAGTACTCTCTTCTTCACCTTAGCCATGGCACCTCGATCTACAAGCCATTGCTTGCGCTTCACATTTGCTTAGTCCCTCAAAGCCCTTCCCTTGCTATCTTCACCCTATCAAGCCATACTCAAGTCACATCATATTAAGCGTCCATTGAAAAACCATTTCTTTAATATTATGATCCTTGTATGAATATCTTCTTGATATGAGTGTTGATGTTAATCAAGCTTTAGTTTATAACAATACAAAACTTTAGCCTTCATTTGAATATTATGTGAAATACCATCAAGTTTACTTTCTTGTTGAACCTTTGACATACTTAGCAAACTTGTTAGACCTTTAATTGTGTTGTCATTCAATTCACCAAAACCCACTAAAGGGCTAGATGCACTTACACAATGTCTTCCATCTTGTTAGTGGCTTGATTCTATCTCCTTCAGTAGATGGCTCACACATGAGCTGAGGGATTAATGGGAGAAAATTATGGAAGATATTTGTGAAACTAAACTGGTTTTTGAAAATGATAAGATCTTGTGGAAAATAGAAAGTAGAGGCATTTTTTCTATGAAATCTGCATACAATGCTCTGACTTGTTCTGAAGGGGGCTTAAATCATAGTTATATTTGGAAAGAGAAAATTCCTGCAAAAATTAAAATCTTTTCGTGGTTGGTTGCTAATAATGCCATTTTAACCAGAGACAACATGGTTAAAAGGTGATGGAAAGGTGACCCCTCATGTTGTTTTTGTCACTCCCCTGAATTAGTGGCTCATTTGCTATTCACTTGTTCGGTTGCAAAATCTGTTTGGGCTACAATAGCTACTTGTTGGGTGCAACTAACATCCCTACTTCTTTCAATCAAAGTTGGTTATGGTGTGATAGATGGATACCTCGTGGCAAACAGTTTCATGCAGTGGGTGTTGGCGCTGTTTGTTGGGCAATATGGAAGATGAGAAACATAATCTGTTTTGAAGGGAAAAAACTTAACAGTCCCTTGGAAATTATAATTCACGCTTGTGCTCTAATGAAACACTGGGCAGGTTTACAAAAGGAAGTAGAAAAGAAAGTGTTGATCAATGGCGTGGAGACCATGTTCAAGATTGTTGTGCAGATTCCGTCCAAGAAACGCCACGTCGACAATCAGCCATACATTCTAAAAAAACTCGATGAAGGGTCGAGATGGCGGACTAGAGAGGGGGTGAATAGTTCTTTCTAAAAATTATTACGCCGGCTAACCGATACAAATGTGAAATTAAAACTATCAGTCTAGCCAAGACTACACCCCTCTATCTAAGTTCTCTAGCACCTTGTAAAAGATCCTAAACAAGCAAACAAGGTGCTACCTTAGCAAGAGCTCACCTAACCAATTCTAAAAGCAAGGTCACACAAACCTATGCCACTAGTACTTTGCAAACCGGGGAGCTCCTACACAACTAGTAAGCAAAAGCACAAAACTCCTAAGCTCACTAGCAATGCTCAATAACAAGGCAACCAATGCCAAATTAGAGAGCGCAAGTTACTTAGCTACACAAACTAACTAATTACAAGAGCAACTACACAAGTACAAGTATATGAATGTAAGAGCAAGCTTGTGTTAGGGACTTGCAAACCAACGGGAAGAACAATGTTGACACGATGATTTTCTCCCGAGGTTCACTTGGTTGCCACCAAGCTACGTCCCCGTTGTGTCGACCAACACTTGGTGGTTCGGCGGCTAAGAGGTGTTACACGAACCTCGTCCCCACTAGGACACCGCAAGAACCTACCCACAAGTGAGGTAGCTCAATGACACACACAATCCAATAGAGTTGCTCTTCGCGATCCCCGCGGGGTGAGCACCGTACCCCTCACAATCTCTTCTCCGGAGCACCGCACAATCTCCTTGCGTGCTTCGACGGAGTCACAAGCCACCAAGCCGTCTAGGAGGTGGCAACCTCCAAGAGTAACAAGCACCACCGGCTTGCAACACGAACACCTAGTGCCACTCGATGCAATCTCTCAATGCAACGCACTAGAATCGCTCACTCACACAATCAGATGATCACTATCAAGCATATGTGAGTTAGAGGCTTCACTAGCACTCCCCAAGCATGGACACTAAGTCCCAAGGGTGCTTCGCACTAGCTAAGGCCGGCCACCACTTCTATTTATAGCCCCAAGGGCTAAACTGGCCGTTGCCTTTTACTGGGCAAAACACGTGGGCACCGGACGCTCACAGGGAGCCACCGGACGCTCAACCCCCAGCGTCCGGTGCTCAGGCGTCGGCCACGTGTCACTAGCCATTTGAACTCGACCGTTGCCGCCAACGGCTACTGCGCACGCGCGCCTGCACAGCACCATCGGACGCTCAACTGCGTCACACCGGACGCGTCCGGTGCTCACCGGACTCATGCGCAGAGAGGGTCGCCAAACCGCCCGCACACCGGACGCTAAAGGCCAGCGTCCGGTGCCTCCGCGCAGAGCGTCCGGTGAGTGTTTCCAACAGAGAAACACTCCCGCGACTTCTCCAAATTTTCTACCGGCGCAATAGAAAATATGCACTTAATTTTCTCAAAAGCGCCGAATCCCGCCTCGCAAGCTCGGCGGGAGGGAGAGAGAAACCCACACCTCTCTCAACCCTAGGAACTCCACCTCCTTTGCAAATGTGCCAACACCACCAAGTGTACACCACCATGTGCATGTGTGTTAGCATTTTCACAAACATTTTCCCAAAGGAGTTAGCCTCTCAAACTTGCCACGCCACTCGATCCTAACACGTATGCAAAGTTAGATCGCTCAAGTGGCACTAGATGATCGATATGCAAACAAGTTTGCCCCTCTTGATAGTACGGCCATCTATCCTAAATCCGGTCATAAACTTCTCTACACACCTATGACCGGTGAAATGGAAAAGCCCTAGGTTATACCTTTGCCTTGCGCTTTCCATTCCATCTCCTCCAATGTTGATGCAACACATGCACCAACCAATCACCAAATGATATGATCCACTTCATATCATCACGTGACCGTATTGGTTCATCGATCTTGACCTCACTTGCTCTTCACCGTTGCCTCGGTCCATCGGCGCCAAGTCTTGCTCAAGCTTCACCGTCACACGCGGTCCCTCGCTTCAAAGCCTCCGACTTGCCCTTCACTCTTGCAACCGGTCCATCAAGCCAAGCCTCATCTTGATCTTCTCCACCTTGGTCACATGACTCCATGTCATGTCTCATATGCAATGAGCTCCTCCATCATCACATAATCACCTGTGGACTAAACTCCTGTGTATCTCACATAAACACTATTAGTCCACCTAAGTTGTCACTCAATTACCAAAACCAAACAAGGACCTTTCACTCGACCAGGGGGAGAGACATCCCCCTGATTTTCATCCTAAGAAGATGGTGTCGTGACTTCAACCCGGGCTGGCTCAGCCAACCGCTTCTTTGGCGTGTTACGGTTACACCGTGAGAGTATTGGCATCAGCCATACATTCTGATGGACTCACCCAAGGGATGATGCAAATCAAGATTCAGAACACAGGAAAGCGTTCTTGTCTTTTCTGAATTGCTGTCAAACTCCTCAGTGTATTTCCCCAATAGCTTTTGTACTTTTCTGTGTTCTTGTCTTTTCTGAATTGCTGTCAAACTCATCAGTGTATTTCCCTTATCAATAATGGAAATGGGATAACCCCTAGTTTGAAACAATGAGTAATCATCGGTCCATTAGGTCGAAATATGCGAATTCAATAGTACAAAGAAGCCACAGTATATTTCTAAGAAAAGGAAAAGAATAAGGTCTTGTTTAGTTGGAGAAAATTTTGGTTTTGGCTACTGTAGCACTTTCGTTTGTATTTAGTAATTATTGTTCAATCATAGACTAACTAGTCTCAAAAGAAATGAATAAGAATTCCTCTCTGAGTAAGTAATGTGGCATCTTCAACAGTACTTACAAACTGAGACATAAAAATAATATAAGCAGTGATATCATTTCCAAACTGGGGATTTGTTTGCTCAAATGCAATGAGGTTTTTGAAAAGAGACTCAGTATTTTCATCGATCGGAAAGCAGGGAACTTCCACTACACCATCACTGAATTTTATGTCCAGGAGGGAATGCCTATGACAGCTACTGTATTCTCTTTTCTTCAGTTCAACTCCTGCTTCATGGTATTGTATTGCTTGACGCCATCGAGTTGGCAATTGTCCTGCTTGGAAACAATCATCAAGGGGACGATGCAATAGGTGTTGCTCACTTTCCTCTTGCCCAGGTATAACACCAAAATACTTCTTCCCCAAATGAACAAGATGGTGAAGATACAGGACCTTTGGCTGATGTTGATGTCTATCAATAATTAACTTGTGAGTAGGTCGGAAGTACATATGACATAGGTGCAGCAAATGATGGAAATTTTGGGGGCGACTGAATTCTTCAATGCCTATTGGAAATTGTCTAAGTATGTCTTCTACACATTCAACTATTTTGTCTCTAAGCAACACCTTTGTGATGCCTTTGCTAATGACTATATCATAAACTGTCTCAAATACAAAGAAAGGTATTTGATTTTCAAGCAAGAATATGTCATGCCAAACAAAATTGGAGTACCAGTCTCCAACTGCACTTTGATCATACAAGCATTCGCTATTCTGGTCACGTTTCCTTTTATTATCTTCAGTTTCCATCTCTCTGCTACTAGTTTCGGCTAACTCAATTTCCAGCACAACATTCTCACTGGCATGCCCATGTGTGGCACTCACGCTTTCAGTGACCTGACCAGACTTCACAAATTCTTCTCCATCCATATCAGCAGTATTCTGAATCACAACCCCTGTATTTTCACTCTTCAATGCTAGTTCTGCTGTGACAGTTCCATCAACCTTTACTAAGATGAAACACGAATCAAGCAAGAGCATCCTAAGGAACTTCGTTTTGTCCATTTTTATCACTTCAGTGTAACAGTTCCTTACTTTTTTCTCCAATTTATGAATTGCTCTTATGTAGTCCTGCAAATTGACTTCACGATTTAGTTTCAGGATGTAATCTAAACACTTCCATTTTTCTTTCTCCATGGCTACCAGATCTAGGCCCCCATGGTGATGTGGGCCAATTGACAGAATGATAGGCTCATATGATTGTCTGTCAAGCTGGAAAATATGTTGGGGGACTCTTTGAAGTAAGAATGGCTTATTTCCATTGTCAGATTCGTATGCAGACCAGAATGCATTTATCTCTATAGTCATGGAACTGACCATCTTATCCATATCAACCAAATCCACCTGACTACTTGTACCAGGAGCCATTTCAATGCTGTATAGAAATATCAACAGAACAAGCACACTTAACTGCAACATGCAAGAACTGTTTAGTTATCTATTGGTAATATAGTACATGAAGCCTTTTGCTAGCAGCAACAATTGGAAAGATACACAAGTCTTAAACATGTTTTCAAAAATATATAAAAGCAATCATTGGAGTTAGATTTTTTTAGGAGAAATTATTGGAATAAATTATGGATGAATGTCATGGACACAATTTCCATGTATATAAATTAGCAAATACTAGCATGGCCATATTACAACGTTATTATTAGGGTAAAGTATATTTTTTAACCTCGAAGTTACACGTGAGTCCGATTTTCAACCCAGAACCACAAAACTGGTTAATAGACCCCTCCAACTGTTGAAACTGAACAAATTTGATCCTTTGACAAGTTTCAAAGATGGCTTTCTATTTTCTACAACAATTTTCCATAATCAATTATTTTAAATCAGCAAAAAACTAGTTCCATTTTTCTTTAAAATGGTTACTCCCCTACCTATTGGTAATCTACCTAGAGTTATTTGGATTTTATTTGTTTTATATAAATAATGAGCATGGCTACAAGCAATGAATAATAGGAACAGAAACATACCAGTTCCAAATAAGTATATATAGATCATAAATAGTTAGATAACATTTTTCAAAAAAGAAGGTACTAGTAGTTTCAGATTTTTTTTGTAATTTAAATAAATCATTTATGAATTTCTAGATACCAAACTAGATTTTATTATTCTTATAGAATATAGAATACCAACTATTAAACCAGCCAAAAGACCATTTTTTTTACTGTTATCCGGTTTTGTACTTCACTGACCTTACTCTTATTTATTCCAATTATATATATGCAAACTATACTAGGGTTGAGACATAAAATCGACGCTACTCTTACACAAACCCCCAATTTCATAATCCACAGCATATCGCTCACAGTAAGAATAGAACAATTATTATTATCCCAGTCTACAGAGAAGCACACCTCTTCTGGGAAAAAAACAGACACCTGCGAGCCCTCTCCTGACTCCTGAGGGATGAAAATGGATCGAATACGGGTGGATATCACCGATATCACATTTGTTTTTATATTTCTGGTCGGATTCAAATTCGAATACGGGTAATGTCAACCCTATCGAATAAGATATGATTGGATGTTGATATCATAAATATACGATTTAAGTATTCGGATACGAATACGGTATCGGATGTTGAATATTTGGACTCGGATACCGACAGATGTGAATGCCTCTAAACAGTCTCAAATACAGTCGAAAAAATATCCGTACCATTTTCATCCCTGTCCTAGGGGAACGCAGAGATTAGGCCTCCCACGAGCCAAACGACAGAATCTCCCTAGTACTTATTCCAACAATCGTAGATGAACTCTTTTGTCAAATTTCTCAGAACAGCACACTGAGATAATAATGCACCTAAAGTGGGGTCAAGAACTTACCCGGACCGCAGATGAACTCTTTCATCAATCGGTTACCGCGGAGCTAGGTGGCCGTAAGTCGGCGATGGTAGGAATGAATCTGTTGGCGACCAATTCCTTCTGGATTCAAGCGGCTAGACTACACATCGGAATGATTTTTGTTGGTGCGACCTCAGATCCGTGATGTGCGCTGTGCGGCTTTGGGAAATAACTCCAGTAGGCCACAATTGACAATTCCATTTACTTGTTGAATGCGGAAGGGCCAGATGGGGGGAGTTGGGGCTAGTCTCGGAGGGATCCCGGAAACAATATGATCCCCTCTTTCTTCTACTCGAGCACAAGGCGCACACGGCGAAATGCATATCTAGAGAGATATGCCTGTTGTATCGTGTGATATGTCTGTTGTCGAATGATAAATGGAATTGTGTTTCCGTTTCCAGAAAAAAGTGCAAGCCCACATATAACCAGAAGGCAGCTGTCAACCCAGCAAAGCATATGCAGCTCCAAGGGCTGCCTCTGTCAGTTGTCCGATAACAAGGCTACAAGTCTCTAAAAGCATCTTCAACAGACTACCTAAACTTACTGTATATTCTAAATTTGGGTAGTGGAAATCAAAAAAACGTCTCCAACAGGCTACCTATCAAACTATTTATTTTTGTTGGCCCAACAAATTTCTCCTTTCAGAACATCTCCAGCAATGCTACCTAAATAAGACTACCTAAATGTCTATTTAGGTAGCTACCAATTTCTATACTACCTATATTTCGCTTTCAACTCCAGCAGTACTACCTAAAACACACTATCTAAACTAATCTTAGCAGAGAATGACACGTGGGTCTCATACGTCATACTCTCGTTCTTCTTCTCGCCATGGACGGAGGTGAAGGTGGCTGGAGGTTCGTCGGTGTAGGTCGCCATGCCTTCGGGAGGGCCTCCATGCCACCGAGCTAGGCCGCCGTGCCGCCGTGGAGGGCCACGCCGAGCAGGGGAGACGCACCGCCGTGCGTCGTGCCGTTGGGGTAGGGAGCCGAGCCACCGGAGCCGCCGAAGCCTGGAGCTGGGGAGCCACGCCGTCAGGGAGGGCCTCCGCACCACCGAGACAGGCCGCGTCGTCACCGGGAGGGCCACGCCGAGCAGGGCAAGCGCCACCAGGAAGAAGAGCGCGACGCTGCCTCCTGTTCGTCCGCCGGATTGGGGAAGAGGTGTTGCATCGGTGGGAGCCTTGACGTCGCACCAGTGGCGAGACGCCGTGCGGGATGCGCGAGGGGCGCCGCCCGGAGATCGGCTGGCCGGAGGGCCGCGTGATGGGGTGGGCTGCCGCCGGGGGGGCGAGGCGCTGCTGCGCAGGTGCTGTCGGGTGATTCCTGGGAGGAGAGAGACGAAGGGAAAAATAGGTAAACACTTTTGTTGGCCCAAAAGATCTGGGTAGTGGGAGAGGAAATTTGTTGGGCCAACAAATTTAGGTAGCCTAATAGATAGCCTGTTGGAGCACAGTTTTTGACCTCCACTACCCAAATATAAGATAGGTAGTATGTCTAGGTAGTCTGCTGGAGATGCTCTCACTACCTACATCTGTTGGGCCAACAAAAATGACTACCTAAAATTCCTTTCGACTTTTTCCTCCCGCAACAACTCGGAAGCACCTGATGCCGCACGCCGCTCCTACAAGGAGCGCCTCTGGGGAGCCGCCGTCGGTCCTCACCAGGGAGCCATCGCTGGATCCGAACGCCGCCCACGTGCTGCTTCTTCCTTGGACCTCCCCGCCACCTCCTCCTATCTCCGGTGAAACCTCACACGAGAGACAAGGAAGAGGATGACACATGGGACCACACGTCATTCTCTACTAGGATTAATCTAGATAGTCTAATTTAGGTAGTACTGCTGGAGTTGAGAGCAAAATATAGATAGTATAAAAATAGGTGGCTACCAAAATAGAGAAATAGTAGTATGTTTTAGGTAGTACTGCTCGAGATGCTCTGAGGACTAAGGGTGTGTTTGGTTGGGCTGTGACTTTTGGAAAAGCTACTGTGAGCTTTGAGCTTTTGAAAAGCTGCTGTGGGATGTGGGCTTTGAGAAACTCAAAAGTCATTTGGTTGGTCACTCGTGGCTTTTGGAAAAAAAACCGAACGGATCCCAAAAGTCAGTGAAAGCAGGGGGTGAGGTGCTTTTGGATTTGTACTACGAGAAAAGCTGCTTTTGGGCAAAAGCACTTGTGGCTTTTGGGCCCTTTAGTTGGCTTTTGGCTTTTACAAAAGCAAAAGCAGGTTCAAAAGCCCAACCAAAGGGACCCTAAGGCTACGAGTCTTTTCGGAGACATCCAATAAATTTGGAACGATATAGAGATAACAAGGCCTTGTTTAGTTGTCGAGATGAAAAATTTTCGGTCATTGTAGCACTTTCGTTTGTTTGTGGTAAATATTGTCTAATTATAGACTAACTAGATTCAAAAAATTCATCTCATGATTTACAGACAAACTGTGTAATTAGTTTTTGTTTTTAACTATATTTAATGCTTCATGCATGTGCCGCAAGATTCAATGTGATAGAAAATCTTGAAAAGTTTTTGGTTTTTAGGTGAACTAAACAAGGCCTAACTGCAACCACTGTGGAAACCAACACCTTAACGGACAAAAAAGGTCACGTATGACTCCTTTAGAATAAGATTCAAGGATGTTTCTGTACTTATGTCCGTAAATAAATACAACTGTCATCCTCTCCTGCTTACTGCATGGAAATAAATACAGGAACACCCCACCGAAGCAATGCACACTACAGGGCTGCCTGCTTATTCATAATGTGCTACATACGCAGGTCACAACTGACTGGCGACGAGGTGTGCCAATTTAAAGGGAAAGATCAGCCAAGTCAAATGATCTTGACACCGCCTTGTACCATGAATCTGCTCGCTTCTTCCTGTGGGCCTCATCCAGTTTTGGGCGGAAGACCGTCGTGTTCTCCTTGTGCAAACCTGCGAATACTTGCTCCTTCGTCCAGACTCCAGCGGCCAAACCAGCTGCATATGCAGCTCCAAGGGCTGTCGTCTCTATGTCAGCTGGTCTGACAACAGGGCTACCCAATAGATCAGCCTGGAGGAGGGTGGATACAGCTTGTTAGTTCTCATTAAAGATATTTTATATTTGCAGGAAAGAAACACAAGAAAGATCAAATGAAAATCCATAGCTTCATTCACAAGTAAGATGATACAGATTTTTAAGTGGCGAACAAATGTCAGCTGAAGTTTTATCTGCAATTCTGCATATACTAGTGCAGAATTTGCACTGACAGAGATTGCAGCATAGTGCTGTGAGCCTGTGACTGCTGTTCTGAATTATTAATATCAAATATGTCTCAGAGGAGCAGATGGCCATTTTTTCACAATATATGAGTTGTTGGATTGGAGATTCGATTATTCATACTAAATCTCAAATGGAAATAGGGACGCTATGAGTCAATATCCTGCATGTGTCCATTTTGAAGCAAGTCAACAGAACACCAGGAAAAAGAAACTATAAAGGCGTGAATTTTTGAGGTGTTTTAACGCTTATATTCACATATGAATGCAACACATGTAGTCATATCTGTAAGATAATGAATGCTCTACTATTTTATTTGTTTTTCTTCAGTGAAAAGGCTTGGAAAACAGAACTTTTCTTTACCTGAATCTGCATTAGAAGATTATTAACAGTAGCGCCACCATCAACACGCAACAAGAATTCCCCTTCTGCACTCTTTACTTCTCCCGCCTCTCCAGCATCCTTGTGCATGGAGCTAAGGACATCATTCACCTGAAAGGACATACTCTCAAGTACTGCTCGAGCAATGTGACCCTTATTCGTGAACCTTGTGATTCCAATGCAGATCCCCCTTGCATCATCCCTCCACCATGGTGCAAACAACCCATTGAATGCTGGCACAAAGTATACACCACCTGAATCCGGTACAGTTTCAGCCAACTTTTCAATTTCGGCTGCTGTTTGAATGATTCCAAGGCTATCCCTCAACCACTGAACTGCTGCTCCAGCAATTGCAATGGATCCTTCAAGGGCATAATTAGTGGGTGCAGTTGGGCCAAGCTTATATGCGATAGTGCTAAGAAGACCGTGGGAGGACTGGGTAGGTTCTTCCCCTGTGTTAAGAAGAATGAAGGCACCAGTTCCATAGGTGCTTTTCGCTTCACCCTTCTTGCACAACTGCCCAAGCATAGCAGCATGCTGATCTCCAAGGCACCCTGAGATGGGGACACCTGCAAAGGGGAACTCTTTGGCGACCACACCAATTTTCTCTGAATTACTGATAATCTTTGGCAAAATCTCAACAGGAACTCCTAACACATCAAGTGTTGGCTTATCCCAGTCAAGTGTCTTTAGATTCATAAGCATTGTACGAGATGCATTTGAGCAATCTGTGACATGCTGCCCACCAGCAACACCTCCAGTAAGGTTCCAAATCAACCAGGTGTCGATTGTGCCAAATAAGGCGTCACCAGTCTTGATTGCATCCTTGACAGCATCCACATTTTCCATCAACCATAATAATTTCAGAGCACTGAAATAGGTACTGATTGGCAGCCCACATCTCTCCACAAAGTGGGTTCTACCGCCTGATAGCTCACTTTCTAATCTCCTGTATTATTAAAACATGATGAGAAGATTTGACGATATCAAATATTAATAGAAAACGAGTGAATGATAAAAAACAAGACGACCTGCAAACGGGGCTTGTGCGAGCATCCATCCACACAATGGCATTATAAAGTGGATGGCCAGTGGATTTACTCCACATAACAGTGGTTTCCCTCTGATTTGTGATCCCAATGGCCTTCAAACCAGCAACCACATTGTATTTACCATCTTTGGCTTTGCCAACTGCCTCATTCATACACACCATAACAGTCTCTATAATCTCCATAGGATCATGCTCAACCCACCTTTTAGTTCACACAAACATAGAAAGAACAAAATCAGAGACCATGACAACTGTCATTGCTTTAAACAAAAAGATGGGACTAATTACCCCTACAGCGACTCAAGCCAAATAGCATGAAACAGCATGACTAAGGCATAGTAGATTTAACTTCAAATCCACATTTAAATGGAAAAAAAAGAAATAAAAAAAACATGTGAGATTCGTAACAAAGCTACGCAATTTATCAATATATCAGCGCTCCTGAAAGTTGACCATGATAGCTTGTGAAATAGCAGTACCATGCTTAAAGCAAGCTAATTAGGTAGACATGCTTAATGAACATAGAGAAGGAAAATCAAAAGGCAAAGCAAAAGTTGCCAATTGATGAGACACCGGATTGGTCTAGCAGAGAAATTGTTCACGCCTCATAGTGATCCTTTCAGTATTTTGTGGTGCTATGTTTTCCCCAAGAATAATACTCTTCTAGTATGTAAAAGTAAATATGATTCAATGGATAACAGAAAAACACATGACCCTTGTTGTACATGGGAAAGTTCACTAATTTGCCAATTAAGTCACTAAAAGTTAAGAGAACTGGACAAAGCGGCGACTCATACAGATCTGTAGGTTACTTCACTGAACCTTAGTCAAAGCAAGCATCAGAACAAAAAAAACTGCCATCTTTAAATTATCAACTCACTGATTCCCTCCAAAACCTGCCCACACTCACCCTGCCTCCGGGTAGTGCTGCGTGAACTCGAGCTGGTGCGAGGCGACGGGCTTGGCGTGGCGGTCGTAGACGATGAACCTGGTGCTGGTGGTGCCCTGGTCGATGGCCGCCACGTACACCTCCTCCCCTTCCCCCGCCATGATCCCTCTCGCCGGCACGAGATCGGCCGTGGAGGAAGGGAGCAGCGACCAATTAAGTGGGAAGGGAAGGGAGGACTGGAGATGGAGTCAAACAAATCGGTGGCAGTTGAGAAGGAGCCGGGCCCCGGAGAGGCGGAGGAAGGGAGAGTTTATAGGCGACGACGGGTGGATCCGATTGGGACGGAGACGGACGGGACGGAGCAGGGTAGGCGGGGAAGTCAATGGCCGTCGCGCTGTCTACACCTCTGCTCTTCTTGCCTATCCGCTCCGCTCTTCTCGCGCTCAGCCCGGCGCCAGGACCTTGTCCTCTGGGACTTGACGGGATTCCTGGCGTCCGCGCCAAAAAAAGCTGGGATTTTTTTGAGCCCTCGCCGGCTGTGATTGGTTCGCCCACGGCGACAAATCGTGCAGCGGGCGATCACATGACGCGGGGATTATTATCCTCGAAAAAAGAATGGCGGCTAAAGCTTCAGATTAGCTATCAGTTCGTGTATTCCTGTTGGAGAGGGGAGAGAAAAGGGGCCTGAGCCCTGACGAATCTTATCCGGATAGAGACGAGCCGAGATGGCATCTCGAGTTCAGCGGCATCGGCATGTGCATTGACGCCCAAGTATTCAAGCCCGTGCCGATTGCTACTGCAGGAGAAGAACAGCGAGACGGGTGGGTGCACGAGACAGTCCCGTGTCTCCATGGACTTTGCTTGCCGCAACCTGCAACTGGAGTAGTGATTGGATCGGAATTATTGTGATGATGATGATACCTTCATTTTCCAAATCCAAAAGAGAGAGAAAATACAGAATGTTCTTCACTGTCATCAGTCTAACAAGTATTCAGTCATTTCTGTTATATCACCCGGATAGTTGCCTCATTGAGCCGTCGCCATCGCCATCGCCATCGGCGGTGATCCTCGGTTCTCACGCCAAAGCTCTGTAACCTCCCGTTTCAAACTTTCTTGGTATAGTTTTTGTACATTCAGAAGAGGCATTGGTACTTTGCTGCCGAGTACTACTACGGACAAGAAACAGGACGAATACACCCAGGAGCGCAGCAAAATTGGGTGGAAATACTGTGGATAAAACGTTACGATACGGCCAAATTCCACCGAATCCTGCAAGAGTGCAAGGGTTAGCTCAGCTCGTGATGGAGACCTCTCCTGATTTAAGTACAAGTGGCCTGTCCGGACTCCAGACAAACTACGTCAGGGACAACAGTTGGGTATGATGGAATACGATAAGATGGAACCGGCAAAAACCATATCTTCTTCAACCACTTCTTCTTCTATATAGTCATTTTAGTAGCTAAAGTTTCAAACACATTGACTAAAAGAAGTTAAAATAGTTTAGTTTCATTAGTCATCCAAGAGTAGCTAAAATAATTTTAGCTAGCTAAAATTTAGCAAGAAGAACCAAACAGACCCATAATCTCAACTCTGAAAATATGTAGACCCGTGGCAGTGCAAGAGTCGGCGTCGGAGTCGGCGAGCACACAAAAATATGGCTGCTACCGTCTTGCTCTGCTGTCTGCCGGACGTTGTTTGGTGCAGCCAATCGCACCGCACCGGATTGGCAGCGAAAATTTTCCGGCAAACTCCGGCGAGATTATGACGACGATTAGTACGTAGTCCCCCAAAAGGCCAAAAATATGGCTTTCACCCAAGTAACCCGTCGCAGTTAAGGGATCGGAATCTTCCATGAATGAAGAGAACTGATGAAAGTGACGAGCACAGCACAGAGGGTGGTTGGGGTACCAGAACGGCTTGTTGTGCGGGTCGAGGCTGGCGCCATAACGCGCCGGCGTTCAGATTTGCTTGCTGCCGCAACTGAACAAGCGGCGCCAGCCTAACGGCGTGATTAAGCAGCATTTGGTGTCGCTGTCAGCTTATCGCTTACTCCCTCCATACCCTATAATTACGCATGACTCGTGAGTACTAAACAAACTAGGCATTTGGCGCATGTTTTTCTTTGGGTAAAAGCCAACGGCCAATATCGAGCAACTCTAACAGATACGTTATTTACGTTATTTAGACTATTTTTATATTTTTAAAGCAAAAATAAAATTCAACAGTAAAATAGCAAGTTTGCTATTAATAAACTTTCGCTTGTCATATATAGCATATCGTTCTCACTAGCTATCCTATACAAAGGCTGTTGTGAAACTCTATGTTTTGATTAAGTTTTTTATTTTAGATAATGACTAAATCTCAGTGGCGGACCTAGAAACGGACCAAGAGGGGGCTAAATAACATAGGCTAAAAAAATTTTCTTGCTCAATGCAGTACACTAATAGATATAGCTAAGATTAATAATTTAATATTGATTCAAAGTGTTCAAAGACAAAGATTCATAAAATAAATATAAAAAAATGCCAAATATATAGAATCTTTTGTAAAAAAGAAAACTTGTTAAAAGATTTTTGAGTCCAAGAGGGGGGCTCCTTGGGTCCGCCAATGCTAAATCTTATAGTTTAGAAAGGATTTACAAGAGTGAGCCTTTTACAATTTCTGGCTGCAAAGCACCCCTGCCTCAGCAACAGCATGCCTAGGCGCAAATGATGAAATGAGACCGAAGAGTGACTCGTCAAGATGCAGCAGTTTGCACACCCACACGCACACGCACGCATAGGGATAGCAATGGGTAATTACCCGCGGGATAGCAATGGGTAATTACCCGCGGATTATATGCTACCTATACCTTTACCTATGAGAAAATACTTTACCCGCTAATTTACCCATACCCGTGCACGGGTAAGAGTTTTTTCCTATACCCTTACCCATACGAGTAACGGGTAACCCATGGGTTATCTTTACCCATGATTTTAAGGATATTTGCTATGAAAAAAAAACATATTTTAATATAGCAGGCTCCCAAATTTAGTCAAAATATCATAAATCATTAATAAACTCTTCAAATATACAAGCTACATGAACACACAATCAAATGATCTAATGGATAAATCCATCATTACTAGATAACAAGTCATAAAATCCATAAGTTCCATGATTCTAGTATAATTTATCGAATTCAATTTACTCATGGGTTAACGGGTATGGATAATGCAGTTCCATACCCTTACCCGCTTTACCCACTCGGTAAAGTTTTTTCCCATTATCCTTGCCCTAATGAGGTAATTACCCATCGGATTTCGGGTAAAAATTGCCATCTTTACGCACGCACGGGCTTTAAACCCATAGACACTTTAACTAAATTTTGGAAGTTTCCACTGATATTTTCAAAAGCTCAAAATATTTTATTTGATGTTTTATGTTTTAGTCTACCTCTAAATTCTTAGAAGTTTAGAGACATTTTGTGGTTTAAAAACCTTATCAGATATTTATGAGATTGTTGAGCTAAAAAATGACGAAACCATCTTAAAACCCATTTCTTTTTTTGAAAACATTTAAACCCACTTCTATTTTTAGAGTTGAGAGATATTCCCTCCGTCCTATAATATAGCGCATTTGTTTTCCCCTGGAATACAAAATACCAACTATTTTGAAATAATGAAATACAAAATGTCAAAAAATTTAGGATTGTGTTTAGTTTCATCCAAAATGCAGAATTTATTGTCCTCATTTGCCCTTTTGAGACTCTTTTGGGGTTTTTTTTTTCTAAAATGAAGAATAGCTACCTCTTGAAACAAAACCCAGAATTTTTTACAATGAAAGGGAAACTAAACACCTCCATAGCACATAATTCAAAAATTATACTCAAATCTATATCTCTTATATAGATAAACTCCACTACCTAATTCTCTTGACATGCAAAGCATCCACATCATCATTCACTAGAGCATCCCACTAACTAATTCTCTTGCCATACAAAGCGTCCACATCAACATCCACTAAATCGTCACACTAATACATTATCCTACCATGGAAAGTGTTCACATCATTATCCACTAATAAATCAAACTAACACATATCATTTATCCTACATCTATGTTATTCACATTAGCAAACAACATTATTTTCTAACATATATTTAGTTGTCCATGCTAGAATACTAAAAATCATCCACTAACATATACTATGATAGTATATTTTTACCGGTAATTTTCGCAGCAGCACGCGTGGCATTCTCCTAATATAAGAGATTTTAGAGGACAGAAAATAATTTTGTATTAAATACTTCATTTATAACCAATCACAATTAATTATGTTGATGATAGTGTGTGATTAGAAAATACCATAGACACCTAATATATCAGCCTGTTTAGCTCATTCTCCCTCCGAAGGCCCAGCCCAACCGAGCAGCGTCTACGATCTCCTCGATCCTCCTCTCCGAGTTGTCCTCGTCTTCCCGCCTACTAAAAATCATCCACTAATATGATAGTATAGTTTTACCGATAATTTCGGCAGCAACGCGCGTGGCATTCTCCTAGTATAAGAGATTTTAGAGGACATAAAATAATTTTGTATTAAATACTTCATTTATAACCAATTACAATTAATTATGTTGGTGATAGTGTGTGATTAGAAAATAAGGTGAGCCCGTCCAACACGGTTGGTTGCCCATAGACACCTAATATATCAGCCTATTTAGGGCTTGTTTAGATGCAAAATTTTTTTGGATTTTGACACTGTAGCATTTTCGTTTTTATTTGACAAACATTGTCTAATTATGGAGTAACTAGGCTTAAAAGATTCGTCTCGCGATTTACAGACAAACTGTGTAATTAGTTTTTATTTTTATCTATATTTAATACTCCATGCATGTGCCGCAAGATTCGATGTGATGGAGAATCTTGTAAAGTTTTGAGTTTTTGGGTGCATCTAAACAAGGCCTTAGCCCATTCTCCCTGTGAGGGCCCAACCCAACTCAGCAGCGTCTCCGATCTCCTCGATCCTCCTTTTCGAGTTGTCCTCGTCTTCCCGCCTCCTTGGGTGTAGGACATATCTGCATTTTCTTTCCTCAATAATAATAATAATAATAATAATAATAATAATAATAATAATAATAATAGTAATAGTAATAATAATAATAATAATAAATCATGGTTGTTAATAAGAAAAATAATTAGTGCAACTTCGACAACGCGATGCGCGTCGTTTACGAAGTCGTCTCTTTTGGACTTCTTTTGTCTTTTCTTTTGTGCGAGAAAAGTTGCGTTAGCAACAAAGCATGGTTATATTGTTTATATATCAATATAAATTTACAGCAAACTCTATTATAGTCACACAGCTGACAACAAAACTTTAATAATGTACTTTGGATCAACAACCTTATTATATTCTCTCTATATGAAAACCAACTCAGCTCCCTAAAGCTTATCCGCGAGTGCTTGTCATTCTTTACTTGTAGAGCTATATGGGATGTGTTATATATCTATATCTATATTTATTATTTTTTGAATAATCATATCTATATTTATTATTAAAGAGCAAAAGTTCTTCTTTCAAATTTAAGTTCATCACACACACTCTTCCTATTCGTGTGTTCGCACTTTCTAAAGCATAAAAGTTTTAGCCAGTTTTACTAAAAGTAGTAGTGCATCATGAATTATATATTGGAGCCTTAATTGGTTTCTTATCCTATCCGTGATCCAAACTCACGAGCTTAGCAGCCGGGGTACTGGAACATGGGCACGTTCCCCGTTCCGAGAACTTCGTCCCGAAACGTGGAACGGAAACATCATGGAACATCGTTTCCAAATGCGGTGGAACACGAATCATATATAGGAGCAATCATAGGAACGTCAGTCCCAAGCGACTATGGAACTTCGTGGTGTGTGTGCATACTGCGCCGTGCCCGTCCGTGAGCGGTCAGCAAAAAATCTAGATGGTGATTGACTCATTGGCCTAGACCTGCAATGAGCCTTAAGGTTGGAGTTGGACAGCCCTAAATGAAACAAAAATACAATAGTAAACTATATCACGCTAGGAATCGAACTCATTTGGTTCAAAACAACACGTAAAACTACCTGAGCCAACCACTACGTCCCAAACACGTTCCTTTAGAAAGTGGAACGCGTTCCGCAACTTAAAGGAATGAGACGAAGCTATATACCCCCTACGTTCCATAGTTTATGAGAATATCGTACCGCGTACCACGTTCCCGTACCACGTACCCTATGTTCCGGGAACTTGGCTGCTAAGCTCACGAGTCATGCTTATGTTAGTTAGAATAGCGAATGTCTAACTACGACATAGAGTCTGCTCATTAGAACATACTCCCTCCATCTCAAATTATAAATAAAATTATAAATAATTTCAGTTATTTTAGAGTCAAAGCATATCAAGTTTGACAAAATTTATATAATAAATAATCATATTTATGATACCAAATAACTACATAGACTTTTCATTAATTATATTTTTATAGTATACCAATTTGATGTCATAAATCTTTGCAATTCTCTCTATAATTTTGGTCAATCTTAAGATGCTTCGACTCTCCAAAAAGTTAAAATAACTTATAGTTTGGAATGAAGTGAGTATAACACAAGATACAAAGAGTAAAGTCCATCAGCGGTCCCTAAACTTGTTTGGATGTGTCATCCCGGTCCTTAAACTCGCAAAATGACCGTTTAGGTACCTAAACTTGTTCGGTTGTGTCATCCTGGTCCCTAAACTTAAAAATCTCCCATATAGGTCCTCAAACTTGTTCAGTTGTGTCATCCCGGTCCCTAAACTTGTTTTTAAGTCTTATCTGGGTCAAAACAGGACGAATCTAAAAACTATATATTAAAAAATAATTCATAACTTTTTCATATGAACTCAAATAAAGATAAACTTTATTTCAAAATTGTAGGCAACAACATGATCTACAACTTTGCAGTTGAAAAGTTTTTAAATTAAAATCGTTTAGGTTCCCAAAATATTTTTGATAAGTTTATAGATTTTAAAATTTAAAATTTAAAATTAAATTTTATAATACTAAACGACTTCAATTAAAAAACTTTTCAACTACAAAGTTGTAGATTGTGCTGAGGACTATAACTTTGGTATAAAATTTGTCTTCATTTGAGTTCATATGAAAAAGTTATGAATTATTTTTTGATATAGAGTTGTTAGATCGCTTTGTTTTGACTTAGATGAGATTCAAAACCAAGCTTAGGGACCGAGACGACACAACTGAACAACTTTGAGGATCTAAACGGATTATTTCTAAGTTTAGGGACCGGGATGACACAGTTGAACAAGTTTAGGGACCGAGATGACACAGATGAACAAGTTTGAGGACCTAAACAATCGATTTGTGAGTTTAGGGACCGGGATGACACGACAACACAAGTTTAGGGACCGGTAGTGGACTTTACTTCAGATACAAATATGTTGCAACTTACGAACATATTCAGTTGATTACCAACTCTATGCCTGAAAGTGTATTTGTTGCTCGTTGCTAACGATTTGTTAGCCGATGAGTAATGAAGAGAAACCGAGAATAAAAAAACATAATATGAATATAAAGCTACCACGTTAAAAAATATCTAAAAGAGAGCCTGACAAGAAAAAAAGGAAAAGAAAGAGAGATAATTAAGAGGAGCTCAAGAAACCAAAGGTCATGCATGGTGCCAGAGGGCGACATAAGGTTGTTGGGAGGTAGCTCAAGTCCAAGTAGACACCTTTTCTCTCTGTAATGGAGGGGTTCTGAACTTGATTGAGACGTGAGACGTGTAACTAGGGGCCTGGCCGGGTCACCATGACAGGATTTTTAGGCCTGATTTAGTTCTAAAATTTTTTCAAGATTTTTCGTCACATCAAATCTTATGATACATATATAAAGCATTAATAGATAAAAAAATAAATAATTGCACAGTTTATGTGTAATTTGCAAGACGAATCTTTTAAGGCTAGTTAGTTCATGATTGGATAATAATTAGTTACAGTAAACAAAACTAAAAAATTTCACCAACTAAACAAGAGTTGTCCTAAGTTAGTCTCTAGACGTGGTTAAAGTTTTAAAGGTTTAATTTAAGATAACTCTAGAAATTGAAGTTTTTAGAGATAGAGGTTAAAAAATGATCCTGTCATGGGCTCACATGGCGACCTGGTCAGAGGGCCGTCAGGCACCTCTCAATTAAGTCCTCATCATTATAGAAGTGATCGACGTGCGTGGTGAATGGTGATAGTTTGGCATGGTATTTATTTATTTATGGTAGGCTTTGGACTGTTCGAAGTCATGTTGACACATTTTTCTTAGATACAAGTCTGATTTGGGATAAATCAATAAAACTAAAATATACTTAGAGTTCCCTTTTAAAACAGATGAAGTGTTAAGGTTTCCTCGCAGAAAAAAAAAAGATGAAGTGTTAACGGACTGCCGGAAGAAGCAGCTGCACCGTTGTGTACTGTACCTTGTACCTTTCTCTTTGTTTAGGTGTGTTCATCTTCGGGCATCTGGTACCTAGTAACCTAGCATTGTTTTAGTTTGTCTATAATTTACAAAAACTAGTTAGTCTATAGTTGGACAATAATTATCAAATACAAACGAAAGTGCTACAATACCAAAATCCATAAACTTTTCACATCTAAACAAGACCCTAGATAGTTCTAGATGCAAGCGTTTTTCTTGAACAATGTATATATGAGCAATGCTACGGTACACTCTTTACTTTTTTAATGAGAAATGCTAAATCTTCAATCTTTCTTGAGAAGTGTTCCAGTAGACAAAACAAAAAACTTTTACCTCTTTCTTAGAAGTTGAAGCTTTTTAGTCCAAGAAAGATTGTAAAGTGTCACGTACTAGTATCTTAATCAATTATAGTAAAAATATTAATATTATAATAAATAAGATTAGATTAATTATGAAATGTATTTTTTATAATAAAATGATTTGTAAGACATAAATATGAATCCTATTCACTAGAAATTTAGTCAAACATGAACTATTTTAATTGACACGCTACCCGTAGTGGCATTCTTTCATGGATGAAGGGACCATCAAACTATG
This sequence comes from Sorghum bicolor, assembly GCF_000003195.3. Lineage (NCBI taxonomy): Eukaryota > Viridiplantae > Streptophyta > Magnoliopsida > Poales > Poaceae > Sorghum > Sorghum bicolor. The sequence continues at coordinate 58,031,793 of NC_012875.2, forward strand.
TACTCCATTCGTCCTTTTTTAACCGTTGTTTTTTTTCAAAAGAATAACTTTGAATAAATATATATAAAAAATATTAATATTTATTAAACATAATTAATATTATTAGATATATCATTCAATCCATTTTTATAATTAATTTATTTAAACATACAAATATTGCTAATATTTTTTGTAAATCTAGTCAAATTATCAATACATAAACTGTGGCGACAGATATTTAGGAAAAGAGAGAGTAAATTTTGATGTCACGTGGAGTAAAAATTTTTTATAAATATAGTCAAATTTATTAGCACGTAAACCGATAAATATTTAGAGAAAGAGGGAGTAAATTTTGATGTCAGGTGAAATAAAAAATAGGAAGGCGTCAGAGTAGAGACCACATTGATAAGTGAAGTGACAGATTACAGACTTATCGGTCTTATTTAGTTTACGAAAAGAAAAGTTTTTAGATAATATATATAACATATTTGTAACTATAGTAATTAGTGTCGAATCATAAAACTATCAGGGCAAACATGACTTCAAACAGTCCAGAGCCTACTATGAATAAATACCATGCCAAACTATCACCATTCACCACGCACGTCGATCACTTCTCGTTCATCGTAGTGCCGCTTCCATGGATTTGCTGATTAGTAGAAAACCAAAGCATGCTCTGAGAAGTGAGAATTGAGATGAGTTTCTGCTGCCGCCGCCGTTTTCAGGTGAGATTCATCTCCAGTGACCTGTGGCTATGGCTGTGCGTGCTCCTGCTCGTGTCTCGCCTGTCCAATGGCTGCTCCACGGAGGAGAGGACTGCGCTGCTGGAAATCAGCGCCTCGCTGCTTGGCACGAAATACTTTGCTGGGATGCCCCCGTCCTGGTGGCTAGAGAGAGACCACGACTGCTGCTCCTGGGAGGGCGTCGAGTGCAGCAACGACACGCGACGCGTCGTGTCCCGGCTCCAGCTCTCCTCCCTCGCCGGTAGCCCGCCTGAAAACGGGCTGTGCCGGACGGGCTTCAACTCGACGGCCTTCTCGGCGTTCCCTGAGCTTCAGTTCCTCGATTTCTCGATGAACTACGCTACTTTCCAGAGCTCTGATGGTATGAACGCGAGCATATACTTCTTCTACATGATTGCTTTGGTTTCCTTTTGCGTGGCAAATGGAACACATGCGGCCGGGCTTTGGTTTCTCTCTTATGTGACGAATGGAACACACGATCTTCCAGGTCTAGCAGGATTAAGCAAGCTCCGGCATCTCGACCTCAGCTACAATTGCCTCAACGCCAATGACTCGGAATCGCTTGGAAAATTGTACTCCTTGGAGGTTTTACACCTTGAGTTCACCGGCATGGTTGGAACACTTCCAGCTTCAGGTGACCTTTTGCAACTGATTATGTATATCTGAATGCTTAATTTGTTTTGGAAAAATAAACAGTGTCTCCACTAGTGATAACCTCTTGACACGGCAGGTCCACACCACCAAAAAGTGTCTCCACTGATAACCTCTTGTACACGGCAGGTCCAAACCACCAGATAGTGGGCGCCGTGCTAATTCATCCACGTCTCCTATTCTCTCCGTCTCTTTCTATAATCTAATAATTAGGCTTGACTCTACATTGTTTTGAAATAAACCGAGCATGAGAGCTGTCCACTATAGTAATGAAGAAGAAGGTCCGGATTGGACAAATAATAGGCCCCAAGAGAGTTAAAAAACAACAATGACTGCAACACACCAACACAAGAACAACAAAAAAAAAAGAAGACAATTCCTAACCAAAAAGCGATAAAACCTTCGCCAACATGTTCCAAAAGGCATGACTTTTAACTCCATCTAGCTTGATAAGGTCACATGTGTCTCTTTATACACCACTAGTGGATCCACCCATAGATATGTTGATTGATCCAAAAGTACCTGTTAAAGGGGGTTACCCTACATTCTTCTTCCCCCACCCTCACGGCTTCACCTCTCTGTCGCGCTTCTTCGGATCCACCTCAATGGTGATCCTACTTGTAAAAAAAATGGTGATCCTACCTTGGTAGAGGGGATTAGACTTTTAACTAGCGACTAGGTAGAGTGATAGTGTAAAGTTTTTTGTGGCCTTGAGGATTTAATCCGATTAGGTAAAGTCAGACACAAATATACAGATTCGATCAGATTAAATACAGAAAACTATGTGGTTCAGTTCGAAATATTTTCATTTTATTTTTATCCTTACTCCCACAAGCCTCGTTCGCCCAATCTTCTCATTCCATGCTTAGCCGATAACTCAACGCCTTCAAGCCAAGCCACACCCATAGCCACCGTGGGGTGTGAGCTGGCCACATCTGGTTTCTGGTTTGCCAGGTCTGTCCACCCTCACACCTACCTCAACCCACAGATGGAGCCGCCACCGAAGATTGCAAGAATGGAGGAGTATGGGGCACCCCATCAGGAGCCCAGCCATGAAGGTCCCCACCACCATCCCCGCGGTTGTGCAAGCAACCGGTGGAGGAGGGAGGAGCAGAGGTTGGAAGAGGCGCACCTTCTCCAATCCTTGGTCCACATATAGACTTAAAACTCGTGAACTTTATTTGTGCCCTTGCCTTTACCAACTTAATAACTTTAAGGAATTGAATATCACACTTCCAAAATATATATACTTGGATGACACACTCTAAAAGCAGCTCCAACAAGTTACCAATAAATCCTCCAATATCAAAGGATTGTGTTTCAGAGCTTGACAAGACTCCACTAGGTTAGAAATAGATCACCCAAAAACTATTATTTTTCTTTAAAACCCATCATACATCCCCCTAAATCTAGAGGGATGCAACCATCCATCCTATACACCATTTTGTTTTGGCACTTAGACTTTTTCACTCACATGTCGTACACAATTGCCCGAGTATGGCATTAGAAATCCAATCCAAACTCAAGCTATGAACGTTAGTATTCACCCATCACTTGGTGAATCTCGACGTTGGGAAGGGGATCTTGATGAGCTTGACACGTGGAAGAAGATATTGGTAGAGGTCAATCAAGAGGAGGTCACACGCTAGAGGAGGGAGGAGTCAAGGCGTATGGGAGGCATCAACATGTGAAGAAGTGAGAGAGGGGAGTGGGGAATTCGAAGGTGGTTTTATTGGGGGTGGTGGGGGTGTAATGAATTGGCCACTGACATATAGGCTCCACATGTTAGGTGAACATTGGGGGAGATGTTTCAATTAAGGTAAAGGAGATGACAGAATGCATTACCAATAATATAAGACACCGTTGGTTATCTGAAGGAGGTGGTCCAACAAGTTAGAGACCCATGTGTGCATTTTTACTTGTTTCTTCAGCTTATATTGATAACGTGCACCACTCGCTTTGCAGTTTTTGAAAATCTGACGGACTTACAAGAACTGGATTTGAGCTCCAATCAACTCACAGGAAACCTCCCAGCATCATTTTTCACACTTCCTCGTATCCAACACTTGAATGTGTCGCAAAATCTCTTTGAGGGAAGTATTCCTATGAGCTCAAATTTAAACCATTCTTCGTCGTTTAGGACGGTCAACATTTCCATGAACAACTTGAGTGGAAATTTTTCATTCCACTGGCTTAGAAACATGGCAAATCTAGAGAAGATAGATTTTTCAGGAAATATTCATCTGGCAGTTGGTGTTAATTTCCCTGGATGGAAACCTCCATTTCAGCTGAAAGAGCTCCTGCTGTCAGGTTGTGACATTGACAAGAGCATTTTTACCGAACCACATTTTCTACACACACAAAATCATCTAGAGACCCTTGATTTATCAAATAGTAGCTTGCCAGGCAGCTTTCCTAGTTGGTTGTTTGTACAACAGCCAGCACTTCTTTATCTCAATTTGGGAAGTAACTTGCTATCTGGATCGCTAGATCAGATAACCTATACCCAAACGAGTCTCCTAGCAATTAGCCTGTCTCTGAACCGTATTTCAGGGCGTCTACCGGCCAACATCAGCTCAATTTTTCCAAACGCAACATTCCTAGATTTCTCTGGCAATACTATTTCTGGGGAAATACCACCGGATTTGTGCAACATAAGCAACATGGAGTATTTAGACCTATCAAATAATAACCTGCAAGGAGAGTTGCCTAGCTGCCTGTTCGCTGATCACCCCATACTGAAAACTCTGAAGGTCTCAAATAACAAACTCGGTGGCCCTATACTTGGCGGGAAGAGCCATATGTCAATCAGGTGGGAAATATACCTTGACGGCAACAACTTCGAAGGAGAGCTGCCCCGACATCTAACGGGGGGTTTTGTAGATGGAGGAACACTGGATTTCCATGGCAACAAATTATCCGGTAAACTCGATGTCATGCTATGGTCCCTTCCCAATCTGTGGACCTTGAATCTTGGCAGCAACAATTTAACTGGCGAAATAGACCAAAGCATTTGCAGCTTGACGGGCATCATCCTTTTAGACATATCAAACAACAGCATTTCGGGCTCTTTACCAAACTGTAGCAACCCGTTGTCGCTCCTTTTCTTGAACATGTCTGCGAATCAATTGTCAGGTGACATAGCACCATATAGTTTCTTCAGCAATGCTACTGTCACAGCTTTGGATCTCAGTTACAACCAGTTCACTGGGAGCATCGACTGGGTACAGACTCTAGGCGAAGTTCGGTACCTTTCCCTGGGCACGAACAAGTTTGAAGGGCAAATTCCTCAGACTATTTGCCAGCTACAGTACGTGAGGGTAATCGATCTGTCGCATAACCGACTCTCAGGATCACTGCCAGCATGCATTGGGGACTTTCCATTCGAAGGGAAATCATCTGGTCTGTTATACTGGAACCTCTTGTGTGGCCGTGGTTTTCAGTACCCAGGCTTCAGGTACACCAGCTGCTACGAGCAGAGAGGATTCCGGTTCGGCACCAAGTGGAACCTCTACACTTACCGGCGGAACTTCATCGATTTCTTCTCCGGCTTCGACTTCTCCGAGAACATGCTGTCCGGCGAGATCCCCCCGGAGCTGGGCCACCTGAGCCATTTGAAGGCCCTCAACCTGTCCCACAACTCCCTGGACGGACTGATTCCGGCGGCCCTCGGAAACATGAGCGACGTCGAGAGCTTGGACCTGTCCCACAACCAGCTGAGCGGGGCCATACCGCCGCAGCTCTCCCACCTAACGTCGCTGGCCGTGTTCTCCGTGGCGTACAACAACTTGTCAGGGTGCGTGCCGGACGCCGGCCAGCTCGGCTTGTTCGACGAGACGAGCTACGCCGGGAACAGGGACCTTGAGGAGGCGTCACGAGGAAGCGAGTGCGCGGCAGGTTCAGAGCCGCCGGATGCTTCTTCGCCGACGTCGCAGCACAGCGGAGACGAGGCGGCGGACGCGGTGCTCTACGCGGTCAGTGCTGCCTCGTTCGTGTTGTCGTTTTGGCTCACTGTTGGGTTCGTGCTTTGTCATCCCTATGGGCGGCATGTAATACTGAAACTCTGACCATTCAGAGTGTTGTGCTGTTGTATATACACTATTGGAATGCTGTAGTGTTATATTGATCTAGCTTTGCATGACTATATATGTAATACTAAATACTAATACTGAAGTGAATGTGCTTTTTGGGTGTGATCTTGTTATTGTTGGTATCATGAAACAAATAACCGGAAAAAGAAGTCACATACTATTAAAGATGCACTGAACAATTATGCTTGGATCTATGATCTCAAAGCCTACTAGGCCTTAACTCTTCCCCTTTATAAATTATTGTAGTTCTTTGCTTAAATAAAACTTTGTAAACACTAAATAACATTAGAAAATTACATGAGATCAATGAAAAGAACCCCATAGCTATCCAAACAAACAATATGACTTTTAGATAAGAAAAAAATGGAAATGTTGCAAAGCATCACTATCTGATAATAAGAACGACTGAAAGTCAGAACAACTAAATATATTTGCATCCTAATCATCCATGTGCTGCTGCTGCAGCAGCAGCCATTCTGAGTCTTTGTCTTCAGTTCTTCAAGTCTACTTTCATAGAGTCTCTTTGACTGGTCCAGTTGGGACTCCATCTGACAAATCTCTTCTTCCTTCCTCTTTAGTAATGAAACATAGTAATCTTCTTTTTTGTTACCGACGTCTAGCTGTTGTCGCAGGGATGGCACCTCTTCTGTTAACGATGTAATCACCTTAGCCAATTCTTCCTCGACCTGCCTATGGGTTTCATCCTTGTCTTGCTCAACAGAACAGCGAGATGCCAGTTCCTGTCGGTATACTGCGTTTAAATTGAGTGCTTTCTCAAGTGAAGCTTGCGTTCTTTTTAGCTCAGAACGCTCATCTTGTAGCCGTGTTGACGACACATTCTGTCCACAAATTCAATTAGCATAATGTCAAGATTTCTCTTATTTTCATCATCATCAAAATGGATGAACATATATAAATCTGCAAGCTATGCATATGAGAAGTTATTAGGTTGTTGTGCTGACTTCGGACTTAGCAATGCAACATGGCCTCTAGAGGTGCGGAATCAAAATTAAAAAGCCATCGGAGGTACAACACGTAGGTACAGTGATGGAAAAAAAGGACAACAAGTTGATGCTGTGCTGCATAAGGTGCAATCTAGTATTAATTGCAATAACCGCAAATCCTATTATCTGGACTGTCTTTTATATCTCTAATTAACATGTTCTATAATAATCTTTCACAGAGTCAATCAAAGGTCATATATGAGACTGAAACAGTAGCACTACAGCCTCAGTTTACTAAAAAGTAACAGGGGTAGATAGCAGTAGAGATCTATTTCACCTGCACATTGCGATTGCAATTCTCTTCCCAAAATAAGATGGCATCTCGCACTTTGGGACGACGGACCTCCGCAGATCTTTCCGCTGTCGTCGGCTTCTTGCCCTTGCCGGCTGCCTCCTTAACCCTAAAACATTTCTTGGGCGTCGCCGCCAGCGGCCGGGGCTGCCCCTGCGATTGGATAACGCGGAGGGGACGTCGGGAGGCCAAGGCAGGCGCCGTGTCAGATCCCGCTCGGTGCAGCCGGAATCCGAGGAAGAACTGATCGATCTCATGTAGGATGAGGGGGGGAATTGGGTGCGGATCGTCCTCACCTGGTGCTGTGCGGACTTCCACTAAAATTACGACACGTGGACGAGTAGATATGGCTGACTCCGCGTCCTAGCGCTGGTGGCTTGCGATTGAACTCGGCTCGATGCGGCACCCACGGCTGATGATATCGCGCCTCGGCCGAGTCTCGTATGTCTCTCATCCTCAACGTCGGTCAGCCACCGCTCTCTTCTTTGCTGCTGCACCATCATCTGCCCCCACCTGCAACTCCTCGTTGTCCTTGGAAGATGCATCTTCCCGTCTCGAGTTGAACAGTGCCAAAGATGCATTAGCTCGCCATCTTTCTCGTCCGATTCCATGGTACCGGGGATGCAGCTGGCCAGCTGCTGGAATCCAGCGAGGTGCATGCTGCGCCCATCAAGGAGAACGCGATGCGCTTCCAATTCTTCATTAGACCATGATTAATTGGTTCTGCGGTTTTTGTTTGCGCTGCTAGTCGCCATTCACCTGCCTCCGATTGAATATAATCACATTAGTATTAGTATGTCCCTACCTGATTACCACCTGATGGCGGTGGCCGTACGTCTCTCGTCACTGTAATTGCAGTGCTTTTCCCAAATCCCATCTACGATCAAAGCCGACGTGAATGACGAGCCCGTTTAATTATTACTATGAGCCTGTGAGTGCGACTCAATGCTAGCCAGACTACGAGCCGAGGACTCCTGTTGTGACGAGCCGAGGACTCGTATCACGGTCTTGCGGGAGCAAGCGTTGTGAGCCTGAGCCGGTTGATTAACAAGTCCACGTGTCGTAATTTTATTGGAAGTCCTCACGGTGCCGAGTAAGGACTCGGCGCACCCAATTTTTTTCCAGGATGAGAAGGGGAGGAAACGTCTCCGGCAGGGAACCGGAGGAGACGGGTTCGAGTGGTTCTCTGTCCTTTAGATTTTTTTTCCGATACAGACTCCGACTCGAGACTCCCTATTTAACTATTATAGAGATGGTCTTTACTTCACATGCCGCGCAGGTCCAGTCTGGCCCAGCCAGGCGCACATTGGGAGTCTTGGCCCTTTTACTCCTCTTGGGCTTGGAAGATGCAGAGAGGTCTCCTGGATGAGGCACACTAAGGCCCTGTTTAGATTGCAAAAATTTTGGCCCAAAGAGCAAATTTTTTGGCCTGCCAACTAAACAGGGGCCAAAAATTTTGTGGCAAAAAAATTTGGCCTGCAGGGCCTGCAACTGTGCACTAACACCCATGCCAGCCCACCAATCGCAACCGTATCCGAATCCCACCCTCAACCCCCCCCCCCCCCGCGCAAACTCTCAGGCCTTTATCTTCTCCCTCATCCAACCGCCTCCCGCAAACCCTAGCACGCAGCCGCAGCAGCCCTTCTCCCCCCCGCCGCCGCAGCACCGCATCCCTCCCCCCCCCCCACGCCGCCGCAAACCATAGCTCATTCCTCCCCCGCCGCCGCAAACCGTATCCCATCCCCCTCCCCTCCCGCCGCCGCAGCACCGTAGCCCTCCTTCCCCTCCCCGGCCGCCGCAAACCCTAGCCGTTCCTCCGCCGCCGCCGCCGCAAACCCTAAACCGTATCCCTTCTCATGGACGGCGCGCACGGTGATTGTTTCAGCGGCGGCCACTTCTCCGACGAGGCGGTATTCGGAGTCCAGGAGCCTGCCAGCAACGATGCCACCGTCGAGGCGCCCCGTCCGAGCTTCAACGGCGCCGGCAGCAGCAGCGGCATCAACCCAAGGATGGCGTCGCTGGACATCAACTACGAGTCAGATTTGACTCAGATCGGTCTAGGTCAGGCCGTTCCCCCCCCCCCCGTTCTGCTTCACGTTCACTGAGTTTCAATCCGCCGCGCCGCGTTGAGGACTCCCCCACAGACGGGGTTTTCCTTCAACCCCCGTCGTCCTCCCGGATGCATTGGATGCCTGGAGGATCTGGGGGGGCCATATCCTCTCCGGGAGGGTATGGGTACTCCGGCGTCCCCTTCGGCCAGGACGGATCTGGTGGCCGCGGATCCGGCGCTCCCTTCGTCCCGAGCGGATCTGGTGGCCGCGGATCCACAGGCGGAGGTGCGAACGCTCGCAAGGCCCGTCCCCGCGCTGCAAGGGCCGGCCGTGAAGACAACCCGGACCAGCAGCAGTTCTTCCCCGGCATGGACGGCTTTCGCTACCCGGTGAGTTTACTTACAATGACATTTAGTTTACGCACTAGAGTAATTAGTTAGAACTTCTCTGGTATTTAAGTACTTATCTGGTAATTAGTTTACGCACTAGAGTAATTAGTAATATAGTATTTAGTTTACGTACTAGATTGATTACTTTAGGAGTTCTCTGGTATTTAGTTTTAGTTGTTCTCTGGTATTTAAGTAGTTCTCTGGTATTTAGTTGTTTAAGTAGTTTTAGTAGTTCTCTGTATTTAGTTTTAGTTGTTCTCTGGTATTTAAGTAGTTCTCTGGTACTTAGTTGTTTAAGTAGTTTTAGTAGTTCTCTGTATTTAGTTTTAGTTGTTCTCTGGTATTTAAGTAGTTCTCTGGTACTTATCTGGTAATTAGTTTACGCACTAGAGTAATTAGTAATATAGTTGTTCTCTGGTATTTAAGTAGTTCTCTGGTCTAGGTACTAAAACACAAGGGTAGTTGGGATCCAAAGAGACTGCGTGTCTTCATTGACATTTACCACTCCCAAATTAAAAACGGCAACTACAACAACGGCGTCATGAGCAGCGCTGGCTGGAAGGACATCAAGCACAAGTACTTCTTGGCTACTGGTTTAGTGCATGAGAGGGAACAGTTCAACAGTAAAGTGCAAGAACTCAAGGCCGAGTGGAGGTTATGCAATTCGTTGCACAAGTCTTCTGGCCTGGGAGGTAGTGGCTACAATGTTTATGCTGATGATGACTGGTGGGAGAAAGAGAGCAAGGTACCAGCAAATAGTTTAAGGTTTTCAATACAAGCCTACTCATGCAGTCTTACAATAGTTCAATTCTTATTATAGGGCAAGAAGGCTTTGCTGAAAATAAGGGATGGAGGCATGCCTGACTACCTCGGGCAGCTTGATGACATGTTTGCTGGATGGACAGTTGATGGGTCTACTGCATACAGGCCTGGAACTGGTGCGGCAACCAATGTCATTGGAGTCGAGGACTCCGATGACGAGGATGCTCAGCATGAGGTACAGGCAGATGGTGCAACCCCTGCAAGTCAGGGATTTGCAACCCCTGGTAGTCAGGGATTTGCAACCCCTGCAAGTCAGGGATTTCCAACCCCTGGTAGCCAAGTACACAAAAGGCCTTCTAGCACTAATTCCACAGCCTCCAGCCCTAGCAAGAAAACTAGGAGCTCTAATGCTAAGTCTTGGGATAGCAACCAACGTGAGGCCAATGACATTGAAAGGCAAAAGGTAAACTTGTTTGGTACCATATTGGAGTTGCAGCAAAAGAAGAATCAGCATCAGGCACAGCAGTCCCCTAATCAGCATCAGACAAAGAAACAGATGGTCGAGCAGGCATATAACATTGCATTGGGGATGGGAATTACTGCAGCTACCAGGAGTTCCTTCCTGGCTGTTAGGAAGATCTGCCGAGATGAAGTTGATCTGGCCATCTTCCTTTCTTGCACTGACGATGCTGCTAGGTGGATCATCATTCAAGAAAACCTCCCGATGGAGAACTAGTTCCCCTGCTTAATTGAAGTGCATGCAGTTAGCCTTAGTTGTAATGCAGTTAGAGTAAGTCCTAATGCAGTTAGTCGTAATCCGTTTAGTCTTTGGTGAACAATTTGAACTCTAATTTAGTGCCCCAAATGTGGGGTTCATCTAGGATTTGTGCTTTGTCATCTGAACTTTCTTCATTGCAGTTGTGTGGATTAGTTTCTCTATTTTTTGCTTTATACTGTGGATAATCATTGTTCTGTTGCATGGCCATCGAGCTGTGCTAGGGTTTTGGACAGCATTTGAAATTGGAAGGGGGGCTGACATACCTATGCTGATGATGACAGGATGGAGAAGACCTACATGTCAGCAGTGATGACGAGTCCCAACCAGTTGAACACAGTGAGGATGTATCAATGGGAGATGATTGGGACGAGGCCGTTCAGACCATGATTATGATCGAGTTGATGTCAAGTCATGCATTAAGAACCAGTGGTATGTTAGAGCAAGCCATACATATTGATAAGTACTTGAGTAGGCGCCCTTATAGAACCCCTAAATTGCCTGGAATAGAGTGGGTCATGGATAATCTACATGACCCTGATAGGTGTTACACCATGTTTAGGATGAACCCTGAAATGTTTCACAAACTTCATGATGTCCTGACAGAAACATATGGCCTCAAATCCAGTAGGAAATCAACCTCTTTAGAAGCACTAGGTATCTTCTTATGGATGCTTGGAGACTGTCAAAGTGTTAGGCAAGCTAAGGAAAGATTTGAGAGGTCACTGGGTACTATCTCTAGGCTTTTCAACAAAGTGTTGGTATGTATGGACAGATTAGCTGCCGACATCCTAAAACCTGTTGACCCTACATTTAGTACAATGCATGACAGACTTAGAAGCCCTAGGTTCTATCCCTACTTCAAGGACTGCATAGGCGCAATAGATGGAACCCATATACCATTAACTGTGCCTAGTAATTTATTTGTCCAGTACTTGAACCGCAAGGGTAGAACCACACAGAATGTCTTGGCTGTCTGTGACTTCGACATGAGGTTCAGTTTTGTCCTTGCTGGATGGCCTGGATCTGCTCATGATATGAGAGTCTTCAATGATGCAACATCAACTTTTGGTGATCAGTTCCCCCATCCACCTCCAGGTATATTGTCGTATGGTTACATGTTGTGCCTGTTATCTAAATTGGCATGTTTTTGCTCATAGATATGGTACTGTAACTACAGGGAAATATTACCTTGTTGATTCCAGGTACCCAAACCGGCTTGGTTATCTAGCCCCATACAAGGAAACCAAGTACCATATGCAAGAGTACAGAAACGTCGACCCTCAAGGTAAAGAAGAAATCTTCAACTATACGCATTCATCTCTTAGGAATGTCGTAGAGAGGGCATTTGGCGTTATGAAAATGAAGTGGCGTATGTTACGTGATGTTCCCCCATACTCCACCGTAAAGCAAAGCATGATAATATGCTCTTGTATGGCACTACACAATTTCATGAGGACTAGTGGAGTGCATGACAGGCACTTTGAGCAGCTCAATAGGGATGCTAACTATGTGCCACCAGAGGCATTTGAGTTCCAGCCGGATCCTGAGGTCGTGGAGGATGAGTGGAATGTGATGAATCAGTTTCGTGATTCAATCGCCACTGCGTTGTGCACTGGTGTTTGAAAGATCTTTTTGGGATGAACAGTTTTGATCTTCCTGTGCTTGTATTTTTTGTACTGGGTTGAGGACTGAGTGTGGATGTGCGAATAATCTCTGTATTCGGCATATAATAGTGATAGGGACAGTGGTGAATAATAGGGTTGAGTGTTTGTGAACAAATACAAATTATTATTGTTTATATATATCATTGTGATTAAAGACAAAGCAACTTTGCATGAGTGACACCGATGTGGAAAGTGCTGCATGCGGCATGCAAAGCAACGTTTGCATATGCATGCAGTCCCAAACACAGCATTTAATGCCCTTCTACCTGTGTCTGCAGTCTAGATTTTGTCAGGAAAAAAATTGTTCAACTAAACACCTGAAAATTTTTTGTGTGTGTCAGATTTCTCTGCTCAAGTTCTGACAACAAAAAAATCTACCACTTTGGCCAAAATTTTTGCAATCTAAACAGGGCTTAACACGCCGTTGGGGCTGAAATCGAAGGCGCGGTACCCAAAGCGCCACCCGGCGGCACGTTCTCCTCGCTCCGGACTCCTGATGCCGAAGCCGTCGCCCGAGTGCGCCGGAGAGCGCCGCCGCGCTCCTTCACCATCCTGCGCATGCGCAGCACGATCGAAAATGGTCAGAATTCAGAACTTAAATGGAAAGAGAAGGCGATAAGCCAATTAGGCGAGTGGTAACTAGGGAACGAACTCGAACGAGCAACCTGCACGCGCGACGTTTGGCGAACGCGTTGCGGCGAACTGGCGACGGCGAAGGGCAGTGGAGGTTAGGGTGAAGTGAATGGGACTCATCAATCCGATCCATTTGAACTGTATTTATACAAAATTAGGCACGGCGAGCGGTGGCGAGATTTTTTTTTAGACCGTTGCGGTGATGCCGTTGGAGGGCTTGCCGACTTGCGCAACGTTGGGTTTGCAGTTCGGAGCAGCGGTGGTGGTGGAGGGCGGGTGGTACGGACAGTGCGGAGGGGAGGAGGGGAATCGCCGTTGCGAAGACGCCGCCGATGAGGTCGGAAGTCACGGTTTCAGAACACACAAACGGCGTGCCAAAAGAGCGATATTGACGCTGCAGATTTCAAACTCAGAATCTGAGGTTTCGTTGGGCCCTGACTGTGTGTATTGGGCTGCGAAGTGGTAGTGGCCAGTGAAAGATCTTGTACATCTTTTTTTCACGGTATGAGAACAAAAATCCACCCTAATTAACACCAGAGGGACTTGTTTCAATGCACGCATATTATATCGGCAACCTATCATATACAACCCAGCTTCGTATGTAACATATGTAACTATCAATTAAGGCCACAAGATCTAGATCTAATGTCTGAAGTTTTTTTCACTTAAACCCCTCCACCTGTGGGTTTAAATTTGACCCGTGTGTATCGAGATGAGAGGGTTTAAGTGAAAAAAACCTCAGACGTTGGATCTAAATCCTGTGACTTTAATTAGTGGTTGCATAAGCTGCACACGAAACTGGGTTGCACAGGATACATCTATATATGTTGAAGCAACACATGTGAACGGTGACTACATTACATGTACGTCTAAACGAGACGTAACATAGCTAGTAGAGCACTGTTTCTTACGCTGGTGCAGTCACAGTTACAGGCGGAGCCTGCTGTTCCCAATCCCAAAATGCGCGATACGTGGCATCAGGCTACCTCCTAGTTTTGATTTTTGTCCATGTTGATGCACACGATTGTTCCGTGAACATGTTGAGTATAGTCAGATGTTAGATGAACCAAATTCCAAGTTGATTGAAAATCGATCAAACCCAACCAAGTCGTTGTAGTATAGTGGTGAGTATTTCCGCCTGTCACGCGGACGACCCGGGTTCGATCCCCGGCAACGGCGTTTGTTTTGGGTTCTTTTGATTTTGTTCTATTTTATCCATCACCTGAGTAGCGTTTTTTTAAAAAAAAAATTGTTTAAGCCATCAACTGAGTATTCCGTGCGTCCATGAGATGCAATCATAGTGGAGTCAGAACACGCACTACGTCTTGGTTTCAACGGAGAAACTACAGATGACAACAGATCGGATTGCAACTCTGATCGTTGTGCTGCCTCAGGTCCCGGATTCAGAAAAGTTACATAACATCCAGCGAAATAAAATGGAGATCCGGTTGTGCTTCAGGTCTGAAAATAAGCGTGCTTGGCAGGCAATTCTGAATTGGAGTGAACGGAGCCATGAACAGTGTCAGACATTGTAATACTGCGATGCTAGTAGTACTTGAACCTACCTGCCTAATCCTGTACAGGATCCGATCAGGCAGATGCCTATGCCTGTCCTGGCACCTCGCCGTGTAGAAAGAAATTGAGCAGTTGGTCATGGAAGAATGAGCATGCAGTTGCTCATATGCATGCTGCAGTCCATGTTTCACATCACGCGCGGCTGCGTCGCTGAGGAGAGGATCGCTCTTCTGCCTATCCGGTCTTTGCTGATAGAGGCAAACCACAGAGTCCCGGCTTCGTTGGGGCACTACGCTTCATGGGGGCAGAGCCACGACTGCTGCTCCTGGGATAGGGTCACCTGCGACAAGGACGCAGCTCGAGTGTCGGGTCTTAACCTTTCGACGATGCACGATGTGTACTTGGACTTCTATGCCATCGAGGATCGTGTGTTCTGGGACCTGAATCTGTTCTCTCCATTTCTTGAGCTCCAGTTACTGGATCTATATTTCCATTTCGCTTCTTTACAGAATTTTGACGGTACCCATGCTTCATTTTGGAATCTTCCTTTACTGCTAGCTCTGGGTTTTTTTTTTGAAGAGAACACCCGGGGGGGGGGGGGGGGGGGGGGTTGAGCGCAAGCCGGTGATGGAGGGTGCTAGGCACCAAAGTGGCTCATGGCGCTAGCTCTGGGTGTTGCTGGCAATAGCTTAACAGGTGAAATACATCCATCAATTTGCAAATTGACAAGTCTTCGGTTTCTGGACATATCAGACAACAATTTTGCATGGCTTATACCAAATTGTAATAACAGCAAGCTCAACCTACAGTTTTTTAACACATCAGGGAATTCTCTCTCAGGCTTCCCAAGTGATTTTTTCGATGGTTCCTATGTTACAGCTCTAGATCTAAGATATAATCGGTTTATAGGCACTCTTGACTGGATCCAAGGTCTTTCCCAAGTTAGGTTGCTTTTGTTAGGAGGGAATAGGTTTGAGGGACATATCACCCCTAACAATCTGTGCCATCTCCAATACTTGAATGTAATCGACTTGTCACACAACAAACTTTCTGGTCCATTACCACATTGTATTGGTGGCATCTCGTTTGGACATAATGAAGCTTACCTTCCATCCTCAGTCTTTGGCTTTGATGTTCTCGTAAAGGGTTTTCCTGCTTGGGATTTGGCTGTTGTTGGTGTTTCTTCTAATCGCAGTATCCGGTTTGAACTCCAAGGCTTCACCTTCCCCACTAAAGGGAAGCTTTACACATACGGTTACGGTTTCTTCAATCTGATGTTTGGCATCGACCTGTCTGCAAACATGTTATCAGGAGATATTCCTTGGCAGTTGGGAAATTTGAGTCACGTCAAATCTCTAAATTTGTCACGCAACAACTTTACCGGCCGAATTCCTCCAACCCTTGCAAACATGAGTGCAATAGAAAGTTTGGACTTGTCCCACAATGAGCTCAGCGGACTAACCCATGGGAGTTAACTCGGCTGTGGTCACTAGAGGTGTTCTCTGTTGCACACAACTTGTCTGGATGCATACCGGACTCTGGGCAGTTTGCCTCGTTCAACATGGACAGCTACCAAGGCAACACGAACCTCAAAAACATGGCGACGTTGGGGAATGGGTGCTCTACTGCCTCAGCCCTCAGGTCCCGTTGCCCCTGCTGCACTGGATGATGCGGGTGCCAAGGATGAGGATGATCCAGTCCTCCATGTGGTCACTATAACACTCCAAAATTTTTAATTTTGGGTTGTTATTATAAAACACTAAATAAAATGAATGATTTTTAATATATGGATAAAATTTGCCGATAATAGTTTAGATTTTCATATATTGTTATTAAAAAAATGGTGCTTTTCAAATATTTTGGAATTAATTAGACGGGCTTTAGTTGATGTGATGCTTGCTTGTTACTTGAGTTGTGTGTTTTTGAGTGTGCTAGGTTTTAAAAACATGTTTAGACGCCGTCCGATCCTTTCCGAGAATTTTCTAGACTTTTTCGGGCTTTTTCCCATTTTTTTCTAGAACAAAATCTATTTTTTATATGCTCTAAAATTCTTTTTCATGGACACCAAAAACTTTATTTGGATTGATCAACTCTAAATATATCTCTAAAAGTTTTCCTTTAATTTTTAGAATTTTGGAAATATTTTTCAGGGCTTTAAAATGATTTCAGCTTTTTTGGAATTATTTTTGAACTAAAAATGAATTTCTAAAAATCCCGAAAATAATAATTTTTTTGAAACTTTTCCAAACCCTAGACCTATATATATATGCCGGCGTAGCTCTCGACGCGCTGATTCCAGAAGTACAACTCTTATTTCGAGCCGCCGCTCGTAGCCCCGCAGATCCAACGCCGGCGAGGTTTTCCGGCCAACTCCGGCATCCTCTGCAAAAACCGTAACCGCTGCGAGGTTCGTCTCGTCATTCTCTACACCGGCACGCCATCCTTTTCTCGAATCCGTGGTCATTTATCGTTTCCCTAATCTCTTCTTCTCTTTTCCGGCGAAGTCATCCATGGACGAGCTCATTCTTCATCTCCTTCGGCCGGCACACCACGGTGCCCTTCAGACCAGCAGCACCGCATCACGCAACCCCCAGCCGAACCCGCGCCCTGGCCTCGCGCGCCCTGCGCTGGCAGCAGCCATGCCAGCGGTGCTAACCAGCTGCCGCCGGCGTCCAGCCCATGCCGAGCGAGCATTGGCCGAGGAGCCCGCATACGGGTCCACGCCGCGGTGGCCTCGCGCTGCCGCTCCGAGCCTCTGGCTGGCCGGCCGGCCAGGCCCCTCCCCTCCCGGCGTGATGCAGCCTCCATGGACAGAACGTGAACACGTGATGGACAAAAAGACCAAGGTAGAAGATGCTTTTATTTACGGAATTGCCACTGAACGAGATTAGCCGTATTTTAATTGTTTGAATTCTGATTTGAGTCGTTCCAGTTGCGTTAGATTCATGTCGTCGTGTTCTACGCAGTAGTGCAAACATTTATTATGTGACTCATTTATACATTTATTGATTGAAATATAATTTGTTTAATATTTATTTAATAAAGTTCTAATTAAAAGCCACCTAGAGTCGTAATTTGGTTCTCATTGTATTGCGATCATGTCGGTGTAAACTACGTGTTAGAGACGTTGTTTTTCATGTCTCATATTTTTGAATATGGTTAATTTGTTTAATTTTTATTATCCTTTTTAATTAATTAAAAACATTTAGGGTTTACACTCCAGTCTTTTAATAGTCAAATATTAACTTGATTAATAGTAACTTAAATGTTTCTTAATTATAGTTTATTTAGTTAAACATGAAGCATGTAATTAATTTGGTTAATATTTATCTATTGCGCCTTGTAATTAAAAGCAAGTTAGGTCTATATATTGGTCTTTCATAAGTTAACTATAATATGATTAATATCGACATTAATACCATTCTAATATAACTCACTTAGTTCAATGTCGAGCCATCAATGCTTTTGTTAGTTTTTTTCCGCATGTTTTATGTTTCTAAACCATAATTAAGGTTTATAAAAGGTTCTTTCTAAATAAAACATAATTTAATTAATGATTGCACATTTGTTTCTAAATAAAAGTAACATATGGAAATATTGATCTTTTTATAATTACTTGTCAACTTAAATATGTATTTATTAATTATTAATTTGCCTTGTTTAAATATGATCATATAAAGTTGTTTTAGATAAATTTGATTAGTATTTATTCAATGCCTTTTTGAATTTGAAGTAGTTTAGGTTTATCTCCGATCTTTCATAAATTATATTAATTATATAATATCAACATAAATGCCTTGTTAGTTATGACTTGCTCAGCTCAACTTTAAAAATAAATAGTGATTCTAATTAAGTTGCTCTCACTCGTTTTATATTCTGTAAGCTATAAATGTTAAAATAGTTTAAATAATTTCTATAATTATTTATAAATAGAGTATGACTAGAACTATACTTCATCTTTGATAATTATGATTTGTTTAACTCTATTTTATGACTTTTCTCTTGAATATCTGTCACCATAATTCATCTACTAAAATAATCCAAGCGTATAGTCTCTGTTCTCCGTTATGATACAAACCTCGAAAGTCGTGTCCGATTAACTATAGCTCCGTTCTCAATCATTCTTGCGTTATCTCGATCGTAGCAACAAGCCGTGTCGTTTAGTGCGCTCTTTCTAAGCTTTTCTTTTAATTGTCGTTTGTTCTTAGTCGTGATTGTTGTTTGTCTGTTTGTGTTGCTTGGTTGCTACGAGTAGAAGAAGCGTGGTTCGTCAACAGTGAAGATCAGGAGCTGAGGACCGACAGTCGAAGCAGAAGATAGATATCAGAGGATAGAAGTCAAAGAATTCTGAGCAGATATACACTAGGAATAAAGGCAAGTGCAGACACCGTTTGATCATTTTGAACCTACTCATTAATGTCATTTACTTTACATGCATGTGTCCAATGAATGCAAACCCTAAGGACATGACTAGCTTTACTTACCATTCCTTGTTCACCTGGGGTTATGTATATGGGTAGTCTAGGCTATACTAGGTTTGCTTAGCTGCTCTACTCATCTTATACACATGCTTAAACAAGAATTACTCTCTACTTAACTTGATGCTTAAACTGTGCTGAACCTTTGGTCACTGCGGTGATGGCGATGTTGGATGCTTACGAGCATCGTGATGATGGTGGTGACAGGGGGAGCGGGTACTGTTGGTGGTCCGGTTTGCCGGGCGTACCCGTCTCTGCTCTCCATAAGGACTTAGTCAGGGAGCGGCCCCCTGGAACATACAGTGCAGCTCCAAGCTATATGACTCTGGCTTGACTAATTAGCAGGACCTCCACTAGTAGGGTGTTACTTTCCGGGTAGGCGTGAGGAAGTAACTTGGGTAATGAATATTAAGTTGTCGGTTGATCGGTACGCCATGGCTATGGGTATCGACTGCCGAGCGCCCCGGCAAAAACTTGCGAGTGGCATCCTATTAGTTGGACCCTGTGAAAGGTCTCGTAGTGAGACACTGCCTGCTCACCTTGGCAGTGTTTTGGGGAGTCATGACCCCGGGCAAATGGGAATCACGACTTGGAGTGAACGTGTACACCTCTGCAGAGTGTAAAACTGATATATCAGCCGTGCTCACGTTCACGAACGGCCCAGACCCTCACTTGATGAGCAAATTGAATTCACTGGATATTTGGAGATGGAACTTGGCGAGGTTGCTACCTCGTGTTTTGGCGGAATGACTATTCCGTGTTGGCAGGATTGCTATCCTGTGTTAATAATTGGGGTTAATCCCTGGACTACTATAATTATTAGGATAGTCATTTAAAAGATGCTAATTACTACTTACACTAATTAAGGGTTGGGTTTATGCTACTCATACTTAGTAGTAGGTTGTTCTAGTAATAGTCATAATTAAAAGTGATCAAGTAAAATGCTACCGCAGTGAAACCAAGTCAGCTTTACCTTGTTTTAAGCCTTGCATGTCATTACTTTCCGTCTGTGCTTGCTGAGTTCGACATGAACTCACCCTTGCTATTTTCTCCACACCCCTAGTGTGTAGTAAAGTGCTGCTCAGAAGAAGAACAAAGATGCTATGGAATTTTTCTAGAAGCTTATCAGAAGTGCTTGGCGTACGGAGCCCCCAGTCAACCGTCCCTGAGAAGAATGGAGCCTAAGAAGTTCTAGCTATTGTTTCCGTGTACTCTGATGTTTGTAAGTGTTAATATAAATATGTTTTCCGCTATATATATAACATTGTTTCTGATATTTCTATTCTTTGTTGTATGTTTGGATTTTCTGGGCATATATATGACTACTTTGGTCTTATTTTAAAAGCCAGGGTGTGACAGTCACCACTTGTTCGTTCGTGATGGCATTTTGGGCCACGGTTGCATTCTCATTCTGTCACTCATATGGACGCTCTGCCATACTCAATCTGTAGATCAGATGGCCACACCTGCATCTGCATGGAAATAAGTAAGAGGCGATGGTGACATTCTGTATTGACCATCTCATCTACTTAGCTTGCGACTCAGAATGATGAGGAAGTAGGAGGTATGACATGAATGGTTTGGACATGGAAATCCCTACTAGTTGTACTAATTAATTCTGCTGTGTAGCGATAATGAGAGCTTCCCTTCAATCTCTAGTGTTTTTTTTTAGAATTGCGTACAACGCTGACGTCCACAACACACACGCACATCTCTAATCTTACTCCTACGAGGGGTTAAGTAGACTCTCTTTCTCATTCTTTTTTTCTTTTTGGGAAAAAAAAACTCATTAGCTCTTCATATCCACGATTACCTTGTTAAGTCGGATACTCCGAAGCATACCAGTTACCAGATTCAGAAATTTGTACTGTAGTTCTTTGTCTCTTTCGATTTCTAGCTCACACAACAGATGAAGAACTCCAATGCTAGCAGAAGGCAGGTGGAACCTGAAGGGTCAGGCATCTTGCTATAGAAGTTATATGTGCAATCTTGCATGGGACATGAAATGCTTCGAGATTTGACGTACGAACTAGGAAGGCTCTGTATATGGTTATATGAAATGAACAAACTTCAATTTTGATTATTTTTCCACATGTAGTATCCAAGTTCATATCTTCGAAGAAGTTAATGATTGTACTGTCACTATTTTCCCTGAGAATTCAAACATCACACTGTACTTCATCATAACAGGCTAGCAGTGGGAAACACATACCACTATCACAATAAGGTTAGTATACGTGTGTTCCAGTCAAGACTAACTGCTAGTCAGCAAAGAATACTAACCCCTCCTCTTGCTTGTTCTTGATGACCTTTTACCCTTGCCTCCAGAATCTGAAACCGTAGGAAGTGGAACCAGCGTACCACCCTTGACACCGTCGTTCTTCTCTATTGACTTCTGCAGCTTGATGGAAAATTTGAAATCCTTTATCTGCAAGAATTTTACAAGTGTCAAGGAGTGGCCCTTATTACTGAACAACAAATACCACCCTCTGAAAAGGTATTACTTTACACAAAAACAATGAAAAACACCTGCTCTTCCAGATCGAGAATCATTTCGTCCTTCGACTTCAACTGTGCTTTTTCCCTGTCAATGCATACTTAATTATCAATATCAACAAACAAAAAGGAAAACTTGTAGTCAGAAGAAAGTAACAGAGTGACCTTTTCACTGAACTGGGACTTAAAAATATATATAGTTCATTGGATCATTGCAAATACCAATGACTTGGTTACTTCAGTGGGTGTCATTTGTAGCCTTATAGTATTGTATCTGTTTTTGAAACCATAATAACACTGTCTCCTATTTGCAGAAATCAAACACACCTTTCCTCTATATCTCTTAGTGTCTGACGCCACATGTCTTGGCTCCTAGTAAGTTTTTCATTCATCTGCAGAAAGGCAGAAAATATCAACACGAGTCATTAGTTATAATAATGCTAACAGCAGGCTGTGCTTGATAAAAATGCATGAGATAAAAAGCTCACATCTGCAACTTTCTTCTTCTCCACAATAAGGTTCTCAAGCTTAAGTTGCATCTCTTGAAGCTTATCATTTACAGCTTTATCAACAGCTTCAGAAATTTGGTGCTCCTTGTTTCTTTTAGCCTCAGACAACAGGCCCTCATAATACTGTGAGTATGAACATTAGGCAGATGGATGCATCAGAGATAAACTACGTTTTCAACTGGCTAAGTCTGTACAATCAATACATCAGAGACAAACTTTGCTTTCAATAGTGGCATAGAAAATTTATGAAATATGGACTGCACCTCTCTCTGAGTTTCGAGTTGACTTGCCAGAAGGCGATTGTACTCATCCACAATCTATTGAAAAAGAGCACGGTGTAAGTAATTTATAAAACGAGATTAACAGCAAGACAACAAATCAAGTGAACTTAGAATTCTTACTGTTTCATCTTTGCTGCTGAACATAGCTCCACCCATGTCAGAGTCATCATTGCACGAGCAGTTTACACAGTCATCCCCAGAATATTTACATTTTGATTTGAACTTAGCATTCTTTGCATCACTCTTGGATTGATTCAGCCGATGTACAAAACTGTCACCAACATAGTCCCAAACACGCTGTGTTTCCAAATCTAGCGAATAGCAATGCTGAGTGTCTTTCCAGTGCTGCTTCGCGTGGCCTTCTTTATACCTAGAACATGGAATCAATAATGGTAAGGTTGATTTTTTTTTTTTACAACTATAATGATAAGATTGATTGGCCAGGTACAGAGAGGTTCAACGAATGCCAAGCTGTGTATTTCAATCTTCTGGTAATAACTAATGTCTGCATCATTATAAACGAATGTCTTTCCATGTAGCAGTCTTAACTTGGACTACGTAATTATGTATGTAAAAATACTTTAATATGAACACCATTAAGATGGCAATGATTACTGACTTACAGAAGAAAATACTAATACCTCCAGCCAACTTTAGTTAACGTTTCAGACAAGAAATGTGGCTTGCATGTAGCTTGTTTTTCTTGTCTGAAAACATCAGCTTTTACTGACAAAAGGGGGTAAGTCAGTAATGGCATACCTTCCGCATCCAACAAAACCACATATCACACATATCCAGAGGTTTCCAGTGGTTTGGCAAACAGAACATGTAGAATTTTCAGACTGCTTCTGACAAAACTGGCATACCTGAAATGTAAACAGCTATTGGTAAAGGCCCAACTCATGCTCAATAAAGTTCCTTATGTGATAATGGAAAGGAAAGCGTTCTCATTTCTCATAATTCTCAATGCACTGGAAGTAACTCGATATCACTTCTAGTTGAAATACTGGCAATAATAAATTGGAGTACATAAGCAAGCATTTCCTGAGTATAATGTCCCTATGACTCACATGGTTACCATGACCAAACTCATTATATTTTCCTTGTAGTGCAATTACTTGGAAGATAAACATGTAGACATCTAGTGAATTCAGTAATCATTACTCCGTGTTATATATGTCCCTGCCTCTGGGTAAGTTCCTATTGGGTGCCCAGGATATCAAATTAGCAAGTGTGTGTGGTGGTGGGGGGGTGGGGGGGTCCAAACTGTTGTAAAGAATGTAAAGAATAGCAAGCACACCAGAAATTCACTAGTCGTCAAGAAGATTATGCGCAAATAACACAACTATAAATTTATATGAAGTACTTATTATTGCAAATCCAGTGCAATGTATATATCATAGAAAGAAATAATGAACACCACAGAAAGTCCATGTTTTAATTGTTTACTGCCCTAGGGCAAATGATGAAAGAGCAAAACAATCATTCATTACCGGACAGGATGAATTGGCCCACACGGAAACACATGAACATTGGAAAGAGTGATCACAAGTAGTTGCCAAAATCCCACTGATGTCTTGATCCAATCTTTCTGATAAATTAATACGTTAAGATGGCAGAGAACAGTTAGGTGTAACGTAAACATGGCAGACAACTTAAACAATCAACAAAATATGAAAAGTGAAAATAATAGATGAAGTGTTGCTGTTGCATCAAACAGAAAGGTATTTAAAGTTAAAACTATGGCCAGGAAAAATAAGAAATTTATCATCTAGTTATGAAGTGTCACATGTGTACATAATAATGTTGGTTAAACAGTACATGATTAGTTTTCTATTTTCCTCAAAACAAACTTGGATACACAGTTTCATACAACATAATCAATATGGGTATGAATTATGATCCTAGTAGGTTAGAAAGCTGCACCATGAAGGCAGCTCTAAAGTAGTTCGTCCAAAATTCAAAATTGATAGGCATTGGAATACGCTGCAGGAGTAAGGTTATTAGGTAAGCCTTCAAATAAACAGAACTCCAAACTAAATAATTCCAAAGACTTGTAAGTTCGGAAATTTTCTAGAGATGTTTTTCCAAGCATAGAACAGAAGTGCCTAAGTCTCTTCATCAGAGATCACAACATGAAGTCAAATGTGACACCATGGTGATGTGCACACATGACCATAAATTGTATTGCAGAGGCCCCAGGAAAAGAAAATACAAAACAGTAAGCTCACCAATGCAAACAGGACACATGGGAAGCTCAGTGGATCCAGCCGGTGGCGTTGTGGCAAGCTCTGAGGAAGGTGTATACTGCACAGAAGCTATAAACAGAACATGGCACACCTCTCGCTACACCATGGAACAAGAGTTAATCGTCAATTTAGCAACAGTCTCAAATATGATCAGAAAATAAACTGGAATTCAATTAAGAATATTAGACACCTCAGAGGTTGAGAACCTCCAGCCATTGAGATCCGCGTAGAACCTTTCAGCGCTATTCTGGTCCTCAAACTCCACAAGGACGCTGTACCGGTCCTCCACTCCATCATCCCTACCGTTCGAACAACATGTGTAAGTAAATTGCTCACTAAACAGGGCATGTTGCCATTTGCTTTTAAGGTGGTAACTGACCTGATGAAACGAATGTCGGAGGCACGGTCGAGGCAGGGACCGCAGAAGCGAACAAAGTCGTCCGGCGAAACGCGCGTCGGAACGGCGAGCACCAGGAGGCGAGTGCCGCGACATGCCTGCAAGAGGGAGACAGAAAACAACTGGCGTAAGCGCGCGAAAGGCAATAGGAGAGAACCTGAGGAATAGTGGTTACCGGGAGGTGCGAGTCGGAGGCGAGCTGCGGGGCGGCCGGCACGGACGAGGAGGAAGAGGTGGCTGCGACGGCCGAGGCGTAGGACGAGGAGGTGGAGGTGGACGACGACGAGTGGTAGAGGTGGATGACGCCGCGGGTGTGGAGGATCCTAGGGCTTCGGCCGGGCGCGGCGGGGATTGCGCCGGGGAGCTCGAGGGGAGGTATAGACGATGTGGTGGTAGAGGGGGGAGGGTGGCCGGAGAGCGGGGAGAGCGGATGGGAGGTGGCAGCGCCGCCGCTGCTGGTGCCGACTTCGTCGGCGGCGACTGCTGCCGGGGAGGCGGACGCGGCGGCGTCGGGGAAGTCGACGGACTGGATTCGCAGGACGAACATGATGGCTGGGTTCGCTGGGCCTTTGGGCCCTTTCCCTTCTTTTCGGCTGGACTTCCATTACTTCGGTTTTTGTTTTTGTTTTTTTAATAACTACGGTACTCCGTATTGCTTTGTTTTTCATCAGGCGATTTTCTTCCACTCTGGAGTCTGGACACTTTTATACGCAAAGTTTGCGTAGAGAATAGTTTTCATTCACTACTGGTATGCTCGGTAATCAAGACCTCAAATCTAATTTGTTACGACAAATGAATAGGTGTGAGTGTGACTCATGAGTATGGATGGCCATCGGGCCATGCCGGGCCGGCCCGGTCCAGACCCGGGCCAGGCACAAGCCGTAGTGTGCCGAGTCGACTTGGCCCGCGTGCCTGCCGTGCCATGCCTCATCGGCCCGCGTGTAAAGATGTCAATGGGGGCCCGTGACCCACGACCCGATAGGTATTTACTCTATTAGGGTACCAATATGGAGTGAAACTAGTACCTATGGGTACACAAACGGAGCAAACCCTTCACCCATTGGGTACGCGGGTATGGGGACATTCTAGTAGTCCCCATACCCATTTGGCCCAAGCACAGGCCCACGGGTTGACTTCGTGTCGTGCCGACCCGCGTAGCCCGGCGGGCCGTGCCAGCTCACAACCCGGTTTTGTAAAAAAATTTCAAAATAACCACACAACGACAATGATCACTTCACCAGCATAATGCCACAATCAATTTTTTACAACTCTCAACTTTTCAGATTCATAATCTTAGTCTTAGATCATAGAAATGACATCAAAAGACATGTAACATAAAAATAAGTTGTTTGTGCAATGTCCACGGAGGTGGCACCAAGCCGTTGTCGGGCCGACCCCTAAAACTTGGGCCGGGCCGGGCCAGCCCGCGGGCTCAGAGGTCGGCCCAAGCACGGCCTGCACCACCAGGGCGGGCCAGGCCGTGCTCGGACCGGGCAAAAATATCGTGTCGCGGGTCGGGCCGTCGTGCCTCGGGTTGCATGGCTTTCTATACTCATGAGTCATGAGCCACTCCACAAACCAATATATTTGGTGCGTTTGGCTTGACTTTGACTTATACGATTTGTTTGGTTGATACTTTCTTCGTTACAAATTATAAGTTATTTTAAGAATTTTGGAGTCAAAACATCCCAACTTTAACCAAATTTATAGAGAAAATTATAATATTTTTTTATATCAAATAAATATACTAGGAAAATATAATTGACAAACAATCTAATGTACTTATTTAATAATATAAATATTATTATCTTATCATATAAATTTGGTCAAACTTTAGATAATTTGACTCTCTAAAATTCTTAAAATGATTTATAATTTGGTGGAGGGAGTATCTAACATTTTTCAATCTAACAATCTTAGTCAAAGCTGCCACATGAGATGTGGCGAATAAACTCGAAACTACAAATGAAGCAGAGTTTTACATGAAACGTGTAACAAGTGAGTGATGATGCTAAAAAAATGTGGCAAGTCATAACCGTGTCATTGAACCAAACAATAGTATAACAACAATCAACTAAACAAGTCCTAAGATGTTGCAAATATTGGAATAACCTTGGGCTCTATAACATCTGTCTTCAAGACCAACACAACTCCATAAAACCCAGTCCAACTTTATGTGCAAATTTGACCCCACAACTCAGGCCTTGTTTAGTTGGCAAAAAATTAGGATTTTGTGTATTGTAACACTTTATTTGTATTTGATAAATATTGACTAATTATGGACTAACTAGGCTCAAAGAATTCGTCTCACAAATTACAGGTAAACTGTGTAATTAATTTTTATTTTCGTCTATATTTAATACTCTATGCATGTGTCGCAAGATTTGATGTGATGGGGAATCTAAATTTTTTGGTAAATTTTTTTAAAACTAAACAAGGCCTCACACACACCCGGAAGGCTCATGTTAGAATTACATTCACTAACTTTATGTGCAAATTTCCTGTGGCTATTCGGACTTGACCAGAAAATATTCGGACTTGACCTAAAAATCCCGATACTTGAAACTTGAACATGAGTTATTCGGACTTCACCTCAAAATATTCAAACCCAAATTACCCTATCGTTATTTCGGATGATAAGTATGAAAACCGTTTTTAGTTTGGGTAAGGCCCCGATACCTTATGTACTCGTTGTACCCAAAACAGTATAAACCTATATATGTGCTACTAATCGGTATTTGTGATATGCTGATTATTATGTATTTTCTAATGCCAGTTGTGATGCAGCTGGAACATGCTGATTTAAGATAATAATTTTTCATGTTTTTGTTCTAAAACAGTGCTGAGAGTTGTTTATGTTACTTAAACTTGCAACTATATTCATGCCTCTTATGTTTGTTATATGGTTTTACTGATTTTAGATATTTTTTTTAGGAGTACCAAACTTGAACCGAAATAGTAGGGACTATTTTCTCAAATAAAATAGGTATTCCCTCTTCTGTCCATAAAAGAATTCATTTCTAAAGTTATCAAAAGTTAAACATTTAAAACTTTGACCAAATTCCTAGAAAAAATGATATGATTTATGATATCAAATTAGTATCATTAGATTTATCACAGAATATATTTTTATAAGATTCAAATTTTATGTCATAGATGTTGTTACTCTTTTCTATAATGATAGTCAAACTTAAAAAAAGTTTGACTACCACGGATTCTAGAAATTCATTTTTTCTATAGACGAATGGGAGTACCAGTTTAAAACCAAATTTCTTAAAAACCTGAATTACCCAATATAGTTTTATTTCCTATTCCGAATGTCCACCTCTAACACCACCGCCTGGTTTCTTTTATTTGCACGTTGTACCGTCCATTCCGAATTTGTTTTCTTGTTTGTGTGGCTCTTCCCATAGTTGTTCAGAGAGAGAGAGAGAGAGTGACGATTGAACAACAAACAAACAATAACCTGCTTGTTCGTTTGATTTGTTGTAAGAAAAAAAATACTACTAAATAACTGGCAGATTCAGTTAAGCTAAATAGCAAAAGAAAGGATGCGATAAGATGATAATAACATGAATACACGAGTTATCACTATCCTCGAAGTCATACAATTTGTTTAAAGGCACTTCAATCGTAAAAATATATAGGCTTGTTTAGATCTACTCATTTATGCCTTGTTTAGTTCTAAAAACGTTTGCAAAATGGACAATGTAACACTTTCGTTTGTATTTGACAGATATTGTCTAATCAGGACTAAGTAGGCTCAAAAGATTTTTTTTGTGAACATAAACTTTATTAAAACTCAAACAGTATCTTTACAAGCAAGCGACACGACAAACTCTGGAAAAGAAGAAAAAAAGACCTGACTACTACTCGACCTAATAGCATAACGAGCAAGTTGATGTGCGGTGTTATTTTGAGCTCGACTAATCTTAAGAACTTTCACCCGGCAAAGATCCTCCATCCCTACAGTAGCTTCTTGAATGGTAGACCAAATCAAGAAACGATTCCTCAGCTTCCCTGCCACCACTGAACAATCGGTTTCCAGAATCATGGGGACCTCCGGCCAGCGCGCTGCAAGGATAATCCCTTCACGGCACGCCACAGCTTCAGCCTCCACTGCATCCCGGCAATGGCGAAGCAATCGCCAGGATGACAGTTTAATCCCACCACCATGGTCCCTGATGATCACACCTATTGCAGCTACACCAGAATCGGATAAGATTTGTCTCAAAAGATTTGTCTTACAAGTTACAGATAAACTATGCAATTAATTAATTTTTTTATCTATATTTAATGTTTCGTGCATGTGTCTTGCAAATTTTTTTTAGAACTAAACAAAGCCTAACTATAAGTTGCATTAGCAAGAGAATACTAGCTTCGCTAGTAGCTAATTGTTAACTTTATGGTAGGTAAGATATGAGCCGACTTATTAGCTACTCCAATCGGTTTGTCCTGATCAAAGTGCTGCCATGATTGTGTAAAATTGTAACGCAGGAAAAAAGACGAAAACACGAGCTGACCAATGTTACGACTTTGCCAACTGGCAGTCATGCCGTAGGAATGTGTCGTGTAGACCAAAGAGGAACGGTCAGCATCTCCACTTCTCCACGCACACATACGGAGTTACGGACATACCTCGACGATGATGACTACTCGTGCGGTCAGAGCAGGATTTGCGACAGTGTCCATCAGATCATCGGCTTCCCGCCAAAAACACGCCCGGACCTTTCTCCACGCCCAATGATCAGGTAGCCATTAACAGAACGACGCTCTATCTACAGGCCTACGGAGCACTACACAGCTCACATGACAGGTTTACCCCACACGAGCCGGGACCCGGTTGCCACTGTGAGGGCTCAGAGGCTGACGAGTGGAGTGGCTGCTGGTTTCTTCAGACAAAGCACGCCCTAATCGTACTCGGCTCTAGCTTTTGGAAGTAACTCGCCTCGGGACGCGCGACGAGGAAGTGGATTAGTAGACAATCAAGAGGGGGGCATCAGCTCCTAAGCAGGTGCAGGCAGCCTTTTGTCTTCTGATGCGACCTCAAGCAGTCGTCCTCGTCCTCGCCGTTGCCGCGCCCCATTTGTTGGTTGCATTTGCTCTCCTCAGCTCTGCACCGCGACCTCCACTTCGCTTGGCGCCAGCCAGCCATGTTCACGGACGGCATGTCGAGGCTGGCGGTGGCGGTGAGCGTCACGGTGGCGCTGAGCCTGGCCATCTTCCTCACCATCCTGGTGCTCCTCCTCGCGGACCTCATCTGCGCGCACCTCCGGCGCCGGCGGCTCCGCGCCGAGGCGTCCCGGTCGAAGCTCGGCCTGTCCCTGGCGACGACGTCCCCGGAGCGCGGCACCGACGACGCCGCGTCGTCGGTGGCCACCACGGCGGCCGCGCGCGAGGCGCTCGCCGGCACGCCGCCCTTCTACTACGCGCACGGCGTCCTGCACGCGCCCACCAGCACCAAGGACCTCCTCCTCGCCATCCCCAGGCTGGAGGGCGCCGTGTGGCGGTGGTCGCCAGCGCGCCGCTCCTCGCCGTCGTCGGGCTCGGGCTCCTCGGCGCGCGGCGACGGGTTCATGTGCATCTCCAACCCGGTGTACGACCGGGGCCAGGTGGCCGCGGCCGTCGCGGGTGCCGGTGCCGGCGGGGAGACGACGCCATTCGAGACGCCCGGCGCGTCGCCCTCGCCGTCGCCGTTCGGGATCACGGAGGAGTCGGACGCGTACGACGAGGAGGACGGCGGCGGGTTCTCCCCGCCGCTGTCGGCGATGAGGAAGCTCCCGCCATTGGGCGTTCTGGCCGCGTACCCACCACCGGCGCTGAGCTTCGCGGATGCCAGGCCGTCGCTGGCCACGGTGACCGACACCAACCGGGCCTCCT
This sequence comes from Sorghum bicolor, assembly GCF_000003195.3. NCBI lineage: Eukaryota > Viridiplantae > Streptophyta > Magnoliopsida > Poales > Poaceae > Sorghum > Sorghum bicolor. Next base: position 58,062,635 of record NC_012875.2, read on the forward strand.
CGTCGTCGTCCGCCTACTTCTTCTCTTCATGGTCGTCGAAGTAAGAGATCACTTGTAATCTGCGCCGAATGTAGTGAGATGGACGTGCTTTGCAGCTTGATTTCATTCATTATTTTGGCCATTTTCCTTTGCAGTTTCTTGCACATTCCATCTGCACTAGCTTACGATGCCGTTTCTGCGTGCGAAAACCAGAGTTTTTGCTCAGTGTTTTATCCAAATAAATAACCCACCAAATTTGTTTCCACCATTAGCGCTAAATGCTCACGAGTATCTGAACTGAGGCCTTGTTTAGTTCGCAAAAATTTTCAAGATTCCACATCACATCGAATTTTTGGTTACATGCATGGAGCATTAAATAAAGATAAAAATAAAAACTAATTACACAGTTTTACTTGAAATTTGTGAGAGAAATCTTTTGAGCCTAGTTACTCTGTGATTGGATAATGTTTGTCAAATAAAAACGAAAGTGCTACAGTAGCCAAAAAAACCAAAATTTTACCAACTAAACAAGGCCTGAATGATTGGTCTCATTGCGAGTTTTGTGAGTCCTTCATCGGTTCTTGCATTGGGTCGATCGTTTCAGCAACCTGGGCACCGGTACAGAAGGGCCCCGTCGTGCTGTGTTCAGGCAGAGAGGCTGACATCGGCCCAGTGGGTCCTGACATCGAACCCAAGAACACTGTTGCATTAACCGAGCTGTAACTTTGTTGCACAAAAGGTGTCAAACTGTTGTTGACCACGCCACAACACACACGCAGACGCAGTATAGTACTCGATTACTCTGGCGCCCCCCATTGCAGTCTTGCAGAACGAAGATCATGTAGTAAATCTGAAAATCTCTCGTGGATGATGGACAAAGACACAAAGAGTGTGTTTGGTTGGCTTTCTAACTTGGCATTGTGCTTGGATGGGCCAGGTCTGGCTTGTTTGGTTGGCTGATCAAGCCCTGTAGCCTGGCTCCATCGGGCTCTCCGTACTGCCTTGGCCAGGCCCAAGAAGAAACACCAGGTTGGTGTTTCTTCTGGAGCCAGGCTCCGACGGGCTGGGCGTGAGCGCCTGTGGTGGGCTCATTTGGCTTGTGCTGGCCACCGAATAAAAGCGTGGTGTCACCGCCTGGCTAGGGTTTCAGGCGCACTGTTCACTCTCATCTCTCCCACTGAGCCGCCGTAGTTGATGAGTGGGTCATCCTCTCCCGTGGTGGTCGGGCACATGGCGCGCCATAGGGAGCCCAGGCTCTCGCGCACCTCCGGGCTGAGGTCGTCGGAGGGATCCAGGCGAGGGCGTCCCAGGAATCGGTGTAGGCGGCGGGGACGGGGTGTTCCGCGGCGAGGTGGTACTCGACGGAGACGACGAGGACGTTGGCGAGGCCTGCGAAGGTGCTACAGTAGGCGTGGAAGGTGGGCTGAAGGCGGAGCCGAGGAAGAAGCCACCGTCGTGGTAGTAGACGAGGATGGGGATGGGGAAATCGGTGCCGAACTCGGTGATGAGGATGGGGATGGAGAACTTGGTGGTTTAGCCATCGTTGACGAGGATGGGGAACTCGGTGCCGAAGTACACGATGTCGCGGATGGGGATGGGGAGCACCGCGGATGCCGGCGGCGGGTCCACTGGTGCGGCGGCTATCGGAGATCTGGTTGGGCTGAGCAGCAGGCACCGATGTTCGACTGCAGGAACCGCGTGGTGAGCTAATGACGACTCGAGCGTGATTCCTTTACAAGTGCGTCAGGAAGATGGGGGTGGTATGTGTACCAGACGCTTGGCCTAGGTGAATAAACTCCAGATTAGCGAATCAACCAAACACAGCCCAACTGAGCTTCAATGGGCTAGCCAACACTCAGACAACCAACCAAACAAAAACTTAACTCAGTCAGGCCAATTTCAGCCAACCTACCAAACAAGCCCATGTTGGCTAGAAAGAGCCAAGCCAACACTAACCAGGCTACATTCCTAGCCGAGCTAGGATTTAGCTAAGCAACCAAACGCACTCAAAGTGTTCGCGCAAGAGAAGCACACCGCCAACTTCTGGTGCCATCGGAACATGCAAAAGCTGTAGCTCGGCACGCCCCCTGCATGTGTTCGGTAACTTGCCGTTTGGTGATGCACATCTCGGGGGACACCAAAAAGAACCAAAAGGCGAGAGGCTTGCGTACGTATCTAGGCCATGGTGGCACACCACACCGTTGCAGTCGAGAAAAGGCGTGACGTGTAGTTATTTAGCCGTATGAAAAGCCTGGCGGAAACGTGCATGCATGCTTGTCCCGCGTTTGGGCAGTTCGGCTTCGCACTTCGCAGCAGCAAAGCCTGAGGGCTGAGGCGTCACGAGCCTTGGGCTTGACCTGAGCCACAGCCAACCAAGACGAAAAGGCAACCAGCGCCAGCGGTCCGGCGCCCCAGCCGCAGACGCCCAGACGGTTTTGTCTTTGCTTTCCCGGGCTTTTCGGCAGCGCCGTGGCTCTGCCTCTGGCCTCGTCTGGGCGGTCCCGGCGCCGCTCCAGTTCGTGCACCCTGTTGCAGCGTGCATGCATGCTTCGGCGTTTGGTAGCTTGGCGTCTCCCGAGTGAACGGCCCAGGCCGTGCTCTGTTTCTTGCTTACATTGTCAGCGTCAATCACTGGCTCAACCTCCAAAAGTTTATATACCAATGGATTAACATTATACTTCGAATGATCTCTGCCTAGGTTAAGGATGTGTTTGATTGTACTATTTCACGTATTGCCACATTTATATATTGTTAAATATTTAAATCTTGCTTAAAGTTTGCAATTTGGCATCACCCAAGCAAATCCTAATTTATATTTTCTGTAAAGAAATTTTAATAAAAACACATGAGGTTAATAAGACCTTTCTCTGTGAAAAGGCACATGGAGACCATTTTGGAGATTGGAGGGACCCTGCCCCCTCGTCCAAATAGGGCCTTGTTTAGTTCACCCTGAAAACCAAAAAGTTTTCAAGGTTCTCCGTCACATCGAATCTTGTGGCACATGCATGAAACATTAAATATAGACGAAAACAAAAATTAATTACACAGTTTAGCTGTAAATCACGAGACGAATCTTTTGATCTTAGTTAGGCCATGATTAGATAATATTTGTCACAAACAAACGAAAGTGCTACAGTGCCAAAAAATTCGCTTTTCGGAACTAAACAAGGCCTAGGTTCAGCACAACTTTATTTAGGCCCCATTTGGTTTGATCTGTTAAAGTTTACTACCCTTCACATCGAATGTTTACACACATGCATGGAGTACTAAATATAGACTATTTATGAAACTAAAAACATAGTTCGAGAGTAATTTGAGAGACGAATCTTTTAATGTGGCAGAATCTCCTGAATTAAGTGGCCCACATGCACCCATCATTGTCTCAAAGACTTCTGATCAGCGTGCACGAGTTCCAAATGACTCAAGAAGTCTGTCGGGTGTCCTCGGGAAACCCGAATCATCCACGTTTTAACTCATACAGGATCAACATGGAGTTACCACAACATTACAATATTTGTTACAAAAATAACTTACATCAGAGTGCGGAAGATTTATAACTTAATTTACAACATATGATGAAGTACAAACTTAACTAAAATTTTAAAAGGTGTGTACAGTAGCGGAAGCATCCTAGGTGAAGCTTCTAAGGTAGAAGAGGTGGATAAATCATGTCGCGCCCACCGACATGACCTCCATTAGCAGTCTAAGTCAGCACCTGCAACAGGGGTTATAAAACCCTGAGTACAAAAGTACTCAACAAGACTTAACCGACTAGAAAAGAGGTGAAGACTCAGGTATGCAGGCTATAGGGATTCAAAGTAAGGCTTTAGCAAGATCCAAACATTTCTTTTGCATAAAAGCTTACTAAGAGTAAAACCTACTTTCAAGTTTTAACTCAAAATCATCATTTATGACTAACCAAAGCTATTATCAAACTTGCATAAGCATACCACATCTTTCTTATACCAAAGATTCACTTATTACTACGATGATGGTACGAGGATTGAGGCTCCATATCCGAGGAAACACGGCGATTCGAATCGATTAAACCCAGCTGGGGATTCAGTACCACACGACATATGTAGAACTTAATCTTGCATATGTCAACCTTTTCTATAGATCCTCCCATACAAGAACGGGTCCAGCGTCACCCGAGAGTACAGTACACCACCATCCTACAGCCAATCTAGATGTTTCCCGGTCATCTCAGATCCGTAAGGTGGGTACACGCTACTCTCGCCATCTTTCCACTCCCAGTACGCGGTTAGCCGTTCTCAAGTATCGGAATAGCTATAGGTAAGGCTTACCAGCGCATGTGGGCTGTACTCAAAGTTCTCAATCACAACAGGCCAATCAACGGTACGGTCCTTAATCGACACAGTTGGAGACACTACTTTAAGACTCCATTCTTAAAGCAAGTCCACCGACCGGTCTCAAGTTGAAATATTATTGACCATAAAAGTATGCCACAACAACCCTTCAAACTTTCTCATTTGAAAGCCTATCTAATAAGCAGGGCTAAGCATACTAAGCATTTTCATAAAGCAAGTACCAAGGTTAATATTGAAATCATCAAGGTAGATAATGCAGCAAATAGGATTCACTCAACTCCTATTCACCTAATGCATCATATTAACTCAAGTGATATAAATAACTTTATGAAAATACAAGGATAGGGTTTAATGTCCGGGGCTTGCCTTGGCCGGAAGGGAAGTCCGACAACTCAGCAAAACCAGATGAACCCACAAACTCGGAAGCAACCCACTGAGGATTAGATTCCTCCGGAGCGTAGTCTACACGTAGAGTTGCATATGCATGATCAATGAGATGCTCATGATATGATAAAGACAGGTTACATGTTCTTGGATGATAACAACAATCATAACTACCTCGAGTACAACTTACCTTCACGGTATAGAGACAAACTAACTTAGCTATCAAAACATAAATTACTACTAAGCAAATTTTATCATCTTCATTAAACAAGGTTGTGAAGCTATCATACAACAAAGATCATTTATATGAAATAAACCATAGCATATCATGCCAAGTAACCACTGGTTGTCAATCAATCCCAAAGATCAATCAAAACCTAAAATGATTAGGTTTTCTATTTATCTTAATCAATTCTTAATTAAATATTAATGGCAGTAACTAAGTATTAACATCAAACAATAATTAAGTGCCAAAGGTCATAAAAGATAATGACCTCAGGTCATCACACAATCCCAAAAGCACTCAAATTCTAATTTGGAAATTAAGTTACTCATTATTTAAGTAAAGGCTAGCTAAAAACAATCAACCCTATTTGCACACATAACCAGGACAGCAGCATATACACAACTTCATTCAACCATAATTAGATATCCAAGCATCCAACAAAGGTGATATTAGGCTTTCTGGAAAGCTTATATAATTTTCTACAACTTTGTTATTATCTTCGAGAACTGATTTAATAGATAACATGGCCAAACAGTATGAATAAACAATTCTGTCCAGACCTTGGACAGAATCAGACATTAAGCTTCATACATCTATAACCAGAGTTCTAGATCACCAAAATTCATGATCCATAACATTTTGGAAAGCTTATGAAAATTACTACAATTCATCTTTTATCATGAAAACATAATTCATAAGTTTAGTAGGTTGAAATTGCACAACTACAGAAACTGATCCAGGATTTGACAGAAAGAAACCATTTCTGAAACTTAAATTTAAACAGGCATAACTCAGAAACTATAGGGCCAAATGCCACCAAAATTTAACACCAGCTAGATACATGAATTCTATACAACTTTGTTATAGACAAGTTTCATATCCAACATTATTTACCTAGAGCAATTCATAAGGTTCCAGAAACTGTCCAGAAATCACTAATAATTTAATTGTAGACAAATAACATTTCATTTATGTTCCAAACTTGGACCTGGGCAAAACCCAGCTCACCAAAAGTTGAAATACATCAAAGAGATACTAGAAAATATCATGGTCATCCCTAAATAAATTCTTTTTATGTCTTTATTAATTTATTTAGATAAATAGACAAAGTAATAACCATATATCAAAAGTACACAATAAATTCTGAGAAAACTACAGCAGCTCATATATGCTCTCCAAAGTCTACTGTATAAATTTCATGCCATTTGAATAAGTATAGCAGTTTCCATGAAAAAGATAAATTTCCATCACAAGAAAGCATGTAGCAACAAGATAAATAAGAAACTCGACATTTTCTACAAACACATAGCTAAATTATGTATCTGTATGATATAAAGACCTCATATAAAGGCAGAGGAACCATATTTTACATTTATTTATTTTTAGTTTAATTTTAAACTATTTAATAAGCACTAAACAAGATAAATTAATAACTTAACCATATATCATCTACTGAACATGAAATTTCTACTGTAACACTCACATAACATCACGAGAACACCATAAAAATTTCAGGGCAATAGGATCTACACAGAATAAGATATGAATTTCTCCTTTTTAAACATAATTAAAAGGCATAAATCATAACCAATTATTTTACTACAAAACATGGTCAGTTTCATATTTTTAATAAAAACTAGACATCTCAAGGAGCACAACAAAATTTGGTTCACCAAAATTGGAGTTGCCAAACTCCAGATATGAATTTTCAAACATTCAACAAAACATCTACAAACAAGTCCTTATAGCACTATTCACCTGAGTCACAGTCTGTGCAGAAAGACCCCTAGAGAACTTCAAATTGTTGCGCGTGGTCCCTGGTCGCGAATCCAGAGCAGAGGATGTCGGAGAAAACCTCTTTTCCGGCCGATGGACGCTTGATGGCAGCGAGGGAAAGCGTTGGGGAGCATCCTGAGGCTCGTGCGCTCGCGCTGGTGTGTGTGGCTTGGCCGGAGAAGGTTTATGGCCTCCTGGCCACGTGCGCAGGCTCCCATGGCGGCCATGGCGGAGCTCTGTGACGGAAAACCGGCTCACGGCCGAGTCCGACGAGGGAAGAGAGTATTAGCTGGCTTAGACGATGCTCAAGGATGCTGCGGAGCAGAGGAAAACAACAACGGGGCTGAGGTGGGAGGAGCGAGATGAATTCCATCGGCGTGGCGTTTTCGGTCGCAGAAATGAAGAAACTCGACGTCGGTCGTGGGGGCGCTCAAGAGGACGAGGCGAAGGGGTCGCGGACGTCCACGTCGCGCGGTGACGCGGCCGGCAAGCAGCTGCGTGGCGACAGGGCGCGCGCGCGGCTCTGCCCGCTCTGCGGCCGGCGGGACAGAGGAGCCCCTGATCCTCATCGGGTCACTGTAGGGAGCTTTATCCAACTAGTTTGTGGTTTTGCAAAATTCGCCCAAATTTTAAACTGAAGACAAAATTCCACCAAAATGGAAGTTGTGCAGAATTTTACAAGCTACAAAACTCCTTTTGGTGACCAAAGCTAAATCTGAGTGGAAAAGTGTGAATTTGGCAAAACAGTTTGAATTTCAAAATCCCAATTTGGGGAAAAATTCCAATTTAAATTGGGGCAGAAAGAAATTTCAAAATTACTTTTGATTTTTCTCAACAACTTGAAAAACTCCCAAAATAAAAGTTGTTCATTTTGATGAGCCCTACAACTTTCATTTTGATCACTTTTCAAAATTCCAAATAGGTTTTGAATTAGGGATTAAAATTGGAAAAAGGGACAATTTCTGGAAATCTGTATTTTCAAAATTACTTTGAATTTTGTACTGAAACTTCAAAAACTCAAAACAGCAAAGTTGTACACCTTGACAAGATCTACAACTTTTCTTTTGAACTCATCCCCAAATTTTGCTTAGTTTTTAAGTTACACAAAAGGGGGTAAAAACTATGTTTGAAATTAGGGTTTTTTCCTTAGCTATTTCCTTACCACCCTCCTTAACTAGGGATTAAACAACCATCACAAGCATCACTTCACAAGATAAACACACTTTAATTCCCTAAGCACAATCAACCAAAATAAACTTATTTTAAGTTGATGCATAATGATGTGCTTAACAAATATGCTTTGCAATGCTTATGATGACATGATCCAGTTTTAGTGTTCGTAACATCAGGGATGTTACATTTAAGCCTAATTAGTCTATGATTTGATACTAATTGTCAAATAAGACGAAACTGTTACAATACCTGTTAAACTTTAACACCCTAAACCAAAGACCCCCCCTAAAGGACACCGGTACTGAGTGTCAAATGATTATAGGGCACGTAAGAAGGAGAGCAGGATATAAGGAGAATGAAAAAGATGTGACCACTCCTAAAGATAAAAGGGCGAATGAACATCAAGCAATGCAAAACCATATCCCTTCTCAATGTTTGATTACAATGGCTTCGCCAAAGTTCTGACAAATAAGTCGACTCCAAATGATAAGCGAGTTACTTGGGCAAAACAAATTCTAGGTACAAAACAAGGAGGGACAAACAAGGGGTGGTAACAGTTATTCGAGGAAAATAAATCCAGGTTCGAAACATGAAGGAGCAAACAAAGGGTGGTAGTTACAGGTGAATCTAGCATGGAGGCTCGGAGGGCTCGAGCCCCACTACCCCTCTCCGAGCCCTTACACTCTATAATTTGGGGTTGTTTATTGATTTTGATAGTGGTGTAATCCTCTAAATTCAAACAAACAAGAGAAAACATGAAGATGGTTGAGCATGACATCATAAAAGAAATGATATCCTTACTATTCATTCTACATACATGATGTCGACTGAAACCAAGAAAAATAAAGAAGACTACTCTAAAAGTCGTGGTAATTGTTTTGATTTATAAAAAAATCAGAATGAATGGAAACATCTCAGGAGTATGAAGATGCCATCAATAATCAAAGTTTTTTTTGTTGGCGTTTGGCACATAACTCGTTATATACTAGTAGTGTATTGAAGATTACAAACCTAGCAACCATAACAAATTGCAAGGTTTGTTGGATAGAAGAAGATACATGAATTCATTCGTTGCTGCAATTTAATATATCAAAATATATGTGAGTCCTAATGGATAAAGAGTTGTCGGATTTGTTAGCTTCTTTATGCTTCTCGGGCTATTAGGTATCATATTTGTGCTGCAATATTTCACAAGTTGGTGATATTTGTATCATGTTAGTGGGCCATCTGGAAAAACTATTCATAAAGAAACATTCAACAAGCACGCCACCAGAACTCACGCTAGCTACTGTCATCGCCGTCGTCGCTGCTACCACTGCCGCTCCTCTCTTATTTAGCACTTGCTGGCTATGATGCCGCTCCTCTCTTTGTCTAGCACCTATTGGCTGCGATGCATGGCTAGGCACCTTCACATCGTGTGACCCCCCACAACAGCTCTCATAAGCTTACGCATGACTGAGCCATCGGCGAGCTAGCGATGAGTTTTTTTTCATTTCCCTCACTACCTTTTTGTGTTCAACTTTATTTCACACTCTCTAGACAAATGTAGTAATATTTTTCTCATTCGAGCTTCAATGCAATGTGTGTATTAGGATAAGCTATGGTGCAATGTCAGAGATATAAAGTCTGATGAAATTATTATTAGTAAAGGAGGAAACAATTTACTTTGTAACCATCACCAAATTTTCTCTCAAGAGTTGTCATATAGGAATTTAGCATCGAAGAATAGGAGGGATAATGATAATTGCCTAGTGTGGCTAGTTCTGACCATCTGCTATAATATTTGATAAGATGTTAGCATTTGTTGTACTTTGTAACATTAATATAGACAAGATTAAAATACACAGACAAACTACATGGCAATGTATTATATAATAAATTTCTAGATTACTTGGATATATCTGCCGTTCACTTCTAATAAGAGATAAAAAATATTACAAGATTTGAAAGTTTTGTAGAAAATGATATATTTGTTTCTTATCAATTTACTCTTACATTTATTTTAGGGTTCATACAAAGTTAAATAAATATTGGGAGGTGTGTGTTTCTTTAAGTGATAATGGTCACTTTCAGTAGGTTTGTGCAGGCTATGTTCTCTACCAATAGTTTCTCAGTTTGTTTTACAACTCACAACTTGACTATTTGTAATTTTTTTGAGCTAACCTTGTTAATGTTAGAACTAGCATTTTGAATAAAGAGTAGAGAGAGAAAGCTTACGTTGAGTAAGGTTACAAATTAGGGTTTTAGGGCAAGTGAGTGAGGGGGTGCAAGTCCCTTGCCCTCATGCTCTTAATATATAGCCAACAACTACAACCGACCCCTTAATCGAGGAGGATTTCACATGCTACTACACCAACTCCTATTGGGCCTCTTCTAAAGGGACTTAGTCCATATATAATATTGGCTCCTCTAATAGTGTAGCCCTCGGTAGATGCTCAAACAAGAAAAGGCACAATATAATTCAAACTTTGATTCCAAGAATCACCAAATCCTATGGAAAAAGGCATAGAGAAAAGAGCACGTGCACATCTCTAGCTTATACATGTTCTAATTCTTGAGGCTTGTAGCTCCAAGTGCCTTGATCTTCCAGATGTATACATCTTTGTGCTTTGGCTCCTTTCACCGCTTCTATGACATAGTTTACTGGCTTCGCTCAGCACACATGTCTTTATCTTTAGGACCTTCTTCGGTATCCTCTCGGCGCATAGGTCTTCATTTCTGAAGCCAATGTATTCAGTATCTTCTCGGTGCACAAGCCTTCATTTCTAAAGCCTTCTCAGTGCATAGGTCTTCGTCTCCAAGGCCTTCTTAGTGTGGAGGTCTTCATCTTGGAGCCTTGACGGTGTGGAGGCCTCCATCTCCAAGGCCTTGTTAGTGCTAGCCTGACGCCCTCAGCCCTTGACAACTCACCTCGCTTGCTAGGTTGTTCCCTGCTCTCCTATTGTCATCAAGTTCATGTAGGCTAATCAGTAGCAAGCGGTAGGGCGTAGGTAGAGCAGCAACACCATGCCACTGTGCACCCTATCAGCTTTGCGACACTCTATTATAGCTACACCCTCCAATTTTAAGTATTCTCCACTGCCTGGTTGAGAATTTCCTATTATTGTTGTTTGTAGCTTTACTGTATTCAAAATTGAAAGTACAATCATCGATCTAAACATATAGATAGTTCAAAAATGAAGATGATGAAGACTTTGACGTCTTATCCCCCAACACCCACACACCCACAACTAAGGCCTTGTTTAGATCCAAAAAAACTTTTTGAATTTGGCTATTGTAGCATTTTTGTTTTTACTTGACAATTATTATCTAATAATAGACTAACTAGGCTCAAAAGATTCATCTCATAAATTATAACCAAACTGTGCAATTAGTTATTTTTTATCTATATTTAATGCTCCATGTATGTGCTAGAAGATTCGATGTGATGGGGAATCTTGAAAAGTTTTTGGATTTTGAGTGTAACTAAATAAGGCCTAAATGGAACATTTTTTTGTATGTGCCATGCAATACCCTTAGCTATTTATTTTTCTATGTATCATACAGTGTTTTTTTTACTATTTTATCGAACTACAAACATGTACTTCAAGCATCATGTCATTTCAAAAAATGGTTCATTTTATCTCTATATATGCGACATATATGTGGTAGTGAGGGCGTGTTTGGTTTGAAGAATGAGGTGATCCATTATCTTCTCACTCATTACTTTTTGTATTTGGTTTGTGGAATTGAATGAGTTGATACATCACCACCTCATTCCCCATAAGTTAATAATAATTAGTATATGCATGAGGAATGAGTTGATTCCACCAAAAATCATGCGATGGACTCATAATGCATCGCCTCATGAAGCATGAGATGACTCCATAAACCAAACACACCATGATTTCAGTGGCACTGATAAAATGTCCTTATTCTTAAACAATTGCTTTGGTCTGCCATCACCAAGAGGGAAGTGTATGCTTTTGGGTCTATGAGGAAGACAAATAAAAGGATAGCTTCCATTTTTAATTGCGTACTAGAGGAGATACCAATAAAATATCTCGAGATATCTATTTTTATAACATCACAGGAATTTCTACTTTTCACGGTTTGATTGACAATATTATCAAAAAACTGAGCCAATGGAAAGGAAATTAGATGTAGGAGGTTGAAGTTAACTATTCCATATGTCTTGTAATAAAGTACGTTCTAAAAATTTTAAGACAACTTAAAGAAACACTCAGATAACACATGTACCCATAGATTATTCTAACTATAGAGTTTCTTCTCAAACAAACCTTGCCAAATCAAAACATAGTTATTATGTAGAATATTTGTCTTTCAATACACGTTTTAAAAGTCACAGTATACTCTATTTCAGTATGGAGAAAGTAAATCAAACCTTTGGTGTGTTCCAACGTTTCTTATGGGCTTCCACTTGTTACATGTGGGAGGCTAGGGGTTCATGTGAGGAAGCTGGAGTGCATTAGGGCTAATTTCTTTTTGGAAAGAGGATAGAGACGAATTCAAATATGACATGGAAGATATTTGTACTCTGGAGACCAAGCTGGTATTGGAACCAAATATTTCCATAGATCATGAACAAATTTCTTTTAGTCAAATTAATCTGAAAAATTGTTTGAGAGGCTGGAGAAACTTAAGACTTATTTGAATCAGTTAGGGCTAAAAATTAGTCTAAATTAGCCAGAGTTGGCCAACTAGTTGGCTATTAACTAGTTATAGACTTGGCTAGCAAATTAGCATATCTATTAGGCACTATTTTTAAATGTATTAGGGCTAAAACTTATCAAGCTAGCAATTAGCCCTATGCATTCAAATAGGCAATTACTTCAAACCCCTACACTAAATATTTACAAAATAACGATTTCTTCTCTTTGAGAAGGAGTGAGTTTTTCAATTTTGGCAAGACTTTCATCGTAACAAATCAAACGCGTCAAAGAGTTAAAGTTTTTTATGACCATCAATACGTTTTAGAAAATGGAATGCCCGCTGCTTCTGCAGTCGCACAAAAGCCAAGGACAACGGCAAACTACTAACAGTACAAGGCAAGCTACAGGTAGTTCAGCCCTGTTTGCTTGGCTGCTGTGACTGAAAGTATTGTTTGTTAATTTGTTGTGAGGGAAAAAATACTATTGAATAGCTAGCAGATTCGAGAATAAGCTCAATGGATATACATGATTTTCTTTAGCTGATCTTTAGCATCATTTAGGTGGTGTGGTGTTGCTTTGGTTTGGAGGTGTTTCCATCCACCGTCCGAGATACGTGGGCGACTGGTTGGCGAAACCTACCTGGTCTTCCAAAACAGCTCAACCTCTTTATATTTGTAGGATTTGCTTATAGTATTTGAAAGACTCAACAAGATGGCAAGGTTGAATGTAAAAGATACAACGCTACCAACGTTTTTCTTTCATGTAGAGACGGTTAATGATTCTCATGGAAAGGGAAGTTTACATGTCTTGAAGATGCCTAGAGGATGGCCTTGTTTAGTTTCTCCTCCTGAATTTTACTCCCTATCTCATCAGATATTTAGACACATACATGAAGTATTAAACATAGACTAAAAAAATAACCAATTGCATAGATTACGACTATTTTGCGAGACGAACCTTTCAAATCTAATTAGTCCATGATTTGACACCATGATTCTACTATAAACATGTGCCAATCACAGATTAATTAGGTCTAATAAATTTATCTCACGGAGTACTAATGATTTTTGTAATTTATTTTATTATTTCTTTCCAAACACTTTCATGTGATACCTCAATGTGACAGTTGACATCTCAAAATTTTACAGCCTAGACTAGATTTAAATAAGGCCTGATTAATGGGTCCCATGGCTATGGAACCTGATGAGCTGTAGTTTGGTGAGCGTGCTTCTTTCCGTGCTACTCGTAAGCTGTCGCCACAGTAACTCTTTACTAGCTTTCAAGAAAAGTCGATTTTTTTTTAAATTCCAACAAGAAAAAACAGATTTTTTTTCAAAAAATTATAAAGGATCTGTACACAAAAGAAGCCCATAGGCCATATAGCCCACGAGCGCAGCGCAGACAGCAGCTGAAATGGGTAGTGGCCCATCCGAAATCGGAACATGGACAGGGGCACCCAGCCCGCGTTCGTGCGTGGATGCTGGAGCCTGAGGCAACGGCCGAGTTGCAATTTTGCGAAGCTTTCCTTCCTCCCGCAACAGACGCGCCGCAGCGAGCCAGCGAGAAACTCTGCAGTCGAGTCGGCGCCGCGGCCGGAGCCCGGATGCCCTAACCCGCCAAACCGCTCAAAATCCAAATCCAAAAATTCCCATCTCGCCTCGGCTAGGCGAATCCCCAAACCCAGCTCTGCCCATGGCGTCCTCCGTTCCCGTAGTCGACATCCTCGACGATGACGACGACGACAATGGCCTCGCCGTCGCCTCCCCTCCCTCTCGCAGGCGGTCCATCGGATCCTCCGGAATCTCCTCCCGCGACTTCCTCGACGCGTTCTCGCCGTCCCCGCCCCAGCAGAAGCGGCCTTTCCTCGCGGCGGAGGGCCCCATCAACCTCGACGACACCCCGTCCCCGCCAAAGCGGCGGCGCTCCTCGGTCTCCATTGACCTCGACGACACCCCGTCCCCGCCAAAGCCGCGCCTCTCCTCGGTGCCCAAGCTGCCGGTTCTTGTGGTGGACGACGACGTAGCGCCCTCATCCCCCGGTGCCGTTGCTACCGACAGGCCCAATTCTTTGTTTCGCTGCCCCGCTTTCTCCGAGTCCCCGGAGACGGTTGTACCCAGTTCTGTCGGCCTCGGCAGTGTTGCTGTTGAGACCCCGGGCTTTGCCTCCCCGCGCTCGGTTAGGCCACCTGCTGCCCCTGGCATGTCATTCGCTCCGCCGGCACAAAACGGATCTGGTAAAGTGTCCTCGCTTGTGTCTGCTTGCTCTATGTTTCAGTCATGAGGTATCTACTACAGTACTAATCTTGTTAAGTACACTGGTTTTGTTCACTTAAGATGGTTTCTTGTGTCTAATAGAATAGAGTTGTTTCTAGTAATGTTTCAGCTCACATTAAGTTAAGGTAGTTAAAACAAAAGGAATTGCAATGCAGTGCGCTCGGTTCTAAATTCACCATGGTTTGCCTACAGTCTGCTATTAATGACACTTGTTTCTATTTCGCAGGAGTTACCTCTCTGATATCACTTGATAGTGACGATGAGTCAGATGATGACATCATGAACAGGGAGCCTTCAACCAATTTGCCAAGCAATACGGTAAAGTCTGATCTTATGGTAGAATTCATTTGACAAAAGGGAAAACATGTACTGACTTATATGCATTTTTTGTTTATGGATGTATATATGTTATATTTTGAACGCAATGTATTCTTGCATAAGTAGAAACATTATATGTTATTCAAGAAAAAAACATTGCTTCATTGCATAAATAAAGGCAAAACTTAGTAGTTGTGCATGCGCATGTCTATTGCTTACTGATTAAGATTAGATATATCAACACGCCTAATTGTAATCAAGTGACAGAACACCATGTCTATGTAGGAAGCGATGATGTGCCAGAAGGACGACGATGCCCAACATGTGCAGGCAAAGCAGAAAAGACAACCGGTATGATTTTTGTCAAGAAGGGACTCAAGTTAAGACATGTAGTTTAAGTGATGGGGGATTCTTGCAAATTATGTAGGCAGGGAAGAAACTGACAAAGGAGGAGAAAGACAAACTGACGCAAGAAAGAAAACAAAAACAACAGGTTCAGCAAGTGTTTCATAGAAGAATATGCTTATTCATGCATAAGACAGATTATTAGAGCACATATTGGTTATTTTGTAGGAAGATAAACTACTGAAGCAAGCTTTGAAAGATAAACTAGCTAAGAAGAAGAAAATGGAAAAAGCAATTCAGAAGTGGGAATCAGGAAAACTTGCTTTAGAATGTATTACTGTTGAGATTGACAACAGTGTTATCCAAAGGGGCTCCATTGGAGGTCTGTTTGAGTATGGTGAATTAAGTTGTATCACAAAAATCAATTTATTGTCATTCATTGTTTCCATATTTTTCCACTACTAATATATCTGCCTCTTTTTAATAGGTCCTCTTCTTTCAAGTTTGACAGAGAACGGTCTTTCCTATGAACCTACTAAGAATAAAATTAGTGGTTCGATTTTATGGAAGTTGGATGTTCCTGATGATATTGCTGAGGCATTTTCCGATCTTAAAGATAGCTGTGATATGGTGCTACATGTTTCCTTTGTTCATCTCTAACCTTTTAACATTGTATCTTCTTTTCTAAAGTACCACATAATAATGTATCCTAAAATCGTAGCGTGACATACTGACATATCTTTCTACAGAACCAAAATCCATTGTCACAAGTGAAATATGTTGCAATTGTGCTTGAAGCCGAGGAATTTTGTAATCTTATAAGCAATGGATCATTCTTTGATCATGTCCAAAGAGTTCGTGATGGATACCCAGGATTCACTATTTGCTACATCATTAATAAATTGATGAACTACGTCAACAAATGGTGAGCTCTCTAAAGTCTGAATTATATGTTTGACTGTTTCTAGTTTGGCCTCCAAAAGAAGAAAAAAAAACATTTTAATCTTTGCATGTTGTGTTCACTGCCAAACTTTAACAAAACCTTCTGAATCTTTTTAACAGCATGTTAGCTAATTCAGTTCTTATGATTCAGTAGTTATTTATTTTGGAAATGGGAGGGGGGGATGAATACAGATGTTTGATCAAAAGTAACCTTTCTATCTTCCCTATGCTTTGTCTTGGGCCTAGTCATTCAAACCATAACCTAGTGAACTTTGGTATGTCCCCATCCAACTGGAGTTTTTAGTATGAAAATAGAAGGGACGAGTGAAAAACTTACTTGTATTGCCATGTAATAAAGTAATGTTAGATAAGGTTCAGTGCCAGGTGAATGAGGACGCAAATTGATGGAAAATGAAATGAGGGCGCCATTTTTTCTTTTCTTAATGACAAAGGGTGGCAATTAGGTGGTCCCCAAATTCCCAATAATATTCTAAATTTTCCATTTGATAACAAGATATGTTACGCCCTGATGATATTAACTTGCCTAAGCCCAATTAGTATGACCTTGGGAGTTGGGATATGGGTGAGGCTGCTGTTCACTGTGCATCACCTTGTGGGCGTTTTGGATTGTGTGACGAATGTGCATGGTAACTTCTGTGTAGTAGGAAAAGTAACCAATGTTGACCACCTGAATCTGCTAAAACTAAAATGCCTTTTGTTGTCATGTCAGTGAGCAAAGTCAATACAAGAACCCTTCAAATACTTGGAGACGTCCACCAGTGGAAGAGGTCTGTTTTCATTTCTTGCATTTTTTTTCATGATGAACTTTTATTATCCTGGGATGCGTTACAGCTATTCTTTGTATAGGTTTTATGCAAACTGGCAACACACTATATTAATGTTCACTCAAGGCAATGCATAGATGAAGCTGAAGTAGTAGAGCACCTTGTGGGCCTGACGTCTAGTCTTGGAAAATGCAAATTCAGGCAAGCTACATTTACTTAGACAAGTTCGGCTAGTGAATCTAGAAACATGCTTAAGTGCTATGTATGGTCACTGTTTCGTGCTATCAATGAGTCTATCATGCCGTCTTGTTGGAACCTACATCATAGTAAAAAAGATAAAAGTTGATGTTCTAATTGTTAAAAGTATGTTGTGCATTATAAAAAAAACATGTATTCCTGTTGATGCATGGAAATATTTGATGAGGTGGAACAGCAAAACCTCTGATATTTATCATTGGTGTAATTGAGTGACAAGTAAAAAATAGAAATGCATACGGGTTTACCAAGTTCTTTTAGTTCAGCAGGCATGTGCATATTTCTTTTTGATGGATGTACCACTAATGCTTTTAAATGACACAATATGTTAAATCCTTGGCATGTACTGTTTATTCTGGCAATGTGATCTGGATATGCATTTAGTGCAGGTCTGCAGTTCTATTTGCTGCCAGAAGCATTTCCATGTTTGATTAATTTCCTCTCGGACTTTTTTTTGCAGGAAACCACTAACATGGTTATCTGTGCATGCTAATGGTGCAGTTATCCCTAAAAATTTTGTTCATAAGAACCTGGCGAAGAACAACACCTGGTATGTTGTGCAGAAGTAAATACCGAACCAGACCTCCATTGACTGTCCTCTGTTTTGCTAACCACCACACCTCACCGCACACCCCCCACCCTCAGCATGCACTATAGTCTACAATCAGTTCCTGAATTCTTATCTGATTCGTAATGGAACAAAATCTAGTCACTCATTCATCTACTGATGAGATTTCTCCTATGCAGTGTCTAGCCTAACCTTTCTACTAGGTTCCCGAATTCTTTCTGCTTAGTAGTAGTATTCTGATTTGTTCTTTGGACTAAGCCAATTGAAATAGTAATTGAAATAAATAACTGAGATATAGTTTCTAGCTCATTATTTTTCTTGAGTTCTGTTTTACAATAGTTTCATGTAGATGGACAGCATCTATTTGGCTATCATGGGCATGAACCGTTGCACATGTATCATATCTGACAGGTTAAAAGCTTTAATAGCTATCCCTGGCATCCAGCCAGGATATGCTTTTGCAATCTGGAAGAAGTATCCCTGTATGAGATCCCTTCTAAATGAATATATGGATGCCAGTAAAACCGTGAG
Source organism: Sorghum bicolor (assembly GCF_000003195.3). Classification (NCBI taxonomy): domain Eukaryota; kingdom Viridiplantae; phylum Streptophyta; class Magnoliopsida; order Poales; family Poaceae; genus Sorghum; species Sorghum bicolor. The sequence continues at coordinate 58,081,173 of NC_012875.2, forward strand.
TGCCGTCCCTGGGTTCATACGAGTAAAAAAGGTTAGGAACTATGCCCTTCTGTATTAACTTGTCTCTGAAACAGGTTGCCGAGAAGGAACGTCTGCTTAGCGACTTGAAGTCGGAAGATCGCCTGGGTGATGAACGCAGAAGGTTGGGTGACAAATGCTCTAGAAGGGTGTACAGAATGCTCATGGCACAAAATGGAGACTTGGATACAGATGACCCCGAAGCTGGCGGTAGAGCTTAGTGCTTAATCATCTGGACCTTGGCCATCAATGTATGCATGCCCTCTTGATGACCGGTTTGTGTACATATCGTCCTTTTGATCATGCTTGTCTTTACTGATGCATTGTCAGGGTAGGGTGAAAGTCGCATTAGCTCGTGCGATCTTCAGTGCCCAAAGCATGACCTGCAATGCTACACGATGGCACAAGCTGTATCCTGTATGTTTTATTTATTAGCGAGCTGTGAAAAGCATTTGGTCGAATGCTGGGAAACTGGATAGTAAGGCATCGCTGTGCTTAGATTACTGCCTTTAAGCTATGTGGACCAGCAGTCTTCTGCAACTTTTGAGAACCAAAGATAATGTTATAATAAGTTCATAAAGGCGCAAGGAAATGTTTGCTTGTGTCTCTATATCATATATGGGCCCTTCATTCATCGACCAGTGCTGCATTTGTCCGTGTCGGCAGTGTCATATAAAGTACCTTCTGGTGCTGCCGTGCATTGTACGATTACCCGCATTAATCCACTGAAAGATGCCATCACCCCTTTGTGGAGTACAGCTCCCAGTAAACTGTCCCTTGCGTTGCGCTGCTAGTTTTGCAGTAAAGTTTGTTCTTCCGAATATGCTCTGTGGAAAGCATCTCCTACTTGGGAATGGCTGTCCAGAGATTAATAACTTTGTGTACTCTTCCTATTTCCTAATATGATTTTATGCCCGAGTTTACGATCCATCTGATGCAGGCTTGCCGTACTCGCAGAGACGCAGACGACTGAAGAATAGAGGAGACTTTGCTGGGACGGCAGGGGTGCCTGGGCAGCATTTTTTGGGACAGGCATCGTTTTCAGTTTTCACTGCAGGGCAAGCCGGAGATTGATCGGGCGCAGCGAGTACTGATGGTGCATGGGCCGCATCCCGCATGTGCCTCGGACAAATTAGACGTCCCCTCGCTGCAGGCTGCAGGCTGGGCGGTGGAGCACCGGACACGGCCGCGTGCTCCCAGTCCCAGCACGGACGACGGGACGACCAGCACGCTGCACGCTCCGGCTCCAGACAGACAGATGCTCGCCTGCCCGCCCGTGCCCGTGCCCGGGCTCTCTTCCAGGATTCCAATTCGAGGCCGGCCCCGTTCACCATCATAGATTCAGGAGGCGCGATTCCATTTCCTGAGCCACGAAAAAAAGCTAAGGAAGCGTGATTCCGCTATACATGCAGAGGCCAAATGAACCGTCCGAATCCAAACGGGTGGAAAAAAATGGTTTAAAGGAACGACAAAAGGGGGAGGAGATAGGATGGAATTGATGCATACATGAGCAGGCATCGCAGAAACCGATCGTGAAATCCTGATGTCTTGGCCCAAATCTCTCTTGGAATTGTGCGCAGTTTTGGACCAACAAATGCATGCCGACGCCTACATCCAAAGGTGGTCACCGTAATGTCAAGAGAGGAGACCTCTCAAGAATCCCTCTCTCTTGCAGTCTTTGCCGGTGCCTTGCATCCGAAGCCGGCATGTGCATTCACCTGCCGGGTTGCATTATACTCGGTTGCACCCGTGTCGCCGGAGGCCCCGGAGCCGCCAGATTCATTCATGTTCCGGTCCACCACATGCCCAATGATATTGTTGTTGTAGAATCTTGGGCAAGCAGGCCCCGAAAACACTCTGGTTCACCCGGAAAACCAAAAAGTTTTTAAGATTCTCCGTCATATCGAATCTTGCGGTACATGTATGAAACATTAAATATAAACGAAAACAAAAACTAATTACACAGTTTAGCTGTAAATCGCGAGACGAATATCTTGATTAGTCTATGATTGGATAATATTTGTCACAAACAAACGAAAGTGCTACAGTACCGAAAACTTTTCACTTTTCGGAACTAAACAAGGCCCTGGTTTCTTTGGTCGCCATGATGAGGTCATGATGCAGATTTCACGAGGGGGGGAGAAGTTTACATTATCCCCAGCTGAGCAGCCTGCGTGTAGCTTTCTTTGGGCTGTCTCTCTTCTCCGTTGTGATAGATGCCCCAATGGTCCATGGTCGACTATTATAACATAAGTATAAGACGGTAGCTTCAACTACAGGTAATTGAGTAACCTCCAGGGTTCGTGTTGGTTCTCCATTGGCAGGCTGCGTGTGTTAAGCTTTCGTGAGTATGACACGTTAGCAAAGCAAAGGGTGGCTACCAGTAGCAGCAGCAGCATCCTTTTGGGTATGATATGATCCTGAGGTCGCTCTTCTATTGCTTTCCTTCCTTCTGTTGATAGAACACCGCAAATTATGCTAAAAACACCAGATTTCTTTTTTGCTTCCGAGAGAAAGCCTATTTTTTCAACAATTGATTTTCTTCCTCCTAGATGATCGAAAAGACTCCCTATGGAATTGAATATATTCACATGCATGTAGCATACGGCAGCAGTCAGCCTGGGCACATTTTCACCGAAAACCGAACACCGAACCGAAACCGAACCGAATAGTCGATTTTTCGGTTTTTCGGTTCGGTATCGGTTTTCGTTTCTGTACTGTTCGGTGTTCGGTTTCGGCTTCGGTTTCGCTTTGACACCGAACCAAATACCCCGAAGAACCGAAATGTAGCCAAGCCACTAGCCAGCCAGGCCTTCGTCCTTCCCCAGTTCCTAGACTCGGCCCAGTAGCCCACCTTCTCAGTCTCTCACTCTCACTCTCGTCCGTCCTGCCATCCCCATTCCCCAACTCTCTCCTCTCCTAACCCTAACTGAGGTGGCGGCGACGGCGGCGTGCCGGCGCAGCGCTCGGCGCACCCGCTCCCGGCACCCAGGCGCTCGATACACGCCACGCCCGCGCCCAGGGTCCCAGGCGCTCGGCGCAGGGCGCACCCACACAGCCACACCTAGGCGCTCGGCGCAGGGCGGCACGCGGCGGCACCCAGGCGCTCGGTGGCTTCAGCGCACCCGCATGGCCGCACCCAGGCGCTCGGCGGCTTTGGCGCACCCGCATCTGCACCCAGGCGCGACGCGTACAAGTTTACATCTTGAGCATGTTTTCTTGCTGTTAAAGTGAAGGGCCGAATGGAGCTTGTTTTCTTTACTGTTTTTTATGCCTGATGGTGCTTTGTTTTCTATGTGTGTGGTTTCTGAACTGCAAGTCTAGAGTGCTCTAATAATTGAACTTTGTATGAATATATTCTATACTGTCTATTTGCATCTGTGTAATATTTATCATCGATTGGTACTTGATGTCAATGATATCAGTTCTGAATGCCTGTGCTCTGCTGTTTCTGGCATTGGTTTGTTCGGTTTCAAACCGAAAACCGAACTAAAAAACCGAAACCGAAGTTGTCGGTTTTTGATATTTTTGCAAACCGATCGGCGCTCATTTTCTGAAAACCGAAGTTTAGAGAAACCGAATAAACCGAACCGAACTGTCGGTTTAAACCGAACGCCCAGGCCGAGGCAGCAGAACAGCAGAGGCAGAGGCAGAGGTACACGGCAGCGTTGAGTGTGAACATTCTTTTTACCCTAGGCCTTGTTTAGTTCCAAAAAAGTGAAAAGTTTTCGGCACTGTAACATTTTCGTTTGTTTGTGACAAATATTATCCAATTATGGACTAACTAGGATCAAAAGATTCGTCTCGTGATTTACAGCTAAACTGTGTAATTAGTTTTTGTTTTCGTATATATTTAATGTTTCATACATGTGCCACAAGATTCGATGTGACGGAGAATCTTGAAAACTTTTTTGAGTGAACTAAACAAGCCCTAGCGCACGGACCTCAGCGATTCTGTACCGTCCCAAAGAGGGGAATCTCTCTCCACGGCATGGTCACCTCCACATGCCCTGTAGCCATAATCCTCTCTGCTTGGGCTATCTCTATGAGCAAAGGAGAACACAGAGGACCGTATACCTACTGCTTCGGTACACACACAACAGGGTGACAGGGGCACAGGGCACAGGGGAGTATACCACCACATGGTCAAGGGTTTGGTAACAGTTGCAAGCAAGCCTACGGCCGTAGCCCTCAGATTTTGAATCCACGTGATGTGCCATTAACTTGTTGCTTAGACCAGGAGGCTCCTCTCGTTGTCATTTGTCAGAGAGAGGTGAAGACTGATGAAGAGAGGAGGAAAAAGGCACTTGATGAGCCCATGCCTCTACGTCCTACCAACCCTTGGATATCATGGTTGGGTTGGAATTCGATAGCTGGAGTATGTACTTGGATAATTGGATTGGATGGTAGAACCACTGGCACACTGGGTCGTTTCAACGAGGCTAGTATAGACTTTTGACTGGTTTAATTGCGGCTGCACCTGTAAGCAAACTGTCGCGAGTTTACCGACTGCTTCTTTGCGATGTCACATTTGAAACTTTGAACGTTCTGCGGTCCGAAGTGTTGAACTGCTTGCCGGTTTCGTTTCGCCCATGCATACAGTCCTCTTCCTCCTCCCTGTGGTCGTTGTCATGGCAACCGGAGTATCTGTTTGGCCTGCCTGCCTAATCCGCAAGTAGGGAACTGAAGCGCGCAACTTGGTTGCTAACATTTTCCCGGTCGCTGTTGTGTCATTGCTAGAGAGATATACTAGATGTAAGCATGAATGAATGCGTTGCCGTCGTCTCGTCCGGCCTCATGTCACCACCGCTGGAGGAAGGCAGCCACAGCCCAGAGGTCGTCACGATGTCACCCACAGCCAGCCAAAAAGGATTAGCTATCTAGGCGATTAGTTTGAGGCCCCGGCCAGCGTGATTAGTTGCCGCTCCACTGTGTTAGCTGTGCAGTTACAGCTCCCCCCTGGTGGCTGGCTAGGGTAGGCTTACAAGGCTAGGTAGCCTGGATTAAATAAAATGCATGTAGCTTGTGGTACGGGGCCGTCGTGGGCTCCTGTGCCAGTGCCAAGCAGGTGCACCGGCCGTGCCTGTCATCAGGCTGGCTGTTGGCAGTTGGCGTAGGAAGCAGCCGGATTCAAGCAACAGGCCGGGAACGGGTCGGGGTCGGGGTCGGGGCAGGGCAGTCGCCGGTGGAAACCGTGCGCAGAGCGCAACAGCTGCCAGTTGTGACACCGCGAAAAGCTGGGTGCATGCATGTATATGTATGCAGCGTGGCGCCGCAACGACGACGGCGTGCGCGAGGTGCTCCTCGGTCGTCATGACACGACCCGTTGCGCCCTCACGTACTACGCTGCCAGTTGGGCACGCCTGCGCATCCGATTCGAGTGGCAAACAGGTGTAGTAATGTGTAAACGAAGCGGCAGCGGCGTCATTGCGGACTTGCGGTTACTGCGTCACGGCGCAGAGAAGGTGGCTGGCTCGCTGGCCTCGTGATGCAACTTTAACGACGTCGGCCGGCCCGCGGTCGATCGGGACATGCCAAGCCAAGAGACCTCAGCACCTTTGGCATGCCGTGCCGTTCCGCAGTTGCTACTTCCTAGGTGTAATGTAAACACGCCCAACTGCCCAAAGAGTGAACAACGCAAGGGACAAGCAAGCGGCAGCTTCGGGACGGGAGCGGAGCAGCGGCACTACCGCCGGGTGAAAACCAAAGATAAATCGCCGTGTTCCCAGCCGCGGCGCGGCGGTGATCACCCCCCGCGCTGGCACGTCGCGTCATTAGTTTAGGCATTACCCCCATCCGTAGCGCGCGCATCGGGAGCGGCGCGAGCGTGACAGGGCCGTGGACCGGGGGAGCAAGCCGCAGCTCGAGCCGCCCGCTGCCGCCCTGCCCTGCGCGCTCCGGAGTCCGCAGACGACACGTCGGTCGCCGTGGCCGGAAATTACGACGATCCGCTCGCCCGCCGAGCCAGACACCCATTCCGACCTGGCAATTGGCAGAGCAGCAAGCAAATCGCACAGTCACCGATGGCCCGGCCCCCATCACCATCGTCGCGCACATTTCCATTCCACCGAGGCGTACCGTACAGGCAGTGAAGAAAGCCACAACCGGCACGCACCCACCCGTACCCCACGATGGACGACGCCTGGACGGGACGGGTCTTGCGGAAAAGCCTAGCCGGAAATCCACGCGATGGATCTCCGTCCAGCGTTGCCCAGTGGTTGAGTGCGACGGGGTTGGTGGCCCGGTCGTGCGCGCACTGTGCGTTGCGAAACCGAAGGCAGCCAGGGCCGGCGCGGGGGCGCCCGGTGCTGTGACCTGCGTGCGTGGCCGTACGCCTGGCCGCTGTGCCGCTAGCTGCGGCGGGTGGGAATGCCATGGCCCCTACTACGACTACGGACTACTCTCTCGCTGGGCCTGGGACTCGCGTGCACTACCACTACCGCTAGTGATCGGCCGGTGGCGCGTGGCCGAAAGCTGAACGGCTTCAGCCTTCAGGGCGGCGACACCGGCCGGGGCCGCCCCGCCCTGAATTCCTCCGATTGCGCTCGTAGTACGATGGGTTTGGCCGTTTGGGTCGTTCATCGATCCCCTGTGGCAGTGGCAGCGGTAATTGCTCGGTTGACTCGTTGTGGATGCATGCATTTGCAAATGCGTGGAATCACGCACGGCGGAAAGGAGCGACCCCTACAGCCACAGGCCAGCCAGAGGGGGACACACTCAGACACAGGTAAAAAAGCGAGATTCCGTGACAAGCGCTTTCATGTTACTGTGTGTTTGCCATCGCTTGCGTTGCGTTGCCTGGTCCAAAGGCTCTGACGGTCACGGGAGGGGCCGAGGGAGCAGTCAGTCAGTTGCATGCATGCATGTCATGACATGTGGTGTGGTCTAGATGCTCGCCTCTTCTCGTGAAAACAGTTGGGGTTTCTCGACTCATCATCGTCTTGCGACCTACTGCCTCTGCATTTCTAGTCAAAAAGTTAGATTCTCTTAATAAGCTTAATTGAATTATTAAGAGTAACAGTCTGATCCACCCCGCACTAGTTACCAAATTTGAAAGACCTCATCGAACGTTGATATCAGACAACATACACATAATAATAATAATAATAATAATAATAACTTTTATATAAGGAGATAAAATGCTCCTGGACATGGCAGTAAGACCCACTTGTCATTTAGTCTATCATTCTCTTATACAAAAACCATTACTTTTTAAAATGAAGATGTATGAATATAATTTTTAGATTAAATATGTAGAGAGATAAACTACATAGATATAAACTACTGTGGAGTCCGGGGGGGCCAATGCCCCCTTAAAAAAGTCAACCATGCTTTTCTACTTAATATGGAGTTTAATAACTATATTAAATGATGATGTGGTCAAATGAGGGAATGAATGAAATTTCCTGCAGTCTATCTGAACCTATTATCTATTCTATATTTAAATAGTGGAGATCAAAAAACTCACTCCAACAGACTATTTATTTGACTACCTATTTTTATTGGTCTAACAAACTTCAATTTTCACTATCTAGTCTGTTAGGCCAACAGATTTGGCTACCAATTTTTGGCACCCCCACGCACCTCTCTCTCCGCGCGGTCCACGCTCGCACGCACACGCTTGTCTATTGCCGCCGGAAGGAGGAGTCCAACATTGTCGCACAGGATGCTCCCTATGATTTTCTGGAGTCTCCCCGGTGAGGACCGGCCTTCTTCCTCGCGGTCGAGGATCTCTGGTGCGATCGCCCTCCAGGTGGCTTCTCGCTTCAAGGAGATCTACCAAACGCCGCCTCCAATTTTGCGACTAGTTCAAAAAATCGAATGGGACTTTACTCTTAAATAAAATTCTTAGAAAAATTATCACATTTTATTAATATAATATAATAAGTATAAGTATATTTTAATATATAATTCTGATTAAGTTTAAATTGTCTAACTTACGTACTACTACTATTCTAGAGTTTTTTCTTTGTAAGTGCCTACCGCTCCATGCGCCGGCAGAGACGCACTGTTTCAGTGGAAGTTTTTTCTTTTGACAAGGGTACAGTTTGAAGTTTGAACTGTGCTCCGCCTCAGGCAACGAGTCTAATAACTGCTACCATATGACCTTGCAGATTACTACTGATAGTGCTATGCGCCTCGATAGTCAACGGCTCGACCTAGAAACTGTCCAACGACGAGACGCCAAAATGCCCCGCCCTTCCTTGTCCGTCCGTCCGTCCACGCCACCACGGTACACAGCTTTTACGCAGGCAGCGCAGCAGCGGCGTCCATGTCTCATGCATGTCTCGCCCGCCTTCCTCTGTCACTGTATAGCGGAGAAGTAGCCGGTTACCCCACGGAAAAAACCAACAGGATTTCTGGAGAAAAAATATTAGAGGCCAATGCAACAAAGTGACTGACTGATGCTTGGAGGAAAGGCACGTAAAGCCATGCATCATGCATCACCTAAAGTCCTCCTAAGCCGCAGACGAGACTGACTGGTAAGCCAAAGCAGCAGATAAGCATGCATGCATGCCCTGTTTTATACACTACTACTGCTCTGCTGATGGCGAGAGGATGCTTGCCTTTCAATGGCACCACCAACTTTGCGCTCTCGCATGCCAGCCAGCCAGCGAAGCCATCAGTCAGTCAGTGCTCGCTCGCCTACTACTCTCACCTTCTTTACGTTTCCGCTAGGGAATGGCAGATGGGCGCAGCCGCGCATAGCAGATAGCTCCACCAGCCAGAGCCAGCAATTTTTCTTTTGAAAAAACAACCCTTTTTTTTTTGCAGGCAAGTTCCGGCGAGTTTTCAGCGTGCATATGTCAGAATATGTTGGTTCGTTGACCTGTTAATTAACTACTACATGGGTTAATGAGAAAGTGAGTTTGTTCTCGACATGCGTGGGATAGGATGCTTTCAACCCGGCCAAAATCGCAGTGGACGCATGCAGGAGCAGGAGGAATAATCGATGCATATGCTTTCCCCTTGTGGCTTTGCCCTGTGCTGTGACCATTTGGTTATCTTCCAACAAGGCATAATGAGCTAGTAGGAAAGGAAACCAACACTATTATACTAAGGAACATATCTAGTGCAAACCACAGCCTCCGTGAAAACCCATGCAAACCATGTCAAAAAAGTCATATAAATTCATAAAAAAAATCACACCTGTAGATGATATGATGATACACAACCTTGTAATATATCTTGTACAAACTCGACTTTGTTTGTGAGATATAAAAATAACAAATTTCTAACAGATCATGTGGACAACTTTCTGGCTTGAAATTTGTTATTTTTATATCTCACAAACAAAATCAAGTTTGGACAAGATATTTTACAAGGTTGTGTATCATCATATCATCTACATGTGTGATTTTTTTGGTGAATTTATACGACTTTTTTGCCGTGGTTTGCATGAGTTTTCATAAAGGTTATGGTTTGCACTAGATATGTTCCCATTATACTAATACCCTTATAGATTATTCCTAAATCATCGTCTCCAATCCTGATTCCTGACCCACTGAGACGACTGTCGAGGGTATTAGTAAGGGGTACCCTCAGCGATGCGCATTATGAGATTGCCTGTACGAAGGTTGGGACTCCCAATTCGACGCCTTAACCTTACTTACGCGTCACCAGCGACGGTCGCAGCCTTGAATACGGAAATAGCGTCGAGCGAATCGGTCAGGGCTCGAGCAACGACTACCGTCGAAGACGGAAGCAGGCTCGAGCGAACCGAGATACGTCGAGCGTTAGGACACTGTCCGCCGCCTGACGCGCGCACGCGGGCTGGAGCATTAAATGCACCTGACGCTTCCCACCTAACACACAGGTCATGGGATGTGTGATAGGGAGCAAGCTTCCGTCCCATCGTTCTTTTTGCAGCTTTCCCACCGAACGACCCAGGCGTGTCAGGACGCAAGAAACAAGGATGGAACGTCTAATCGGGACCTCCTCGAGATATCCAAGGTCAGCGCTCCAGATACCAGCGTACTACACGGCATCCGACCCTCGACCGAACAAGGCCCTACCTGGGAACGAGTTGGGCGTCGACTAACTTCATCACAGCTACGCCGTCGGGTCCGGCATCATACCATACAAGCATGCGACCTCGGGACTGGCACAAGGCGGCTGGCAGGGCAGAACGCAGGAGCACGCATGATCATCACCAAGCTATCAGGATGGGACGGCTCGAGGCCACGCCGTACGGAAGCCGCGAGTAGGTCAGCGCTCCATGCGGCTATCGATCCCTACCCTAACACCTATGTATGTACCCTGTGTCTCTCCTTGGAGCTATAAAAGGAGGGACTCAGGAATAGAACGCAAGCACACACACGTAGTAGAGCAACACACTTCATACCACGCTTGTATTCGCCCCTGTACAAGCACTTAGGTGCAAGATAATACAAACTCTCTCCCCCCGCTGGACGTAGGGCCTTCTCTTGCCCGAACCAGGATAAATCTTCGTGTCTTCTTGCATCACCATCCGGAAAGGGAAGCACGCATACAAATTTACTCGTTGGTGTGACCCCCCCGGGGGAAAAACACCGACAGTTGGCGCGCCAGGTAGGGGCCCTGCGTGTTTTCCACCGATTTCCCACCACTTTCCGGATGGCTACTCCTGCCTCGCCGCTCCCGCACTCCACGGTGATTTGGTTTGGGAGTCTCGAGTTCATGTCCACGGGCTTCGGCTACGACATGATCTTGCTCTCGGTCAGAGGACCAGGAGGAGTCCGTGTTACGCCAGCACGGTTGAAGGCTCCAAGACGCCCTCACCACCACGCCTCTCCGCCTAAGAAGAGGCGCGGGCAGCACCACCGCGGCCCCCTTGTTTCGGCACGACCAACAACTCGTGCAAGGCAGGATGCGGGCCACGGGTCAGCAGCACCGTCTGACCGAGCAACAAGCACGAGGGCTCAGCACCACGCGACGACGGGGGGAGACGCGTCTCGCGCACCCTCTCCCACCGCAGCTAGGCTACCCCCACGCGGGTTGTTCTCTCCAAGGACGGCACTGCCGTTCGGATTGGACAACGCCGCGGCATCGCTCGCCAAGACGATATGCCCGAACGCTCTGACATACGTGGAAAGACCAATGGTCATCCCACGTAGTTCCGAAGAGCGGCGGCCGACATCCGAACGGCCGGACCTTTCCCAAGTACGAGGCCTCCGCCGCCTAGGCCCCGGGCGATACTCGATTACCTCCCTCGAGCAACGATGGTCGGGGGAAAGACGCGAACGTTCCCACGCTGCCGAACCAGACTCCGACTCCGAGACAGACAGCTACGACCCTACAAGGGAATGCTATCACCTCGACGGAGTAGCAGAAACCACTGACGAGATACGGGACGTCGTTGCGGGTGGGCAAGCCCCCGCGGCACAGGAAGACCCCAGGACGCCTGGGAACGGCGGAAGGTTCGATCCTCTTCCTCAGGAAGATAGAACCGCGCAGCTCGCGCAGCTACGGGAGCTCAAGATGAAGCTCGACGAAGATCGCGAGCGCCTCGACCTGCTCGAGCGAATCCTCGAACAAGACCTGCCCTACCTGCCAGGCGGAAGTGTCCGCAGACGCGCTCGAGAGGTACATCGACAAATCGTCGGTGACGCGGAGGCGGAGCAACCTGTCGGCCGTTTCCCTCGAGCAGGCCAGAATGTGGTAGCAGCGACGATGCTGCTGCGTAACATGCCAGAACCATCGAATTCCCAGGCCCGACGAATTCGAGACGAAGTTCAGACGTTGCTCCAGGTGGCAGCGGTTCAACAAGCCGAAAGTTCAGCATCTCGACGACGAGGGGCTGCCACAGAGAAACGCAACGAACAGCCTCTAATTGAAGAGGAGGTGTCTGTCCAGCAACAACCTCCCCTTCGAGGCAGAAAGACCGCTCTCATCCTCCCAGCCGACAATCAACGTCAATACGACGCGCGACACGACGTCAAAGAAAGCAGACGCCGACGGCACGGAGACGCCGAAGAACGTGGTTATAGCGCGCATCGCGGTGGAAGGTACGACAGCGACGAGGACAGGGTGGCCCCCGAGCCACCAGGCCCGCGGGTGTTCAGCAGAGCGATTCGCAGCACGCCCCTGCCTAGTCCGTTCCGACCCCCAACCAGCATCGCGAAATACAATGGAGAAACCAAGCCAGAACTCTGGCTGGCCGACTTTAGGTTGGCTTGTCAGCTAGGTGGCGCTCGGGGGGATGATCGAGCCATCATCAGACAGCTACCCCTTTTCCTCTCCGACACCGCCCGTCGATGGCTCGAGGAGCTCCCGGCCAATCGGATTCACAACTGGGTTGACCTGGTCAGAGTCTTCGAGGGTAATTTCAAAGGGACCTACATACGGCCAGGGAACTCGTGGGACCTCAGCAGATGCAAGCAGAAGTCAGGAGAGACTCTTCGGGAGTATGCTCGACGCTTCTCGAAGCAGCGCACTGAGTTGCCACACATTCCCGACCACGACGTCATCTTGGCGTTCGTCTCGGGTACCACCAGTCGGGACTTGGTGCGGGAATTAGGCCGCAATCGACCTCAGACCGTCGACGAGCTGATGGACGTAGTAGCAAACTACGCGGCAGGGGAGGAGGCAGTCGGCGCTTTCTTCAGCTCAGAAGGAAGAAAAAGCAAACAGCCCGTCGATGAAGAAAGGACTTCCGGTCGAGGCCTCAAGAAAAATAAAAAGAAGCAGAAAGTACGGCAATTCCACCAGGGAGATTCGGAGGACGACCTCGTCGCCACGGTGGATCGGAAGAAGCCGCGAGGCCCTCCGGAAGGAGGCATTTTTGACAAGATGCTGGAAGAGCCGTGCCCTTACCATAAGGGGGGCGCTAACCACAAACTCAAGGATTGTCGCATGCTGAGAAAGCATTTCGACGGTCAGGGGCTCAAAAAAGATGCGCGTGATGACTCCAAGAAGGAGAAGGCAGGCGGCAAGGAGGACAACAAAGATGACGACGGTTTCCCCGCCGTCCACGACTGCTACATGATCTATGGCGGGCCTTCGACTCAGTTGACCACGAGGCAGCGCAAGAGGGAGCGTCGCGAAGTCTTCGCGGCGAGGATGGCGGTGCCCCAGTACCTCAGCTGGTCGAGCACTCCCATCACCATCGACCGAGAAGATCACCCTGACAAGGTGGTTGCCCCAGGCGTCTACCCGCTCGTCGTCGACCCCATCATCGTCAACACCCGACTCTCGAAAGTGCTGATGGATGGTGGCAGCAGCCTCAACATCATCTACCTCGAAACCCTCGACCTCCTCGGCATCGACAGAGGACGCCTCCAGCCAAGCGCCGGCGGTTTCCATGGCGTCGTACCAGGGAAAAAGGCACTGCCGGTAGGTCGAATCGACCTACCGGTCTGCTTCGGCACGGCGGCCAACTTCAGGAAAGAAACCCTCACCTTTGAGGTGGTCGGGTTCCGAGGCACGTACCACGCCATCATCGGGCGTCCGGGCTACGCCAAGTTCATGGCTATACCCAACTACACATATTTGAAGCTCAAGATGCCTGGTCCCAAAGGCGTCATCACCGTCAGCTCCTCCTTCGAGCACGCGTACGAATGCGACGTCGAGTGCGTCGAGTACGGGGAGGCGGTCGGGAGCTCCACCGAGCTCGTTGCAAAGCTCGAAGCCATGGCCGCTGAGGCTCCAGAACCTAAACGTCATGCGGGCAGCTTCGAGGCGGCGGAAGGAACTAAGAAGATCCCGCTCGACCCCAACAACTCAGACAGCAAGGTGCTGACGATCAGTACCGACCTCGACCCCAAATAGGAAGCCGTGCTCGTCGACTTTCTCCGTGCGAATGCTGATATGTTCGCATGGAGTCCCTCGGATATGCCGGGCATACCAAGGGAAGTCGCCGAGCACTCCTTGGAGATTCGAGCCGGTTCCAAGCCAGTGAAGCAGCGGTTGCGCCGATTCGACGAGGAAAAGCGCAAGATCATTGGCGAGGAAGTCCACAAGCTTTTGACGGCCGGATTCATCAAGGAGGTTCATCATCCTGACTGGTTAGCAAACCCTGTACTAGTTAAGAAAAAGAATGGAAAAATGAGGATGTGTGTTGATTATACTAGTTTGAATAAAGCATGTCCGAAAGTTCCTTTTCCATTGCCACGCATCGATCAGATTGTCGATTCTACCGCGGGATGTGAAACCCTTTCTTTCCTTGATGCTTACTCCGGTTACCATCAAATAAAAATGAAGGAGTCCGACCAGCTCGCGACCTCTTTCATCACGCCTTTTGGGATGTATTGCTACGTGACCATGCCATTCGGGCTTCGAAACGCCGGAGCCACGTATCAACGCTGCATGCTCCACGTATTTGGCGAACATATAGGTTCAACGGTCGAGGCCTACGTCGACGACATTGTCGTTAAGTCAAAGCAACGAGGAGACCTGATCCAGGACCTCGAGGTTGCTTTCAGCTGTTTACGCGCCAGCAGGATCAAGCTTAATCCCGAGAAGTGTGTTTTTGGCGTGCCTCGAGGCATGCTCTTAGGATACATAGTTTCACAACGCGGTATCGAGGCCAACCCCGAGAAAGTCTCGGCCATCACGAAAATGGGGCCAATTCGAGACGTCAAGGGTGTCCAGAAAGTCACGGGATGCCTAGCGGCTCTGAGCCGTTTTATCTCGAGACTAGGAGAAAAGGCATTACCATTATATCGACTCCTGAAGAAGGTCGAGCGTTTCTCCTGGACCCCCGAGGCCGAGGAAGCGCTCGAAAAGCTGAAAAAGACGCTGACTTCGGCACCAGTCCTGGTTCCACCTCAACCCGCGGAGCCGCTGCTCCTCTACGTCGCGTCGACGACCCAGGTCGTCAGCGCGGCGGTGGTGGTCGAAAGACAAGAGGAGGGTCACGCACTGCCGGTCCAAAGGCCAGTCTATTTCGTCAGCGAGGTGCTCTCGGAGACCAAGGCGCGTTACCCCCAAATCCAGAAGCTGATCTACGCCGTGGTCCTTGCCCGCCGCAAACTGCAACATTACTTCCTTGGTCATCCTATCACGGTGGTCTCTTCTTTCCCCTTGGGCGAAATAATCCAGAGCAAGGAGGCCATGGGAAGAATAGCGAAGTGGTCGGTCGAGCTCATGAGCGAGACTCTCACTTATGCGCCTCGGAAGGCTATCAAATCGCAAGCCTTGGTAGACTTCGTCGCAGAATGGACGGACTCCCAGCTTCCCCCGACTCAGGTCCAGGCGGAGCTGTGGACGATGTATTTCGACGGGTCACTCATGAAAACCGGGGCCGGGGCCGGCCTATTGTTCATCTCACCCTTGGGCGTCCACATGAGGTACATAATCAGAATCCATTTCGCCGCGTCTAACAATGTCGCAGAATATGAGGCCCTCGTCAACGGCCTCAAGATCGCTATTGAGTTAGGAGTCCGACGCCTCGACGTCCGAGGCGACTCCCAACTCGTCATCGACCAGGTAATGAAAGCCTCGAGTTGCCATGACCCAAAAATGGAAGCATACTGCAAGGAGGTGCGACGACTCGAAGACAAATTCCACGGCCTCGAGCTTGTCCATGTCGCTCGACGCTACAACGAGGCAGCCGATGAACTCGCCAAGATTGCGTCCACCAGAGGTACAGTGCCGCCTGATACGTTTTCAAAGGATCTACACGAGCCATCCGTCGACCTAGGCTCGGGGGCTGACGTCGAAGCCACCATCGCCCAACCAACCAATGCTGTCGATGCGCTCTTGATGGAGGAAGAGGTGATGGAAATAGAACGAAGACCGGGTCGACCATTCGACTGGCGCACACCGTTCCTCGACTGCCTTATCCGCGGTGAGTTGCCAGAAGACAGGACGGAAGCTCGTCGCATCGCTCGACGGGCCAAATCATACGTGATCTACGGTGAAGACAACGAGCTATATCGACGGAGCCCAACGGGGATCTTACAGCGCTGCATCACCATAGAGGAAGGCCGAAAACTCCTCGACGACCTACACTCGGGGGCTTGTGGTCACCACGCCGCCCCACGGACCCTTGTGGGAAACGCTTTTCGGCAAGGTTTTTACTGGCCAACGGCCGTGGCGGATGCCATCGAGCTAGTACGCTCGTGTCATGGGTGCCAATTCTATGCCAAACAGACGCACCAACCCGCCCACGCTCTTCAGATGATCCCCATCACCTGGCCGTTTGCGGTGTGGGGGCTCGATTTAGTAGGACCTCTACAAAAGGCGAAAGGAGGGTATACCCATTTGCTGGTGGCTATTGACAAGTTCTCCAAATGGATCGAGGCTCGACCAATCACTAACATCCGCTCCGAGCAGGCCGTCCTTTTCTTCTCCGACATCATCCACCGATTTGGGATCCCCAATGTCATCCTCACCGACAATGGCACCCAGTTCACCGGTAGAAAGTTCTTGGATTTCTGCGATCGGCATCACATCCGCGTGAACTGGTCCGCAGTAGCCCACCCTAGAACTAACGGCCAGGTCGAGCGTGCCAACGGCATGATTTTGCAAGGACTCAAGCCAAGGATCTACAACCGATTGAAGAAATTCGGCAAGAGATGGGTCGAGGAGCTTTCCTCGGTCCTATGGAGCTTAAGGACAACGCCGAGCAGGGCCACCAAATACACCCCGTTCTTCATGGTCTACGGTTCTGAGGCTATCCTCCCCACAGACCTCGAGTATGGGTCACCTCGACTCAAGGCTTACAATGAGCAATCGAACAAAGAAGCTCAAGAAAACGCAGTCGACCAACTCGAGGAGGCTCGCGATATGGCCCTCCTCAACTCTGCTAGATATCAGCAGAAACTCCGACGCTACCACGACAAGCACGTGCGCAAGAGGGACCTCAACATAGGCGACCTTGTCCTACGACGCCGGCAAAGCAACCAAGGACGCCACAAGCTAACCCCACCTTGGGAAGGCCCGTATGTGGTGGCCGAGGTCCTTAAGCCGGGAACGTACAAATTGGCGGACGAAAAGGGGGCAGTCTTCACCAACGCATGGAACATCGAACAGCTACGTCGATTCTACCCTTAGAAGTCCCAGATTTACGACCCTACTTTTCGTACGAAGACTTTGTAAACGAACGCATGAATAAATAAAGTCTACCCTTCGAGCAATTTCTTTGTGTACCAAAAATAGTTACGAATTATAGTCTCGACGTTAAAAGGGGGCGCCGACCATGACTTATCATAGTCCGCACCCCCTCGGGGGCTACCAGAGGGACGACCCTTCCCCAAGCGTCGAAAAAGCCAAAAAGTTTCTCTATTTTCTACTTAGTAAACCTTGAACGATCGAGTAGTCGAGGCGCCTCAAGCCCCTCGAGGGCCGAGGGATAGCGAGCCTGAGAATACCTACGCCCCCGGGCTATGGAAACTCTACTCACTCCCTTACCCCCGAGGCGATTGAGGCCGTGTCTTACGAGAAATCGAACAAGGAACACATGCGTAGACACAAAGGAAATAAAAGAAACTCGAGTGGAAAGACAAACAAACATTTAACAATCACAAAAGTATTGTATCACTCTGAAACAGGATTAACTAAATTTTATACAAGGGGCCTCAGGCACCCCGAACAGGCTCGCAGGCCTTAGTCCATGGTACGACCCTCGCCACCCTCACCTCCGCCCGAGCTAGCCTCAGGAGGGAGCACCTCAGGCTCGAAGAGCTTGGCCAACCTTTCTCCAGGAGCCTCCGCGTCGTCGATCAAGGCATGGAGCCTCTCCTCGTTCTCCGCGTCGGTCTTGGAGATGTCGGTAACGAAGCCATGGGATACCACCTCCATGTCGTAGGAGAAGCCCGAGCAGACAACCGCCATCGCCCGCTTCACCCCGATGTGGAGGGCATCCCGCACCCGATCTCGCAGCGTCGCGCCTATGTAGCACAACTGGTCGATCAGGGCGTCGCCTCGAGCGTCCTCCCTCGACTCATCCATAGGCTCGACCTCCCAAGAGGTCGAGAGATCGCTTATCGCCGTCCGCACTCGACGGTTCAAAGCAACCTCAGCCTCGAGTTGGGCCTTAGCGTTGCGAGCCTCGGCTTGGGCGGCCAGGAGTTCGTCCTTGAGCCCTATAAACGCCAATACAGAGAAGGCTTAGAAAAAACTCAAACACACCTCGAAGAGGAAATTCGACAAAGGAAACATACCTTTGATGCTCTCCTCTAGAGCCGTGTTCTCGCCAACCAATCTGGTATTGGCGCGCTCGATCTCTCTGTTGGAGCGCGCCAGCTCAGTATTGGCGACGCGGAGATCTTCAATCACCTTGCCGGCCTGGGCGACGGCTCCGCTCTTCTCCAGCAGATCTCCTTTCAGACGCTCGACGTCGTCGGAGAGACTGCGGGATCGAGCTCGCTCCATCTCGAGGTCTTCGAAGGCTTTCTTCTTCGCGTCTTCGGCGGCACCTCTGGCGACCTCATTTTCCACGCAAGCCACCTTCATCTTCTGGAAGGTATCGCGGAGGGAGTCCAGGTCGGTTTGGAGAAGGCCCTTTTCCTTGTCCAGATCTGCGATGATGTTCTTGTGGGACAGGACCTCCTCACGGGCTCTGGACGCGGCCTCCTCGACTGTAAGAGTCCGCTCTCGTAGCCGCACCGCCTCCTCCTCCGCCTTCTTCGAGACCTCTCGGGCCTCGGCCAAAGCAGCCTCCCTCACCTTCTTCTCCTCCTCGAGTGCTATAAGATCTTTGTAAGCTTTAAGCAGCTTTTCCTGCGACTCGAGGAGTTGATCCTTGAGGAGGGGAAGCTGCTCCCATCCGCCCCTCGTGGCGTGAATGAAGCTAGATTTGATGCGAGAAGTCTCTTTCATGTCCTACGGATCAAGAATCAGGAGGATTAGAACATAGAAACCCAAAAGCACCACCAAGATTGGAGCTCGAGAAACGCTTACAAAATAGGCTGGGCCAAGCCCGTTGTTGATGACGTCCGATAGGAGCCCCACCACATGTTTCATCCAAAGGCGGAGCTCCTCGACGTGCTCCCACTTCTCGACCTCCTTCTTGTCGTCGAGGAAGATATTGGGCTCGGACGGGTCGCTGGAAGCTCGGATACGAATCCGATCGGGACACCAGTTCTCCATCTCCCGATCGGCCCGCACCTTGACACCGCGGAGAAAGTTCTCGACGGTCTCGAGAGAACCCCCGTGGCGCAAGAACAGGTCGGCGAGGCAAGGGAACCGCCCGTCGTCATCCACCGTCTTCCACGTACCGTCCTTGCTCCCAGACGACCCGATCTCGTCTTCCTCAGAAGGAAAACGGTCCTCCCACGCTCGACGCTCCCGGAGGAACCCTGGGGCGATCCCGTCCATGCCATAGAGCGTCCCCTTGATCTCGGACTCGGGGTCGGTGGGGGTGCGCATCATGCAGGCAAGCGCCACCACTCCGTCCGCTCGACCCGACTCTGCCCGGATTGCGGCGGGCGCCCCCGGGAGAAGCCACGCTGGGGTGGGAGGCCCGTACACCGGCAGATCTCCCTCTTGATCGCCGGGCTCTTGCGACGCCTGCGGCACCGATCCGGCCAAAATTCGAGGCGGGGATTCCAGTGGCTCGTTCTCTTGGCCCCCCAGCTGCTGCTGCTGCTCGCCCTGCTGATGCAGCAGTTGCTCCTCCGGCTGGGGTTGCTGCTGCTGCTGCTCTAGTGACGGCTGCGCCGCCTCGCGCTCCCGTGCTCCCTCCTCCACCATCTCCCTTTGCGCCTCGAGGGCTCGAAGGCCTACGGGCCAGGGGGTCTGTCCTGCGACGTTGGGAGTCGACGCCTCTTCCTCCATGGGTCGGACGCCCCCAGACGCTTCGTTACCATCAGACGTGTCGCTGATGGTGATGGGTTCCCCCTCGACCCCCGATCGAGGGAGCTCGGGGGCTCCCTCTGACACTCGCGTCTGAGGGGTCGCATCATGAGTTGGTGGCGACGGAGTAGGCGCGGGACGAGGCGACGCCGCCTCGACGCCGGCTGAAGGTTGGGTGCCGGACGGGCCTGCGAAACAAAGGGCAAGGATCAGACGACATGATAACCGATGTAATAATATCGCGGCACCCAGGAATTAACTACGAACCTTGTTCCGTGGGGGCGGCACCCGTTCTGAGCCTCTTGGCCATCGATGGTTGGGCCTGCTCGGGGGCCCGTTTCAGCCTGAGAAAAAGTAAGCATGTGAGGAAAGGTGAGAGAATGAGGGGACAAAGACCACAACAGCAAAAAAGCTTACCCCACGGGCAGAACGGCTCGCCTTCCGCTACCCCGACCAGCAGGCCTCGAGCCACCCCGCGTCGGGGCGCTAGGACCCTCGAGGGCAGAGACTGGCCTAGGCACATCGGGTCCCGCTTGGCGGGTGCCGGGACTTGCGCTCCTACGGCCGGCGTCTCCTTTCTCAGAAGCCGCCGCGCGACCGCGGGTCAGCGGCCTCGACGCCTGGGGTCTTGCCGGACCACTCTCCTTGGGCGCCAGGGGAGGGCGCGGTGCGTCCCGGCCCGCCTTGAGCGCGGATGGAGCGTCGGGCCGGGGACGACGAGACCCGCTCGGACCCTCATCCGGCACCTCCGTCCGGCGGGTATCGACGTCATCTCGAGGGGGGCCCTCGAGGAGCCGATCGAGACGCGACGCCATCCCCTCGGAGTCGTCGCTACTCTCGTCGTCGTCGTCGTCGTCATCATTGGGGGATTCTTCCTCAGGCTCCCCCCTCTGCCTGGATTTGGCTCGACGCGCCTCCAATGCTTGGCGCTCGAGATTCTTCTTCTTCTCCCCCTTTTTCGCGGAGTCCTTGGCAGACTTCGACTTCTCGGCGGATAGGCGTCGTTTGTCGCGATCGACCTCGTCCTCCTTTACTGGAGGCCTCGAGGACCGGACGTCAATCCGGCCCTGCCAAAACTAAGGTAGACTTAGAAAAAAGAGAGGGGAGGGGGCAAAACCTAGAATCGAGGATGCGCGCAAGAAGAAAGCGTACCAGATCGATCGAGCCCGCGTCGGGTCGCATGGGGAAGCCGTTGACGTGTTCCGGCTTGAAATCACCGGCGATTGCGGCCCTGACTCGGGCCGCGACTTCATCATCCGTCGGAGGCTCGCTGGTCATCCGACATGCCTCGAGGTCCCGAGACGAGACGCCGGGGCCCATCTCGTCCATCCTCAGCGGTCGTGACATCAGAGGAAGAACTCTCCGATGATGAACCGCCGAGAGGACGAGGGCGGCGGTCAAACCTTCCTGGCGTAGCTTCTTCAGGGCGTCAAGGAGAGGGTCGAGCCGAGCCTGATGAGCTTGGATGACGCCGTACGTCCAGTCCGCTGGGCGCTCCAAGATCAGACGGCCCGAGTAGGGAGGTAGGAGGTTGTCGTCGTTGCGCAGGTAGAACCATTGAGAATCCCAACCGGCATGGTTGGTCGACAACCCTACCGGGATGTACTCCCGCGGCCGGTCCGTCTTCCCCGTCTTCTGCACCAGGTTGAGGCAACCCGCTCGCACGGGTTTCCTCACGCCCGTGGTTCCGGTGGAGGCGTGGAACAGCTCGCCCCTGTAGAGGTGGAGCCACAGCTCCCAGTGCGGCATCATCCCTAGGAAGCCCTCACACACGGCGGCAAAGACCGCCGCCACGGTGATGGCGTTCGGGGAGAAGTGCTGCAGCTCCACCCCGTAATGGGAGCAAAGGGCCCGCATGAAGCGGCTTGGAGGCGCGCCCAGACCGTGGCGGTGGAACTTGGCGAACGACACCACGTAGCCTTCGGGTGGCTGAGGCGCCCTGTGGCTCGCTGGCGGCGCGATCCACTCTGGCGACGACGGCGAGGTGCGGCGGCGCAGCAGCCCCTCCTTCTCAAGCTCTAACAGCCGGCGCTCCGTCATCGACGACGGGCGCCAGTCATCGGCGGCGACGAGTCTTACAGGCATCTTGGCTAACGGGATGGTGGGTTCGCTGCGGCTCGAGGGGGCGCGTGCGCGTGAGATGACGAGAAAGCAAAAGCAGCGAAAGAACGAGAGCGAGAAGGCGGAAGGGAGAGGAACGGCGGTGATGCGACGACATATTTATAGCCAGCTGACCGCCAACGGACAGATCCGAGAAGTAAGGTAACTCCCCCATAAATGCGCCGCCTGACATCTCTCTCTCTCTCCTCACAGGCCGGACCCTCCGAATTCCTCGCCGATACGGTGTCGCAACGTCATCCGCCTAAAAAGACGCGCCCAACGGGCAGAAATGCGAATCGCCACGACCGTTTCCTTCCCTCGTAAGCCAGGGGACATAACCGCAAAAGTCTCGAGAGGTCGATGGCTGGCCCGCTGAAAGGGTTCGACAGCCGATCTCGAGCGCCAGAGTCAGGGATCCCCAGCGAGCGGTCGAGAATCGAGGCCCGCCTCGAGGGCTCGCTGGCGATGTTCAGGGTAGGATCGAGACAGTCAAGAGGAATCCCGCCGAAGGGAGGCATCGAGCCACTGGACTCTATCGAATGAGACCGGTATCCCCGACCACGTCGACCCCGCTTTATGAGGGCGCCTCCGGGCTACAGCTGACCCCCCTCGAAAGGGGCACAGGCTCTCACTTGGACAACCCGCTAGGAACTCAATTTGGGATGAAAGACGCTCGCTCTATCGAGAGTACGTCGAAACCCACGGGCAGAGAACGAGCCGGTCGGAATCTTCCACCGCTGGAGTCGAAAGCATTTCTGCGAATTAGATAACATAACCCTCGAAGGAGTCAAAAACTCCTCCGAGGTCTCGGGGGCTACCCCGCGGGGTCGCTCGCGCGCCCTCACGGAAATTCGACCGTAAATCAAAACCTCCATTCGAGCGCTAGCGCTCGAATGAAGGCTCGGGGGCTACTGTCGAGGGTATTAGTAAGGGGTACCCTCAGCGATGCGCATTATGAGATTGCCTGTACGAAGGTTGGGACTCCCAATTCGACGCCTTAACCTTACTTACGCGTCACCAGCGACGGTCGCAGCCTTGAATACGGAAATAGCGTCGAGCGAATCGGTCAGGGCTCGAGCAACGACTACCGTCGAAGACGGAAGCAGGCTCGAGCGAACCGAGATACGTCGAGCGTTAGGACACTGTCCGCCGCCTGACGCGCGCACGCGGGCTGGAGCATTAAATGCACCTGACGCTTCCCACCTAACACACAGGTCATGGGATGTGTGATAGGGAGCAAGCTTCCGTCCCATCGTTCTTTTTGCAGCTTTCCCACCGAACGACCCAGGCGTGTCAGGACGCAAGAAACAAGGATGGAACGTCTAATCGGGACCTCCTCGAGATATCCAAGGTCAGCGCTCCAGATACCAGCGTACTACACGGCATCCGACCCTCGACCGAACAAGGCCCTACCTGGGAACGAGTTGGGCGTCGACTAACTTCATCACAGCTACGCCGTCGGGTCCGGCATCATACCATACAAGCATGCGACCTCGGGACTGGCACAAGGCGGCTGGCAGGGCAGAACGCAGGAGCACGCATGATCATCACCAAGCTATCAGGATGGGACGGCTCGAGGCCACGCCGTACGGAAGCCGCGAGTAGGTCAGCGCTCCATGCGGCTATCGATCCCTACCCTAACACCTATGTATGTACCCTGTGTCTCTCCTTGGAGCTATAAAAGGAGGGACTCAGGAATAGAACGCAAGCACACACACGTAGTAGAGCAACACACTTCATACCACGCTTGTATTCGCCCCTGTACAAGCACTTAGGTGCAAGATAATACAAACTCTCTCCCCCCGCTGGACGTAGGGCCTTCTCTTGCCCGAACCAGGATAAATCTTCGTGTCTTCTTGCATCACCATCCGGAAAGGGAAGCACGCATACAAATTTACTCGTTGGTGTGACCCCCCCGGGGGAAAAACACCGACAACGACAATCACCAGCCAGCACCAACAACAATTATAGAGACAACCGGGGCTTACCACTGTAAAAAAAAACTAAACAATTATAGAGACAAATCCAAATCCTCCTCCCAGCTCTCTCTCCCTCTCTCTGAAGAACTGGTCAAAGGTAACAATCACGCATGCACGGCACAGAGCGGCAGTGGATAACTACTATTTTGGATAACGGGAGAGGAATCCTTTCGTCTGAACTTGCTGAAGAAAAAACGATAGAAAGAATCCATTAAGAGATGGGTGATGAGTGATGAGGCGAACTTCACCAGAGCAGCTGGGGGAGAAAAAAAAAGCTGGCACCGCATTTAGGCGAGGTTCTTTACGTAATTTAGCCCAAAGTGGCAAGGGGAAAGGTAAAGAACATGGAATCCGACCCAAACAGAGAGCGCGCGCTAAAACTAGCAGAGAGAGAGAGAGAGAAAGAGAAAAGAAAAGCCATGGCGGATCGGCGACGCATTCTTCCAAGTTCCGGCCACCAGCCGTATATTCGCTCCGGCCCCGGGGTGGAGGAGGAGCACGAGCCCCGTCAGAAAAGCAGCGAAGCACGCGCCGATCGACAGCACAGGCAGGCAGGCATCCGCCCGCATCAACGGGAACGGGAGGATCGGCCTCCAGACGTTTACCCGAAAACTGCGTGAAAACAGCCTCTCACGAAATGCTCATGAGCGGTGGCTGACGAGCAGCGTCTTTCCGTGCTGTGCAGTTGAACTACGCATCGAGCTCACGCACACAGTCAGACAGTCTCGTCAAACTGCTGAGATGCAGGTAATCTAGGATTCTAGGTTAACGACAGTGATATTAGAGTCTGGCGCAGCAGTAAACCTCACTACCAATGACCACTGCTGTTGGTTTTGGATTGGCTGCCAGGGCGTGTCAGTTCTCTTGTGATGGCAATGGCATGCATGGTGGAAACGAAATGGCACATGCCAGCCATGCAGTGATGCAATGCAAACTCCACACCGTACCCTCGCTCGCTCAAGACACACGTATCGGCGTTTGACTTGCTGCTAATACTATCTCATTATCTTCCTGACGGTGGCGGCGCGAAGGGGGCCCACACGCGCGATGTGTGTGTGCTTGCGTCGCGTCGCGTGTTGTGTCTGCAGCAGGGCTGCGTGAGGTGCTGTGCTGACGACGCATGAGGGCCAAACAGCAGCGGCGCTCTGCTTGGTCACCAGCACACCGAATTTTCAATCCATTATCAGATGACTCTAGATTAGGACGTCTTCGGCCAGAGGATTTTTAGTACGAATTACACGGAAACTTTTTTTTTACAGAAATCATACGGCCAGTGACGTACAAACTCTCGTGTAAAATTTTACTAGAAAGGGCTCTAGCGTGTGAAATGTTCCCACGTCGCCGGTGGAACACGAAAGAAAACGCAGCGAGAATGGAGATGATGGGTTTGTGGTGGATTCAGATTGCTTCCATGGTTTTCATGCACATATCAGGGAAGAGGCACCAATTACTGTTTTCTTTCTCATGCGTTATCAATGCTTTTTCTTTTTGATTGACCTGTTTTGCTTGAACAAGGCAAGGTATTGTGGTGGCACTTGATGCGCGTCCTCATTTTAAGCATCGCCACCAGAATATAAGCACCTGTCAACCAACCATGGTCCCTCTGTCCCTGGGGCAAATTGGGACGCCAAACCCACACACAGCACAGACACAGCTTAATTAGTTGCCAGGAAAATGACCTTTTAGCAGGTGAAAAATGAATCACCAGAGGCACCAACACAGCTCACAAGTTGATGCATAATAAATGGTAGGAGTAGTAGCTGGATCTGAAAACAACTCGCTTTCATATTTTTCTCATGAGCTGACAAATGTGCAGCAACTGCACACAATCCAACTAACCTATCTCATGACACTTGGATTACACCCAGAGATATTCAATGCAAAGGATGCTACTCTGAGGCAAGAAAAAAAAAGATATTCAATGCAGTGGAAGGGATGAGCTTGAGCATGGCTGCACGAGCATAGCCGTCCATCCTGATGCTGTGCTGTGCAGAGTGCAGTGCATGCAAAGGAGAGAGAGGCCTTGCTGTCGTAGTGTTGTGTTGCTGCTGCAAGGCTCCAAAAGGGTCAGGGGCAGGGAGGTCATGTGAAAGACAACACACGATACTGGCCTCTAATCTTTGGCCCTTCTTAAAGGGGGGCTACTCCTGCTAATTCTAATGGGGCGCATTTAAAGGTTTTTAGTGGGGGAGGAAAGGGATCCTTGCAAAGACCCAGAGGAGAGAGATAGTGTGGGGGAAGAGGGAGAAATAAACAAACCCGAATTCAGCCAAACTTCTCTCTCTCCCACCTCCCTTCTTACATCCATCCTCTCATCACCACCCCACCCTCTCCTCCTCCTCCCTGTCTTTCTCCCTCTCCCTCTCCCTCTCCCTCTTGACAAATTTTCCTCCACCCATTCCATTCCTCCTCCTCTTCTCCACCCACTCCACCGATCCCCCTCTTTCTCTCTGATGAATTCTCTCTCTAGGCTTCTCCACCGTTCCATCTGTCTGCCGCCTCTCTCTTGCAAGCAATCAATCGGTTCTTGTTTCCTCCGTCTGCTGGGTTGATTCTCTGTCTCTTCCTCTCCGTGGAGAGAGGATCGAGAAACCGGAGACAGGAAAGGAGAGGACTCAGAACGAGCCTGTTCTTCTTCCTGGATTGCGGTTCTTGCGAGTTGTTCAGAAACTCTGGGCCACTTTCTGGTACGGTTTGTTGCATCTCTCTGTTAAACTGCTCCTTTTTTTTTGTATTTCTAGTCTTATCTCTTGATTTTGCATGGCGAAACAATCCCTTTCTCTTGTTTCAGTCCATGATTCCTTCGCAAATATGTGGTTTTTCTCGCTGATTCCTGCATGTTTCAATCCACAGTAGTTGTCCAAGGTGCGGCCTGGATATGGTTCTCGTTAATCAGTCAACAATTCTTGTTTTTTCAGAAGAAAAATTCTCAACTTCTTCCATGTTTGAACAAAGAAACATTTTTTTTCGTTTGCTCGCGATACAGAGATAGATAGATGGATGTATTGGGCGTTCTTGGTTCAGTGAACAATCTCTATCTGCTCCCATATTTCAGTTTCGTGATCGCAGAGGGAATCGATCCTTCTCTTTGAAACCGTGGATGGCTACCTCCACCTTTTCCCTTTATTTTTGCTTCTTTTACTGCGTCCTTTTGCAAACCGATAGGGAAGGGAAATAAATGCAAAAGAAACAATTGTATATTTTGAGCGAGCGTCCACAGAAGCAATGGGTCCCATCCTGCATGCGGTCCATCTGTTTAGGTCGCATGCATTGTACATTCACCGTGCTTTGCTTTCACCCATTAAAATGCATGCATCACCACAGCTTTTTGCTCGCAACAGCAACCCAAACCCATCAAGTTTGGTGCACGCGTACGCCACACCAAATGCGGCTCATGCCAAGATTGCTACAGTCAGATTAGTTGCCTATACCCCGATTAGCTGTTGTCAACTACAGTAATGTGTGAGACCAAAACAGGTGCAGCTACTTCCATAGAGTAACAACCGAGAGTAGAAATACAATATTTTGTAGTGCAGACAACAGTTTCTTGTATGCAAAGTTGACATATTTTGGTGGCAATGTTGAAGGAATAACCTAGATAAACCGTAGCCTCGTTCTGTATGCCGTTCATTTCAGTCTGTGTTCTTGTGTTCCGAGAAAGTTGGAGCACGATTCTGTTGCCCAAATGTTTGATGTGTTACTTGCAATTGATAGGTCCTTCAAACTACTGGAAAGAGGAATCATCAGAGATGCTAAGGCAACAGACCAATTGATATCTCGGTGCCCTAGTTTGGATCATCACAATGCAAGGGCAGAGGAATTCTATGGAGCATTATGCTGATGTTTTTGGATTCGACATTGCATCTAGTTCAGGCAACCCTGTGATGGACCAGCAGTCATATTGGAATAATGTTCTTGGATCAGTAGAATCACAGAATCCTCAAGGTTATCAGATGAATCACAGTGATGCCGCCATGCCATATGGAAATGAGGCACAGCAAGATGGTACATTTCTTGGTTTCTGGGAATCAGGCGAAGCAAGTTCAAGTGGCAGCGCACTAAACTATGGCAGCTCCAACAATGTCAAAACAGAGCATCTTAACATTGGCGGTGGACTGAGGATTGGTGAAAGGCAACTGGTAGCTGACAATGGCATTTCTCTGGATGTGGATATCAACCTTAACGCCAACGTTAACGATCTATGTGGCCAAAGTTCAAATGTTAACTGTACCTCTCAAGGTCCTGAGCAGTATGGTGGCAGTGATCGTAATGGTATAAATTCTCAGCCAACTGACCTGAGATTACACCCATATAGGACATTCCTGCTAGGTGCAGAGCAAGCAGACTCTTTTACTTTGAATCCTAGTGAAAATCCTTTGAGTGATTTTTCACTAATGCAAGAAAGCATTGATCAAAGAGCAGGTAGTTCCCTGGATGGTCGCCGGCTAGCGTGCAAGAGAAAAAATATTGAAGGAGCCAATGGCCAGAGTTCAGCAGGTGCTAGCACAAGTTTTTCCCTCAGGAACGATAATGCTTTCTATAACATTGCTTCTTCAAGTTACAATCCTGCACCTATCAGAAATTCATCCTCTCCCAATTGCTTGCCAGTTCCAAGTTCTATTGAGGATCAACTCCCACAATATGGAACTAATGCAGGGCTCTCAGCCGGTACCTATGACCTTAATGGAGGGGTCCACAATGCTGGGAATTCGCAGAGAAGTTTCCGGGCAAGAACTACCACGTCTCAACAGATTGCTCCCTGTAGTGTATGGCCCTCTTCAAATGCTATCAGGCTTTCTAATTCATGGAATCACCAGCCACCTCATTTTCAAAATGCATTTGATGGTCCCCAGGAAGTTATTCCTGTGGTCAGCAGCCTCAACTTGCAATACCAGCATCCAGTGAATGTTTCTGGTGTGCCACAGGCTGCAAACCGTTTCACTGGCCATGGGGCTTCATCATCGAGAGCTACGAGTTTGGAGAACAGAAATCTTGGTAGTGAAGAGGTTACTAGGAGGAATGTGGTGCCTACCAACTACACTGATTTAGTTCCCCCGTCTGCAGTAGACCTGAGACGTTTGGTGCCAGAACCATCTAACTGGAGTTCTGATGTCCGAGGCACTGCAATATCAGGAAGTATTCCTCCTGTATCAAGAGCTAATAACAGTTCAGCAGCTAATCCACCAGCAGGATTCAATCACCAAAACCTCACCCGTCGCCATCCTCGAAATTTGTCAGAGGTAAATTTTTGGATATTGTTTTCTCCAATTTTTCACATTTTGGTTTTCAATTTGATTGCTTATCTTGTCACCAAAATTTCAAGTGACACTATACTCGAAATTTGATTGATCATCATCTCCATTTGATCTTTTATTTTCTTATAGGAGATTGGTCGTCTATCCGGAGCACTTCGCGGCCATCAACCCCCACGCTTAAGGTCAGGGTTTCTGTTGGAGCGCCAGGGCGATGGTGTTTGGGGTGTTCCTTTATCAACAAGGGGTAGGGAAGGAAGAAGGCTAATGGAGGTACGATGATTGGTTCTATTCATCCTCCTGAAGAACAAAAGACAAAAATGGTTTTGTAGCATCCACTTGGAAACATAAAAGTGCATCATTATCTGGCGTTTTTATTTTTTTGGTATAGTTTACACTAAATCAACCTTGATTTTATAAATTTCTGCTTGGAAAGGCCCCCCATGTTTTCAGCTCTCCTTGTATCTTTGTGTTTGTCTATGTAAGCAGACCACCCTATTCTATTTCAACACAATTGGTAGAAGCTGCGATTTATTTCATTTTGATTGTGCACTTCATGATCCCTAATTCGATCTAGCATGCTTCTTCATGGCCCTGCAACTCTTGAAATACTCAAATATTTTTTATAATTTATTTCCACATATCACACTGCCAGTTGATGTATCTTTTCCTTTCTTTTTCTTAGACATTTTCACTAGTATTGTTATTGAGAAGGGGGGAAAGTTCATTTTTTACAGCCACAAGAATCTTTAATGTTAACTATCCATTTTCACCTTATATTTTTATGCAAAATACTGTGCTATGTTATCACTTCTCTTCCTTAGCCTTGCTTGTTCTTGCATGCGTTAACTTCTGTGAACATCATGTAAAAGTGC
Source organism: Sorghum bicolor (assembly GCF_000003195.3). Lineage (NCBI taxonomy): Eukaryota > Viridiplantae > Streptophyta > Magnoliopsida > Poales > Poaceae > Sorghum > Sorghum bicolor. The sequence goes on from NC_012875.2 coordinate 58,111,116, forward strand.
ATGGATTGTCTCATAGAGTTCTAACTTTTTACATGTCAACAGATTCGGAATGCACTTGAAATGATTCATAGAGGGGAGAATGTAAGGCTTGAGGTCAGTACCAGCAATATCCATCTGAGTTTCATAACTCATTTTGCTACCATTATTTCGATATTCCACCAAAATAACAAAAGTAAAATTGTTCTTTGTGGAATTTTGTTTTATGCTGAACGTGGTTAACTTATGAGTTATGACCGGCTGGTTAGTAGGATCATACTTTTTTATTAAGTTACAGGGTAGCACAGGCTGGCAAACTTAACACAATTTTAGGATCATACTTCAGCCTAAAATTGTGTTAAGTTTGCCAGCCTGTGCTACCCTGTAACTTAATAAAATAGCGTAGTAAAAAATACATGACTATAATTGTACCATACCTCCTGCGGACCACTAAGGACTGATATCAACTACCCCGTAAGTTTAAGCATATAAGGGAAACACAAATGTAAGTGAATGAATTACCTCTTCTGATCTACTGTAGTCCAAAACCACTACACATTTATTAAGTGGCAGAAGGTTTTATTCTTAATCTGCTCTCAATAAACAAGTCAAGATGTAGCGATCTGAAATGTCAGGAGTTATCCTAAAATAGGAAGTTCTTGGATTGGATGCCACGAGCATACAACATGAACAAGTAATAAAACTGAATGAATTCAACAGTTACTTTGGATGCCCTTGAGTTTTTACCTGCTAGTTATTGAGGGATTTCCTTCTTACTTAAAATGAATTCTTGAACAGTCTATCTTCTATGGTGGCGTTGAAATTCATGACAGACACAGGGACATGCGCCTTGACATTGACAATATGTCCTATGAGGTTTGTTTTCCTTAGTGAAGCATTACCTTCATCTTTCCATTCTAAAATTTAATCTAAGATGGTTGCCCTACTTTCAGGAACTATTAGCACTTGAGGAAAGAATAGGAGATGTTAGCACTGGCCTCAGCGAGGAAGCTGTGATAAAGTTGCTCAAACAAAGGAAATTTTCATCATGGAGACTGAAAGCATCTTTGGACCCTGAACCGTGTTGTATCTGCCAGGTATTTCATATACTCCCGAGCTTCTCAGAACTCTCATGCCTTGTTCTGTTGGCCATAGGTATTTCAGTCAGATACACCAATCACATTGAATGATTGAAGTACGTGCATTTTGTTGTCGCAAAATATGTTGATTGAGCATTCAGCCTGGCCACTTAAGGCATCATGTATAAAGATTAGAAGGGTGAGTTAAGTCTAAAGTTGCTAAGCCTTTTTTATTTGAGGAATCAGGAGGGGCTTGGAGCCCCTACTGTATTTGAATTAATTAAATGATAAAAGACAGACAAAACAAGGTAGCAAGGTACAGCTTACAAGTTCAGAAAACAAATAAGTAAAGTTGCTATGCTTGTCTACATATACCATCGTCTCCAAAGGAGAATCCCATTCTGGTAGGTCTGTGGATTTCTATTAATTAATGGAAACTTGTGGAATTAAGAATCTCTGTCTTATCCCTTGAGATTGTCATGCCCTTAATCTTGATTTCTAGTGTCTCAGGAAAGAATTACAATCTGACTCTAGCATGACTTCCATTGGACCACTCAAAAGACTACTAGGTGGTAGCAATAGAAGATTAGGTATAATGTGGGGGATTATTTGCATTGAACCTCTCAAGCGAGTACTTAGAGTAACAGCGATTTGGAGGGCAAGATCTCTCCGGATACATATGTAAGTACGAGATTACAATATCCTAACTACCAAAAATACTAAAAACACTAGGTTCTAGTGGGGACTTGGATTCAGACCCAAACTGTTAAACTTTTTTAGGGGGGACCAATCAACAATAACATGAACTCTGACAACAAAACTTGTAGCAGAAAGCTGTCTATTTATCAGGATCCCCAGCATTGTTGTAACTCATATACATCAGAATCTGTTATCTACTGTGAATTTGTTTGCTTTCTCCTAGCAACATGCTCCCTTTATCATCGTTACAAAGCAATGAAATACTAGTAGTTCAACAAGGCTAATATGTACTTATGTTCTTTCTCCCTATCCAGGAGGAGTACGTTGATGGAGACGATCTTGGGAGGCTGGACTGCGGGCACGACTTCCACGCTTGCTGCATCAAGCAATGGCTGGTGGTGAAGAACGTGTGCCCCATCTGCAAAAACACCGCATTGAAGACCTGAAACTGAAAAGGCTCGTCAGAGACACCCATGTTCCATGTTCATTCCATCGATCGCAAGATCATTTACCGATTCATATTACTATGCTTTTTTGGTTGGGAAAATTTTGCCATTCACCTGCAATTGGGAAAGGAAAAAAAAAAAGAGGATGTGCGGACCCTGTAAACTGCTGCAGCAGTAAATAATCCCTGGAATATGTCTCCCTGCATTTAACCAAATATTTATGGCTGTTATAATGGATGGACGTATCGTAGGATTAAAACCTGAAAGAGTGCCTGTTGCCGCCACCACCTGCCATAATTCTTCTTGATCTGGATTTCACGTGCTGGTGCAGCTCCGTGGTTCATCACGCCTGTTCTTTTTTCCAGGAAACATACTGCTCTGCGTTCAGATTCAGATTCAACTTGGTTGAGAGCTTAACAATCCAAGGAGCTCTACTCTAAGCCAACGGCCGCGGGGTGGGTTTGGATGGATCCCACGCGTTCGTTGCACCTGCATCTGTTCCTTGTCGGCGTCAGGCGCCGGCCGTGCCGCGATAAACCGGCACGCAACTCCTCGGCCGGCGGCTCGGCGCCGTCGCTGTCCACCCAAGGATCCATCCGGGCGAGTCGTCGGTCTCCTCGTCCGGTGGCTGGCTGACAAGCTTTGCGGGAGGGCTTCCGTCGTGGCCACACGCTGACGGTGCGATCGATGAACACGGCTCGATCTGATGGGTACCCGCCGCGCCCGACGCCGGACAACTGGCAGGGGAGCACCTAGTGACGGCTCGCTTCAGAGTTGAGTCGCTGTACATTAGGCGGCAGGGTACCGTCTCCGTTCGTCTCGTCTCGTCTCCCTGCGTGCAAAGTGTGGTTGCCTTCGAACTTCAGGAATCTGAATGTTCTAGAACTTTCTGAAGATTGATTGATGCCCTGTATTCAGAGCTCTGAAAACCAGTTCAGTTGATGGAAAAAAAATCTGAAGCTTTTTCGTCGATGGGATAGTTAGATGGGCTCGATGTAATTCAGACTGGGCTTGTGGCTCCTGGGAGCCCAAGCAGGCCCAATTCTGTCGGCAACCGACCGATGGAAATCCGAAGGCGTAGAGACCCGTCACAACACGACGGCGGACTTTGTGTGCGGCTGACGGGATGAGGGGGCAGCAGCTGCTGCGAGGCCGTTTGGACGCAACGCGGAAACCCGTTGGTTGACACGGTGGCGTGCTGGTCTTCTTGGGTGTGATTGGGGGTGTTGGGTGAGAGGGCTGCCAAAGTGGCCGAAAAGGGCGGCGATGCCCACAAACGGCAGCTGCAGGTCGCCTTCCGGCATCCCTTTCCCATTTCACTCTCGCGCAAGTGCAAGAATGGCTAGACTGGTCGTCCGGGTGGTGGAGCTCCGTCTGGACAGCAGCTATATGAGGGGTGGAAAAATATCCGATGGAGGAACGAATCATACCGACGTTCTCAATTTAGAACCATCAACTCGAACCGAAATTCAATTCATGTATACTTTCATCCCTTTTTTAATCTATCTATCTATCGAAAGAGGCAGGAGTTTTGCGGTCCAGGATGAATGGTTGCACTTGCACGGGCTAGGAGCAGAGAGGCCGGGCCTACGTGATGAGAGTACACGACCTTAAGAAACGGCAGTCGTCACTGTAGTCCCCCCGACACTTATCTATGAGAAGTAGCAGAGCCGTGGGGGGCACACGCAGACGCAGGTCCGTCACTGAATGAAACCCGCCTCGCTGTCGTCCCTGCTGCTCCGGACCATATTCGCATTACTGCCGGCATGTGCCGATGCTAGCCTCCCCGCCTTCTTCGCCGTCCACACCACACCCCATGGAAATCACGCACGGCCGCGCGCACGACAGTTGGTCTGGTCAGCTGCCAGCTGCCACCGAAGGCAGTTCAGAGCCTCCTATCCACATCCATCCCTCAGATGCACGGCGAGATGCTGCTGCTCAGGGGGCCAGAGAACACGAGCTCAAAACCATGACGACGGCGAGGGGGACGATGGGATTCCTTTGTCGAATGCCGGCTGCAGCCCTGCTCGTGCTCTCGGTGGCGGCGTCGTTGAGCTGCCAAAAAGCTGGTGGTGGTACGACTTGTCATGCGTAGTACAGCGGGGCGGCGATCACGCATGGTGACGTGCGCCAGCCTTCGATCCGTTGCCTTTGCCTTCACTTCCCTTTTCCGATGTGGTGGCCTAACACCCACCCAACCCAACGCGACGACGCATCACGCAACCGATCGAATCGCCCCCCATGCAACCGGAACGCGACGCTTGCGAGCATCACCACCGCCGGCAGGCACCGCTCACCCGCCCTGATGATGATCTTCGGCGACTACTACTATCTGATCACCCGCTTCGTCATCACGGTTAGTTAGCGATTGTTGGCCATGATGGGTTGGCATGGCAAGCTGATCCATCCATGATTGCATCCATGCAGCAATCCTCAGCTCGATAGCTGCCGGACGGCGCACGAACGAAGTGACGAGGAAGCGCGCGGACGAGTGCGGCGGGCGGACGGGGGCCGGCTGACCTAACGCGGATTTGCGCACCAGCCGACAGCTAACTGCGTTGGTAAGCAAAGGCGAACGGACGCGGGAGCGCGCGATGCCGACGACAACGAACGAGCGAACGAAAACAACTGGATCATGTCAAGCGGACGGCGAGGGGGGATTAGTTTATGATGGAATACAGGCACAGGCGGCAGCGCGCGCGGGGAGTAAAGAAAAACTAATCGCTGTCAAGCAAGGGGGCAGGCCGGATTCGAATTGAATAATCATAGTAGTGGATGGAGTACTAATCGCTGCTGCTGCTTATCTACTCGGAAACAAGCAAAAGAGATAGAGGGGGAAGGAGAGGAGAGACGAGGATGATGACTTGTTTTTCTCATCACTGTTACAGCTGTCCTTTTTGACATTTGGAAAGACCGCCACTTGTGGCGGCCGCCTCCTCCGTCTCCGCCTGCTGCCCGCCCGCCCGCCCGCCCACGCCGCCCACCCGCGCCCCAGCTGCGTGCCTGCCCTCCCCCCTCGTGCTTATCCACAAACAACGTATCGAAAACCCTCGCCGCGCCGCGCCGCCCACCCAGCGACCATCCATCCAGTCGCCGAGGACGGACATGGAGATGGACGGGTAGGCAGGCGGCCGGGTCAGCTGGGATCGTCGTACGTACGTGGAGACGGGGACGACAGCGGCATATGCTGTAGTGCTGGGCGTCGTCGCGGGAATGGGAACAACCGATAACGGACGTCGTCGTTGACGTTGAGCCTTGCGGTGTCGCTGGCTCGCTCGCTTGTCACTCGGCGTCGGAGCTCTCGGGGCTCGGCGCCCGGTTTAGATCCGGGTTCTTGACGCGCCCGCTCCACGCTGGCCGCTGCGGCGACGGCTTCTGCTCCTGCTGGTGGTGCTCCTCCTCCGCGTGCGCGTGGACACGCAGCTGCGGCAGGTGGTGGTGGTGGTGGTGGTGGTGGTGGTGCCTCTGGCGCTCGCGGTGGTGCGGCGGGGGCACCATCATGCCGGTCTGGAGCGCGTCCACGCGGGACCCCACCTCGATGGCCTTCTTCCGGATGGACGCCGCGGACAGCGTGCCTGCGCCGCCACCATCGGCGGCGGGGTCGGTCTCCCCGTCCCCGCGCTCGCCCTCCGACAGCGACAGCGAGGGGATCTCGTCGGGGAAGTTGAGCCGCGCCGACCGGCCGCGAAGGTAGAACACGGCCGTGTCGTAGGCGCGCGCCGCCGCCACGGCCGTGGCGTAGGACCCCAGCCAGATGCGCGTGCGCTTGTGCGGCTCCCGGATCTCCGCCACCCACTTGCCCCACTTCCGCATGCGCACGCCGCGGTACTGCCGACGCGGCTGCATCTGCTGCTGGTGGTGCTGGTGCGCCGACCCCAGCTGCGGCCCCGCCGCACCGGCCGCCGCCATCGCAGCCTGCTCCGCCTCCATCTTCACCGCGGCGGCTGCGGCGGCCGCAAGAGGAGCCATGGCAGCGGCTGCGGCTGCTGCTGCTGCTGCCGCGGCCGCGGCCGCCGACTCCTCGCTGGAAGACCGGTACTCGCCCTGCATGAGCACCAGCCTTTGCTGGCTGCTGCAGCCGCTGCCGCTTCTCTCTCTCTCGCTCGCTCGCTCTCACCTGCGGCCCTGCTGAGGGCGGCTGAGGGTTGTGCAGGCAGGTGCAGCAGCAGCAGCAGCAGTGGTATCGGCAGCTGCTTTTGGCGTTGGCGTGGTTTTCTTGGCTTCCCTCCCTGCCGTCCCTCTGGCTAGCTATTTGCTGGGCGAGAGTATTTGTATTGGGATTTTGTGGGTGGAGGGGGTATGATTAGAGCTTGGTTGGGATAATCATAGAAAAATAGCGCGGGGAGGGAGGGAAGAAGGCGTCGACGGCACCACTGTACTGTGCTGTTTGGAAGGGATCATCAAGCCCTCACCGGCACACAAATTGTTAGGTCCACCGGCTAACTTGCATCCGGACGTCGGACAGCTCCATGCCCATGCGTTGCTTGCTATCTATGCGGAATGGACGACACCTAGGCAAACAATTTTATGTTGTACTATATATGCATACTATGTGTACTTATTAGTAGTTAGGCAAATATATAGTACTTCTCAATATTATACGATGCGGTTGTGCAGCCAGCATCAAAATCATGGCTTCAAAATATGTTCTCGTTTATTAATTTTTCCAAAAAATCCGTACCATGAATTGGGTTTCCATATATATTTTAACTATTCAACTTCGTATCTTAGACACACATAATCTTGTACGAGATTTTGAGAGGAAGAATACATCCATCAGTCCTAAAATATAGTGTATTTTCATTTGTCTAAGTCGATTCATCTTAATAAGACTGACGAAATTTACAGAAAAGAAAAGTAATATTTTTAACATCGAATAAGCTTCGTTAGAGACATTATGAAATGTTTTTTTATAACTTAAACTTTTTATATGGTAGAAGTTAATATGCTTTCCCTATAATTGTCAAATATGAGATGCGTTGACTTAGGACAAATGAAAATATGTTGTATTTCATGACAGAGAGAGTATGTGCTAACAATTGAGTTTTTCCGTACTTACGTTTTATGGCACAACTTTAGCTACCTAGTGACGTTCTACCCGAAATAACTTAAATCTCGGTGTTCGATTTCTTTCCATACATGTTTATCGATTGCAATCTTTTTGTGATGGTTCCATCAATTTCAAGTTTTGCCTATGGCGCTTAGTTCTTTGGATGCGTTCAAAGGGGTTGGGTGGTCTGTATTTCATATACAAAAAGAGGTAGGGTGTATGTAGTGTTTTGAAAAATAGGTTCCGAATGGTAGGTTTTTAGAGGGTGGCAAGTAAAAAAAATCAATTACACTTCTTATAAAAAATAAATATATTTATGAGTATATAGAGATGGATATATCTCTGCCCTGGCCGCCTACTCTCCACTTAGAAAAATAATTACATTTCTTAAAAAATACTTGTTTAAATTCATAGCTAGTATGACGCTTTTTTTTGGACGTAGGTGTACATCCAAAGAATCTGGAGCTACAGAAAATTTGAGTTCAACATATGATAGGTATAGTACAATAGGTGAAGTATGATGAAGGAATCTACAGGAGCTGCTGTCCACGGAAGCAATCCCACATGGACATTCAAAAGCTTACGTGCTGGGCACACGCTTTAATTGCGTCATTATTGGAGTATGCAAACAACGACAATTTACATATACAAAAAAGTCAAGATAATGTCAAGAATGATTTCTCGTGGATATATGAGCATCTTGTTGTTGTCACAATCCACCACCCGCTCTCTTTGTTCATCACCAACCCTCGTGCACACCTGTCGCCTCATCGTTACGCTGCTGACCTCGCTCAAGACTATAGAACATCACCGCCTACCAGTAAAACTCAATTCAACTGCGCGTGCTTGCCACCTAGTTTAAACACTACCTCCCAAGACCCCAAAAAAAAAAATGCGTGACGGATTGACCTACATACGTTTGGTTAGCTGTTGGAAGAAGGAATGTCGTTTGCTGGGCGATATTTCGATGGTCGATCTCGGTCGGCTGACAGGAGTGGCAATCGATCCGGACTCCGTAGCCGTCAGTTCACACCATACTACAAATTTGTGGTTTCGCGGTTTGAAACTTTGGTTTGAAGCTATGCAGTCCGCAGCCAATACTTTATGCGTGCGCTGCTAATCGCAACATGACACACTCCCGATAATTGGTTTCTTTTTAGGTGGGCAAATGGGACGCCAGCGCCAGCGGCCAGCCGCCGTCCGCCGACCCGCGCGCATAATTGCTGGGGAGGAGGAATAGCTGGCCGGCTTTTGCTGCCCGCGAATCCAAACCCAAACCATGCAAATCTAAGCAGGCGGAGGCGAGCTGGACTGGACCGCGCCGGAGACGTACCAGACCGGACCTGCTCTCGAGACGTCAAGGCATCGTGGCCCCCGCGCGGGGATTCGAGCTTGTCCGGCCGGCCGCCCGGGCAGCTGCTGCTGCTACTGGTGAGCCACTCTAGCTGATGTGCTATGCTATGCAGGTACTACGTACTGTACAGCATGAGCGCCAGCAACTCTCATGCAATGCAAGCAACCACGCGCGGCCTCGTCGTCGTCGGCAGGTCGTACGAGGTGCAGCTGCTGCACGTTCGGTGCTGCGGCGAGGACTAGTGCACGACGGCGTACGCGGGCGTCCGTGGATGGATATGCGAGCGTGCGTGGGCGCGCGGACACCGGACAGTGGGGTTGGATCCATCCAGCGGCGGCAGCACAGCACAGGGACGGCCAACACGACGTGTCGCTGGCGCGCGGCCGGCCGGGGGGGCATGGGCGGATCAAAAGGAGGGGACGCTGGACCACACGCACGAGGCTCGAGCTCGATAGGTGGACAATAACGTTGTACTACGAGCGAGCCTGCTACTGCTAGGCGCCGGTAGGGTAGCTCAACCTCGATCACGCGAGGTACGTAGTACTACTAGCTACTAGTGCGGTGCATCCATGCATCGGCCGGATGACGATCCACCGTACACCGGTGAGGGGAATGGCAATAGGATCTCCATTCCAAAGTCTAGATGCGACTCCTCTGTTCAGGTCGAGGAAAAAGCGAACGGGTACCATGCGTGAAAGGGGCTTTCCGTTGCGGGTTTGCCGTGGGGGACGCCAGCAGCACGCGCGGATATAGACACCGCTCGCCTCCACTGCTGCCTTCTTTGTTCCTTTCTAGGTCTTATATGCGGAATCAGTGTTAGGACTTTGGAGGAGCCCTGGTTTAGTCGGTGACACTGTGCCCTTAACTAGGGGACTGTTTGAATTGGCTTTAAAGCACTCCCAATGCAGAAACCACCATAGTTTCTATAGACATTAATTATGGTGCCAACTAAGCATTTTGCTGATGTGGCAAGGTAGTTATTGAAGAGAGAGAGCAAAAATCATAGAAACTGGGTCTAACTTAGAAACCATGTCTACGCGAAATCCAATACATAAAGTGATATGATTGGTTGAGAATGGAGAGAGAATGAATATGATTAGATAACAAATTATTGTATAGAAACTATCCATTGGAAGCATAGTTTCTATACATGGTGTCTATAAAAATTAATAAGTATAGAAACTACATGTAGTTTCTAGCATCGGTAGTGCCCTAAGTAGGGGAATATTTAAACAATGTTTGCGTCTTGAACCTATAAGCATGATTTTACATTGTGTTTTTCTATCACAAAAAATCAAAATCAGAATCAGCCAAAAAATCAGCCAGCTCAACAGATATGAACTAATTCTTAGCCAAGTCATCGTTGTTAGTTTATTAGCAAGTACATTTAGCTAATACTCCTATATAAGGGCCAATAGTTCATTACTAGCACCGATATATTCACCTTTTTACCGTGCAATCTAAACATGTATATATGGCTAATAGTTAGATAAAAAATAGCCCCGGTCGATAGTTAGCCTACATGCTCTAACTATCAGTTTGAGCTGAGAATTAGTCGTCTAATCCTTGGCTAAACCATACATATATCTCTATTTATAACTATGAGCTCTTGTTAGCTGGTTGTACTTGGCTAATGAACTAAGAATTAGCCAAAAGTTTTGCTAAAAATTAGCCATACTATTCGGATGGACTATAGCTATTTTATAGTTGCTAGTTAGCCTATAGGATCTAAACAAGCTCTAAATAGTCTCTCCCATTCTCAAATTAAGGTCAGATTTACTTCTTGCCTTTTAGTATCCTTCAAATTATTTTGTAGTATCCTTAAGCTTCACGTCAACAAGAAACTACATCCTAGAAATCACAAGTACACAATCCATACATTTGCTTAGTGTGCCTTCAACAAAATTCGAACTAATCCTAATGCCACAACACTCTCTCCTTTTTCCACTTCCTTGTTTTGTCTCTTTTTTCTTTATTCCCCTTCCTTTACCCAAATCCATGGTGTTAGAGTACACATCATGGATCCGGTCGACATGCAACGTTAACATAAACGCGGTCGCGGTGGGCCTGCCATTTGATGGGAGTGCCAAACTAGAACAATGCTCACAAGATACGACACCTGATTTGATAGCGGGCATGGTGGATTTGGCCAGGGACCGAGGCAAACACAAGGCTGAATGTCCTAATTGATTTTGGTAAAATTGAGTTACAACATTAAGTGGACTAATGCTTTTTATGCTACATGAAATAGGTGATGCATTTTCCACAAGGTGTAGTTGAGCTGCTTGAGGCCAGGGAGTGTAGATGGGGTGTTTTTGCATGTGTGCAAAGGTTCAACCAATGAAGAGTCGAAGAAGATGTGAAGATCATTGTGACAATCGAGATAATTAAGGAAGATCAAAAGATCAATACGAGGACAAGTATATTGAATGCGAGATATTGCATAGTCTCGTGGGAAGAATCTATGAATGGGTAGAGAGGGGGTGAATAACCCAACAAATTTTTACGATATCAAATGATCATCTTTAAAACCACTATAAATATATCTACATACTTTTACTTCTTTGATCTGATAGATGTTAACAAACTAAAAAAATATTATACTCTGATAAGAAACATGCAAGTATATATACTCCCAGTGGCCGAGATTCTCGCCATGGAGACATGGAGATGTGAATGGGATACCACCCCGCGTGATTGCAGACCACGGTTCCAAACTGGGCCGTACTTTCATAGTTACTGTGGATAAGATTAGAACGATCTACGCGTTGGCATAAATAAAGGAGAGATGTTACAATATGTTCTCGCGATGGTTCCCGATTTTTTCCTCTGCAAAGAAATTAGGGCACTCACAATGCAAGACTCTATCACAGAGTCCAAGACAATTAATTACATATTATTTATGGTATTTTGCTGATGTGGCAGCATATTTATTTAAGAAAGAGGTAGAAAAAATGAGACTCCAAGTTTTATTTAAACTCTAAGTCCATATTGTTCGAGGTAATAAATAACTTTAGACTCTATGATAAAGTCTGCATTGTGAGTGCCCTAGGGCACTCACAATGCAAGACTCTCTACCACAGAGTCCAAGACAATTAATTATATATTATTTATGGTATTTTGCTGATGTGGCAGCATATTTATTGAAAAAAGAGGTAGAAAAAATAAGACTCCAAGTCTTATTTAGACTCTAAGTCCACATTGTTCGAGGTAATAAATAACTTTAGACTCTATGATAAAGTCTGTATTGTGAATGCCCTTATAGGCTGGCATAACGGCACCGTGCATGTGTGGGCATGTCAACGAGATATTGATATTACCGCAGTCAACAGTAGCACCACCTGTGGAAGACAAGAAAAAAAAACGTCACTGTGTTCCTTCCTCAAGGACAAACGAAAGAGATAATGACTAATAGTACTACGTGCCAGTACTTTCCGGTGGAGATTACGAGTGGACAGGAAAACCCATCACTCTGATCAAATCAGTAGCTAGGGGTACGGCGCCGATCAGCGATGGTAGTGGATGCCGCACTTGACTAATCACACGATCAGCAGGTAGCGGCAGCAGCATTAAAAACTGACGCTACAGTGCTACACGTACTACACGTCCTGACGTCGGCCCGGGCAGCGAGCCGTGCGCCCTGGCCGGGTCGGTAGCCAGTACGTACTTGCTCCGCCTGTACTTGGAGGAAGTGGTCATCGCATGCGTTTGCGTTGGCTGGTGTTTGTTTGGTTCAGGCCTTGTTTACTTCCAAAAAATTTTGCAAAATAAAAATAGTAGCACTTTCGTTTGTATTTGACAAATATTATCTAATTATGGACTAACTAGACTCAAAAGATTCGTCTCGTCAATTTCGACCGAACTGTGCAATTAGTTTTTATTTTCATATATATTTAATACTCTATACATACGTCTAAAGATTCGATGTGACGAGGAATCTGAAAAATTTTGCAAAATTTTTGGGAACTAAAAGCGGAGGAGGAGGAGAGCGAGAGGGGGGCCTCTTGCGGTCCGTCCGTTCGGACAGAATCGCTCGTCCGCCAGCAGACTCCCGCCCAAATTTTTCCGCGTTATTAGTAATTTTCGGTGGATGGCGTATGATGCTGCGTTATATTGCCACCGTGGGCTGTATGTTTAATGGGCCTTGTTGACTGTTTGTTGGACTGTTTTTTTTTACTATTTTTTTTACTGTTTCTTTAGAGCTGGCTAAGGCTTTGTTTAGTTCACCCAAAAACTAAAAAAGTTTCAAGATTCTCTGTCAAATTGAATCTTACGATACATGTATGGAGTATTAAATACAAACGAAAATAAAAACTAATTGCACAATTTGCCTGTAAATCACGAGATAAATCTTTTGAGTCTACTTAGTCAATGATTAAATAATATTTGTCAAATAAAAACGAAATTGTTATAGTATCGAAATCCAAAAAAAATTCGGAACTAAACAAGGCTATTGAATGCCCACAGCAGCAGCACTCGCACGGAATTCGGACTGACAGTCCAGGCTGCACCAACAAACAAAATTGCTGACATCATCATATAATCAATGGTTCCGTAACTTTTAAAATGTTATAATTAGCAAATCAAGTATCCAAATTAAATTCCAATTGCACCATTATATTTCTTATACTAAATGCTTCAAAATAAGATCTCACATGAATATATTTAAGTAAAGTTTTTTTAAGGAACATTTATTTTATAAAGATAGGACATTTACTTTTATTATTAAATAAAGGTGATGTTTTAGATTAAAAAACAATATTCTGCCTTCACAAGAAAAATGTTTTTAATTTAGAAAAAAAAGTATTCCATATCTAAGAGAAAAAATTATAGATTTAAATGATTTGTATTATAATATCAAAAAAAGAAAAAAAATATAATTATATAATAAATGTTTTTTTGAACTGTTTTTTTTTAGAGCGAGCTATACATTTTCTAAATGACTGCTATTGAATGAATTAGTTGATAATGGTTTTAGTGCTGAAAATTACATTTACTTCTACAGCGCACGTTGTTCTCAGACTGTTTCCAAATTAGACCTTTAATGTACTTTTTCTATGGCCGGTGCTGATACGTATTTATTCTCACTCATACTAATTAATTTTGGCTCGTGGCTTTACCATGCGCAGCTGGTGCGAGGAGATAGTGCAGCAACATATCCATGTTAGCTATGACGCATGCACATAATAACTTTTAATGAAAAAAAGTCATAACTCCTAAACAAAATATCCAAATTAAATTTCGATTACACCATTTGATTTCTTGTAATAAATCCTTCAAAACAAGATCCCACATGGATATATTTAGATAAAATTTTAATAACAAATAATTATCATATAAAGATAGAACATTTTTTATTGAGCTGAGACGATGTTTAAGGTTTAAAAAATAATGTTCCATCTTCATAATAAAATATTCTAAGAACCGTATTGGTATTATAAACATGGCGACGATGTTCCATCTTCATTAAAAATAATGTTCCATCTTCATAAGAGACGATGTTCCATCTTTGTTATAGTTAGCAAATCAAGTATCCAAATTAAATTCAGATTGCACTATTGGATTTCTTATACTAAATGCTTCAAAATAAGATCTCAACATGAATATATTCAGATAAAGTTTTATTAACGAATATGTATTTCATAAAGATAGAACATCATGTGTATAATATAACAAATAGAACATGGGAAAATACTACATAACATGTTGTATAAATACTACATAACATGTTGTATGAATACTACATAATATGTTGTGAAAATACTTAAAGATAATCATACAATATCTCATTCATCATGTGTATACCATATACAATGGAATATGGAAAAAATAAAAGGCAAACATCACATGTATGTTAAGTGAACATAACTAAATACATTACGGAACATCACTAAATATATTATAAAACATCACAAATACATTACATGAACATCACTCAGTACATCATAGAACACCACATGAACATCACTAAATGCACCATAGAACATTACTAAATACATTATAGAACATCATATATATATTACCTGAACATCACTAAATATATCAAAAAAACATCACATGTATACTAAATGAACGTCACTAAATTCACTATCGAACATTAACATGAACATCGCTAAATACATCATAGAACATCACTAAATACAATATAGAACACCATTAAATACACTATAGAACATCACATATATATTAAGTGAATATCACTATGTACATCATCATATATACTAAGTGAACATCACTAAATGAACCATCGAACATCACCAAATGCAATATAGAACATCGCCAAATACAATATAGAATATTGCATTATCAGATATATATTACACAAACATCACAAAAAATCGTAGAACATCACAAAAATACCACACAAACATCAAAAAAATATCATAGAACATTACATGTATAACACATGAACATCATAAAAAATCATAGAACATTACATATACTACATAAACATCATAAAAAACATCAAAGAACATGGCATTGTATACTACATGAACGTTGCAAAAAACATCATTTTACATCTCATGAAATATAGAAAAGAAAAAAGTAAATATAAAAAATAATTAAGTAAGATAAAGTAGAAAAATAAAAAATCTATTAAAACATAAAGACAAAAAAGAAATAAAAAAGAATAAATAAAACTAATTAATGATTGTAAGCAAAAAATATAACAAAAAATAATATGGAAAATTGAATGAAACAGAAACAAAAAATAATATCACTCGCTTCCTATGATATTAGTCCACTAAAAAATTAAACAACCACCATAGGATCAATATCAAGACGTTTGTAGCGTTTCAATCACATGCATGCATGTATTCCACAAAAATTAATCTAATAAACACCTTTGTAACCAGCAGTAAATTAATGTGTTGCCAAAAGAAACAAAAAAAATAAAAATATGAATGAAATAAAAAATGAAAAAAAGAAAGGGAAAAAATGAAGCACAAAAAGGAATAAAAAAATAAAAGAGAAAAAATAAAAGAAAGATAAAAATATAAAATAACATAAAAGAAAAATAAAAATAAATTGAATCTATAAACATGAATTAGGGAAAAGTAAAAAGGAAAAAACAAAATAAAACAAAATAAAGAAAAGAAAAAATACCAAGAAAAAACAAATAGGAAACAAAAAAAGAAAACTAGTATACAACAACGGATAGGAAGGAAAATGAAAAGATAAATAAAAATAAAATAAAATAAGAAAAAATAAAAAAAAGAAAAGGAAATAAATAAAAAGAAAAAGAAACATCCACGTCAGCTATGACGCATTTCGTTTTTATTTGACAAACATTGTCCAATCACGGAGTAACTAGGCTCAAAAGATTCATCTCACAAATTACAGGTAAACTGTGTAGTTAGTTTTTATTTTCGTCTATATTTAATGCTCCATGTATGCGACCAAAAATTCGATGTGACGGGAAATCTTGAAAAATTTTGGGAACTAAATTTTGGCACGCAGCTTTCCCACATGTACAGGTGCAAAGAGACAGCGTAGCAGCACATCCACGTCAGCTATAGAAAAAACTAATTAGTTACAGTAAAAATTGAAAACAAAAACCTATAGAAAATATAAATACAAAAAGAAAAAGAATAAGAACATAAGAACATAATTAAAATGGAAAACAAATTAATAAATTACACAAAAATAAAAATCTATAAAAATTACAATATAATAATAATAATTATAATTATAAAAAAGAAAGGAAAAAATAAAAATGAATTGAAACACGAAAAATAAAAAGGATAAGAAAAAATAAAATAACAACAAAAATAATAAAATAATAAAAAAGAAAGAAATAAAGAAAGAATAAAAAAATGAAAAGCATGAAGCAAAAGAAAAAAGCATAATAATTATAAAATAAACAAGAAATAAACAAAGTATAAATAATCCATAAGAAAAAAAGAAAATACAATAAGAAAGGAAACACGTACTGCCTACCTGCTCGTAGCAAAAACCTACATCCAGCTGGTCTGCTTGCAGTCAGTTGCGTCAGCACAGTTTGCGTCCAACAGAAGCAGTCAATCTGCGTGGGAATCCTCTGGTCAATGGGCCCACGCCTCTGAGCAAGCAGAAAAAAGTGCAGATGAAGCGGGAATAGAGCGAGAGCGCCGCGGGAATCCTGTGCGCGGGAAACCATCGGCGCGTGGATCCGGTCCGAACATTCGGAGCGGAAGATTTCCGAGCGAGAGGAGATAACAACAACAAACAGGGCGCGAGCACCTGTCCAGGGCGCCGTACGTTTGGTGCACGTACTAATTTGGCCAACCTCCAACCAACCGCCGGCTTCGGCTGAGTGCGCGCACCGGCACCGGCACCGGCACCGCCGACATGAGGCGGGCGGGCGGGCGGCTCCAGGTCCAGGTGGCGTCGAGGGTGATGCGCGCCGACGTGGACGTGGCCCCCTCGTCCACGGAATCCCCACACCACCCACCCACCCCCATGGCCATCCATCCCCTCCTCTCCCTAATCCGGACACGGGACGTCAATTTGCTTGCCAGCGACGGCATCGGCCGCCCATTATCTAACCCCTAATCATTCACGCTAATGACGTCCGCGCGGCGGTGTTAGCGTAGCGTAGCCAGCGCCTCCCGCCTTTTCTCCACGTCGTGCCCCGTTACACTTGTGTTGTTGCACCCTGCCGCGACGGCACGCCGGGGCGCTGACGCGTGGACCACGTCGCGGCGTAGGGGCCAGGTGTCTGCCCACTCGCGTGGTCGCGTTTATTGCTCGGTCGGTGCCTCTCTACCGGAGTGGAATGGAACGAGCGGCCCGGATGCCGCTACCGCTATGCACTGCAGGTCGGTGGCCCGCCCGGCCAAACGTGTTGCGCCGGCATAGGCCGGGCCGGGGTGGGGTGGGCAGGAATCCCGTCGCCGTCCACGATCCGATCCGCGGCCGCCGGCGGGCGTAGGTGAGGTGAGCTGGCGAGGTGCGTTCGGAGCGAGTCGTCGCGGCGTCCTCGCGACGGTCACGGGACGGGACCCCGCGGAGCAGGAGCAGAGTAGAGTAGAGTTGGGTGCGCGGCCGTGTGCAGGTAGGTGTGTGCCCCCAACCGATTTGGGAGGACGACTTGGGGGCTAGTGGTGGGAGTTCTGTTAGGAAATCGCGCGGCGGGCGCAACGACTCGCGCAGTTCATCAATGATGTCGGTGGCGTCCACGCATTTACACGGCCCGCGTTTTCGGCTGGCGCCTGGCCGCTGGCGATACCCGACCTGGGGCTGGCTGGCGTCACGCACGCCCTGCCCGGCCTTGAACCCGGAACGGGTCCGTGTCCCCCCACCCGGCCGCCGTACGTACACCAGCTTGCTGCGTCTAGCTACACCAACCGAGCTCGAGACGAGTACTCCTACTGGATGCCGTACCGGTAAACAGCGCATGCGGATGCGGCTAGCTAGATCCAGTATTACTATACTCGTCGTACCTACTACCAGATTAGCAGCGGCAGATTATAACCTGGTCCCCGGACAGGTAACAACTGTTGCTTCCATCTGTTTGTAAGCATCTGACTGACCTGAGTGCACGCTGCGCCTCTGCCCCGCCCGTGTTGAATTCAAATGAATGCGGCGGTCGGAGGCGGGGGCCCTGGCGTGGTGGTGTGCCTTGGCCATGGCCATGGCCATGCATGCAACAAAGGCCGGCCGGTCGGTGCGGTCATGAATATACGTGAGGGTGGCGTCGTCGAGCTGTATATTCTAATTGTACCGGCAGTGGAACGATCCCAAAACACCAAACCGAGATCCAAGTCACGCCGAACGGGTCCAGCAGGCCACCTGCCCGCCTGCCCTGCCCCGACGACGCGGATCAAGGGCCGGCACACAAAGGTGGAGAGCGATGGGCGGTCGATGGTAGGGTACTCCGTCCAAATACAAGCCAAAAAATGGCGATCATCCGTATCTGAATGATCTGGGCATTGGCTTGGCTGTTAGTGTCGTCATCTGTACCTGTACGTGTGTAGTAGTATGAGGATTGCGGGGGGACGATGAAGACGACGAAGGCAGAAGGGGCAGGGCGGCGACCGGCAAGCGGTGCTGGCTCGAGACAGCGACGGGCAGGCGCAGTGGGGGGAGGTGGAGGCGGGTTGCTATCTTATCTGTCCGCGACGCCCACAATAAACAAAGCCAAGCCAGCCAGCCAGCCAGCCGCGGCCGGGGTGGAGTAACGAGGAATACAACGAGGCGTTCGTTCGTCGCTGTGACTTGTTTCGCTTGCTTGTGCTTGCTTATTGAAAATAAAAAAAAAATCAAAACAAAACCATGGAACGGAATCATGATTGGCCCCGGCCGCCCAGACGCCCAGTGGTGGTGGCAGTACTAAACTAATGGCACAGTAGTAGTATGATCAGTACTAGTAGCAGCAATAAAAACGAAGGAAACCAGCGTGGGAGCGATCCGTCCGTCGTGGCCGGGTGCAGGCGGCAGAGGCTAGCTGGGTCCGGAGGGAGGACGCACGCACGGACAGAGTGGATAATGCTCGTGCTCTGGAATTCCACTGCCGACTCCGCCCGGCCGGCGGCAGTTGGACGGTTCGTTCCAGCTCCAGCGTCAGCGTGCCGGCTGGATTAAATAAATTAAACAACAACGCCCACACCACACCACACCCGGCGGCCGCGCAAGTGGGCTTGCGGCGGCCTGGGCCCGTGCCATGGTGCGCGACCGACTTGGCTGCCCGCTGGCCCCGCCAGCGCCTCGGCGGCTTTGGCGCGTGCGTGCTGCCAACTCGGCCCTCCTACTAGTAGTGCCGTAGTGACGCCTCGCTATCGGGCGACAGCGTTCCGTTCCGGCTCGTCCTTCCCGATTCCTCATTCCCTCCCGCCGTGCCTGTTGGCCTGCACGCGCCGGTCGCTAGCTGCCGCCAGGCCCAGGGCGCGAACCGGCGCAGCGCGCCGACAAGGAACGGGACGGCACCCCGATGGGACCACGCCGGTTGCGTTGCCGGCCCCGCCCCCCGCCTGCCGCGGCTCCGGAGAAGGAATCCCCGTCCGTTTCTGGGCCCATTTCTTTCTTGGATTTGGGGCGACGCCGGCCAGGCCCGGGTCCCTCTGCGGCGTGTGTTGCTGCCGCCTTGCCCGCCCAGTTGCATGCCCTCTACGCCGACGCCATATACCATTTCTGAGCCGGAAATGGTGGTGTTTGTGGACTTCCTTTTTTTTTTCTCCCTTACTTCTTCCAGCTTAACGAACTAACTACACGGCTGGTTGCTGACTTCGCCCGATCGAGCGGAGCATGGGTGCATGCGGGCATGTGACGACGGCGGCGAGGCGAAGTGGTTTCGTCCCGGCAAGGCAAGATGCCCCTCCAAACGGGCCCCAGGTCGTCTGATGGTGTGACGGTCGACCACACCTGACAAGTTGTCCTTCTTTTTTAGGGGGGGCTAATGATTGTTCACTTGCTTGGAAAGGAGGAAACCCACTACTACGTGCGCCCAGCGACGACGCTGTGCCAACATGGAAGGCCGCCTCCCCCGAAAAAGAAGCCGCGCGCGCGTCTCCCGTCCGCTTGCAAATTGACCGCTCCCATCATCATTCGTGGTCGTGGTCGTGGACGTTGGAAAGCGGCACCGCCACCGAGCCGGCCCGCCCGGACGCAGGGACGGAGGACACCGAGGACCACAGGAGTGGAGACGAACGAGCAGGGCCGGCACGCCGGCCGGCAGCTCTCACGCTCTTTTCCGTGGCGTCTTCCTTTCCAGCCAGCCTCGGCAGCTACGTTACGTGCCTCTGCTTAATGCGTCTTCTTTCGTGTGGACACAGCAAGCTTGCTACTTGCAGCTAGAGTAGTTGCTAGATGCGGATGCATGCACGCGTATCCTGTTTGCTCTTTTGATTTCTGCCTGTCCACCATAGGGAGTGAATCCTGTTTGGTGCTCCTCTTTTTATTGCACGTGGCCCTACTACCATGGTATCATCATCCACATTTCTGGCCGGGTCAATTCAGCGAGCGACTGGGAGTTGGTACAGTGCAAATTAATGGGGCGGGATCGAGTGCCTGGCACGACCCTCTCGTCTAATGCAAACATCGCACTACTGTATCATCTTTTTTTTGAATTGACTACTGTATCATCTTCAGGTGTGCGGATGCAACGCAGCAGTGAGGACCGCGAAAACAAACAAGAAAAAAAAAAGGAACGAGACGATGAGCCCTGTTCAACTGTTGGACGATGGGTGGGTTAGTAAAGGTCAGCCCATTGACTACCAAAACAGGCCGAGATAGTTGGGCCCTCTTCTCGTACCGCAGTAGCTCCTGTGGCTCAGTATTTGCTCCAGTCCAGGCCCATCAGTGACATTGCTGCATTTTGCACAAACCTTTTCGTCCAAAATAGCTGTTTCTAAAAAAAAAGAAGCTAAATAGCTAATGCATCGGTCATGCGGCATATATTCACCAGGTTTGCTCCATTTATTGACTCGCACAATCACTCACTAGTCGGTCAATAATGCAGCAGGCCATCAATTTTGCAAGTGAGATTGGCAATGAGCCTCCTCTACAGCTCCTAACACTTTCAAGTAGATATCATTAACCAACTCATTAGATGCAAATTGCCAGTCGTTTCATTGGATAAGAGCAGTGATACATCATTGGATAAGAGCAGTGATACAAAGAAATGAACTAGAAGATATGCTCTTGTTCAAGGATAGATCTCGCAACGACAGGGGGCTTAAGCCCCATGGAGCCCCCTAAAGCCCATCAAGCAATCTAACACGGGGCGACAATGGGAGCTCATGATGTTAGATTTCTCATCTTCTCTGGACACTGGATCAATAGCAGGATAATGTGCAAACCACCTTGGAGCAATCAGCACTATGCAAGGGCCTTGAATCTGAGGCTATCATCCTAACAATTGTTCAGGCAATATTTTCAATGTATGGTCTAGTTTTGTTCATATCATCATGCAGAACACACTGTGCAAACAAAATTAAAATGAATACACCTTTCAGAAGTTATAGGAGTTTTAAATAAATGTTTTTTGTTTTTTTTCAAAGCCACATCACTTGCTTAGAGTGAACGGCGCACGCGGTTTTATCCAAATAGAGTAACACACGTGGGATTTTTTTTTTTTTTGAAAAAAAGAAAATTATGGATGTCAGAAAATGATTCGTCGTTTTCGGATCGGGCGAGAGCGTTTGCTGATTAGCGTGGTGAGAAAAGTAACAAGCAAAAATTGCGATGAGCCTGTTCACGTGTTGGCCCATGGCCATGGGTGGTTAGTAAAGGTCAGCCCATTGACGACTACCAAAACAGGCCGATAGTTGGGGCGCTCTTCTCGTACCACAGTAGCGAAATAGATTCATATACGTAGATCTCCGGGCTACTTCTATTGGCCCAGTATTTGCTCTAGTCCAGGCCGAGGCCCATCATTCAGTGATACTATTTACATTTTGCAGAAACTTTTTCGTCCAAGAAGCTAAATAACTAATGCACTGGTCAAGAAGCATATATTCACCAGGTGCTTTGATCCATTTCTTTGGTCAATAATGCACTAGGCGAGACTCACAAGTCACAAGCACCTGGCTCTAAGCCGGTCAGAGCATTAGTTCTTCCTGGGTCTGGTCGGTCACCTACAAGTTGCAGTCGAGCTATAACTATTCCAAAAATTTCCCACAGCTCCGGTGGATCGCCGACCACCCGGCAGCCGTGCTCATACTTCAAGTCACTGGCGAAGCCACCGCCCGGCGACCCCGGGCGGGCGGCCGGGCTCGCTCGTGAATATTGTAGAGGAATTCTTCCTTTGTGCGTAGAGGATAGCACTATAATTTAGAGCTTTATTAGCTAAACACTTGTTGATTATTAAAGAATGCCCAGGCTTCCGAAAGACCCTGGCTTCGCCACTGCTTCAACTCTACATTCCCCCCTTTCTTCCATTCTGTGCAGGTGATGCCGCAACGGGTAGTGAGACTACCGACGATCGGCAGTGTCGATGACAATGACAACGACAACGCCTACCTCAGCTGTTGTACGTTTTCGGCCAGATGAGTGCACGCATAATTCCAACATGAGGAGTTAGGCCTTGTTTAGATCCAAAGCCTTTTTGAATTGAGTATTGTAGCATCTTCGTCTGTAATTGGTAATTAGTGTTCAATCATAAACTAACTAAATTTAAAAGATTTGTCTCGTGACTTACAGAGAAACTGTGCAACTGGTTATTTTTTATTTATATTTAATGTTTTATGTACGTGTTGTAAAATTTGATGTGTCGGATAATCTTAAAAAGTTTTTGTATTTTAGGGTAAGTTAAACAAGGCCTTAATAGTGCGTGCTTGCCAGTTATAGCTAGCTCGGTCCATTCAAAGCTAGCTAGGCACCCTAATGGAGGCCACAGCTGCCATCAGATCTGAGCGAGCTCTAGCTGTTGGACACGAGCTAGCTTGGCACAAACAGAATCTACCGCAGTGAAGAAGTTAGCAATGGTGTTTTGACTCAACCATCGCAAGTCAGAGTTCGATGACTGAACTTTAGTTATAGTTGAGTTGATTCATATCCTAGAGCCATGTGGACGTACTTGCTTCAGGACATAAACTATAACCATGCATTATTGTGCCCAACTGAACTTTTTTACAGTTGATCCGATCGTCAGATGATGTATAGCAACTGATAAGAGAGGGAGGTTCATGGCGTTTACTCTGATTCATCTCTGATCTAAGCCGAGATTCGTCTGCACGCACGTGGATATGGGCGTTTCCTAGGAAAGCTAAATCATGGTTTCAGATTGAAGGAACGAACAGGATAAATTTTTTCATCCATCCCATCGAATCTTTGGACACATACATGTAATATTAAATTTAGATAAAAAAATAAACTAATTACACAGTTTAGTTGAAAATCGCGAGACGAATCTTTTAAGCCTAGTTACTCTATGATTAGCCTTAAGTGCTACAGTAACCCACGTATGTTAATGACAGATTAATTATGCTTAATAAATTTATCTTGAAGTTTCCTGACGAGCTATGTAATTTGTTTTTTTATTAGTTCCTAAAAAACCCTCCCGACATCCTTTTCGACACAGGCCTTGTTTAGTTCACCCTGAAAACCAAAAAGTTTTCAAGATTCCCCGTCACATCGAATCTTGTGGCACATGCATGAAATATTAAATATAGACGAAAATAAAAACTAATTACACAGTTTAGCTGTAAATCACGAGACGAATCTTTTGATCCTAGTTAGTCCATGATTGGATAATATCTGTCACAAACAAACGAAAGTGCTACGGTACCGAAAAGTTTTCACTTTTCGGAACTAAACAAGACGACATTCGATGTGACACCCAAAAAATTTTCATTGCCAATCTAAACAGGCCCACAATGGACACTGCACTAGTACATGTTGATAGTTCCAAGGAGCTATAGCTGAGCTAGGCTAGCCTGCTAGCTGTACGATGTTTCTATTTGTGGATACCATGTCCATGTGCCATGCTGCTAGCACACAATATGATGCAAGAGAACACAAAGACTGAACAGTGAGCTCTCTCTGCAGACAGCATTGTAGGAAGGGGAACAAAGCCAAGCAGCAAGTGGTAGTCGTGCTACTAGGGCCTTGTTTAGTTTACCCCGAAATCCAAAAAGTTTTTAAGATTTCCTGTCACATCGAATCTTGGGGCACATGCATAAAGCATTAAATATAGACGAAAACAAAAACTAATCACACAGTTTGACTGTAAATCACGAGATGAATCTTTTGACCCTAGTTAGTATATGATTAGACAATATTTACCACAAACAAACGAAAGTGCTACAGTTCCAAAAACTTTTCAGTTTTCGGAACTAAACAAGGCCTAGCTACCACTACACTGCCGGTCTAGGTCTAGATGCCCATACGTATGTTACTGGAACTTGGACCATATGCAGTTCGATCGAGTCCTTTTTACTACAACTCGTACTACTCGCACATCGTGTCGTGTTCCAGGAATGGATTTCGCTGCAAACGATATGAATAAAAGCATTAACGACGTATGGTCCACCGTTACGACAAGAGTCGACCCCGCTGCATGCATGCAGGCGCCGTGCATTGGACAAACAGGTCTGCAGGTTACATACATATCGACAGACGACATCACGACAGTGCAAACAAACCTCGCTGAGTACTGAGTACTATGCTGGGTACGTACATATGCCGAGCTGTACTAACCCGTTGTTGTTTCAAAACTCTCTCAGCGTTCGTTTGGCTGAAAAATTATGGCTAAAAGCATTATTCATCGGTTTACTGTAAGAATAAAACATCATTAAATGACTAATAAATTCGACAGATAAACTCGAATGAACAAGGTGACCTTTTAATAAAATATGGGTGAGTTGATTTGATAAAAAAAAAGTGTTACGGTAGATCGATGCCAGATGCCATGCCACTAAGACCTATTTCCTAACGTACTACTCACGTATGTTCGTTTAGCTAAAAAGTCATAATTTAAAGTATTATTTGCCGATTAATTATGATAAAAAAACATCGCTGAATACCTAACAGATTCGACAAGAGCTCAAGCGAACGGTCTGACCTTCTCATAGTCTTTCCTGTCCGAGTCAACTGGCCGATCGACCACGCCATGGCGTACGTCTTATTGTATCCCTGGCGCCCTAAGCAGTATGTACGCGATCGCATACGCTGGAACCCGCGACGCTGTTCATTAGCTGCTGCATGTCTCGCTTGTTGCTCCCACGGGTAGGATCGTTCCTATCTGTATCGTGCAGTGCAGAGGATGATGATCAGCCTGCGTCGGTCCGTGGAAGCAGGGTTTCAGACTTCACTCCACTCCACAGCTGCCGCCTGAAACCTCTGAACACCGTACCGTACCGTTGGGAACACATGCATGTTTTCCCTTGATCGCGAGATGCCCCGTATATCTTCAGTCTGCGCGCAGGCCCGCATCTTGCATCGATTCCATGTGTCTGCTGAAATAAATTATATATAAAAAAGGTTGGGGTCCTGATCCGTTTCCGTGCATCATGTGCACATGATGATGCAGGAGGTCCTCTGAAACTTGCTGTTCTCTTCTCACAGTCACAGGCACAGGCGTGTCGCCTTGCGCAGAGATGCCGCTGCCGAGGCCGGCGTGGGGAACGTTGGTGGCCCTGATGACAAATCTCTCCTGTCGATGTGGAGGAAGCCAGGGCAGGCGAGCGCAGACTCGCAGGGAGATCCCCAGAAAGGCTCTTGCGTGATTCCTCAAGGCTCTTTCGTGGATCCATTGTGGGTGGACCGTTGGAGGGAACAGCATTGCATTCACGAATCACAGAGAGAGAGAGAGAGAGAGAGAGAGAGAGAGAGAGAGAGAGAGAGAGAGAGAGAGAGAGAGAGAGACTGGCCAGGCCGGTGGTAAAGTAGACGAGGAAAAAACTGATGGAGCAAGTGATACAGACAGAGTTCTCTGGCAATGGCAAGCGGATACGTAGCTCTTGTCGGCAGCTGGACAGCAGGTTGAGCGGCAATGGCATCTCCTTTTTACCGGTCGGTCAAATTTCGATGGTGTCACTCATGGCTGCTTGCTGCAGGGAGGGTGGCAACCGACTGCAACTTTTGTTGTCGCAGTCGCAGGAGAGGAGAGGAGATGGTGGCGCTGGCGCAGGAGCACAAGGCAAAGCACTGCTGCTGCCTCAGGCCTGTTCCAAATCACATGTGGTAGCACAACCCAGGTGCAGGACTGCAGGTGCACGCGCAGGGATTCGTCGATTGCCGGCTCCGTCTGGTCCTTCCCTGATCCGTTCGTCTCCGGAAGCGGAGGAGTGCTTTGCCCATTCTGATTTCTGAAGCCAGAAAAGCCTGAATCGAGAAGCGTTGGTGCTGCCGGTTGACCACTTGCTTTTGCTACGATACGACTAGCGTCTGGTGGCAGTAACGGTGATCAAGCTGGGCACATGGCTATTAATACCCTGTTTTTGTGCTCATTAAGGGAAGTAGGGAAAAGCGGTGGATGATGCAGAGGCCTCCCCATGTCCTGTGTGTCCTCTGCGCTCTGCCCCTGTCTGCTGTTGGACTCAACCTTCAAGCCTGACGAGGAAGCTGCTGTGACTGTGATGTCTTTCAAGTCTGCAAGGTCCCAACCAACCACCACCGGAAGATGCTACCCGAAATCCAGAGTAATTAATCACTGTTACCTGCAGTACAATCTTTTTGCCTTTTCAGAACCTTTAATCGGTTTCATTTCAGTGATAATAACAGACAACTGCTAACCATTTAGGAGGAGTACTCCTGTGCAGCTAGCAGTCCATGATAGAGCAGCACTAATGTTTCTCTTTATTCTTGGAGTGTGATCCATGATGGTGGTACTCCTAGTATTGCTTGCCTGCCTGGCAGTGTGGCTCCCAGATTTGTTTTCAGATGCTCTCTTCTCATGCGTACAAGGCCTTGTTTACTTTCATCTAAAACCCTAAAATTTTTCAAGATTCCACGTCACATCGAATCTTTAAACCCATACATGGAGTATTAAATATAGACGAAAATAAAAACTAATTGCACAGTTTAGTCAAAATTTACGAGACGAATTTTTTAAGCCTAGTTAGTCCATAGTTGGACAATAATTACCTCAAACAAACAAAAGTGGTACAGTATCGCGAAATTTGTCACTTAAGGAACTAAACACGCCCCCAAGTACTAGTACTACAGTAGTAGTACGTGCATCTTCATCATGGTTTCGCTATTACTGTAGCAGTACAAAGTTAGGTGTGGATTAGACCGGGTTGGTTGGGGCGATAGCTAGAACCAACCTCTCTCTCGTCGTCACGCACGCCTTGGCGCCTTGCCGTTTGTGTCCCGCGAAAGGAGGTCCCCATGAGATGCCCGGGCGCCCACTGCCGAATAAGGAAAGCATTTACGCCTAATAAATTGATCCGCCAGCGATTAGCCGATCCATCCGTCCGTTTTGGGACCATGTGTGCATATATGCTGTCTCCGTTGAGACTTGGGAGTTGAGCATGACGACGACGCAGCAGCCAGTAGTATATATCAGCTGCTGCTGCGTGCTACAGCCAATCAGATCCGTCGCTACAGTTAACATGGCCTGGCATGCTGAAGTATGGTCATCAAGCATCAAGCAAGGGTCTGATTGTCTTAGCATCCTCCTGGGGGCAGCAATCGCAATATACAGAGACAGAGTCGTCGTTGCTTCATGTAACAGAGACGAAAAGGTGTGTGCGCGACTTGACTGAACGGGCCGTTGTAGCTCAAGATGGCAACGGGTACCCGAAACCCGAGTACCCGACGGGTTTTACCCGATAAAAAGACGGGTATGGAATGAATTTTCTACCCGTGGGTATGTTATTGGACAAAATCCTATACCCATCGGGTATGGCGGGTACGGGTGTGGGTGTTTACTACCCATACCAACCTACCCGTGGGTAAAAAATACCCGTCAAAATAACTAGCCACCCTTGTCATTTTAGCCTATATAGCACATGAATTTGGTCTAAATCCAACTAAACTCCCCTAATATATATGTATATAAATTTGATGTTGTCATATGAATATTAGTTTGTAACTTGTTGGAGGCTTAGTATGATTTTCTTTGTGTAAATATATGATATTTATATGTAATTTTCGGGTGTACTAGCGGGTGCGGGTTACCCGTCGGGTAGAAATTACCCGCGGATGCGGGTATGGAATTATTTTCCTACCCGTGTGCGGATACGGGTAACCCGACGGGTAAAATTTAGAGTTCGCGGGTGCGGGTACGGGTGGCCACTACCCGTCGGGTACGTATCCGTTGCCATCTCTAGTTGTAGCCTGCTTTGGCTTCGTGAGGTCGGAGATGTGAAACTTGTCTGAAAAGTCGTAGTTAAAAATATTATTTTTGATTTATTATAAGAAAACATATAGAAAAAATACGGCTTATAAGTAGATGGATGCATCCTGCTTTGGAAAGGCAGCATAAACTGCAGGGGGTTAGAAATAGAATAAAAAAGGCCACTTGAGCTCCATCGGGAAAGCATCATCAATAATCGATGCCTGTCGTCTGGTGTGTGCTGCTGTCCCACCTCTTTTCGCCTGCTTGTTTGCTCCGTCTGCCTGCCTGTCATCATGGAACTCATCAGTGGCAGCATAAAAACTAGTCTACTCCTAGTGCTGGCACACCTGCCTGGCCGACGTACGTACGTACGTACTACTCCAGACGATTCCAGTGGAGGATATAGTATTTTGTTCATCCAACGTATGGAGTGGTCGAACTGGAATGTGCTCCTTTTGTGGGCAGGCACGCGGCCACGAGGCCCGGAAACTGTGCCTGCTTGGGATTAAACAATGGCCCCAACTTGCCCCAAACGTTCAGTGGACCATGCATCACGTTGCTTAACGACCTCGCTACCTTCTTCCCGTAATACTATATAAAGATATACTAGAATAATAACGATGATGGATTCTTACTTTCTCGATAACAAAAAAAAAATGATGCCCTAGTTGCGTGCAGGTGCATCCCCTTTGCTTTTCTAGAATAATAATAAAGATATAGGAGACTTGGAGAGGATATATACTAATGGCATGTTGATGCTATGCCGTCGTTAGGTTATTACGTGCCAGAATTTTTCTCGGCGGTCGGCGCCTGATGATGGACCAGCAGAAATCGCCCGATTTGAGACCAGAAGAGAAGATCTATCAGCTCGAGCAAAAAAATGCTGCCTAGCTAATAACTCGATCTAGCCATGAGTGACATTGCTCCTGCACCTGCAGGCGCACATCTGCCCTTGCTGTTTCGTCCGTCCCTACACACGTCGGGCGCATCACGTCACCAGACTTGCAAATTGCTTGCTCGTACAGAGTCTAACAATCCATCGAGAAAGGAACAAACAACCGAATTGAAGTGAACTTGGGACGACGCGGACATGGCGGCAATAAAACGCATGGATGGGGATGGACCCCCGTTGTCCCTGGCGAAGAAAACACAAACACCCAGTTTGGCTACTGCCTTCTAGACGTGGTATAAACCACCCAACCAAACTTGCCATTATCGGACAATGAGATATTTGTGCAGTAGTAATAACAGCACTGCAGCAGGCAGAGCACTAGCCCCACGCCATCTCTCTCTCTGTATATATCTTCGATCTCCCGGTCAAAGCCAAAAAAAAAAAAAATTCAAAAACTTTTCAAGATTCTTTATCACATCAAATCATGTGACATATGTATAAAGCATTAAATATAGACAAAATCAAAACTAACTGTACAGTTTATCTGTAAATCACAAGATGAATTTTTTAAATCTAATTAGTATATGATTTAATAATATTTGTTAAATAAAAATAAAAAATACTACAATATTCAAAATCAAAAAAAAATTGGAACTAAACGAGGCCAGAGTAAGCGGCTAGCTAGTACTGTCGTGCAGGATAGCTAAACAAAACCAAACCAAACCCTAAACGGATACCCATGCATCTGCGCCGAGGCTTGCATTACGAGTTGGTTCGTTCGTCATCCACCGTGGCGTGAGCCCGAGAAAGAAACTGCGGTATCTAGACGATGCGTGCTGTGCTGGCATAGGACGGGAACAGTCGGCAAGCAAGGTGTCCTCTCCTCGTGACCCTAAAGCCACCTCTGCCTTTTGCTTGACCTCCTCCGAGTCCGAGCCGAGCCCACGTCCTGGGTCGGTGGTCGCCGTCGCTGTAGTCCCCCACAATTTCCGACGGGCCGGCCCAGGAGGCACCGGAGACGGTCGTGCCGCTGCCGCCTCGGCTTTCTGGCTTTCCCTTTCCGATTGCCGACTGCCATGCCACGGGCGACGAGCCGACGAGAGAGAGACCGAGAGACGACGCACATGCGCGGGCGCGCGCGATTGGGGCAGGGACGTCGTACGTGCCCTGACCAGCGGCAGGGACCGTCCCTTCTGGCATTTGCAGCATGCACGCATATGCATGTGCCTTGCAATGGACGAGACAGTCCGTCTCGGCTTTCGGTAACAGGGTTTTGTCGGTCTAACAGGAGTTCCTTTCGCCACCTACGTACTATACTTTTTACTCCTAGGCCCGGTGTTAGTACTGTAAAATAACGTGATTTTATTTGTCTGTCTATAAGCTAAGCTAAGCTAAGCTAAGAGATGCGATTAGATCTTGTTTAGTTTAAAAAATTTACAAAATGAACACGGTAGCACTTTTGTTTGTTCAATAAATATTATCTAATTATAAACTAACTATGATTAAAAAATTCATCTCGCAAATTATAATATAATTAATTATTATTTTTATTTATATTTAATGCTTTATGCATGCGCCGGATGTGACGAAAAATCTGAAATTTTTTATAATTTCTTTTGGAACTAAACAAGGCCTTAGTCCGTTGTTTGCTTCATTAGTGGGCAAAATAAGTAGTGCTTGTTTAGTTCCAAAATTTTTTAGGAAACGAGCACTATAACACTTTCGTTTAAATGTAATAAAATTGTCTAATCATAGACTAACTAGACTTAAAAGATTTGTCTCGTAAATTATAAACAAACTGTATAATTAATTATTTTTTATCTGTTTTTAATACTTTATGCATGTGCCGTATAATTCGATATGAAGGAGAATATTTCATTATTTTACAAAATAAGTGAAGAAGTAAACACAACCTAGGAGGAGTCAAGGGCAATTGGCTAGCTACAATTGCGCCTGTGTTTGAAGTAGCAGGATAGTCGGATAGGAGTGTCAGTACTAGTGCTACGCACGTACACTGCGAGAGTGTCGCAGGGCATGAAAATTTGCAGTGGAGATTAAGAGGGTGTTTGGCACTGCTCCGCTCCAATTTTTTCAGCATCGCTTTAGCTCCACGTTGTTAAATATATCCAACTCCACGAACTTTGCTCCGTAAAAAAATAGAGCTAAAGGTCAGCTTCATGTTTTTTCTGAAGTACCTCAAGGGGTACTTCAGTTTTTGAAGTTTGGTATTCCTGCATGAAGTTGTGAGGTAATTACTCGCCTTGCCACTCATTTCTTCATGTGCGTGTCGTCCCTCGTCTATTCACCTGCGCGCTGCCCCTATTAATTATTTGTATTTTAGTTATGATCTCTGTTAATACTCCATTATTTGATTTCTATTTTGGTCACAAAATATCAAGAGCAATTTCAATCATCAGGGGCATAGTCAACCATTTGTATGGAAACAACCCATTCCTGGAGCTGAAGCAGAGCTGGATGCCAAACAATACCTCCTGTTCCACAAACTCTACAGCAGAGCTACTTCATGATGGAGTTCGTAGAGCAGAATTGCAAAAACTTAAGTGGAGTAGTCTCAAACACCCTCTATATCGCTCTTTATTAGCCACAGATGGTCACTAGGCCATGGACCCATGGTTAACAAAAGAAGAGATGATGGGGCAGTGTTGCCTGTGTGTTAATTGTATAGGATAGAATATTCGTATACCAAGAAAAAAATTTACTAGTAGACTAGTAATGAGTATGTCTCCGTTATTGGTACGAGATGAACAGCGTCAACACGCACACGTGTCCAGCTACAAGCTCCAATCCAGGCTAGCCAGACAAGCGCGCTTCATCATAGCGTGGGTAATCTGAGGATCTGGCGTAGCCAGGATTTTGAAACTTGATATTTCCACTTCCATAAATTGAATCAAGTTTTGTAAAATATAGCTAATCGTACTGTAAATCAATAACTGGAAACTAATATTTGCTTTCTAGAATATAGACTTTTAATTAAGATAACAGTTTTTTACATGTTTTAAGCTTAAATATATAAAAATACTATAGATTATAACATTATATATTTATATACATAAGTATATATACATATTTATATAAAAATGTATTAAAATAGTTGGTGAGAATACTAAAAAATACCCTAAATCCGCCCATAGGATCTGACTCTTTGACCTGGACGCGAGGGTCTTGTTGGAGAGTCACCATAGCAACATACCTTTCAGGGTTGGAATACCCATGTTTCTTTTGTAGCCACACTCGGTCGCCACATACTCGTGCGGTCGTGTGACTCGTGTCTAGACAAAAGGGCGTGGTAAATTTTTTTTAGGAAGGCGTGGTAAATTGGTCCATTATTGTACTGGTTGGGTTGGGTCACGAGTAGCCATGTGTCGAGCCCTCCTTCACCAGCACTCCTGTTTACTGGTTGGGTTGGGTCACGAGTAGTAACCATGCCAGGATTAGCACCGTACTATTACACTACCACGGGGTTCCAACTATGCCGAATCAAATGGCTCAAAAAGGGAACTACTAGGATTTAGACATACCGCTATTATGACATGTTGATCGGCGACCACACCAATAGTTTGATAACCGCAATTTGCATAAAGTGGTGAAATTCCACTAACGGAGAAAAATATATGTAAAGTGCCAATATTATGAAGTGTAAGTTGCGTACCTATGCCACTAGATATATGGGGTCATTTGAGTCACTCAATTGTTCAATATGGCATATCATGTGTCGTTCATTCTATGAGAATGACAAGGACAAGGGTAGGCCGAAATTGAGGTATGCTTAGAGAGAGACACATCTCACATATTAGTTATGTGCATTGTTTTTCGTTTATATTATTTCCTACACTTACTTTTTATGAAACATTATATAATCAGACACTCGCATTCGTACATGCTCATCTGACCCTACAAACAATCCTGGCCTGGTGAACACTTTCGAGAGAACAGGCCAACAAAATTTGAGATTTACAAAGTTACCATAAACACCTTGTTGAGCTAGAGACTTGAACCTGGTGAGCATATTAGACCACAAGAAATCTAACAAATTTAACTATGCTATTTTGTGGTTTTTCTATAAGTCCCCCCCTAGGGCATAGCTAGATGTAGTTGCCAGAGCAGGCCTTGCCAGGCCGCACACTTATGCCGAAAATGAAAACAATGACCAACAATTGAGAACACTAACACTTTCGATTTGTTTTTTTTAAATATTCACTTATGCAATGACTTTGTATTTCGACAAGCTATAAACATGTATCTATTTTTTTTGCATACTTATTGGCATAACATCTTGAAGACCATATTTAGGAGAAGTTCTTTAGAGAAACTTCAATCTTTGTAAACTTTTATGGTCAACTTGGAGACACAAGTTTCTTGTTGTTTATCATATTCAAGAAACCTTCAATTTATACACATTTATTGTTTATCTAGCATCTTTAAAAAGACATTTTTTTTAAAAAAAAAATTAGAGCAACTCGTTGAACTTGTATACAAAGCATATATTATCTTAATATTATTTGGTGAACACATAAAAGCCTCCATATTACTTTTTAGGCTTGCAAATTTCAATGTTAACGAGAGATAATAAATTAAAAGTTTTTCTCTACATGTCAATAAATTAACCACCAGAACGATTAATCCGAAGTTACACATAATTTTTTATACAAAAAATAGTCATACCCATATTTCTCTACTAGCAACCAATGCCATTATTAAATAATTATCCTCCACCGACAATAAATCAAAGTTATTCCAAAGATACCATTTTACTTATTTCTCTACGAGAGTTGATTTATCCCAGACTCGTATTCTTGTTGAGTTACTGTTGAAATATCAAAGGACTGAAGAAAGAAGTTGTACAAAGAACTAAAGTAAGTAGCTGCACTAGTGCAATAGAGCTAGAGCAAATTATATAGTGAGAGTCAAGTCCATCCTGTTGATTTTCGTAGACGCTTCTCAGAAAGATTTGTTGTTACTTGTTAGGAAAAAAAAAATCTAAGAATAAAAACTAAGAAGGAAAAGAATAAATAAATAAATAAATAAATAAAATGATAAAAGAAAGGATACAAGTGACGGGGTTCGGTCAGGACCTCTTCTGTTTATTTAAAAAGAAGAAGAAGAAAAAGCAGTTTATTAGGGTGAGGAAAAAAACGCTTTGGAGCGCGACGTTGATGGGCTGAAGCTGACAACAAGCTGTCACGGCCCAACCACGGCGGAGGCATAGAAAACTGGACGCAACATACACAGTACGAAGACGTGACACGCAGCGGTATGGGCAGTCCTGTACCTTCTACCAAGCACAAGACGTGCGCCGCTGAGGCACCGTGACGCCGCATCGGGCTGGCGTGGAAACCCCAAACCGCCGCCGCCAACACGTACGCGTTGCCAAAAATATAAATCCGCCGCCGCCGCCGCTCGCCGTCGACCCGCCGATCGACGCCGAGGCTGACGCAAGAAGATGCAAGCAACGCGAGGCCGGAGGCCGTCGACCTGCCCGTCGTCGCTTTCCGGCAGGGGGCCCTAGACAGCCGACGATATCGATGAGCCATCGATCGGCGATCGCATTATCTTAGCCGCTGCACTTCATGGCTACCTAGCCTATGCAATGCTTTCCGTGTCGTACGTCCGGCCGTGGGCTATTACTCGTGCCAACCATTGGGTTGGGTGGCCTCGGACTTTGCCGTTCGGTACGGCCGCCGGTTTTGATTTCCCTAGCCAGTACGTACGGTAACTATGCTTATCTAGTTCTCCCTGAGATTTCCAATTTTCCATGCAAACCCGGCCCACCACTAATGGTGAGTACCACAAGGGACCTTTTGAGCGAGTTGTTTTGAGTGAAAGCAACTCGGCAGCGGCCAGCAGGCAGGCATATATACAATGCAAGTCCTGAACAGAGGGACCCATGCATCGTTGTAATGTAACTCGCTTGTTCACAACAGTGCAAAAAAAAAAATAAAATGAAACAGAGGCAGACACGGACAGCTACAAATACTAGATACTCTAGAGATTTGCTTTGCTAGACAGATGCTGGTCATGGCAAAGGTTTTCAATGCCAATGCGCCGCGATCGAGACGTGTGCACCAGTTCACGTACGTTAACAGCACAGAACGAAGGGCACCGGCCGCCGTTGGGCAGCAAATTTTCCACGGCCAGCCTACCAATGGGATCGCGGCATGTACACCCCTCCAAAAACGGAACTCTCCCATCTTCTGCACATCTACACAAGTACGCGTCGCGGTCACGCACACGGCCAAGACTACGACGACTACGGCTACGAAATACTGTTGTTGATGCAGCGTGCCAGCGTCGTCCTGCTCCAATTCGGCTTCACCCCGAAATTCAAAAAGTTTTTAAGATTTCCCGTCACATCGAATCTTGCGGCACATGCATGAAGCATTAAATATAAACGAAAACAAAAACTAATTACACAGTTTGTCTATAAATCACGAGACGATTTTTTGATCCTAATTAGTTCATGATTAGTTAATATTTGTCGAATAAAAACGAAACCGCTACAGTAGCGAAATCCGAAAAATTTTCGGAACTAAACAAGGCCTTAGTGGACGACGGGTCAGGAAACTGGGTGCCAAAGTACCATGCAGGGGTACCGGGATGAGTTGGAAACTTTGTGCCGGTAGGCAAGGTACATTCCATGCACAAAACGTCTGCTGGCCGCTTTGACTTGCCAGCTTTGGCAGCCTAGGGAGGGCGTCACGTACATGATGTGTGATATGCGTTCCGTCCTGGTCGTCCGGAGCATGGGCCAGGGCGCTACAGTCCACGGGGCGCTAAGCTGTCTCGACCGCTCACGGTCACGGGTCACCATGCCTTTGCTGAGAGAAATAGTATCCTGAAAACTGTAGCGGAGAGCTATTTTTTCTGATTTGTTGAAAAAAGTAAGTTCGTACGAGTGTTTTATTACGCGATCAAACTGTAAAACCCAGTTACCATTACCAATTATCAAATTAATTAACTGATGTCATGGGTACTAGCTACTAGAGGTGAGATTTGGAACGTGTCACGCCGACACGGCACAAACCCTCTCATGCTCGTGCAATTTTAGATCGTGACCTCTAGGCACATGAGAGACATCAAGTCGTGTCATTATGATATAGTAAGTCTTTGTTTCGGTCCAAGCATGATCTATGCCATGTCTTTATATCATGACAGTCTAAGCACCGCCCTCGATGTATCTTACCTAGTTCTTTTTGTTCGCTCATGGCGATACAAAAAAACTATTTTGTACGTACCATTTTAATGAAAAATTTCACCAATTTTCATAATTCATTTATAAATTAAATGAGGTAGTATAGTGAATACTACAAAATTTTATCGTACTTTTGTATACGTGCTTATGTGTTGTTTTTCGTGTTGTATCGGCCTAAGCATGGCCCCAAATATACACCGAGCCATACAATCCATCGTGTCGATACCCTAGACACGGTACGACACAAAATATTTCGTTATTTGCCATGCTTTGGACAGTGCTCTAGATCTTGGGTTATTTTAAGTTCCTCCAGTTAGATTATTTGAACTTGAAGTGGCCCATGTTTTTTTGAGGTCAACGACCTGATTTTCATTTCACTGTTTTCGGCATGGCCGGTGGGTGGAAGGGGCTAAGCCTAAGGAGGGGACGGTGCTCCAAATGGATACCCGTGGTTCTTCTCTAGTGTAACTAATAAATAAACTAAATAGACATATTTAGTTCATTTAGTTACACTAGAGAAGAAACACATGTATCCATTTGGGCCTTGTTCAGTTCGCGAAATTTTTTGCCTTTGCCTACTGTAGCACTTTCATTTGTATGTAGCAATTATTGTCCAATTACGGAGTAACTAGGCTCAAAAGATTCGTCTCGCAAATTACAGGCAAACTTTCTAATTAGTTTTTATTTTCGTCTACATTTAATGCTCTATGCATGCGTACAAAGATTCAATATGATGAGGAATCATGAAAATTTTTAGAAACTAAACAAAGCCTTGGAGGGTCGTCCCCATCCTTATCTAAGCCCTCTGGTTACATATAGGATTATAGTTCATGACAGACATAGCGAATGGGAAACGTTTCCGTATCAAGGGCAGCACTCCATCTTCTAGCCATAGCTGTATTTTGTTTTGGGAGCCGGCAGCTCCAGGCGCGCCCAACTTTCTTGCAGGTGGCGATCAAGCGATCCACGATGGGTGTTTGAAGACAACCTCGTTACGGTGCTTCCATATTTCCAACAATAGAGCAGGATGATGCCAACTGTGCGGAGTTCTCGTAAATATTAGGTTGAAATATCCTCTTCAGGCGCTTTGATGCACAGTGGGCGGAGCTCTGGTAAATTTTGGGTTGATATGTACCACTCAAAGACTAAAACGGTTGATTTTTAGAATGCCCAGTCTTTCAGCTAGTAGGACATGAAGGGCAAGTTTGCACGGTTTCACATTCCGGGCTCAAACTGAACCACCGAGGTAGAGAGTCCAATAATTCTGTGAGACAACAAGGACACGAGAAGGTAGGTTGCTACAGTTGAAAGCCCCCTATGGGGGTGGTCTCAGATGGAACTGGCAATTTACGACGTCGGAATTTTTTCGGAATTGGCAAGTTAACTTGCTACCGCCTAGTAAAGTTAACGTTTCTCCCACCGACGTGTTGAGCTGGCGTTTTAGAGGAGGACTACAACAGAGCATGGAAAAAAACAGCCGTGTTCTCGATCATATCATGTATGTTTGTCTGGTCAAAAAGAAGTATAAACGATTCCAGTAAAAAGAAAAAGGAAGACCAGGTAATCAAGGAAACATGCAGCAGTAGGGTAAGCTTCTTCAAATCTCAGGTTAGTCCTGCTGCTGCGTGACATGAGAGACTACTCTACGCGTAGCCGTGTTCATCTGCAAACCTACAAATTCCACTGTGGAAAGAGACGCTTCCTATACTAAAACCATTCCCTGTTCAGACGAGACAAACCGGCTCGTGGAACAGAAGTAGTATGTAGGAGCAAGCACTGTCCAATTACGTGTCACGAGCGAGTGAGCGACCGTGCCCCGTTTGTTGCCAGAAAAAAACGTGATTGTTTCCGGCATGGCGTTTTCCGGTCCGGGCTACACACTACGTGAAACATATGACCTTCAAAAGCGAGGTTTGTACTAGCACACTTGTTTAGCGTGACTAACCTAGTGCTAGTTACCTGGTACCGGGAAAAGATCATTGGTCTTGGTCCCGACCAGACATAGCAAAAAAAAAAAATGAGGAAGGTGCGAGGAGAAAAGGAGCCGCGCGTACGTTGGATAATGGATGGATAGGATAGGATAAGCCAGCAGCGCCACTGCAGCAGCCACCAGGTCAGCACATGTGACTCGGCTTGGCTGCCGCCATGGCAGAGAGACGACACGACGGTGAAGCTGGGCTGGCTCTGCTGAGCAAACCGTCCGCTGCCCACCCTGTGCCGCCCCCAAAAGGAGAAGGCCGGCCGCCGGGGGCACCGGCCACCCCAACGGCCAACGGGGACGTCTGCGTATCGGATCCGATCCAAGGGCAAAAGACCACGGCCGGTGGCCGGTCTGGTCGCTTTGACGAAGGAACGAAAGAGCGAATGATTGTTGCCCGCCCACCCGCGATAAGAGTAACATGACACTTGTTTTGCTTTTGTTTTTACACTACGGGAGGTGGCTGCTGATCGATGGATCATGGTCATAGACGTGTGATGACTGGTGCCCGCCTGGTGGCCGACGCCGCCCGCCTAGCTCGGGCCGGCATCGTGTCGTCCTCGGCGTACCACCGCGGCGCCCGCGTCCCTCCTTCCACTCTGCCCTGGCATCCCGCCAGTATCACGCACGCTATGCTGCGAGACGGAACTGGTGGTGGCAACTTGCAGGCGCGGCAACCTTGGCACACAGCAGCGCAATCCTCTACCACCAGCACCAGGCGAGCGGACGGCGGGTGCTTTTGGGCTCTCCTCTGCTCTCCTAGGTTGGAAGAGTCATTGCCAAGGGGATAGCAAAAGAGAAAGTACTTGCATACCCCAACAAGGCAACAGCGGCTGCTTTTGGCCTCCTTTTCTCCCACCCCTCCTCTCCTCTTTTGGCTGGCCTCCTCCTCCTCCAGTCCTCTGCTCTGCTCTCTGCGTCTACGACTATTCTCTCCTGGAATCCCCCTTCTCTTCTCTCGCTCGCTCCTTCCTTCCTTCATCACCCGAGTTGGAGTGCGAGGCAAGAAGGAGATCGAGCCGAGGAGGGAGAGGGAGGGAGGGCACTGGACCACCACCACACACACACACACACACACACACACACACACCAGCGTCGTACCGAACGAAAGCACCAAGGGAGGAACACCAGCGCCTAGCAAGCGCGTCGCCATGTGGGATCTTAACGACTCGCCGGCCGCCCCGCCGCCGTCGCCGTCCGCCGACGACTCCGGCGCGTCCTCCTCGTCGGCGGCCGCGCCAGTCGAGATACCCGACGACGCCGACGACGACTCCACCGCCGCCGCTGCAGCCGTAGTCACGCGCCAGTTCTTCCCGGCCCCGGCCGCCATCGGCGCGGCGCCCGCCGGCTCGTCCAACGCGCGCGCGGGCTGGCTCCGCCTGTCCGCCGCGGCGCCACCGCCCGCCGCGGGCAGCAACGGCGGCGTCGCACCGGCTGGCGGCCCCGCGGCAGGGTCGGCGGCGACAGCGGCGGCTGGTGGCAAGAAGAGCCGGCGCGGTCCGCGGTCGCGCAGCTCGCAGTACCGCGGCGTCACGTTCTACCGGCGGACGGGGCGGTGGGAGTCGCACATATGGTAAGTTCCGTTGCCGCCGCCCTTTCCTTTCTCGACGAGGAGAGAGGGAGGCGGAGCAAGCAGCAGCAGCTCGCGACCGGGGGGAAGAGAGGGTGTTCGCGCGCTATTGGGATTGGATTCCTCTTGTTTTGGGCATTTCTCGTCTCTGCTGCTTTTGCCTTTCATAGCAACATCTTATCAAAGTTATTCTTACCAGCTGTTACCATGCCAATATGCCGCCATGCCCTCTCTCTCTCTCTTCCTCTGTGTCCCCCTGTCTCTCTCCTACTCCTATCTCTCAGCTGTGTCTCACTCCCCATGCTCTCTGCTTGTGCTTGTGCAATGCAGGGATTGCGGCAAGCAGGTGTATTTGGGTAAGTTTCGTTCATGTCCATCTAGCTTGTCCATACACATCCACCATACTCTAATTGAAGGCCAGAGGAGAGGCTGCCCAATCCGAGGCGTTTTCGGTTCTGGATGCATGGATTCCTCACTCACAAATGGCTTGGTTTTGTGACGACTTGCAGGCGGATTTGACACCGCTCATGCGGCGGCTCGGTAATAAAAGCCCTCTCTCTTTCTTCGATTCCTATTGGCTCTCTTCACTGACTCCCATGCCAAGTTCTCCGCCAATAGCAGCGGGGCTCGCCGCCAAATTGTAATCCCTCTCTGTCTGCTTTTCTCTTCCTACCAAACTCAGGGCGTACGATCGGGCGGCGATCAAGTTCCGCGGCGTGGAGGCTGACATCAATTTCAGCTTGGAGGATTACCAAGACGACATGAAGCAGGTGGTGATTTATACTGTAATCCTACAGAGCCTGTAGCAACAACAAGATATGTTTTTTCCCCTCTCGTCTGTATATCTAATCCACGTCTTCCTTCGTCTACCAGCAGATGGGCCACCTGAGCAAGGAGGAGTTCGTTCACGTGCTCCGGCGGCAGAGCACGGGGTTCCCCCGGGGCAGCTCCAAGTTCAGAGGCGTGACGCTCCACAAGTGCGGGAGGTGGGAGGCGCGCATGGGCCAGTTCCTCGGCAAGAAGTATGCCTGCCGTCTGTCGTCCATCCCCCTTCTCCTCGCCTTCGATTCCTTCCTTCTTCCCCGGCCAACCACTCCCTCCAGTTCATCTTTCCCTGCGTCGGCATCAGCTCTTAAGTTTCTTTGTCATCGTCTCGCCCTCATTATTCATGGCTGTCACTTCCGGTCTGTGTCACTGCAGGTACGTCTACTTGGGCCTGTTCGACACCGAGGAGGAAGCCGCCAGGTAAAATAATTGGACCGCACTGTACGTGTGCTCGCGAGGCGTTTTCTCGGAGCTCCGCTCCGCTCCGCCATCCCTGGGCCGCGAAACTGACTGATGGATGCCCCGTGTCTGTGGGATTGTCGGGTCCGGTGGTCTCTCGCTGTGTGTGTGTGTGTGTGCAGGGCGTACGACCGCGCGGCCATCAAGTGCAACGGCAAGGACGCCGTGACAAACTTTGATCCCAGCATTTACGCGGAGGAGCTCGAGCCGGCGGGTTCGTCTCTATCCCTGCGCAGTTTGCAACAGCCTACAGGCAATCTCTGTTCATCTCTGACGGTCCGATGGTTCACCGTGCAGCATCGACGGGCGGCGGCAGTGGCGGCGGTGACGATGAACACAATCTGGACCTGTCGCTGGGGAGCTCGGCGGGGAACAAAAGGGGCAGCCTTGACGGCGGCGGGGGCGGCGACGACGAGACCTCGGACCAGCGCGTCCCCATGGCGTTCGACATCGACTGGCAGACGGCCGCGCCCCGGAGCACCAAAGCAAAGGTACCCATTTGGTCCGCCCGTCAGCCAGTTTGCTCCCGCGTTCCGCATCAACGAGGTGTGTCTTATAAAAAAATCTTGCCTAATAAAGCAAGCGTGTCACGTTTCAACCACCGGGTGGCAGCTGGACGCGAGCTCGAAGCAACCCCAGATGCTGCCCCCTCCTCTTCCTCCTCCTCCTGCCTTGCAAGTCGCCCACCACCTGCCGTTGCCGTTCAGCCCCAGGCATCCGCAAGTGGGTACCTACGTCAGATTTCCTTTTGTTTCCCCGATAGTTCCATGTGTTCCCTTGGTTTGGTAGGCGCGAGATGACTGGCTGACGCTTTGTGTTTCTTTGGTGCAAATTGCTGCGGCAGTTCCTGAGCAACGGCGATCCGGGGACCGCGGGAGGCCTGTCCCTGGCGATCGGCGGTGCCGGCGGCGGAGGCGGAGGCGGGCATTGGACTCCCCAGCTACAGCATCAGCAGCAGCACCACCAACAGAGGCTGCACGGCGGCGTCTGGGCGAACGGTGGCGGCACGAGCTGGCCGCCGCCGCCGCACCCGCCGCCACCGACCACCGCCGCGACGGCAGCTGCAGCATCATCACGATTCCCTCCCTACGTTGTTACGACGCAAGGCCCGGCGGGCTGGGTTCAGAAGAATGGCTTCCATTCGCTGGCCAGGCCCACCTAGTAGACCAAGAACTACCACGACCCAGGCGTTCGTTCACCGATCGTCTTCCACGGCAGAGCCATCGGTCGATCATTTGATTTGACCCAAGGGCAAAAGGAGTCCTCGAACCACTGCACGGCGGCGACGTTAAATTTTACTGCCGGAGAAAACCCCCCCGCTTTCTTTCCCTTTACCCTTGTTCTGTGTTCTTGATTGGGTGAGACATGGATCCGAGGATGGATGGACCTGTAAATGAGGAGTTCCCGAGACGAAGCAGACGATTGCGTGATTGGTAGGCCGTAGGCGACTAGGCGTCGCGTCAGGCAGTGCGTCGTCCTTTTGCCGCCTTTTTTTCTTCTTTCGCTCGCCATTGGCAAGCACTGATGAAATGATGACAGTGGGTGTCAACATCGCAGCTCATTTTGTTTGGTCTCATGTTGCATCACTCGCTGTTCCACGATGGCATCGTCGGTATGGCCGGGGGAAATTTGCTCCATCCACACCACGCCTCGGTATCGTCGTTTGGCGAGTGTTGCTACTAGGCCTTGTTCAGATGTATGTGTATCCGCTTCAATCCATATATGTTAGAATAAAACTTAGTTTAATTCTACTTCAATATATATAGATTGAGATAAATACATGTGCATCTAAACAATGCTTTAGAATCTAAATGGTACAGTACGTGTGGATCTCACCCTCGTGTAAACCTAGTATTATATATGTTGTAACTGTCATCATCGGAGATAACTTGAAATAAGATAGAAATCTTGAGATTACTGTGGCTGCTGTCATGTGGAAGCGTAATGCTTACTACAGCAAAGCTGACGAACTGTCCGAGTCTGTAACTGTCAATTGACAGTAAATCTCTAGTGAGTAGGCTTGAAGCCCCACTATGGCTCTTCTCCTGGAATTAACTTTCAGATGCAGGCTTGTTTGGATGGAATCATGGAAGCGTGGCTAGCTGCCTAGCTAGACAATATGGTAGACTTATGCAGCATCCATCCAAACAGCTCATAATACTACTGCTAGCTAGAAGTGAACTGAAGAAGGAATGGCACACCGCATAATTATCTTTCTTGATGTTAAAATTGCAATAGCTTCGCATAATATCGCATATCCTTGGATTTGGGTCTAAAATGTGTTGCCTACGCCGGCTACGCGGATCCCAGAAAAAGAAGAAAAGTGAAACGAACAGTTCCCGGCCAAGTGGACCTAACATTTTGCTGCAGAAAGGGGATTCCTTATTTCTAATTCGGGCACTGCAATAATGGAAGGAGAAGACGACGGGGGCCGAGCAAGCAAGGTGAGTGAGTCGGAAGCAAAGCGGGTCTCTCTCCCTCTCTCGTTTTTGCAAAAAGTGGGCTGGGCCA
Organism: Sorghum bicolor; assembly: GCF_000003195.3. Lineage (NCBI taxonomy): Eukaryota > Viridiplantae > Streptophyta > Magnoliopsida > Poales > Poaceae > Sorghum > Sorghum bicolor. Next base: position 58,154,870 of record NC_012875.2, read on the forward strand.
GCAGCTGCGCCCGAAGGCTGCCTCCTCCCCGCGCGCGCGGTAAAGCTGATTCGAGTAAACTGGCTAGCTTTGGGCATCTCAGTTAATGTGGCGGACTCTGCTTCGATGCCCTGTCGCTCTCCTCGGCCCTCCGAATCAGTTCTTCGCTCGGCCTGCTGCTATCGTCGTCTGCCTCCCTTGCTGCTTCTCCCTTCTCGCTGTCGCAGTCGCAGGGATCATTCATGGATGGATGCCATGCATTGCTCCTCGTCAGCCCTGTGCCTGCTGCAATGCAACCCTAGTAATTGCCAGCGCACTCACTTTCGTGTCCCTTACCTCTTGTTTCGTCTCTCCGTTCCTTCCGGTTCCTGGCTGGCACTGGCATTATTGCATCGTGGCCGCGTACACGTAACTAGTATCGATCTGGCGCCATCGATCGTTCTGAATGAATGAATGCATTGGGCAACTGCGTCTTCCCCCTGGAATCGAACTCAGCGCAGTGGTTGTGTCGATCGATCTGCGCTTCCGGCAATCGCCGCGCGGTTGCGCGGCAGACAAGCCCGAGAGTGCAGCGCGGAGTTATGGGTCGCGTCCTGCACCATATTTTTTTGTGTACCAGCTGGATAGAGACATCATCATATACGTTACGTACTGCAGCGACCAGATAGCAGCGACGCGCGCGTGCATGGGATCAGCAGCCGTAACACTAGCTAGCAACCCTTGTGGCTTTTCATTGCCCGCGGGCCGGGGATCGATCGAAATGCATGGTTTTATTTTGCGACTTCATAACATGCATGTCGTCCAATCGATGTAGTGACGCTGCTGGTTTAATTGGTTTGCCCAGTCGTTCTTTCATTCGGCCAGACACTAGTCGGTGGTATACATGTATATATGCTCCATTGCTAGCTAATCATGGAGACCGCAGGTATTTTAATGCATGGCTTTGATTCGTGGTCTCGCAGCTAGGCAATATTAATAACAGTACATCCTTGCCACTAGACGGGAACAAACCTAGCTACGTACGTGTGTTAATTCATACTGATTGTCTCAAAATGCATGAGCAAAGTGGAGTACTTTCCTCATTACGGGAAGTCAGGAACATCGTTTCAGACTTCCAGTTAGAAGTAGTTACGTGTGTTCCACATCTCCACTCTTTTTTTTAAAAAAAAAAAACGTGTGTTCCATCTCTCTACGAACAATACAAATAGAGAGATGACATTACCTCATTCGTACCATATACTAGCTTTTATTAAAAACGATATACCCCACTTTCGATCTCATCGTTCCAGAAAGCCAGTTGCTAAGGTGCGGCCCACCGGCGGCCGTGTGGGCGCGGCGGTCGATCGGCGCCCCGTTACCTTCATCTTCGGCGTTGTTTACTTCTCATAAAATTTTGCAAAATTTTTCACATTCTCCGTCACATCGAATCTTTAGACGCATGCATAGAGTATTAAATATAGACGAAAATAAAAACTAATTGCACAGTTTGGTCGAAATGGACGAGACGAATCTTTTGAGTTTAGTTAATCCATGATTGGACAATATTTGTCAAATACAAACGAAAGTACTGCATTGTCTATTTCCCAAAAAATTTCGGAACTAAACAAGGCCTTCATCGCCCGATGAGACGAGACCGTACCACCCCACGGCGTCATTATCATTATATATGGATGGATGGCTACATTGCCGGCAAGTGCGGGCACTGTGTGCGCACAGCTCGATCTAGCGCAGAAAAAAAGTTGCTACATAATGCTCCGATCCATCGCGCTCGCTAGGATATCAATATATCATCATCTATGCTTCCGCTGGATAGGACAGTAGGAGCACTTAGGAGCACTTTCTATCCATCCATCCCAAGCTAGGGAGCTTTCAACCTCGATCGCGCACTCAGCTCGATCGATCCTAGTACAAGCAATGCACCCATTATCGTAGTACGGTTGCCATGGTAGTACCAGCAGAGTTCATTGCACGGGCTATCAGGACCGGCCTCACTAAATTACGAACGTTCATCCATAACAAAGCAAGACATACCTTATTTAGAAAAAAAATCTCACTCCTTTCTTTTTTTGGCAACCGATCAGCAAAGCTCACTGCGCATGCACAACGCTTCTTCCGCACAGCGTCTCTATATTCATGCGCGCTTTTAAGGATGGCTGACGTCATTAAAAAAGAGAAATATTTATTTCAAAATACTATAACTTCTGAACGGTGTCATCTGCACTGATGTGTTCTACGCGACGAGACGAACAAAACTAGATCCGACTTGCACATGTTTCAAAGATTTATTTTTTCTGCTACCAATTTATGTATATTAACTTAAATCATATAACTTATGCCATGAAAGTTATAAAATATAACTTATGCGAAAAACTTAAAATCTTAAGAGCTAGAAACAAATTAACTAACTTGTGCCAAAACCGCAAACACAAAAGTCATTAACAGACAAATGAATGAACCAAATTTTAGAAACACAAAAATTATGAAACACAACTTATGTAAAGTTAGACATATAAGTTATATTTAAAACTTATAAGTTATATAACTTAATGAATGACTTAGAGTAAAGTTAGGTGTATAAGTTATATTCAACTTAAATATATAAATTAGTATCACAACATATTAGTAGAAATATGCTAAGTTATATGTTATAAGTTATTCTTATAAGTTAGAGCCTATAAATTATATACTATTCTATGATATAGATAAATTACTAATAAAATAAAATTATTCGAAACATATGTAAATGGGGTCTAGTTTTGTTTATCTCGTCGCATAGAACATAGTGATGAAGACGAAAATAAAAATAGATATACTATTCAGAAGTTATAACATTTTGAAATAAATGTTTTGCTTTCTTCAACTTGACATCATCACTGACGTCAACGCAGTGGAGGGGGTTAAGCTCTATCGTTCGTTGTTAGATCGTTCGCTCGGAATGAATCTGCTGAACGACCGTAGGAGTGGATTTGGGTATTAGGACCTATGCAGATGAGATGGAAGGCACAAATCCATTCCCACGTGCGTTCCCTCCTTTCCGTTTGAGCGAACGATCCCGAGACGGACGTGTGCTGTTGTAGGTGCATCACATTTATTCCTCCACCGAACATACGCTACCACAAGTGCATTCATCTTTATCTTTTTTATATATTTTTTCTTTTTTATTTATATTTTATTCTTTTATATGTTAACTAATTTAATTTTATTTGCACTATTTTGATCCCTTCTTTTACCTTTTCTTCTTCTTCCTATTTCACTTAATCTTATGACCATAAATTGTATAAAGTTATGTATATAACCTATTTTTTCATATGTATGCTACCTAATTTAGTTAATTAACTTATTATACAAAGTTATATATCTAACTTGTGTTTCATGTGTATGCTATCAAACTATTTGATTAACTTATTATACAGAGTTATATGTATCTAACTTTTGTTGTGTGTGTATGCTATATAACTTAGTTGATTAACTTATATTATAGAGAGTTATGTATGTAATCTGTCTATTTTATGTGTATGCTATCTAAGTTATTTGATTTACTTATTATACATATTTATGTATCTAATTTGTGTTTTCATTTGTATACTGTCTACTTATTTGATTAACTTATTGTATATAATTATGTATGTAACCTATTTTTTCATGTGTATGCTATGTAACTTATTTGGTTAACTTATTGTTCGAGTTATATGTACTTTTGTGTGTATGTATCCTAACTTATTTGCTTAACTTATTGTATAGAGTTACGTATGATTAACTTAGTTGATTAACATAATGTAAAGAGTTATGAATGATTAGTTTCTCAAATGAAAAGAAAATGTTGATGAAACCTAAATAGAATGTTCTATAACTTAGCATGCTTAACTTATTCTTTTGAAGTTATGTTGTGTAACTTAGTTTGTGTAAGTTATGTGCGAGAGAAAACATAACGTTCGTGTACACACGCGTGAAAAGAAAACGAGATCAACGCGTCTGCACGCGCAACAAATAGAAAAATACCTGCTTACCGAATAAGGAAAGTGGTGGGATTTGTTTATTCCTAAAATAGAAATTGCAGCCGCTGTTGGATCGTTCACTTGATTCGAATCGGATGAACGTTCGCGATTTAGTCAGGTCAAATGGAAGCTCCAAAACCATCTGTATTCCCTCCGTATCCTAATTAGATGATATTTAGGATATGAGTACGATAACTAAGGGGTAATTAATTAGGGGTTAGTTTTCTTATCTTGCCCTTATTAGGGGTGATCAATTGTAGCTCAACTGGCCAAGACTCCACAGCCTGAGGCCAGAAGTTGACGGTTCAATACCTGGCGCGGCACGGGAGTCCAAGCATGAGCAGCGCCGGTCCTGTGTTTTCTAGGGCCTAGAGCGAAACCGGCGATTAGGACCCCTTAATTTTAATATTGTAACAATAATAGTATAATGCATAATATATTTATTACTTGAAATATATAAAAAAAATACATATTTGATGAAATAATTTATGCTCCCTTCATTTGAAATTGTAGTTCATATTGGAATTGTCCTAATCAAGCTTCTCTAGTTTTGATCATATTTAAAGAAAAGGTATTAAAACCTACAATATCAAAAAAAATGTGTTGTCTAAATATATTATATTTATATGGTATATTTAAAGAATCTTGTTTGATGTTGCAGACATTAGTGCATTTTCTATATATTTACTTTTTTAGATTAGGATCTATAGATTTACTTAAAGGTAGAGATGTTTCACTTAGGACAATTATCACTTGAACCGTGACTAGTGGACCTAAATTCTGAAGATGAGACGATAACTTATAGCGATGACAAATTTCTCTAGTGTGATGGTCGTTGTGCAGGCATATAGCCCCAGCGGATAGAAATAATGCATCAATTTCAGCTTGTGCTAGTGGATGCTCCCATGTACTTTTGGGGTAGCGCTCAAGCCACAAAAGCTACACTATGTAATATGTACGTACACGTATAGCCGCTAGGGCCCCTTGGCATCGGAGGGCCTGGAACGGCCGCCCCGCTCGCCCTGCCCCAGGGCCGGGTCTGAGCGTGAGGGGGCATCAACATCTAAATTGAAGTTGAAATGGGCGAACATCCTCCTTTCACGCAACTGGCTTCAAACACAGGACATCCTCCTTTTATAAACGGAAGGGTAGTGCAACAAAAAAAAATGTGCGGTGGGTGCGACCACCCAAGGGGGATTCCAGATAGTGATGGAGATGTGGTACTCTCTGGATGGGGGCGAGTAAATCATTTGCTGAATACACTGCAAGTGGAGATAATTGCTTGCAAGCTGCTAGTAATTTGGGAATTGATCACCTGATCATGGAGATTGATGCTTTGAAAGTTAAACAGGCTTGGGCTTCAAAGCATGAAGATTTTTCGGTGATGGGCTCTCTGACGTAGGAACTCAAGTCGATTACGTATGCACATTTTATTAGCTGTGAATGTATTTATATACCTAGAGAGTGTAACAAGGCAGCGCATGTTCTTGGCTTTTGATGTGAGTAGCACTGAAGGGATGGAGCACATATTGTGCGTTTATCGTAGATAGTGTCAATGTAATTGTGATCGATGATTTGTGTAGAAGGTATCCAAGTTAAAAAAAAAACTTGTGGCCCGGGGGCCGGCGGGGGTTCGTGCATGTGCATGCAGTCTGTTCCCCAGCCGGTCGATAGGAACAAGCGGGATGCATGGATTGATGGATGCAGCGTGACAGCGAGTACTCCATGAGGTAGCATACGTCCTGTGTACGTGTGTCGGTTGCTGGACCGGTCGATCGCCCCATAGGATAGCTAGCTGAAATCGGCCCTCATGTACGTACATATATAACATGGACGGCACCCATAAGGACAAGGCTTCCATGGACGAAAGAAAAGGAAACCACAAAGGTGGACGCCACGCCCCGGCCCTCGCGACGGCAGGGCGCTGTTCACCAACGAGATCTATCCAGTATCCTACGCATATGCAGCGGCTGAGCAATGCGATCTTGGTCCACACACATCCCTCCAACTAGGTACCTGCTGCATGCATAGTGCACCTAGCCTAGCTAGCTAGCTAGCGTCGCTGCTCGCTATATATAGCAGCACCGCATGCATCGACAGATCACGCATGGATCGTATCGGCGGCACTGGTGGGCGTACGTGGACCGTGGTGCTGGTTGGGCGGCCGGCCGGCCGCGCGCGCCCCCGCCGGCCCTGTTCACGGCCTTCCCGAAACGGAAAGTGGGCACCGACGCGCAGCGCAGCTATCACGGCCGCACCCAAACCCAAAGCTGGCGCCCGAGCAAAAAGCCGCTAATTATTTCTCCGCGGTCCAGATCCAGCGCCAGCGCCAGCGCCCGGATGGCGACGTGAGAAGGAGACGCCGCACGGAAAAGGAGGGACGCCGAGGACGACGCGCGCAACCCCGATAGGATGCGATGGAGCCCCCGTTGCTCTTGTCTTTCCCTTAGGTCATTCACAATACGAGACTCTATCACAGAGTCCAAAACACTTAATTACATATTATTTATAGTATTTTGCTGATGTGACAGCATATTTATTGAAAAAAGAGGTAGAAAAAATAAGACTCCAAGTCTTATTTAGACTCTAAGTCCACATTGTTCGAGTGCCCTTAGTCATCTTTCCTTCGCTGGACTGGACCTGGACGTGGCCGTGGGTGTGGTGGGCACAGATCGAGCACTCCCGGCTGCCCGCGCGTGACCGAGTAACGCGCCGACGCGAGTGCATGCGTACCGACGACACCGCTGGAACGTCCTTGCTTCGGCGCGGCGCGGCGCGGCGATTGCCTTTTGCCTCGCGCGCTTTGGTCGGTGATCAATTTCACTGTTCCTCACGGCGTGGCGTGGTGGCGGACCGCGCGCGGAGCCGGTCAGTCAGGCAGAGATCGCCAGGCAGGACGACCCCAGCGGCGAGAAGAGGTGATCATGAATGTGGGTGGATCTTGTCGGCCGAATGTTTTTACGTATCGATGCAAGCTAGCTGGCAGATTTTCATGTGCATGCAGCATGTGCTTGTACTCCTACTACACACGTAGTAGTACCTGCTGTGCGCCGGTGTCTAGGAGTATGTATATTCTACAGTTCCGGCACTGTTTGAGTAGCTTGCTACTAGCTAGCTAGACGAAGCTCCAAGTCATTTGGGGCATCCAACGAAAAGGAGACAAAGGTGAGATGTGAATAACTGTAATGTGCGTACTAACGTTGGCTTCCCAGTCTGAATCGTGCATGCGCTAGTATGGCAATGCATGCATGTACGTACGTACGGGCCCGTGGCGGGCGGCAGGGTGGGCATGCGGGGCCTTTCGCCTGCGGCAAGTGATCGATCGATCCTGTCGACTGTGGCGGCCGGGGCCAGCGGCGCAGCAGTACCTGTCTGAGTGTCTGCTCTTCCACGTTTGTATTTGCCCGATGGCGAAGGCGTGCGTGAAGCGGAAGCCCGTGATCCGCGGAAGCACGCTAGCGGACATGACCTGCGTTGTGATGCGTACTGTACGTATATGTATGTTGCTTGGGAGACCTGTCTTGCTGCACTGCATGCGAGATTCCGAGGAGGCGTTTCAGCCTTTCATTCAGGCGTGCATGCAGAGCGGGCACTTACCACAGATCATGGTGGAGTCCTGCACGTTCCAAACTTGGCCCCGGCAGGCCTGCTAGCTGGTGGATTGATCTGCGTGCAACCCCTTTTCCTGTACTTGGATAAGTAGAAGGAATTGCCGTGCAAGCATGCGCTTTGACGACGGCGATATTGCGACGATGTAACTAATGCATCTACACTGTGATCTGATGTACGTGTACAACCGAGGCTATCAAATGAGAGATATGAGCTCCGACGGTTTACGTAACATGGCTGACTTGGGGTGCTGTCGTGCTGTGATGCAGAGATCAGGAAATTTGACTCGCCGGTCGACGCCAGTTAGTTTACGATGCTCGTGCACTTGTGCACCGCCGGCCGGCCGCAACGTAAATAATGTGACGCGCATCCTGATGAGGCAAAAAAGTCGTGGCGGCGCGCGGCGCGGATGTCGTCTACGCTTACGCGTGACCGGCCGCGCGCGTGGACCATTTGATCTGCTCGCTGGCCATTTGGGGTCGCACGGGATTCAGGGGATCACCGGCTCATCAGGACCAGCCGACCAGGCCACCGCGCGGCGCGGCGAGCACGCGAGTCACACGCCCCGTGACCGCGGCAATCTTCCGGTCGGAACGTCGGACCAGACACACCGTCCGATGATTCCCGCCCGATATTCCCGCGCGCCCGATATTCCCGTGCGCGTGACGGGTTACCATGTACGTATGTTTTCTTTTTATTTCTTTCCTTTTGTGTTTTTTCTTTTCTTTTCTTCTTCTTTTCTTTCTTTTTATGTTTCTTTTATTTTCCTCTCCCTCGTTGCTGTTAGTTTTCTTCTCTTTTTTTGTTTCTTTTTCTTTTTCTTGCTATATTTTCTTTTTCTTTAATTTCTTTTCATTTTTTCTTTTTTTTCATTTTATATTCCAGTTATTATTATTTTCATTATTTCAGTTATTTCTATATAGTTTTACCTTTCTTTTTATTTATTTTTTCTTTTCTTTTTATTTTTATGATGATCTATATTGTTTTTGTTATGTTCAAATAATACAGTGCTATATATATGATATTTTTTTATGTTTTTTTTATGTTCTCATGGTATAGATATGATGTTCTATAGTGTTTTTTACGATATTCGCGTAATATACATGTTATGTTTTTTAATGTATTTACTAATGGTCGATAGTGAATTTAGTGACGTTCAGTTAGTATACATGTGATGTTTTTTGATAGATTTAGTGATGTTCAAGTAATATATATACGATGTTCTATAATGTATTTAGTAATGTTCTATGGTGTATTTAGTGATGTTTACTTAGTATACATGTGGTGTTCTATGATGTACTGAGTAATGTGCATGTAATGTATCTATGATGTTCTATAATATATTTAGTGATGTTCCGTGATGTATTTAGTTATGTTCACTTAATATACATGTGATGTTCTAAGTATACATAAGATATTTCTGAGTGATGTTCTATGTGGGATCTTGTTTTAAAGAATTTGTTACAACAAATCTAGTGGTATTATCTGAATTTAATTTAGATATTTAGTTTAGGAGTTATATGTGATGTTTTCTCTATTATTTTTTTATTTACACTTTTTATGTTAAATTCTTTTCTATTTTTCATTTTATCTTTTCCCTTTATGTTTTCTACAGATTTTTTATTTTACTTTTCTTTTACAGAAATTAATTAATTTGTTTTTACGTTAAATTTTTTATTTGTTTGTATCCCATGTGATGTTATTATGTTCATGCAATATTCTACGATATATTTTTGTGATGTTCACATGGTATACATGTGATGTTTTACAATATATTTTGTGATGTTCATATAGTATACATATAATGTTCTATGGTATATTTTGAGATGTTTCTGTAATATACATGTAATGTTCTATAATGTATGTTTGTGATGTATATTGTAATGTTCATATAGTATATATTTGATGTTCTGTAATGTATTTTATGATGTCCATGAAGTATACATGGGATGTTCACATATATGTAACATTCTACAATATTTTTATGCTATTCACGTAGTATGCATGTGAAATTCTATGATGCATTTAGTGATATTTACGTAATATATTTGCTATGTTCTATAGTGTATTTAGTGATGTTCTATGATGTACTTAATGATGTTCATTCAACGTAAATGTGATGTTCTATAGTATCCATGTGATATTCTTTTAATTATTTTGTCTATTACGTGTTTTTTTTAAAGTGATTTTTTAGCGATGTTCACTTATTATACATGTGTTGTTCTATTATATTTTTTGTGATGTTCTATGGTGTATTTAGTGATGTTCGCTTAGTATACATGAGATGTTTGTAGTATATTTTACTCATATAATATTCTTTTAATTTTTCTCTATTACATGTTTTTTTATTCTTTACTTTAAATTTTATTATTTATTATTTATGTATATTATATAATTACAATTTTATTTATGTACCTAAACTGAGAACATTCTTCTTGCAAAGACAAATTTTTTTGAACCTAGAATATTGTCGCTATTCAATAAAATAAAATATTCTATCTTCATAAGACAAAAGTTTGTTTAATCTTTTATTAACTTATTTATTTATTTCAGTATATTCATACCATTTTGTTATTTCTTTTTCTTTCGTCCTCTTATTTATTTTACTCTAATTAGTTTTTTTATTTCGTGTTTTGCTTTTTTTGGGATGTTCCACGATTATTTTTGTGTGTTCATATAGTATTCATGAGATGTTATATGATTGTTTGAATAATATTCCTATACTCTTTCTTCTTCTTCTTCTGCCTCATGTTTTTTATTAGTTTTTCCCTGAATAGTTTAAAACATTCATTATTGTTGGACTCAACTTTATATACAAGATAGTAAATATAAATCATATATATTATCATCGTCTGAACTTAGAGGGTGTTTTGTTAGGGTTGTTAAAGTTTAACAGGTACTGTAATATTTTCCTTTTATTTAGCAATTAGTGTCCAATCATGAACTAATTAGGCTCAAAAGATTTGTCTTGCAAATTACTCTCTAACTATATATTTTAGTTTTGTAAATAGTCTATATTTATTATTTTATGCATGTATCCAAATATTCAATGTGATGGACGATAAACTTTACCGCCCATAACCAAACAAGCCCTTATAATTTATTCTTCTAGATTTAGAATACCTTGAAGATGTCATTTTTTTTTTGCTAAACCTAGAACATCGTGTCTGATCAATAAGAGCAAGTATTATAGTGGGTTATAAGCCGGCTAAATGCTGAGGTGGAGGAGAGAAGGGAAAGCTTATAACTAGCTTAGGCAGAGGAACCAAGAAACTTTGTGAGAGAGATAAGTGGGCCATGTATTAATAGTGAATAGCTAACTATTGTATAGGCGGGCTAGAAGAAGGCTGTAAGGAACCTTACAGCCAGCAAGTGGGCTGTATTATTAATCTTACTCTAAAATAGAATGTTCTCTCTTTATGAAATAAATGTTCAATAATAAAATTTTATCTAAATATATTCATGTGGGGTCTTGTTTTGAAGGATTTATTATAAGAAATATAATGATGTAATCAAAATTCAGTTTAGATATTTAATTTGTAAACTATAGATTTTTAAATTTTGTAGTACATCATCATATTATTTTAATATATTATATCTATCTAAGCATCGGAAAACAGGCAACCACGAGTTAATTCGGTCCAGCGCGAACCATTCCCTTGCCAGGCGTGGCTTGCGCAGGCAACTGGGCGGGTTAGAAACGTGTAAAAACTTTAGCGGGAAGTCATCGGACGGTGATTTCCGTCGGAACGGCCGGACTGCAAGAGCCCCCCGTGACCGCGGCCGGCAAAATCACGGCGCTCGTGGGGATGGGCGTGGGGTGTTCTCGCATGCCACAAGCCCACAACAGCTTTGGGAAACCTGTGTATATGGGCTGTCCCCATCTGTTGGACTGTTGGAGTGACGAATTTCATCTGGCTGGGCTGAAGTACGGCCTTTTTACCGGGGTAACTCTTCGGTTCTCGTTTCTGATTTTTACTATTATTTTTTGTAATATAACTGTTTTTGCAAAATAATTATCCCTGTAAAAAATACATTTTTATACAGGAATCGCGAGTGGTACGGCGGAGTTTATCTTTCTGTCGATTCAAACGGCGCAGTGCACTTAAGAAAATTATGACTTCTTTCATATGAGCTTGAACGAAGATAAAATTCATATAGAAAATATATAGTTAGACGATATCCATAACTTTGCGGGTTATAACTATTCCATTTTGAATCCATCTTGGTGCCCAAATAATCATTATGATTCTCAGATCTACAGATACAGCAATGAAACTTGTCTCAATTTTTTCGGCATCAATATGGATTCAGGCCTTGTTTAGTTTCCAAAAGTTTTCAAGTTTCTCTGTCACATCGAATCTTTAAACGCATGAATGAAATATTAAATATAGATAAAAAAATAACTAATTATATAGTCTGCCTGTAATTTACGAGACGAACCTTTTGAGTCTAATTAGTTTATGATTAGATAATATTTTTTTACGAAACTGGAGGGACCGAAGCCCCTACAGAGAGATTAGATAATAATTATCAAATATAAATAAAAGTGCTACAGTAGCCAAAGCCAAATTTTTCCTCCAACTAAACAAGGCCTCAAATGAAAACATTGTGATATACAAAATTGTACATGACATCGTGAAATATATTTTTTTCATGTAAATTTTATATTCATACGAGGTCATGTGGAAAAAAGTTATAACGTTTAGAGATATGCTGCTAATAAGGAACTTTAACAAACCTTGCCGGCTCATCACTTGCAGGATCCGCTGGAGCTAACTCTAATAATGTTTCACTGACGGTTTATAAACCTATGACCCAGATAACGGATCTAGAAAAATAATTAGGAGGGGTTTATCTCATAATGTTTCATTTCTATCCTCTCCTTCCAAGCTTTTGGAATTTTAGGTGCATTTAAACAAGACCTTAGAGTAGCAATTAAATATCTTAACGTCAACTAAACTGAAAAAATAAATAAATATTGCCATTTCACCTGGTGGGAGAGGTATATAGATTTCCTAATTCTCTAAAAATAAATTAGAAAATTGTATATAAATAAAAATTTGTCCAGCCAGACCCGTAGACTTGTCATATGCAGAACACGCTCTCAGGCAGCTGACGATCTCACACTTGACTGGGACCCGTCAGCCAGTTTCTCAGGGCCAGAAACCCAGAACCAATTCCAGGGCCTCCAACCTCCATTCTCAATTTTCTTCTACCGTTCACCTCCAGGTCTTCGTCGAGCCCAACGTCTCCGTTTCCTACCCGACTCGCGCTCAGCGGCGCTCAGGGCAGAGCTTCTGCGCATTCCCCACTCGCGCTCAGCGGCGCTCAGGCTCGGCTCGGCGGCGGCGTCGGCGGCTCCCCCTTCCGCCTCTCGCCAGTCGCCTCGCGCCCTCGCCTCCGTCCTCTGCGCACCGGCCGGCGACCCTGCGTACGCACCTCCCTCTCCCCTCCCGCCTCTGCTGTACCGTGGGAGCCCGGCCAGCTGCCCAGGGTGGCCGGGCCTTGGATCCGCCGGTGCTACCTGCTACTAACTTTGATTTTTCTTGTGAAGATTATCGGGTATACATGCGTGCCACCATGTCCTTGACCGGGTCCGCCCTTGCCAATGATCCCTGCCTCACCAAGATCCTGTCCAAGCAAGGTGCCGTGCCCTGATTCATGTATCAATTGATCTCTTGTGCTAGTTTTTCGTTGGTAGACAATGCGTGCGACCTTGCTAGAGGTCAATTGGTTCGGTAGTGCTCTGATGCGGATCTGATGTGTATGCTTGTGATAATGATGCCAATGTTTTTGAATTTATGCTATATATTGGTATTTTGAATGGTGTGGTGCGGCAGAAATTATCGTAACTCCATAAGCTTGGACTCATAGCATGCCTGATTTTAATCTTGTTTATTATGACGGATTAATGCAGAGACTCGATTTTCCACATGTAGCATTAGGCAATTCTCCAACTACCGTGTTGACTGTTGACACCCTGATTTTTTTTTTTGTTGGAGGGTTTGACACCCTGATGTAATGCTACCAAGTACGGGAACTGGATGCTCCATTCACATCTATATCATGCTTCTAGGTTATTGACATGCCTTATTTCGCATTCATGAATGTGAAGATCTGCACCGTAATACTGTATAATCTAGATGCGTTGGGCCTACCAGGCCATGAATCGCGATGTGTCATTAGCATATTTGTTATGACAATAAATTGTGGTGTGTCATTGATACAGTTGCCTAACATTAACTATTCCTTGTTTCATGCACAATCTCAAGTTTTCTAACTAAGCTATGCAAGTCTCTAAGTAGATGCTCAATATATTACAGGGGACAACAAAGTTCTCTTTGCAGACAAGGTATTAAAGTTCAGCCAGTCAGGAAAGATGAAAAGGCGCATCCTAGTGATTACAGACTTTGCTCTATACCTTGTTGACCCCGATGCCAATATATTGAAGAGGAGGATAGCACTTGCAGCTGTGGATAAGCTATGCATTAGCAACCTCAGTGATAACTTCTTTGCGATCATTGTGCCGACTGAGTACGATTGTTTAATGGCCAGCACTAGAAAGAAGGAAATTGTTGGTATCATAGTTAAGGCTATCAAGAGCACATCTGAGTATGAACCTGAGGTGGCGTCCTCTAACAGGTATATTGTCTCTCGAGAACATTTGATATGTCCTTCTAATAGCCATGATCTGTTCTGATCAATTGTTTCTCAGCTCAGACTCACCCAGTTCATTTGGGAGCTGTACCTGCAGTACTATGGTTTAGACCTTTAAAAACCAGACCTTTTAAAACTATCATTGGCAGGTTATCATTGTCTTCCATGAACATGGTACACCAATTCTCATAGTAAGAAAGAACTAATGTCCGCAATTAAAAAGTGCAAAATGAGAATGAGCACTAAAACAGGAGAATAACTATAATGTGGTACATTGTGTTTCATACATATGTTATATGTTTTACATCAACCACCAAAACCCAAGTACACTTTGATAGACCGACCTAAAATGTTCCGCTGATCTGATTTTTGCTACACCCTGCCACCCTCTACATTTGGATTGTCTGTATCATTGTAGTATTTAAGTTGACCTAGTCGCTAAGACTATAATCCTGGTTCTTCTATATCAAGTGTTTCAACATTTGTTTTACCCTATGCATACCGTCTCACTGCTGCGATTTGGCAAAAATGAACATCTCTGATGCCTGAAAACATCTACACCTTCCTATTGCTGATGAATGACAGTTCAACACCTTGCTTTTTCATCCTGCAGGTTTGAGTATCATGCAGCTGCTGAAGTTATTAAGGTTGTCGAATTTGAGGAAGTTGATGGTATGTTTAATGTTGACATTACACAATATATATGCTATGAGCTAACCTTAGGCTATTTATTTGGTTACTTGTAACAAGCTAATGCATTGCTCTTG
The DNA here is from genome assembly GCF_000003195.3 of Sorghum bicolor. Lineage (NCBI taxonomy): Eukaryota > Viridiplantae > Streptophyta > Magnoliopsida > Poales > Poaceae > Sorghum > Sorghum bicolor. The sequence goes on from NC_012875.2 coordinate 58,169,880, forward strand.
TGAGCTAACGAACAATCCTGTATATTTTCCTCTAGATATATCTCTACCTGTTCAATTATGAGAAGGATGTTTCAGTTATGTCATTGGCACTTAATTTGATTTTCTTTTGGTTTGTGCTCATATTTGCTGTTTTTTTTTTATACAGGAGGCACTAAAACCAGGATCACGAACAAGAAGTCATGATTCAGATCTCATGTATGGGTGGTTTCCCGTAAACTGTATAGCTCTTTCGTTTTCAAAGGGGTGTTATGTTCACATGTGTAGTCTGTACGGCAATCTTAACGTCGTTTCTTTTGTTTTCTTTTGTATTGTTTTACTAGAAAAACTGCACGCCGCCGGCGTCCACCATTCTAATCTAGCCCATGGCTTGGTCGATGCCCCTGTAATGTAACTGAACAGCATCAGGCAATTGTTGTTGCCCCTTCCCTCTTGAACATTGTTAAGTTTGACATTCGAGATAACAAGTCATCCAAGATAGTTCCTAGATTAGCCAGTTCGTTGGGTGATTACTTGACTGTTAGCAAACAGATTTAGCCATAACTTTACGACCTTTCGGCCAGCTTTCAACATGTTTTAACGGTTTCCTCTAGGGATGTTTTGGGTTTGGATGGATAAGGATACTGCCATATTGGGTGTCTGCTGAACTACCAACCCTGGCATACCCAAACACAGAGATAGACTGCCAGGTGACTGGCATGTCTTCATCATCCCGTGGAGTCTGCATGTTTCTCATTCGTATCATTAAATGCATTTGATTCAAGGTTAGTGCACAGTCTCTAGACTGTGTACTTGTAACAGTGTAAAGTTAACTTCAGCATGATTTCGCTAACGAATCCTCTTGAGAAGAACAAACAGTTGTAGGTAACTGTAGCTGTATCACCATGATTAACAGAAGAATCAGATAGATAAGATGGCTACGACACCTGGAGCACAGCATGCGGACTTTAAGGGGAACGAACAAAACATCCAATTTATGGAGAACCAAATGCTGTTGCATGCAACCCTCCTGTCCACCGCCGGCACCGCCGACACTTTAAAGCTCCTCACTTATGCAAATCTAAACCCTGTCATGCTAATCTATCCACTTGACAGGCTCATCACCGGTTTTGCACACTGCGATTGACCTGCTGCAGAGGCTAACCTTTGGGCGGTTGGGCCCCGGACCCTTGCGGCAGTGACCAATAGGACATGCATTTGGGAACCTAAACCCAAAATAGGTTTCCAACACAATACCTATAGCCTCCAACAGAGTACCCATACAAAAAACCTATTTTGGGTATCAGGAGAGGCATAACCCAAATTTAGGTATCCTCTCTCCTCGAGACCATTTGCAGAGAGTGTTGTCTTTTAGGTCTTGTTGTTGGAGAAGACTAAAAATAGGTATGTAACCTTTTACCTGTAGCGCTACCCAAAGGACAAATGAGTCTTGTATTTTGGATGACGATTGTTGGAGATAGTCTAAACACTCAGCTTTACCATTGCAATGCAGTGCTACTATCAGTTTCATCCTTGCTGTACTTGTGTCGTTTCAAGGGCCTAGGAAGGACACCTTTATTAGCCAGGTCGCTCCCACACAGAAAAAGCTCTGTTCTATATACCCGCCTCGTCACTTTTTCTCCCTTGTCCTCATCTTCCATTCCCCTCCATAGGATGCTGTCACAGGAACACAGTGACTCAGCGGCAGCTCAGTGTTGGTGAGCTGCGGCAGAGCCACTCCACTCCTCGCTGTCACTGAAGGTCAGTTCAGCACTCGAGCTCGGTACCATCACCACTGCCTTCTTCGAATCCTTCTTCCTTCTATGTTACTCTTGTCCTTTGGATCTTTGTCGCTGTGCGGAGTGCGGTGAGCATGCACTCCATCTTCCTTTGTTTGGTGGTTGGTGGTTGTGAAAAGGATGGGGAAATCTAGTACCTGATGGAGAACTTAGGGTAACTGGGTTTCAGATGTTGATGTTTTTGGCTTAATTGCTTCATTGCACTTCCGCATGCATGTCGTAGTCCCTGTTGTCATACTGCTGCTTAGCGATTGAACCTTATGGCTTTGTATTCTTGCTTGATTTTGGGCGAGCTTGTGTTGTTCGGTTGTTCTTTTCCTGCTACGAAGCTGAGTGTTCTTTTGTGGATATGCCCACGGTCCAGTGTGTAGAATGTTTTCCATTTTTTTTACTTTGGGTTTCCTCTCTCTCTTCCTTTTGTTTCCCCTATTCTCCATCTCCTTGCGTGTAGTGTGGTTCTTTGCCAGGAACTTTGGTGCAGACAATTCGGAGAAAGAGGTGAAGTAGAGATAGTGCCATGTTGGTCCCAACTGTCAATCAACTTGACTCCTGTGTTCACACTCCACTTCATAAGCCTTTTAATATTTGTGTTAGGTTGTTGGAAAGAGTACTTGCGTTAGGTGCAAGTGCAACCCATACTGCGTTACAGCTGCAGTTCTGTGTATGACTAATTATATTGATGTGCAGTCTCCTCCTACACTGAAGATATACGGTCTCTATGACAGACTGAATGTGTAATGATAACTTGATAGTTGAAGCTTTTCCAATGTGTAATTGTGTATCATGTTGAATTTATCTTCCTAACTAGTAGCTCTAGCAAACGTTCTACCTGTATCCACCCTAAAACAGGATATGCTGTAAACCTACATTGCATCTGTTGTTTATCTCCAGGGAACTCATCATATATATCATCAGATACTTGTAGATATAAAGCGTCTCTTGATGGATCATAAGGCATGGCTCTGGAGAAAGAAATCAACAGAAAGGGAGTTGGAGGTACATCATCTGCACTTCCAAAATTAATAATTTTGTATAAAATTGTTACTAGATACTTGTATCTAAACCACGAATTTTCTTCCCTGCAGAAGGAGAAGGTTTTATTATTAGAGAAATCCTTGCAAGACTTAAATGAACAACTTTCATTTGCTCATTCTAAGTGCGTTGAGAAGGATGGCATTTTAGCTAAACAGTCAAAAGTAGCTGAAGAAGCCATATTAGGTATTATTACTGTACTCATTATTTCAGTATTATGGCATCACGTTTTCCGGGATCATAACTAGTACTCCCTCCATCCCAAATTATAAATCATTCCAAGAATCTTGGAGAGTTAAAGCATCTCAAGTTTGACCAAATTTATATGGTAGGATAATAACATTTATGATATCAACTAAGTATCATTACGTTATTTATTAATTATATTCTCAGTGTATCTATTTGATGCCACAAAACTTTGTAATTTTTTCTATAATTTTGGTCAAACATGAGATGCTTTGAATCTCCAAGATTCTTGGAATGACTTACAATTTTGGGATGGATGGAGTAGTTTTTAACTATGGTCCACCATCCTAAAAGTAAAATGTACATATACGCTGGATTTTTTTTCACATTGTTTGTATTGCTAATATGGATACTAGGTTGGGAGAAAGCTGAGGCTGAGGCACTAGCTATCAAGTCACAACTTGATGATACACTAGATGAAAAAATGGCAATGGAACAGAGGATTTGTCAGCTTGATGAGGCTCTAAATGTTGCAATGGTTGAGAGGGACTCACTAATAAAGGAGACAGCTCAAATGATTTCTTGTGAACAAGACAAAGTTCAGAATCTGGAAGAAAATTTAGTGGAGAAAATAAACATAATTGCTAGCTTAGATGCCGAGAATGACAAACTTTCTGAAATTCTGTCAGTGAAAGAGAACATCATCTCAGAGCTGGTTGAGTCCAAGGGAGTAATAGAGTCAAAGTTCAAGGACCTTGCAGTAAAGCTAGAGTCAGCCGAAAGATCTAACTCTTCACTTAGGTATGAGGTTTGCATGCTGCAGAAGCAACTTGAGATTCGAAGCGAAGAACGGAAATTTAGTCTCAAATCTGCTGACGCTGCACACAAGCAGCACCTTGAGAATGTAAAGAAGATAACCAAGCTCGAATCAGAATGCCAGAGGTTGCGTTCAATGGTACGTAAAAGGTTACCAGGTCCTGCTGCCATTGCCAAAATGAGAAGTGAAGTTGAAACAGTGGGTAGCGATACAGGGATCACAAGGACGAGAAAGTTGAATTCAGTGACACCACAGAACTCGTGTGTTTTAGTACAGAACTCTCATGATACATCACATGGTAATTCTCCGTTACTTGCAAGGCTACATGCAATTGAAGACGAAAATAAGGCCATAAAAGAATCTCTTTCTAGAAAGGATGGTGAGCTTCAGTTTTCTCGGACTATGCTTGCTCGCACAACTTCCAAACTTTCCCAAGTTGAAGCCCAGCTTGAAGATTTGTCAAAAGGTCGTACTACTGTAGAATTGGTAAAAGGTAGCCCTACAGTGGCTGAAAACCCTCTTTCATCTATCTCTGAGGATGGCCGCAATGAAGATAATATCAGCTGTTCAGGCTCATGGGCATCAGCCTTGTTGTCTGAACTGGAACACTTCAAGAAGGGAAAACTCACAGCACATTCCAGTAAGAGCACAAGAGTATCAGACATGAGTTTCATGGATGACTTTGCAGAGATAGAAAAGTTAGCATCTTTGTGTAATGATGATAAACATGTGGAACCATATGATCCAATGAGAGAAGCCACAGAGTCATCTGGAAAAGAGGTAGTTGCAGTTGATATCTCCACTGGAACAACTAACCAAGTTCGCCAACCTAAGATTGAGAAGGCTGTCCTGAAGTTAATTGAACTTATTGAGGGAGTTATCCAAAGGTCATCAAAAGATTCTAGTAGCACAGTTGTGCTATCTGGTGGTGATGAGGAAAACGGCCAAGGAACACTATCAGGATATGTTGCTCGTGCATTCTTGTGGAATACATCTGAACTTACTTCTGTACTGCAAAATTTTGTTTTTGCATGCAACGAGCTTCTGTATGGGAGCACTGATGTCGAAAACTTTGTTCATGACCTCCAACTCACATTAGATTGGATAATCAACCACTGCTTCTCACTTCGAGATGTATCAGACATGAAGGAAGCCATCATGAAGCATTTGGAATTAAACAACAGTGATGGACTTGAAATTGTTGCGGTAGCCAGGCACACTGGAATCCATACAGCAGATGAGACTAGAACACCAGAGAATGTTCAGATGTCCTTATTATCTGACTCAAGCTGTATAGATGTTAAACCTGATGTTAATAAACAGAAGATAGGCAATGAAGTAGCAGTCTCTAAATTTCAGGGGACAGAAGAAAAGGCTTCACATTTGCGGGCAGAACTTAATGAGCTGAAGGAATCTACAAAAATAACTGCACATGCCGATGGTAAATCAACAATGACTGAATGTAGTACACATGAATCCATCTTCATATCTGGACAAAATAAGGGCAAGCAAGAGGGGATTAGTTGTCTTGAACCCAAGCATCAGCTTGACCGGTAATTCTTTTTTCAGCCTTGTCCTTCCATGGTTGATACTATTCTGTCTAACCTAAGTTATTTGCTAGCAGTTGCTCTGCTAAAGAAGGCTCAAAAAATGTCGCCAAGAATGAAGATAAACATCTTCAGATGGTGAGACCCTTGTGATCTTTCTTGTCCTTATAATTTCCCTCAAAGCAATTAGTAGCTCTACTGTAAAACTGACTGGTGTAGTCGACATTTCTTTTCCACCAGAAAAGGCTCATTTTCTGTCCAAATTACTAGGCGAACCTTGAAAATAATGTCCATTCTTTGCTCAAATTACTAACCAGACCTTGTATCATCTGTGTCACAGGAGTTTGAGATCTCAACAGCATCAGAGAAGCTGATTGAGTGCCGGGAAACAATCATAAACCTGGGGAAACAACTGAAAGCCCTTGCATCGCCAAAGGACGCCATCCTTTTCGACCAGGTGCTTCATACCGCAGCTCGGGAGCGGAAGCCCCGATCGCAATCACTAAGCGAGATGCTATCCATGGAGGACGGAGGATTCTATTACTCAGGCTCGCCAAAAACCAAGGAGATCATCTGTACTGAACCAAGCTCGTCAGGCGAAAGAAACCGTCCTGCTGCCGACGAAGGAGACGACGCCTCCGCCGCGGAATGCAGCTCTTCGCACCCAATGCCAGGGCTGGCTCCACACGTAAAGCAGGCTTGCAGGGTGAACGGGACCTGCATGGGCGAAGCTGACGTGAAGTTAGTGACGCTTGCCGTCGTCCCGAGAAAGCAGAAGGGGAACGGCAGCCTGCTGAAGAGGATCCTGACGGGCAGGAGGAAGGAGGCCATGGCCAAGCCACAGGTGGTGCTGAGTTCTTAGCTGACAGACAGAATGGAGGTTTTGGACATGGCAAGTCTTTGTTTGGTGTGTAGATGGAGTGTGTGCGTTTGTGTGTGGAGCCGTGTTCATGTGAGGTTAGTAATAAAGATGCAGTGTGCTGCGTAGATGCTGTATGTATTAGTGTGGTTTGTGTGTGAGGTAGTGGTGCTCTGTCATGAACTCATGACCCTGTTTTCTTTGACTACCTCATTGTGTGTTCTGGGGAGGTCCCTGTACCTGTTTGATAGTGGCTAGTTGCCTAGTTTGTTGGCAATGTGTTAGTGTGCTCCCTCTGATGAAAGAACCTTGTTCTGAATGACCGCAGATTATTTTAATAGAGAAAGAGGGTTTATGTACAGAGCATATAGATAGATGAAAACACGACCCCCACGGCCAAAACAGAAGACAAATAAAAACCGAAACCCTTTCTCCTGGAGCACTGGCTTGAGACCGAATGTGCTTGATCCTGAGTTCTAAAACTAATCGACCGGTCTCCATTTTTAGATGACCAAAGAATCAATCGTTTGGTTCGGTCGGACCCAAGGCCCGGGCCTAGTTATATTGTGGTCAACAATAGCGCGACCGAGTAGCATGTTTAAGAAAATCTAGCTAGTTGCACGGATCATGTAGTAGTGCAAACATAGGATATCTGCGGGTCAGTTGGTCTTTTGGAGATTCATGATTATTCAAAATACTTCTTCTGACACTTGAATATAGTGCATAATGACTTTTAGAATTTATACTGAAATATAATGCATCATATGTAATGACTATGTCTAGATTTGATAAAATTTGGAAAAAAGAAACCGTAATTTGATGAGAAATTCT